>NC_053390.1:448643665-449843665 GCF_905171765.1 Bufo bufo | reverse complement strand
ACACTGTGTGGTTTATTTGTGTTTTTACCACTTTTCTTGCAGGTGAATGGGTAGGGGTACGATGTACCCCATACTCATTCACTTAGGGTGGGGGGCCGGTATCTGGGGGCCCCCTTATTAAAGGGGGCTCCCAGATTCCGATAAGCCTCCCGCCCGCATACCCCGACAACCAACGGCCAGGGTTGTCGGGAAGGGGCCCTGTCCTCATCAACATGGGGACAGGGTGCTCTGAGGTGGGGGGGCCGCAGTGCGCCCTCTGCCCCAGAGCACCCAACCCCCCCATGTTGAGGGCATGCAGCCTGGTACGGCTCAGGAGGGGGGGGGGGGGGCGCTCGCCCGTCCCCCCTCCCTTCCTGGCTGGCCGGGTAGCGTGCTTTGGATACGGGTCTGGTATGGATTGTAGGGGGACCCCCTACGCCGTTTTTTTCGGCGTAGGGGGGGCTCTCCTTACAACCCATAACAGACCTAAGGGCCCGGTATGCTCCTGAGGGGGGGACCCAGGCCGGATTTTTATTTAAAATCCGGCGGGGACTTCCCCCTCAGGATTCATAACAAACGCCGCACACGTGTAGAATTGGCGGGAATCCAAGTCGGATCTCCCGTCGCTTCTATGACGGCTCTGTCTCCATCGCGGCAAGCCAGCTCGGCGCTGGCTCCCGCGATGGGGCTCGTAGGTGCTCAATCTCGCCGAGAAAGAGAGCGAGATTGACACAAAATCGGGTTCACCTACTGTATATTCATTTTTTAGAATATTTATCATTTTTCATCATCCATCTGAAGTGAAGAGTACACATCTGATTCCTCCCTGCTTAGGGTGTCTGGTTCCCAAAAAAACTGTTCTTATCTGTCCGGGCTCCACTCAGTGCCCGTTGCCGTGCGCATGGAGCGTCCCCATCATCATGGGAACGCCTTGGGGTTAGAATATACCATTGGATTTGAGTTTTCACGATCTCACAACAGCGAATAGTCTTGTCATAAGACTATGCAACCAATAAAGGGCGCTGATCATAACTCATGAACAGCGCCTTCTAAAAATGCACCAAAATGATACGCAACTGACAATACTAGCTAATTCCTCAGGCCGATGTTAAAAGCTGAGAACTTTGCCAATATCTTCCAGTCAGGAACATATCGGAGCCCCTCATGCACAGTGAGTTGTTGTCCTTATGTGTATGGAATGTGCCATTTTATTTTGTTGGTAACATTCTTTTGCACCTGGTAGCTTCTGTGTCACATGGTCTGTTGTGGGTGCGGCTCACAGCTTTATCCTACCTCACAGTGCATTTGTGATACCACTATGGAGGCATGTGAGAGTCTGGCTGTGAGTTGGTTCAGACCCTGTTCACACACCACGGGCAGTTGAGTGGTAGGACCCCATGCGTGCTGAGAAACCGTGACGTGGTGCATGAGGGGCTCCGATATGTTCCTGACTGGAAGATATTGGCAAAGTTCTCAGCTTTTAACATCGGCCTGAGGAATTAGCTAGTATTGTCAGTTGCGTATCATTTTGGTGCATTTTTTTGCAGTGAATTGTGTATGTATATTTTTTCATCTGCACAATGTATCATTTTGTGTAAGATGTTCCTGTGGTGCATGCGATCCGCCCCGGCATCCTCCATTGTATGCAATTTTTGCTGGGGATTGCCATTGTCTGCAGACCGCATGCGGAGGAATTGCTCCCCCGGTTATAGACACGCTACAGTGTCTGGGTTTGGAGCATTTTCACCCATTTAGGCCACTTTTTTCAGTGAGTTGCCGAGAAGAACAACACAAAAAAAAAAAGATCCTGTCTTTTGAGTATCAGCCTTCACACAGTCAGTATTTGGTCAGTAATTGATAAGTATTGGTGTGAGAAATATTATATTCATTATATTGAATTATATTTTATAGATTATGAGGGATTTATTTGTGTGAATCAAAGACTGGTAGGTGACTGTACGTGTGTATATTTCATTAGTATGCATCTAGCTCCTTTTGTCTTACTCTGATTCTCACAGATAAAGGTCCTGTAATATCCTTTATCTCTTACATATGCTGATTGGTAGAGAACAAAAAGCACCCACAATGTGTGAATAAGATCAGAGTGTCATAAAATGCTAAAATAACTGGTTGCAGTTTCTGGGCAGGCCCTCAGACTCTCTGATAACTGATATGGGGTGTTGGCAAGGATGGGGGTTGAGAGCTTTCCAGGGATAAAAGATCTGTGTTTGGGGTATATGGGGGAAGCTGGAGGAGGAGGCTGGTAAGAAGAGAGCACTAGAGAGGTCAGAGGAGAGACAAAGATTGGAGGCCCATGTGTGGTAACTATAAACTGTAAGGAATTTTTATGTTGCGTTAAAGTAGCATTATATTATATCCTGGAAATTGCTAGTAATTATACAGGGAGTGCAGAATTATTAGGCAAGTTGTATTTTTGAGGAATAATTTTATTATTGAACAACAACCATGTTCTCAATGAACCCAAAAAACTCATTAATATCAAAGCTGAATATTTTTGGAAGTAGTTTTTAGTTTGTTTTTAGTTTTAGCTATTTTAGGGGGATATCTGTGTGTGCAGGTGACTATTACTGTGCATAATTATTAGGCAACTTAACAAAAAACAAATATATATCCATTTCAATTATTTATTTTTACCAGTGAAACCAATATAACATCTCAACATTCACAAATATACATTTCTGACATTCAAAAACAAAACAAAAACAAATCAGTGACCAATATAGCCACCTTTCTTTGCAAGGACACTCAAAAGCCTGCCATCCATGGATTCTGTCAGTGTTTTGATCTGTTCACCATCAAAATTGCGTGCAGCTGCAACCACAGCCTCCCAGACACTGTTCAGAGAGGTGTACTGTTTTCCCTCCTTGTAAATCTCACATTTGATGATGGACCACAGGTTCTCAATGGGGTTCAGATCAGGTGAACAAGGAGGCCATGTCATTAGATTTTCTTCTTTTATACCCTTTCTTGCCAGCCACGCTGTGGAGTACTTGGACGCATGTGATGGAGCATTGTCCTGCATGAAAATCATGTTTTTCTTGAAGGATGCAGACTTCTTCCTGTACCACTGCTTGAAGAAGGTGTCTTCCAGAAACTGGCATTAGGACTGGGAGTTAAGCTTGACTCCATCCTCAACCCGAAAAGGCCCCACAAGCTCATCTTTGATGATACCAGCCCAAACCAGTACTCCACCTCCACCTTGCTGGCGTCTGAGTCGGACTGGAGCTCTCTGCCCTTTACCAATCCAGCCACGGGCCCATCCATCTGGCCCATCAAGACTCACTCTCATTTCATCAGTCCATAAAACCTTAGAAAAATCAGTCTTGAGATATTTCTTGGCCCAGTCTTGACGTTTCAGCTTGTGTGTCTTGTTCAGTTGTGGTCGTCTTTCAGCCTTTCTTACCTTGGCCATGTCTCTGAGTATTGCACACCTTGTGCTTTTGGGCACTCCAGTGATGTTGCAGCTCTGAAATATGGCCAAACTGGTGGCAAGTGGCATCTTGGCAGCTGCACGCTTGACTTTTCTCAGTTCATGGGCAGTTATTTTGCGCCTTGGTTTTTCCACACGCTTCTTGCGACCCTGTTGACTATTTTGAATGAAACGCTTGATTGTTCGATGATCACGCTTCAGAAGCTTTGCAATTTTAAGAGTGCTGCATCCCTCTGCAAGATATCTCACTATTTTTGATTTTTCTGAGCCTGTCAAGTCCTTCTTTTGACCCATTTTGCCAAAGGAAAGGAAGTTGCCTAATAATTATGCACACCTAATATAGGGTGTTGATGTCATTAGACCACACCCCTTCTCATTACAGAGATGCACATCACCTAATATGCTTAATTGGTAGTAGGCTTTCGAGCCTATACAGCTTGGAGTTAGACAACATGCATAAAGAGGATGATGTGGTCAAAATACTCATTTGCCTAATAATTCTGCACGCAGTGTAATTAGAGTTGAGCGAACACCTGGATGTTTGGGTTCGAGAAGTTCGGCGGAACTTCCCGAAAATGTTCGGGTTCGGGATCCGAACTCGACCCGAACTTCGCCCCGAACTCCATTGAAGTCAATGGGGACCCAAACTTTTCGGCACTAAAAAGGCTGTAAAATAGCCCAGGAAAGGGCTAGAGGGCTGCAAAAGGCAGCAAAATGTAGGTAAATCCCCTGCAAACAAATGTGGATAGGGAAAAAAATAAAAATAAAATAAATACAAATTAACCAATATCAATTGGAGAGAGGTCCCATAGCAGAGAATCAGGCTTCATGTCACCCACCACTAGAACAGGCCACTGTCAGATATTTAGGCCCCGGCACCCAGACAGAGGAGAGAGGTCCCATAGCAAAGAATCAGGCTTCATGTCACCCACCACTGTAACAGGCCACTGTCAGATATTTAGGCCCCAGGCACCCAGACAGAGGAGAGAGGTCCCATTGCAGAGAATCAGGCTTCATGTCACCCACCACTGTAACAGGCCACTGTCAGATATTTAGGCCCCGGCACCCAGACAGAGGAGAGAGGTCCCATTGCAGAGAATCAGGCTTCATGTCACCCACCACTGGAACAGGCCACCGTCAGATATTTAGGCCCCGGCACCCAGACAGAGGAGAGAGGTCCCATAGCAGAGAATCAGGCTCCATGTCACCCACCGCTGTAACAGGCCACTGTCAGATATTTAGGCCCCGGCACCCAGACAGAGGAGAGAGGTCCCATAGCAGAAAATCAGGCTCCATGTCACCCACCGCTGTAACAGGCCACTGTCAGATATTTAGGCCCCGGCACCCAGACAGAGGAGAGAGGTCCCATAGCAGAGAATCAGGCTTCATGTCACCCACCACTGTAACAGGCCACTGTCAGATATTTAGGACCCGGCACCCAGACAGAGGAGAGAGGTCCCATTGCAGAGAATCAGGCTTCATGTCACCCACCACTGGAACAGGCCACTGTCAGATATTTAGGCTCGGCACCTAGACAGAGGAGAGATATCCCATTGCAGAGAATCAGGCTTCATGTCACCCACCACTGGAACAGGCCACTGTCAGATATTTAGGCCCCGGCACCCAGACGGAGGAGAGGTTCATTCAACTTTGGGTTGCCCCGCAATATAACGGTAAAATTAAAAAAAGAGGATTGAATGAAGTGCCCTGGAGTACAAGAATATATTGTTAAGGGGATGTAGTTATAAATGTCTAATCTGCACAAGGGATGGACAGGTCCTGTGGGATCCATGCCTGGTTCATTTTTATGAACGTCAGCTTGTCCACATTGGCTGTGGACAGGCGGCTGCGTTTGTCTGTAATGATGCCCCCTGCCGTGCTGAATACACGTTCAGACAAAACGCTGGCCGCCGGGCAGGCCAGCACCTCCAAGGCATAAAAGGCTAGCTCTGGCCACGTGGACAATTTGGAGACCCAGAAGTTGAATGGGGCCGAACCATCAGTCAGTATGTGGAGGGGTGTGCACACGTACTGTTCCACCATCTTAGTGAAATGCTGCCTCCTGCTAACACGTTCCGTATCAGGTGGTGGTGCAGTTAGCTGTGGCGTGGTGACAAAACTTTTCCACATCTCTGCCATGCTAACCCTGCCCTCAGAGGAGCTGGCCGTGACACAGCTGCGTTGGCGACCTCTTGCTCCCCCTCTGCCTGCGCCTTGTGCTTCCACTTGTTCCCCTGTGACATTTGGGAATGCTCTCAGTAGCGCGTCTACCAACGTGCGCTTGTACTCGCGCATCTTCCTATCACGCTCCAATGAAGGAAGTAATGTGGGCACATTGTCTTTGTACCGGGGATCCAGCAGGGTGGCAACCCAGTAGTCCGCACACGTTAAAATGTGGGCAACTCTGCTGTCATTGCGCAGGCACTGCAGCATGTAGTCGGTCATGTGTGCCAGGCTGCCCAGTCGCTCATGTGTGCCAGGCTGCACCAGTGATGGGCCCGAGCTGCGTTGGGTGCCACCCCGCTGTGAACATGCTTCATCCTCCACCTCCTCATGCTCATCCTCTTCGTCCTCCAGTAGTGGGCCCTGTCTGGCCACATTTGTACCTGGCCTCTGCTGTTGCAAAAAACCTCCCTCTGAGTCACTTCTAAGAGACTGGCCTGAAAGTGCTAAAAATGACCCTTCTTCCTCCTCCCCCTCCTGGGCCACCTCATCTTCCATCATCACCCTAAGTGTTTTCTCAAGGAGACATAGAAGTGGTATTGTAACGCTGATAACGGCGTCATCGCCACTGGCCATGTTGGTGGAGTACTCGAAACAGCCCAACAGGGCACACAGGCCTCGCATGGAGGCCCAGTCATTGGTGGTGAAGTGGTGCTGTTCCGCAGTGCGACTGACCCGTGCGTGCTGCAGCTGAAACTCCACTATGGCCTGCTGCTGCTCGCACAGTCTGTCCAGCATGTGCAAGGTGGAGTTCCACCTGGTGGGCACGTCACATTTTAGGCGGTGAGCGGGAAAGCCGAAGTAACGCTGTAGCGCAGACAGGTGAGCAGCGGCAGGATATGAACGTCGGAAGCGCGCACAGATGGCCCGCACTTTATGCAGCAGCTCTGACATGTCGGGGTAGTTGTGAATGAACTTCTGCACCACCAAATTCAGCACATGCGCCAGGCAAGGGATGTGTGTTAAACCGGCTAGTTCCAGAGCTGCGACGAAATTTCGCCCATTATCGCACACCACCAGGCCGGGCTTGAGGCTCACCGGCAGCAACCACTCGTCGGTCTGTTGTTCAATACCCCGCCACAACTCCTGCATGGTGTGGGGCCTCTCCCCCAAACATATGAGTTTCAGAATGGCCTGCTGACGTTTACCCCGGGCTGTGCTGAAGTTGGTGGTGAAGGTGTGTGGCTGACTGGATGAGCAGGTGGAAGAAGAGGAGGAGGAAGCCGAGTAGGAGGAGGAGGCTACAGGAGGCAAAGAATGTTGCCCTGCGATCCTTGGCGGTGGAAGGATGTGCGCCAAAGAGCTCTCCGCCTGGGGCCCAGCCGCCACTACATTTACCCAGTGTGCAGTTAGGGAGATATAGCGTCCCTGGCCGTGCTTACTGGTCCACGTATCTGTGGTTAGGTGGACCTTGCCACAGATGGCGTTGCGCAGTGCACACTTGATTTTATCGGATACTTGGTTGTGCAGGGAAGGAACGCCTCTCTTGGAGAAGTAGTGCCGACTGGGAACAACATACTGTGGGACAGCAAGCGACATGAGCTGTTTGAAGCTGTCTGTGTCCACCAGCCTGTCACAACCAGACAGCTGAGAAGCTCTGACAGAAGCCTTTCAGAACCTCCTCCTTGAGTTTTCTTTGTTTTGGTTTCAGTTCCTCATCTCGTTAGCCTCTCTCAGCTGTCATGCAGTTGGACTGATTGCTTCCCTTTAAATTCCTCCCCATAATGCAGTAGTGTGCGGCTTATACAACTTCCTGGAGTGTGTGTGCATGCTGTTCCTATATCCCAGTCTTCTGCAAGATAAGTGCTGTATATTTATTTGTGATTTTCTGTTTGCTGGATCTTAGGAGACCCTGACTCCCTCCGTGTCTAGTGTAGGGAGCCGGTGGTCGTGTCCCCTCACTATTGTAGGGTTTTCAGGCATTAGATAGTCGAGGTACGTGGATATGCGACCATCCACCTTTGGGGTGTTCGCATAGGCTGAGCAGTCAGGGAGAGTGTGCCAGGTCTCATGCAGGGGTCTCCCTTTTGTTCCTTAGTTGTGGATCCAGTGAGTCATAGATTATTTTGCATTGTCTTGTTTCCTGTACACCATCCGTGACATTATAAGCCGCCAAAACCGTCTTAAGCATGGATCCGGTTTCACTTTTGGCTGAACGCTTCCAGGGTCTTTCATTGGAGGTAGCTGATCTCCGTAAGACTTTTTCTCAGTTTCAAGTGACCGGTTCAGCTTGCGTTCATGGAGTTTGTTCTGAGCCTAAGATCTCGCTCCCGAATACGTTCTCCGGGGGTAGTGAGAATTTTGTGCGTTTTAGAGAGGCTTGCAAACTCCATTTTCGCCTTCTTCCCCATTCCTCTGGTGATGAGGAACGGAGGGTGGGGATCATTATATCGCTGCTCAGGGGTAACGCTCAGTCCTGGGCCTTTTCGCTGCCGGAGGGGGCACGGCCCCTCTGTTCAGTGGATGAATTCTATTTAGCCCTGGGTCAGATATATGATGATCCGGATCGTATTGCTCTGGCTGAGTCTAGACTACGTCTGTTATGCCAGGGTAAACAATCCGCAGAGATATACTGCTCAGAATTTCGGAGATGGGCAGCTGATACTGGTTGGAATGATGCTGCACTCCGAAGTCAATTTTGCCATGGTCTTTCAGAGGGATTGAAAGATGCATTTGCCTTTCATGAGAGGCCTATCTCCTTGGACTCTGCTATGTCTCAGGCCGTTCATATTGACAGACATCTTAGAGAGAGAGGAGAGATCTCTCCTTCCTGTCATACTCAGTCCCGGGACAGTGCAGCGGTCTCATTCTGTGCGCAGGGGTCTCAGTCGCTGTCAGCCCCTTCTGAGCAGGAGCCCATGCAGATGGGGTTGATTCCCTCTGACAATAGAAGATTCAGCCCACATGGCAGGGTTTGTTTTTGTTGTGGAGGTATAAATCATTTGGCAAATGTTTGTCCCTCTAGGAGATTCAGGCAGTTTTCTGGGAGTAATAAAGAAACAAAAAGGAAAAAATCTTTTAAAAATGTTCCGTCTGTTACTATTGGCAGGGTTGAGGCGGAAATTGAAGGTTTTCCGTTTGCTTGTAGTTCCCGTTTTGTCCTGCCTGCTAGGGTGGCGCTAGAGAGCAAGAGCATTTTTTGTGAGATTTTTGTGGATAGTGGAGCAGCTGTCAATCTCATTGATAGTCAATTTGCAATAACTCATGGTTTCCAGGTATGCACTTTGGGAAAGGATATTCCTGTTTTTGCTATTGATTCCGCTCCACTTTCTCAGAGATCATTAAAGGGCATAGTTCACAATATCTGTTTAATTGTGAGTGATACTCATGTTGAGGATGTGTCATGTTTCGTCCTTAGCGGTTTGCCTACTCCTCTAGTGTTGGGGCTACCCTGGCTCACTAAACATAACCCCACCATTGATTGGCAAGCGAGACAAATAAATGGTTGGAGTGACTTTTGCAGAGAGAATTGCCTCACGACATCTGTTTCTGAGGTTTCTACTAAGATTGTACCACCTTTCCTCTCAGAATTTTCGGATGTCTTCTCTGAGAGTGATGTTCAGGATTTGCCCCCGCACAGGGAGTACGATTGCCCTATTAATCTCATCCCAGGCGCCAAACTGCCTAAATCTTGTTTATACAATATTTCCCAACCTGAGAGGGTCGCTATGCGTACTTATATCTCTGAGAGTCTGAGAAAAGGACACATACGACCCTCGAAGTCACCTGTTGCCGCTGGTTTTTTCTTTGTTAAGAAAAAAGATGGTTCTTATAGACCTTGTCTGGATTTCAGGGAGCTGAACAGCATCACTATTCGTGACCCTTATCTGCTTCCTCTGATCCCGGACCTGTTTAACCAGGTTGTTGGGGCTAAAGTCTTTTCCAAATTAGACCTAAGAGAGGCATACAACCTGGTCAGGGTCAGAGAAGGAGACGAATGGAAGACGGCCTTCAATACCCCTGAGGGCCATTTTGAGAATTTGGTTATGCCTTTTGGTTTGATGAATGCCCCAGCCGTTTTTCAGCATTTCGTGAACAGCATTTTTTATCATTTAATGGGAAAATTTGTATTAGTGTATTTGGATGACATTTTGATTTTTTTCTCCTGATTTCAAAACTCATAAGGAACACTTACGTCAGGTCTTGCTCATCCTGCGGGAGAATAAATTATACGCAAAACTGGTTGATGCTTCTGAGGTAGGTGTGGGTGCGGTCTTGTCTCAGGGTTCCTCTCCTGCCAAATGGCGACCGTGTGCCTTTTTCTCGAAGAAACTCTCCTCCGCAGAGAGAAATTACGATGTGGGAGATAGTGAATTGTTGGCCATCAAGTTGGCTTTTGAGGAATGGCGCCATTGGCTCGAGGGAGCCAGACACCCTATTACCGTGTTTACTGACCATAAAAATCTGGCCTACTTGGAGTCAGCCATGCGTCTGAACCCGAGACAGGCCAGATGGTCTTTGTTCTTTTCAAGGTTTGATTTTGTTGTTACGTTCCGCCCTGGGGTTAAGAATGTGAAGGCAGATGCCCTGTCACGTTGTTTTCTGGGAGGTGGGAATTTTGAAGACCCGGGTCCCATTTTGGCTGAAGGTGTGGTGGTCTCTGCTCTTTTTCCTGAATTGGAGGCAGAGGTGCAGACAGCCCAGTCAGAGGCTCCTGATCTTTGTCCTCCTGGGAGGTTGTTTGTGCCTCTCGCTTTGAGACACAAGATTTTTAAGGAACACCACGATACGGTCCTTGCTGGGCACCCGGGGGCAAGAGCCACACTGGATCTCATCGCTCGGAGATCCTGGTGGCCTGCGCTTCGTAAGTCGGTTGAGGGTTTTGTGGCAGCCTGCGAGACTTGCGCTCGTGCCAAAGTCCCTCATTCACGGCCATCAGGTCCTCTCCTTCCCTTACCCATTCCTTCCCGTCCTTGGACACATCTGTCCATGGACTTCATAACGGACCTGCCTCGTTCCTCGGGGAAGACTGTGATTCTGGTGGTGGTGGACCGTTTTAGCAAAATGGTGCATTTCATCCCTTTTCCGGGTTTGCCCAATGCTAAGACGCTGGCGCAGGCATTCATTGACCACATTGTCAAATTGCATGGTATTCCTTCAGACATAGTCTCTGATAGGGGCACGCAGTTTGTTTCCAGATTCTGGAAGGCTTTCTGTTCTCGCTTGGGGGTTCGGTTGTCATTCTCTTCTGCTTTCCACTCGTAGTCGAATGGCCAGACGGAGCGCGTCATTCAGAATCTGGAGACATATCTGTGCTGTTTTGTGGCGGAGAATCAGGAGGATTGGTGTTCTTTTTTGTCCCTTGCTGAGTTTGCTTTAAATAACCGTCGTCAGGAGTCCTCTGATAAGTCACCATTTTTTGGTGCATATGGGTTTCATCCGCAGTTTGGGACTTTCTCGGGAGAGGGGTCTTCTGGTTTACCTGATGAGGATAGATTCTCCTCGTCTTTGTCATCTATTTGGCAAAAGATTCAGGATAATCTAAAGAGCATGAGTGAGAGATATAAGCGTGTGGCAGATAAGAGACGTGTGCCTGGTCCGGACCTGAATGTTGGTGATCTGGTGTGGTTGTCTACCAAGAAAATCAAATTGAAGGTTCCCTCCTGGAAGTTGGGTCCTAGGTTTATTGGGCCTTACAAGATCCTGTCTGTCATCAATCCTGTTGCCTACCGTCTTGATCTTCCTCAGACTTGGAAGATTCATAATGTTTTTCATAAGTCCTTATTGAAACCTTATGTTCAACCCATTGTACCCTCGCCTTTGCCTCCTCCTCCGATTATGGGAATCTTGAATTTCAGGTCTCTAGGATTGTGGATTCTCGTCTTGTCCGCGGTTCTCTCCAGTATCTCGTTCATTGGGAGGGTTATGGTCCTGAGGAGAGGATGTGGGTCCCAGTGACGGACATTAAGGCCACTCGTCACATCAGGACTTTCCATAGGTCCCATCCTGAGAAGGTGGGCTCTGAGTGTCCGGAGTCCACTCGTAGAGGGAGGGGTACTGTCACAACCAGACAGCTGAGAAGCTCTGACAGAAGCCTTTCAGAACCTCCTCCTTGAGTTTTCTTTGTTTTGGTTTCAGTTCCTCATCTCGTTAGCCTCTCTCAGCTGTCATGCAGTTGGACTGATTGCTTCCCTTTAAATTCCTCCCCATAATGCAGTTGTGTGCGGCTTATACAACTTCCTGGAGTGTGTGTGCATGCTGTTCCTATATCCCAGTCTTCTGCAAGATAAGTGCTGTATATTTATTTGTGATTTTCTGTTTGCTGGATCTTAGGAGACCCTGACTCCCTCCGTGTCTAGTGTAGGGAGCCGGTGGTCGTGTCCCCTCACTATTGTAGGGTCTTCAGGCGTTAGATAGTCGAGGTACGTGGATATGCGACCATCCACCTTTGGGGTGTTCGCATAGGCTGAGCAGTCAGGGAGAGTGTGCCAGGTCTCATGTAGGGGTCTCCCTTTTGTTCCTTAGTTGTGGATCCAGTGAGTCATAGATTATTTTGCATTGTCTTGTTTCCTGTACACCATCCGTGACACAGCCTGAATGACAGCATTTCATAGGCCAGTAGTTTAGAAATGCTGGCATTCAGGGCCAGGGATCGAGGGTGGCTAGGTGGGAATTTACGCTTTCTCTCAAATGTTTGTGAGATGGGGAGCTGAACGCTGCCCTGTAACATGGTGGAGATGCTTGGTGACGGAGGTGGGGGTGTTGGTGGTACATCCTCAGGTGCCAACGTTCCTCCAGAGGCAGAGGAAGAGGCCGAGGCAGCAGCAGAAGAGGTAGCAGGGGGAGCCTGAGTGAGTTCCTTGTTTTTAAGGTGTTTACTCCACTGCAGTTCATGCTTTGCATGCAGATGCCTGGTCATGCAGGTTGTGCTAAGGTTCAGAACGTTAATGCCTCGCTTCAGGCTCTGATGGCACAGCGTGCAAACCACTCGGGTTTTGTCATCAGCACATTGTTTGAAGAACTGCCACGCCAGGGAGCTCCTTGAAGCTGCCTTTGGGGTGCTCGGTCCCAGGTGGCGGTGGCCAGTAGCAGGCGAACTCTTTTGGCGGCGGGTGTTCTGCTTTTGCCTACTGCTCCCTCTTTTGCTACGCTGTTGGCTCGGTCTCACCACTGCCTCTTCCTCCGAACTCTGAAAGTCAGTGGCACGACCTTCATTCCATGTGGGGTCTAGGACCTCATCGTCCCCTGCATCGTCTTCCACCCAGTCTTCCTCCCTGACCTCCTGTTCAGTCTGCACACTGCAGAAAGAAGCAGCAGTTGGCACCTGTGTTTCGTCATCATCAGAGACGTGCTGAGGTGGTATTCCCATGTCCTCATCATCAGGAAACATAAGTGGTTGTGCGTCAGTGCATTCTATGTCTTCCACCGCTGGGGAAGGGCTAGGTGGATGCCCTTGGGAAACCCTGCCAGCAGAGTCTTCAAACAGCATAAGAGACTGCTGCATAAGTTGAGGCTCAGACAGTTTCCCTGATATGCATGGGGGTGATGTGACAGACTGATGGGCTTGGTTTTCAGGCGCCATCTGTGCGCTTTCTGCAGAAGACTGGGTGGGAGATAATGTGAACGTGCTGGATCCACTGTCGGCCACCCAATTAACTAATGCCTGTACCTGCTCAGGCCTTACTATCCTTAGAACGGCATTGGGCCCCACTAAATATCGCTGTAAATTCTGGCGTCTACTGGGACCTGAGTTAGTTGGTACACTAGGACGTGTGGCTGTGGCAGAACGGCCACGTCCTCTCCCAGCACCAGAGGGTCCACTAACACCACCACGACCATGTCCGCGTACGCGTCCCTTACTAGATGTTTTCCTCATTGTTACCGTTCACCACAATAAGAAAAAAATTATTGACATCGCTATCAAGAAGATTTAATATAATCTAAAATAGAACAGAAAGGTGACTGTGATTTTAAATGTTTCAACTCTGACGGTATTTGTATACCCCCATATGTTACATGCCAATTAAAAATTATGCGGAATAATTGTCAACTGTTGCCTGCAGCATATGTGTTTAAAAGATCTTATTGGAATATATTGGCATAGTATGGTTGTATCATATAACTAACTCTGGAATGTATTTTGCCCAATGGGTCGTTTCAGCATGCATTATAGTACCAATTCACACTATGCGATTTCTCTGGCGGAGATAACGCACCTATCTCAGGTTCATATATCGTGCGGATGATGAAAACCAACTCTTGGACACACAGAACCATAAGAAAATATGATGCAAGCAACAAAGGGGATATATAATCTGCTCTGTTGTCTACTTATTTGAATTTGCTACATTTCTGTCATATCTATAATACAATGTGTATGAATATTACTCGGATCTCTGTGCGGGAATTGAAACCATATTGGATTTTATGTTACTTGTACATATATATTAACTCTTGTTAAGTATATATTTTTTCAATGTTCGTTTGTAGCACTTTTGGGGATGCAATTATGTAACATGTGAATAGGCACATACAGGTGTCTCACATGCACCTGACTGATTTTGCTACCCGCCCTGTCTCTCTACACTCCCCCAGGGGGGGCGGAGATGCCGGAGCTGGATAGTATTTTTAGCCGGGAACATGTCAGACATTTGGGATCATGAATAATAACACGACTGTTCGAAACGCGTAGATCTTGGGAACCGGAGGGTGCCAGTTATATGACTGCTGTACATACCTGAATATTGGTGTCAATAAAGACCGGGATTTTCACTTCATCCATTGCGGTGCTGGAGCATTTTTTCATTTCTTCTACCTTCAACCAGGACTAGCTTGAGTCCGCCCCGTGCACCACCATGCAGGACACAGAGGTGAGCTGGCTGTAACTTCTTATACACTATATCACTATCTGGCTATCTATTTAGTTACCGTATTACACTAATACAGGCACAGCAGTAACCACATATTTAGCTGAATATAAATTGTAGGCCTAGTATTTAGGCCCTGGATGACAGGTATCCCTTTACGGACAGAATTACACTTGGAGATGCACGGTAGCCTGTGAAGTTATTGAGGATGACCCTATCAGCACTTGAATTTGCACCTTCAATGTAATATACCCTTTTATGGATAGATTTAAACTTGGCCTGCTACAGCAGAAACCACTGATTTAGGGAATTGCTATTTTGGGAATTGAATTTCAACCCAGAACAAAAACTGTGCTTTGACGGACACTAGAAAGCTTGTCCAGCCACAGCTGGAACACCAGATTTAGGGTATTGCTATTTTGGGAATTGAATTTCACCACACAAAAAAATATATCCTTTGCCAGACAGCAGACAGTATTACAATTGGCTAGCCACAGCTGAAACACCAGATTTAGGGTACTGCTATTTTGGGAATTGTATTTCGCCCCTCAATAAAATAGCAAGCACAGCCAATCCCCTGATATAGGATATAGCAAAAAAAAAAAACACACTATTGATGGTTAAATGGACTTGGTGGCAGCTTGTGCTGGCGCACCACAAGACACAAAGTGGCCGCCGATCACCCCAGAAAAAAGTGACAGAAAAATGCTCTGGGCAGCCTAAAAACAATGAGCAATTAACTAGCAGTAATTGAATGATACACAGCTGTAGATCGATCACTTCATTAAGTGTTTTTGATGAGTAAATCCCTGCCTAATCTGTCCCTAACAGCAGCAGCTGCATCCTATCCCTACACTGATCAGAGCAGAGAGACGTGCGGCGCTACGTGACTTCAGCTTAAATAGAGGCTGGGTCACATGCTGCACTGGCCAATCACAGCCATGCCAATAGTAGGCATGGCTGTGATGGCCTCTTGGGGCAAGTAGTATGACGCCAAGCGCCAAGAAAGCGCCGAACACCGAACCCGAACCCGGACTTTTACGTAAATGTTCGGGTTCGGGTCCGTGTCACGAACACCCCAAAATTCGGTACGAACCCGAACTATACAGTTCGGGTTCGCTCATCCCTAATTATAATTATTGTTATGTGGGTTTAAGTGTCACGGTCATATTGGTGTTTGACCGTGGCGCGGTTGCCATGCAGACTGGTTACTGGCAGTTTGCATGTGCACTTCCCCTTTATGGTTTGCCTTCCTGCTGTTTGGTGAGCAAGGGGTTAATCTTCTTGCTAGTGGGGATTAACGTGTTTCCTAGGTGTGGCCGCGGGCTTGATATATACCTGTGGCTTGCTGGCTGGGTGCGGTTGTACTACTGCCTTGCTTGGTGTTGGAGCTTTGCTCCTTTCCTGGGTGTTTCTGGCCAGTCCTTGAGGGCCACCTTTTAGAACATAAATTGTCCTCCCTTATGTACCCCCTATGTACCTTTACCCTCACTTGTATGTGTGGTGTGGGTTTATGTTCTGGGAGTGTGAAGCGTTTTGTTGGTTGTTACATGTCTGGGCTGTTGTTGGTGTTGGTCCCTGCATGTATGCTATACGTCACCCGGTATGTTGATTCCAAAGGAAGTGGGTTGGTTTCCCAGGAGGGGTGAACCATAAGTTTGGATGCAGTGCTGCCTGGGGCTGCTGTGCATCTTGCTGTATGGGGCCCAGGCAGTATCAGGTGTGCTGGATACCTGTGTGTGGTGTTGTTTGTACAGTGTCCTATTTGGTGTGTGGGCACCTGTACTTTTGCATGGGTTCCAGTCATGGTGGCTGCGGCAGGTAAGTGTGTTTCTGGTGTTCTTACCTGCCAACTCTGTTGCTGTAATCAGTCGTCCACTTTTCCCTGCAGCTAGGCTTGTGGAGACTCTGGTTCATCCGTGTCTTGGATGAACCTGGTTGTCTCTTGTCCCTGTCTCCTAACCTCAGCGATATGCAGGGATTTCAGGGTTCTGAGGTTTCCAGTGTATGGGCCCTCCTACCTTAAGGGTCGGCTCATACAGTTAGTAGAACAGGGCCAGATTTAGGGATGCTATAGGAGGGGACCAGTTCCCTTTTCTTGGTAGCCTGGTCTAGCTGCTATCCCTATCCCTTTTACATTGTACTGTGGGTTTTTTTTCCCAATCCCCATCGTGACAATAAGTCTCTCTCTATGTAATATTTATTTCTCTTTTTTTTCCACTGTAACTCCATATGTACACATCAATAATAACTATAATATCAATTTCCACACTATACAATATACCTTTTATTATACGTTCACTCTTTTGTCTCATTTATTGCATTCAACCTTTAAATCAGACCCAGTAAGAGGGTGTATTATATATAGTATACAAACCGGATTCCAAAAAAGTTGGGACACTAAACAAATTGTGAATAAAAACTGAATGCAATGATGTGGAGATGGCAAATGTCAATATTTTATTTGTAATAGAACATAGATGACAGATCAAACGTTTATTCCGAGTAAATGTATCATTTTAAAGGAAAAATACGTTGACAATTTTCACGGTGTCAACAAATCCCAAAAAAGTTGGGACAAGTAGCAATAAGAGGCTGGAAAAAGTAAATTTGAGCATAACGAAGAGCTGGAAGACCAATTAACACTAATTAGGTCAATTGGCAACATGATTGGGTATAAAAAGAGCTTCTCAGAGTGGCAGTGTCTCTCAGAAGCCAAGATGGGTAGAGGATCACCAATTCCCACAATGTTGCGCAGAAAGATAGTGGAGCAATATCAGAAAGATGTTACCCAGCGAAAAATTGCAAAGACTTTGCATCTATCATCATCAACTGTGCATAACATCATCTGAAGATTCAGAGAATCTGGAACAATCTCTGTGCGTAAGGGTCAAGGCCGTAAAACCATACTGGATGCCCGTGATCTCCGGGCCCTTAAACGACACTGCACCACAAACAGGAATGCTACTGTAAAGGAAATCACAGAATGGGCTCAGGAATACTTCCAGAAACCATTGTCAGTGAACACAATCCACCGTGCAATCCGCTGTTGCCAGCTGAAACTCTACAGTGCAAAGAAGAAGCCATTTCTAAGCAAGATCCACAAGCTCAGGCGTTTTCACTGGGCCAGGGATCATTTAAAATGGAGTGTTGCAAAATGGAAGACTGTTCTGTGGTCAGACGAGTCACGATTCGAAGTTCTTTTTGGAAATCTGGGACGCCATGTCATCCGGACCAAAGAGGACAAGGACAACCCAAGTTGTTATCAACGCTCAGTTCAGAAGCCTGCATCTCTGATGGTATGGGGTTGCATGAGTGCATGTGGCATAGGCAGCTTGCATGTCTGGAAAGGCACCATCAATGCAGAAAAATATATTCAGGTTCTAGAACAACATATGCTCCCATCCAGACGTCATCTCTTTCAGAAGACCCTGCATTTTTCAACAAGATAATGCCAGACCACATTCTGCATCAATCACAACATCATGGCTGTGTAGGAGAAGGATCCGGGTACTGAAATGGCCAGTCTGCAGTCCAGATCTTTCACCTATAGAGAACATTTGGCGCATCATAAAGAGGAAGGTGCAACAAAGAAGGCCCAAGACGATTGAACAGTTAGAGGCCTGTATTAGACAAGAATTGGAGAGCACTCCTATTTCTAAACTTGAGAAACTGGTATCCTCGGTCCCCAGACGTCTGTTGAGTGTTGTAAGAAGAAGGGGAGATGCCACACAGTGGTGAAAATGGCCTTGTCCCAACTTTTTGGGGATTTGTTGACACCATGAAATTCTGATTCAACATATTTTTCCCTTAAAATGGTACATTTTCTCAGTTTAAACTTTTGTTCCGTGATTTATGTTCTATTCTGAATAAAATATTAGAAGTTGGCACCTCCACATCATTGCATTCAGTTTTTATTCACGATTTGTATAGTGTCCCAACTTTTTTGGAATCCGGTTTGTATATTTAATACATATATATTTATATATAATAATTTCTTACATTCGTAAGGAAAAAAAACAGGAGTGGATACAAAGCAGAGATGACAAGTGAAGGAAATATTTACATGTCTTCTGTGTTTTGGAACCACTCCTGCTTTTGGCTTCCAAATCATGATCAAATCCTGATTCAAAATACTGACAGTGTGATAGAGGCCTAATGCTCAATTTGAATGGGTTTTGGCCATTTGCATCTGGTATTGGGTTTATTTAAACGAAAACGAAGTCCTGCATGCAGGAATTTAATGGCCTCTATCGCATGGTCAGTTTTTTGCATCAGTATTTTATCAGTATTGTTAAGGCAAAAACAGGAGTGGGTCCAAAATAGAGATAACATGTGAAGGAAATATTAGCATGTCTTCTGTGTTTTGGCCCCAATCCTGCTTTTAGCTTCCAAATCATGATCAAATCCTAATGAAAAATACTGACCATGTGATAGAGGCCTCATAGATGCTCCAAAAACAGGATCCGCTGTGTTTGTTCTTTTTTGGGTTCTCTTGATGGATTAGGAGAAGGGTAAAACAAACAGTGATGTCAACCAGGCCAAATAGGGAGATTAGTGTCCCCAGAAACTCACTGGTGAGGGTGGCAGCAGCATGAGGAGTCAACACAGTGGCCCAGTCAGAGAGTGGTGAGCGTTTCAACATCATGATGAGTCAACATAGTGGCCCAGTCACAGAGTGGGGAGGTAGGGGGGCAACAGCACTGGCAGTAAGAGCACAAGATGGTGGCAATAGGAGAAGATGGCAGCAGAGACAGCAGGTATGTGGCATCAGGCGGGTCGCAGCATCAGAATAGTGGCTGAAGCACGTGCCCATAAGTAACGGGCTATTTTTCACAAAGTTCTGGTGTGGTAGCACACTGAAGTCAGAACATTACTGCCAGAATGATCTAGTCTGATGCATCAGGCACCGGTGTGTGGAAATCCTGGCTGATCCATGCCTGATTCATCTTTATAAAAGATGAACATTTTGTGTTGAAATGTGAGTTCTCTTTGGGGTAACTGTGCCCCCACCGCACTAAACCCAGCTCTGATACCACTCTACTGGCCAGGCAGGAAAGCTTGTCCAGGGCAAACTTGGCCAGTTGCAGCTACGATTCAAGTTTGGCTGCCCAGTAGTCCAGGGGATCTTGGATCTAGGGTGACAGGGTTCAGACCAAGTATGCCATCACCTGCTGGTTCAGGTTCTGCTCCATGTCTGGCTACTGGCTGGTTTCTTTAGTAGGCAGGTGAAGAAACATGCTCATCAGAGACTGGAGACTCAAGTTACTGCTGACAAAGCTGGTGCTGCTCCTGCCCTCCCCCCTCCAGCAGTCATGGCAGTGGAGAGTGAGCGCAGAGGTTTTCTCTGGTCAGACCTTCCTGAGGATGGGCAATGGTGCACATAGACAGCAACCAACTGACTACATAGGATGTCTCTATAGTAGTATAGTTTATCATCCTTCTCAGCAGGTGTAAAAAAAAGCCACCATTTTGGCCTAGTATTGAGGGTCTAACATGGTGGAGAGCCAGTAGTCACCCCTCTGCCAAATGGTGATAATGCCTCTGTCACTATGCAAGCAACTCAGCATGCATTTGGCTACTTGTGCAAGGGACTCTGATGGACTCCCTGCCTCCCTCTACAGTGTATACTGCCACTGTCTGTCGGGGTAATCTGCCTGGTCTTCCTTATCACCCTCCAGATCCTTCTGCTCCTCTACTGTTGCTTGTGCAGATAAACCACCCATTTCTGTATACAATTCCTGGGCATTAATGTCCTCCTTGTCCTACTCCTCCACCAGTTCAGCCCCCACAGGACTCAGGTGGCCTTGAGATGTATGCGCCACGTCTCCTGTCCCCTGGCCAGCCAGATTTATTAGCATCTGTTCCAGGATGTGAAGGAGTGGAATGACCTCATTCATCCCATAGTCCTGGTGATTGACAAAGTTGCCTCCTCAAGGACAGGAGCTGCCACTGTCTAATGTCAAAGTTACACAGGGCAGTACTCCTTTCCGCCTGCATCATCAAGAAATCATTCACGGCCTTCATCTGCTCATTTAGTCCGTCCAACATATGGAGGATGGAGTTACAATGTGTGGAAACATCACAAATGAGTGGATGTTGGGGAACACTTTTCTACCTTTGCAGCTCAAGGAGGGCATGTTTTGCATGGTAAGAGTGGCTGAAGTGCATGCACAGTTTCCTGCCATTTTCAAGACATCTTGCAGTTAGGTGGAAGATTTCAGGAACAGGGTTGGCACCCTGGCCATGCTTTACCTTCTGTCCACAGACTACAAATGGCCACACTGACGTCCTCCAGTGGCTTGATGAAAAATTCCCACACCAGCGAGTATGGGATTTTTCCCCCACCACTCCATGCTGAATGCTTGCTGCCACTGCCTCCGTGGACCCATGCACCACTAGTTATTTCCAGACAGTAGGCTCCAGAGTAGCAGACAGTCTACCACGGGCACGTTTGGTCCAGACCTTACACTGCTGCCACTTTGCTGACTCACGGCCAAGCTACCACGCTGCTGGCTCAGCCGCTGCCTCACTCGCAAGCTGCCACCCTCTTCCCCTGATGATGATGAAGATGAAGCCCCCCTTCACCCGGCTCCCACGTGCGATCAGCTACATCATCATCCACTACTGTCTGCATGTCACCCTCACCAGTCTAAGGGCTATGTGCCTGAACGCTCGCGACACCAGCTGCCATGCAACTCTCATCGTCGCTACTTGCCTACGTACCGGAGGAAGCAGCGGATCTCTCCTCCACATCTTGGCTGGGCAGTAGCTGCTGACTGTCTTCAAAAAGCTTGTCCTTGCTAAAAAGTGGAGCCAAGCCGACGGAATACAATACTTCTTGAGCAGAAGGAACAGAAAATGAAAAAGGCAGGTTCAGGACAGGTGGGGGCGCATAGCTTGTTCCTGGGAGGTTTGATGTCACTTGAGATGAAGTTGAAGACCGAGTCAACCATTCAAGGACAGCTGGGTTGCTGGTAAAAACACGACAGCTCGCCTGTTGCCGCAATGCTGCTACCACCGCCCATTTCTTCTGCTGCTACTTTTGCCAGCTCCAGAAAGATTTTGGCCACTGCCCGTTCCCTTAGGGTCCATTCACATGTCTGCAAATTGCGGATCCGCAATACACCCAGCCGGCACCCTCATAGAACTGCCTATTTTTGTCCGCAATTTCTTCTGTGCTTACAGGAAACTGATTTTAGGCAGCTCTAGATTCTTTAGCACCGCCTCAGCTATATCAGTCGGCTGGCCAGGCGTCAGAACGCTGACTGCAGAGGGCATGTCAGGGCTGGTCTTCATTTAGTGATGACGGCAATGCATCCTTTTTGTCTCTGTATATTATGGTGCCTGCTGCTTGCTGTAGGTAAGACAGCAGTAGTGGGGCTGTGTATATAACTTCAAAACCAAGAGGACGGAAGGAGGGGTGGTGTTGGGGGCGTGGCTTCCACACTTTCCGGCTCCAGCTGGGGCATTTAAGCGGTGCAGTATCATTCAGCAGGTCTCTTGAGCTTGCTTCAATCAGTTTGGTGCGGCTATAGATTGGTTTTTCTGCCGATTGCTGATAAACTGCACCTGGGTATTTTTTGATACTACCTGCTCCAAGAGGTATGTCTGTTCTTTCTCTTCCCTCCTTCCCAGATTTATTGAATGATATTATAGGTATATATTGTACATTCTTTTAGATGTCAAGAGATTCAGGCAGAGAGTCTGCAGGAAAATCTACACAAAAAGAGAAAGCTTTTGGTGTGCAGGGAGTGTCAAACTCTTCCAGACGGATAGGATTATACAACATGTCAATCATGTCGTCCTCGTCTTCCTGAAGATCAAGAACCCACCATTCAGGATGTAGTAGTGTGTGTAGAGGGGTCTATTACAGAACTGAAGGATACTTTTTCTACCCCAAGGAAAAGGTCAAGATATGGAGCATCCTCCCCACAAGTGGGTGTATCTTCCCCTATGGACGAGGATGTTGCAATAATAGAGGAAAGAAATGCTTCTTCAAGAGAAGCATCTTCTGATGAGGATGGCTTTGATAAAGGGAAGATTTACTTTCCTGCGGAAAAAGCACAAAAATTGCTTAAGCTTGTGCAGGCCGAGGGCCAGCCTGGGGACCAGGGAGAAGCTCCCCCGGATGGTAGAGGGCCAAGGGCCTTCAAAATAGACGCCTTGAACACCGCCTTAATGCAGGTAGAGTGGAAAAAGCCAGAAAAGGTTCCTGTAATCTCTAGGAGATTTAAACTGATGTACCCTTTGGAGGAATCACAGTCTAAGGACTGGGTTTCTCCACCAAAGGTGGATACAGCTATAGCAAAAATCTCTAAGAGAACTTTAGTTCCCGCCGAGGATGGCTCGAGCCTTAAGGATCCAATGGACAGGAGAATTGAAGTTGCCCTCAAAAGAACATATGTGGCAGCGGTAAGTCAGTCTGCTGTATCTATTGTCTCTTGTGAAGTTTCACGCACCTTGAGAAGGTGGCTTAACAAGGTGCAAGAAGAGATAGACAGAGGGGTTCAGAGAGATGATATTCTGTCCTCATTTAAAAATATAAATATGGCGATTGACTACTTATGTGACTCAGCAAATCAGCAGTTGCGGTTTCCCTCTAAGTCCCTCTCTTCTGTGGGGACAACCCCCCTGGTCTGGGGACAACCCTTCAAAATATCATTTGTGTAACTTGCTTTACTCCCCTTGTAGGCTGTTTGGTCCAGAATTGGACACTCTAATGCTAGAATTGTCAGACAAAAAGGGTAAATCTTTACCGCAAGCTTCTACACCAACCCATAGGTACTTCTCCAACAGAGATAGATCTCCCCTAGACAAGATTCTCTCGGGCATCTGGTAGAGGGAGAGGGGGTGGTCCCTCTAGAAGAGGTGGCATTTCAAGGGGCCCTAGGCCTAACAGGAAGCAACAATTTTGACAATCAAGATACTCCAGTAGGCGGTCATCTGTCTTTGTTTTTTCGGGTGTGGGTACAAAGAATAAAAGACCCTTGGGTCCTGAGCACTATCAAAAACGGCTATGCGCTTTCTTTTCTTCTGTACCCTCCAGACAGGTTTATCGCGTCTCACAACCTTCAAGAACCAAAGAAGACTTTTTTGAAGAAATAAATTCTGGAACTTCTCTCTCTGGCCGCCCTGGAGCCGGTGCCTCCCTCTCAGGTAGGGTTAGGGGTCTGATCCCCAGTATTCTTAATTCTTAATTCCCAAACCTTCATCGCGTCTAATATTAGATCTGAGGTATTTAAGGCTACTTTCACACTAGCGTTCGGAGCGGGTCCGTCTGATGTTTCATCAGACGGATCCGCTCCTATAATGCAGACGTTTGCATCCGTTCAGAACGGATCCGTCTGCATTATAGCTTAGAAAAATTTCTAAGTGTGAAAGTAGCCTGAGCGGATCCGTCCAGACTTTACATTGAAAGTCAATGGGGGCGGATCCGTTTGAAGATTGAGCCATATAGTGTCATCTTCAAACGGATCCGTCCCCATTGACTTACATTGTAAGTCTGGACGGATCCGCTCGCCTCCGCACGGCCAGGCGGACACCCGAACGCTGCAAGCAGCGTTCAGGTGTCCGCTCACTGAGCGGAGCGGAGGCTGAACGCTGGCAGACGGATGCATTCTCAGTGGATCCGCCTCCACTGAGAATGCATTAGGGCCGGACGGCTGCGTTCAGGGCCACTTGTGAGCCCCTTCAAACGGAGCTCACGAGCGGACACCCGAACGCAGGTGTGAAAGTAGCCTAAACCGTCACTTGGTAAAGAATACTTTTCGGATGGAAACAATCAAATCCGTCAAACCCATCATATCTCAAGGAGATTATATGGCATCGTTGAATCTGAAAGACGCGTATTTCCATATTCTGATTTGGCCAGCACTCAGATTCATTACACACAACTGAAGTAGTTCAAGCCTTTTCTTGTTTTAATATTGATGATTTTGGCATACAGCTCATGAAAACCCAAAATTCCTATCTCCAAAAATTAGCATATCATGAAAAGGTTCTCTAAACGAGCTATTAACCTAATTATCTGAATCAACGAATTAACTCTAAACACCTGCAAAAGATTCCTGAGGCTTTTAAAAACTCCCAGCCTGGTTCATTACTCAAAACCACAATCATGGGTAAGACTGCCGACCTGACTCCAGAAGGCCATCATTGACACCCTCAAGCAAGAGGGTAAGACACAGAAAGAAATTTCTGAACGAATAGGCTGTTCCCAGAGTGCTGTATCAAGGCACCTCAATGGGAAGTCTGTGGGAAGGAAAAAGTGTGGCAGAAAACGCTGCACAACGAGAAGAGGTGCCCGGACCCTGAGAAAGATTGTGGAGAAGAACCGATTCCAGACCTTGGGGGACCTGCGGAAGCAGTGGACTGAGTCTGGAGGAAGACTGGGGAGAGGGAAATGCCAAAATGCCTGAAGTCCAGTGTCAAGTACTCACAGTCAGTGATGGTCTGGGGTGCCATGTCAGTTGCTGGTGTTGGTCCACTGTTTTATCAAGGGTAGGGACAATGCAGTTAGCTATCAGGAGATTTTTGAGCACTTCATGCTTCCATCTGCTGAAAATCTTTATGGAGATGAAGATTTCATTTTTCAGCACGACCTGGCACCTGCTACCAGTGCCAAAACCACTGGTAAATGGTTTACTGACCATGGTATTACTGTGCTCAATTGGCCTGCCAACTCTCCTGACCTGAACCCCATAGAGAATCTGTGGGATATTGGGAAGAGAAAGTTGAGAGACGCAAGACCCAACACTCTGGATGAGCTTAAGGCCGCTATCGAAGCATCCTGGGCCTCCATAACACCTCAGCAGTGCCACAGGCTGAGTGCCTCCATGCCACGCCGCATTGAAGCAGTCATTTCTGCAAAAGGATTCCTGACCAAGTATTGAGTGCATAACTGAACTTAATTATTTGAAGGTTGACTTTTTTTGTATTAAAAACACTTTTCTTTTATTGGTCGGATGAAATATGCTATTTTTTGGAGATAGGAATTTGGGGTTTTCATGAGCTGTATGCCAAAATCATCAATATTAAAACAAGAAAAGGCTTAAACTACTTCAGTTGTGTGTAATGAATCTAAAATATATGAAAGTCTAATGTTTATCAGTGCATTACAGAAAATAATGAACTTTATCACAATATGCTATTTTTTTGAGAAGGACCTGTATTCTGTAGTAGCCATCCTCAGATTACAAGGAATAAAGATAATTCCATATCTGGACGATTGGCTAATTATGGCCAGTACTACTCTCCTGCTCAAGGAGCAGGTGAGCATTACACTGTCCCTTCTGACAGAGTTGGGTTGAATTATCAACCAAGAAAAATCTAATCTAACTCCAGCCACCACAAAGCAATTCCTAGGCTTTGCAATAGATTCACAGGAGATGAAGTTATACCTGTCCGACCCAAGAAAGGACCATATTGAAAGGGGGTTTCGGTACCTCAGAATCCCTCGGGCTGTCTCATTAAGAACTCTAATGAGTTTCTTAGGCTTACTGTCATCTTCAGCAGATGCAGCGCCATGGGCTCTATGGCACCCTCCAGACAGAAATACTACAGGTCTGGAACAGGACTTTGTCAGAATTAGACACACTCCATACACTTTCTTCCAAAACCAGAAGATCTCTTCAATGGTGGAACCATGTCAAGGACGGTATGTCCTTAGTCGAACCCACGTGGGAGGTGCTTACAACAGACGCCTCCAGATCAGGTTGGGGTGCTCATGTTATGTATCGTACAGTGTCCGGAACCTGGAGCCAAACAGAAAGACAGCTCTCATCAAATATCAGGGAAATAAGAGCCATATTTTATTCCCTTAAAACTATTCCTCTGCGGGAAAGCAGTAAGAATAATGACGGACAACATGTCAGTGGTTTTCTATATAAACAAACAGGGTGGCACGAGATCGCCGATGCTACTTGTAGAAGTGGGCAAGATCTTGTCATGGGCAGAAACCAGGATAACCAGGTTATCAGCAGGTCACATCAGAGGAACCCTGAATGTGTTGGCAGATCACCTAAGTCGTCAGATGACCATTCCCAGGGAATGGTCCCTCTCTCAAGGGGTATTCCATCTGATCTCGGATCTCTGGGGGTTACCAGACATAGATCTTATGGCCACCAGGCTGAATGCCAAGCTAAAGAGGTTTTGTTCCCTATACGCAGAGAATCAACCCTTCGCAATAGATGCCATGTTGATTCCTTGGGACTTCACACTGCCATACATATTTCCACCCACAGCGATGATACAGAGAGTATTGACC
This sequence comes from Bufo bufo, assembly GCF_905171765.1. NCBI lineage: Eukaryota > Metazoa > Chordata > Amphibia > Anura > Bufonidae > Bufo > Bufo bufo. The sequence continues at coordinate 449,816,937 of NC_053390.1, read as the reverse complement.
AAGATCAAGCAGGAGCAGGCCTCGGTCATAGTAATAATACCATTCTGGCCGAAGAGAGCTTGGTTCTCTCTCCTCAAGACCATGAGCCAGGGAATGTATTGGGAACTTCCCCTACAGTGGGACCTAATTTCTCAGGGGTCTCAATTGTGTCACAATCTAAGGTCCTTCCATCTAACAGCTTGGAAGTTAGTAGGCCCATACTAAAAGCTAGAGGTGTAACATCCCAGAGTATGTCACTAAACTCTTTCTCCCTGCTACAACATGTCAGGTGTATATGTACATTGTCATCTTATGTGATCTAACAATGCATTCTTCCATTATATGTATTTTCCAGGCCTGTATAATGTATTTGCTGTAATTTCCATGTACACCAGCAGGTGGCAGCAATATGTTCAGCAGACCTTAGCCAGTTTAGTATCTCTAGACTGGAATAGTTTATTCCAGCCTAGCTCCCCCCTCTTTGAGGAGGAGTGGAATGTTCCCACATCCTACCTCATGGGGAGGAGAGGAAGTTAAGTTAGTGTGTACCAGCCCCCCTGCTTGGGGAAGGCTGTGTTGGTAGGAGCTCCCAGAAACAGGGATCCCAACCTAGTATCCAGCCTCGGCTTAGGCCAAGGATCACTCTTCCCAGCCTGAGTGTTCTACCACAGCTGGTGACAAAGCAAGCAGCACTTCCAGAGCTACAGACCTCCAGGACAAAATATTCCCTGCGAGCAGTCCTGTGAGTAACTTATCCAGAGACCAGGAGAAGCCAAATTCCTTCTCAGCTAGTCAGGCCCACACGAAGCAGAAGACAGAGCAGAAGATAGATACCTGCCAGATTCTCTAGGCATATGAATAGAAGCAGAATACATATTGATTCCTGCCACATATTGCCAATACCTGCTGGGACCCAAGACCTATGCTGTAACTCGTATGAATTCAAGCTGCCATTAGGTAAAGACAAGACTCAGATCAAGTTCCCGGAGGCTGTATATCCCTCCGCTCCGTCACGAACAGGATCGGATTGAATTGTGTGCCATCCCTGTCCAACAGAACCAGATCCAATTCTGTATTTAAACGGATCCCATTGCATGTTTTACAGTATTGCAAGAGCTGCAGATTGTGCAAAAAACTTTGAAAATGGACTTTATTACTTTTATTGCTGGACCAGAAAACGCTGCATTGTGCGCGTCAGCACTACAAGGGTTAATCGGCCATGTTTCCCTCATGGCGCAGCATCTTTATGACTTTCAAGAGCGCGAAGATATCGAATACACGCCCCTTCAAGAAGTTATTGTAACCGCCCCCAAGAGATGGGAAGAGACAAGAACACCCTCTCAAGAGCGCAAAATTATCGAATACGCCCCCCAGAAGCGGGAAAACACAGTAACGCCCTCTCAAGAGCGCAAAGATGTCGAATACGCCCCCCTAGAAGCGGGAAAACTAAAGACTGCCCACCATGAACTTTCTATTGTGAGCCAAGGTGATAAAGACTCCTCCCTCTGGGCTCCACCCTTATCTCTGGCACTCTGCTTGATCAAGGAGGCAGTAAAGATGGCGTTTCCCCAGCCCAGGTGGAATCAAATGGCTATTGGTGGAGAGCCAGTCTATGAAGAATACCCGCCGGAGATCCAATTCTCCCAGATTCTGAAGAAAAGTGGTCCCTCTATCTTTGCTAGCAGCCTGGAGGCAGTGGATCCCTCCGCTACCAAAGAGACTGCATCACTTACCCTGACCAGCGCCTCTGATGTACCGGAGGAGGTCGCTGCCACGATTCCAGTCCCGGCGGAGGAAGATCAGGACTTGATCAAGTTCCCGGAGGCTGTATATCCCTCCGCTCCGTCAAGTGCCAGTGCGGAAGGTGAGTCACCAGTAAAGATGGGCGCCGACATCGAACCTGCTCCCGCGGAGGACGCCGCTGATGTCACTGCGCAAGCCACTGCTCAGCCTGCACCACAGACGGAGATGGAACCCCGTGATGGCAACCAGGAGGCACCGGAACCGGCCGTCCGGCCACGACATCAGGTAGAAGCAGCCACGCTCCCTGAGGCCCAGGCCCGGTCCGTACCTGCCCCTGCACCGCTCCCTGAGGGTCCCGATACCTCCAACAGGCCTGGGCCTGCTCCGCCAAGGACACCTACTGGTGCGGCGGAGGCGGCCGGAACTTCCACTCCGCCGCCCAGAGCCAATACCGCCAGAGCGGGACGTTTAAACCCAGAGGTCCCCATAGTGAGCCCTGAAATCCCTGCGGCTCCAACTCTACATGTGGGGCAAATAAATAACTCTGTCCTGACTTTCAATCCCAGAGAGCAACCCTACGTACTGCCCTGGAAGCTGCCACAGGCACCCTCAGTTTACCTACCAGAGCCCCTTTTGCCAGAGGTTTTGTCCACCTCTGCACCGGCTAGGGATTCTGGCTTGCAGCCTGTCACAGCTGCATTCACCAGGCTTACTGCTCAGCCAATTCCAAAAGACACCACAAGAGGGCAGTGGTGTACTATTACAGCTGCTGAGAGCACACAGGTTAAAGAAGAACTTTTGCACCACCAAATATGGGATCCAGGAGGATGTTTTCCAGACTTTCCTGTGAGGAAAACTACCCATTGTTGAAATTACCCACTACCTTGTGTGGATTACAATGAACTCTATTGTTGCCCATTAGATTACAAGTGACTTATGGACTTTTTGTTCCTGTCCGCAGTCAAGCTTTTCAAGAAAAAGGACTCAAGTGATATTTGAACGTATTATTGCACTGATATTTGCATAATATTTTTGCACTAATTCCATTTCAAGTTTACAGGTTATGTAACGTTTAAGATAACATGCCCATTGTGTGTATTATCCTTCTCGGTGCCGCAATGTGAATTTATGCACTGTTTATGATGATTGCACTTAACCATTGAACTTAGCAAAAAATGTAGCAACTTACTCAAGTGTGCCTTAACTTAACAGCTCTTATTCTCTCCCCCCTTTATACGGACTGTCTTCACACGGACGTTGAATACTAATGGCCTACACCCGGTGATGTATACCCATAGGTACCCAGGGTAGGACCAAGTGGTAAGTCCTGGCAGATCCAGTAGTTACACAGGTACCCCTGTTGCTTCGGTAATCGTTAGAAGCCCTAGGCTGCTCCTTCCCGCTTGTTAAATGTTCGGGATTGTTCCCATCCTGAGGTGTCTCATTTCCAGGAGATCCATGGGACCGTACTGCCCTCCTCCTGTGACTTGCCAGAAGTATACGGAGACGATAAATACCTCCCCTTCTGAGCCTTTTGCCTAAGGTAAGGCGCCTCAAGCCTTAGAGCCACATATTCTAGCTACCCCACAGTCATCATAGTGATCGTGCTACAAGCCAAATTTCTTCAGGCTATGGTGTAGGGAAGGGAATACAGGATAAAGCCACCCTTTCATTTGCGGGCATTCCATTACATAATGGCGGGATTACGGAGTAAAGACACCCCCATGCTTTCTTTGATGTTTAAAGGATCCAGAACATGCAAAGTCAGTCAGTAAAGGTTTTGCTTTGTGCAGTATTTAGGTTACCTGGTTATACCAAGAGAAGGAAACTGTGTGTTGGACACCTTACTCTAGCGGGCAGGAACCTGGGGAAAGCCGTTTCATGTTTTGTCTATGTATGTCATTATCTGTACTTCACACAGCACTTTGTATTTATTGGGTACCCAGAGCTGATTCCTCCACTCTCCTAAGCCTACGCCGAGGACGGCTTCACTTAAAGTAAGAGTGTATTTAACATCCCAGAGTATGTCACTAAACTCTTTCTCCCTGCTACAACATGTCAGGTGTATATGTACATTGTCATCTTGTGTGATCTAACAATGCATTCTTCCATTATATGTATTTTCCAGGCCTGTATAATGTATTTGCTGTAATTTCCATGTACACCAGCAGGTGGCAGCAATATGTTCAGCAGACCTTAGCCAGTTTAGTATCTCTAGACTGGAATAGTTTATTCCAGCCTAGCTCCCCCCTCTTTGAGGAGGAGTGGAATGTTCCCACATCCTACCTCATGGGGAGGAGAGGAAGTTAAGTTAGTGTGTACCAGCCCCCCTGCTTGGGGAAGGCTGTGTTGGTAGGAGCTCCCAGAAACAGGGATCCCAACCTAGGATCCAGCCTCGGCTGAGGCCAAGGATCACTCTTCCCAGCCTGAGTCTTCTACCACAGCTGGTGACAAAGCAAGCAGCACCTCCAGATCTACAGACCTCCAGGACAAAATATTCCCTGCAAGCAGTCCTGTGAGTAACTTATCCAGAGACCAGGAGAAGCCAAATTCCTCCTCAGCTAGTCAAGCCCACACCAAGTAGAAGACAGAGCAGAAGATAGATACCTGCCAGATTCTCTAAGCATATGAAAAGAAGCAGAATACATATTGATTCCTGCCACATATTGCCAATACTTGCTGGGACCCAAGACCTATTCTGTAACTCGTATGGATTTAAGCTGCCATTCAGTAAAGACAAGTTGGATTATATCTCAAGTCTGGATCTCATTTACTTCGACTACAACCCTCAATTACTCCTACTAACAACACTCGTTTTATTGCAAGTGAGCCAGGATCCAGGAGTCCAGCCGTACCAAGGTAGGAGACACCGTTGACACAATACCTACTACACAGAGACATTATCCCCCTCTGGCATTCCTCACCTGGTACGTGAGTTATTACATCTTAAAGGGCCCTGTTACAGTACCTGTGCAAGCTGCAATTGGCGTCACGAACTACTTATAGACTTATATGCACCTATCCTGACCCACTGCATCATTGGCCACCGTACCACGGTCCTGCTCATTGCAGAGGTTTTTCAGATAGGGTTCTAAATACCTTAGCACACTCTAGGAGTGTATCTACTAACAGAACTTATGCCAAAATCAGAATTTTTTTTAGTTCCTGGTATATAGGAAGAGGTATTAATTCTTCTTCCCCATTTAAGCCCCAAATACTGGAGTCCCTTCAGGATGGTTTTGATAGAGGATTATCTATCAGTACAATCCGTGTTCAGGTGGCCACTCTTTCAGCTTATCTCCAAAAGAAGTTATGTCAATTTCAAGAAGTCAAAGATTTCCTCAAAGCCTTGAATAGGCTAAGACCTAGAAGAATCCAGTCGGTAGCTTCTTGGGATCTCTCACTAGTACTAAGACAACTATGTGAGAAACCCTTTGAACCACTTGAGGAAACACCATTAAAATTTCTCTCTCTTAAGACTGCCCTTTTAGTGGCTGTAACTTCAGCAAAAACGGTAGGAGAATTACAGGCTTTGGCAGCCGAGGAGCTTTATCTATCTTTTTATTCAGATAGAGTACTCTTAAGATTCCTTCCATCTTTTTTACCTAAAGTTCCCTCATTTTCGAATATAAATCAAGTGATAACTCTTCCTAGGTATTCTCCTTCAGCTGAGGAGAATGCTCCGGTTGACTACACCAAACTTGATGTGGTCAGATGTCTAAGTGTGTATATTGACAGAACAAGAGAGTTCCGTAAAGACAAGAGTTTGTTTATTACATTTCAGGGTAACAGTAGAGGAAAATCAGCCTCCAAAGCAATAATATCCAGATAGATCTCAGAATTTATTAAGGAAACATACATAAATCAGAATTTACAACCACCCGAGTTCAACAAGGCACACTCGACGAGAGCGACAGCCACTTCCTGGGCAGAGCTGAGTTCTGTTCCTTTGGAGCAGATTTGTAACAGTGCATCTTGGTCTACTCCAGTGACCTTTTTCAAGCATTACAAGTTGGACCCTCTATGTGCAGAAAAAACTATTTTTAGATCTGTGTTAGATTCGGTTACAACTACTAACCCGCCCAGGGATACTACTAGCTAAATCCCATTATTGTGCTGCTGACAGACGCTAGGGAAGATTAGATTTAAGTAGTTAATCTGTTTTCCCTTAGTCTTGTCAGCAGCACAAACTTCCCGCCCTAGGTCAAAAACTTGTTTTACTTTCTTACAGGATTACTTTATAAAATACTCAATGAGCTGAAGGGGGAAGGTCCATTTATACAGCAGGGTGTTGTAGACTTAATCATTAAAAATTCCACAGATCCTGCTTGCTCACAGGGGGGATTGTTAACCCATTACTGTGCTGCTGACAAGACTAAGGAAAAACAGATTAACTACTTAAATCTAATCTTATAGTTAGTGAAGCCTCCAAATTATATGGTTATAGTGCCCACTGCATTCGCAAGCAGGTGGCATATTTAAAGACCTGACTTTGGGGGCGTGGCCACGACGCTGAAGAAGATGGCCGCATAATCTCAGAGTTCCTGCTCCAACCCAGCGATTCAGCTCAGCGGAACCTTATTATAAGCTGCGATCCTACCCTTCTGGTGCTTGTAGAGACCGGAGCTTTCCCTGATGATGACGAGAGGGAAAAGAAGCATGAAGAACCAGGGGAAGCTGGAGTTCTTCTTCGGCCATGAGCGCGACAAAGATGGCGACGGGACACGAGCTGATCAGGCCGAACACAGTTCCAGCCCGCAATCCTCAGCAAACGGAGGCTCGCCACGCAGTTCAGATGGCAGTAGGTCACTGCAGCAAAGTCCCCGGAGGTCCCCACACAACAGTGAGTCGGGTAAGGACCAAGCAGAGGGGGTCGTTAAGGGGAGCAGCGCGGCAACGCCGTGCAAATCTGCAGCACAGCGATCTCCCTATGCTAGCCCGGCCAAACAGAGGCCTAGGCTACAAGCTCCAGAGGAGGCTGAATGTGAGTCTCAGAACCCCACTGAAGGGCCAAATACAGGCTCTCTACCAGAAGTGCTCCATAACTTCCCCACAGATGACAAGCCAGCGTCCAGCATGATGCTAAAAGAAATGTTGCTTGCGTTTAACCACTCGGTTACCAGTCATTTGTCGCAACTGATTACACCGATCCAGTCTTCAGTTACTGACTTGGATAACAGGGTCCAGCACGTAGAACAGAAAATGGGTGAATTTGCAGACTCACATAATAATCTAATCGATGCCCATGGTACACAAGCAGAAGAAATTGCATACCTCCGCGCGAAAGTTGCGGACCTTGAGGACCGTTCCCGCAGAAACAACTTAAAATTGTGCGGGGTGCCAGAGTCGGTGCTAGCTGCGGACCTTCAAACATACATCAAAAACTTGATGAAACTCCTATTGCCCGATTGTACTGAGCAAGACCTTATTATTGACCGGGCGCATAGGATTGCTAAGCCAAAGCATCTCCCTGACGACACGCCGCGCGATGTACTTGCCCGCCTGCACTTTTTTCAAGCTAAAGAGGACACCCTAGCAGCGGCAAGGAAATTGGACACATTGCCGGATCCCTACCATTCTGTTAAGCTCTTTGCCGACCTCTCCATAGCCACTTTACAACTTCGGCGCACGCTAGCTCCAATCACTCTTGCTTTACGTTCCCACTCTGTCCCGTACAGATGGGGATACCCTATGAAGCTGCTAGTGCAAAAAAATGGCGCTATGATTGTAATCCGCACGGTGGAGGAGGGGAAATCGGTGCTGACAACCTGGGGTATCCCGGTAACAGAAGTACCTACAGAGAAGCAATATCAACACCAAGCTGCAGAAGGAGAATGGCAGCGTGTGGAGAGACGTCGACAGAAGAAACACCATTAGAGGTTCCACTATTTGTGCTATAACATCCTGGAGTAGGAACTTGTTCTATCTTTTGTTCCTTCTCGGTGGTAGGCATGACTGTTTTCCCCCAATACAATATGCAAGGGTATACGAGATCTGACCCTTGTGCCATTCCTTTACTGCCCCTTTTACAGGGCGGTCAGTTCTGGTTTACTTTGTTTGTATTTTTACCTTTTTGCTTTTGTTCTTTTCCGGTGCTGTGTCCCAAACACATATCTCATTTGATTTTGATGCAATGTGCTGGGAGTGCCTCCTTCCGCATACAATGGCGCAGCATCTTTATGACTTTCAAGAGCGCGAAGATATCGAATACACGCCCCTTAAGAAGTTATTGTAACCGCCCCCAAGAGATGGGAAGAGACAAGAACACCCTCTCAAGAGCGCAAAATTATCGAATACGCCCCCCAGAAGCGGGAAAACACAGTAACGCCCTCTCAAGAGCGCAAAGATGTCGAATACGCCCCCCTAGAAGCGGGAAAACTAAAGACTGCCCGCCATGAACTTTCTATTGTGAGCCAAGGTGATAAAGACTCCTCCCTCTGGGCTCCACCCTTATCTCTGGCACTCTGCTTGATCAAGGAGGCAGTAAAGATGGCGTTTCCCCAGCCCAGGTGGAATCAAATGGCTATTGGTGGAGAGCCAGTCTATGAAGAATACCCGCCGGAGATCCAATTCTCCCAGATTCTGAAGAAAAGTGGTCCCTCTATCTTTGCTAGCAGCCCGGAGGCAGTGGATCCCTCCGCTACCAAAGAGACTGCATCACTTACCCTGACCAGCGCCTCTGATGTACCGGAGGAGGTCGCTGCCACGATTCCAGTCCCGGCGGAGGAAGATCAGGACTTGATCAAGTTCCCGGAGGCTGTATATCCCTCCGCTCCGTCAAGTGCCAGTGCGGAAGGTGAGTCACCAGTAAAGATGGGCGCCGACATCGAACCTGCTCCCGCGGAGGACGCCGCTGATGTCACTGCGCAAGCCACTGCTCAGCCTGCACCACAGACGGAGATGGAACCCCGTGATGGCAACCAGGAGGCACCGGAACCGGCCGTCCGGCCACGACATCAGGTAGAAGCAGCCACGCTCCCTGAGGCCCAGGCCCGGTCCGTACCTGCCCCTGCACCGCTCCCTGAGGGTCCCGATACCTCCAACAGGCCTGGGCCTGCTCCGCCAAGGACACCTACTGGTGCGGCGGAGGCGGCCGGAACTTCCACTCCGCCGCCCAGAGCCAATACCGCCAGAGCGGGACGTTTAAACCCAGAGGTCCCCATAGTGAGCCCTGAAATCCCTGCGGCTCCAACTCTACATGTGGGGCAAATAAATAACTCTATCCTGACTTTCAATCCCAGAGAGCAACCCTACATACTGCCCTGGAAGCTGCCACAGGCACCCTCAGTTTACCTACCAGAGCCCCTTTTGCCGGAGGTTTTGTCCACCTCTGCACCGGCTAGGGATTCTGGCTTGCAGCCTGTCACAACTGCATTCACCAGGCTTACTGCTCAGCCAATTCCAAAAGACACCACAAGAGGGCAGTGGTGTACTATTACAGCTGCTGAGAGCACACAGGTTAAAGAAGAACTTTTGCACCATCAAATATGGGATCCAGGAGGATGTTTTCCAGACTGTCCTGTGAGGAAAACTACCCATTGTGGAAATTACCCACTACCTTGTGTGGATTACAATGAACTCTATTGTTGCCCATTAGATTACAAGTGACTTATGGACTTTTTGTTCCTGTCCGCAGTCAAGCTTTTCAAGAAAAAGGACTCAAGTGATATTTGAACGTATTATTGCACTGATATTTGCATAATATTTTTGCACTAATTCCATTTCAAGTTTACAGGTTATGTAACGTTTAAGATAACATGCCCATTGTGTGTATTATCCTTCTAGGTGCCGCAATGTGAATTTATGCACTGTTTATGATGATTGCACTTAACCATTGAACTTAGCAAAAAATGTAGCAACTTACTCAAGTGTGCCTTAACTTAACAGCTCTTATTCTCTCCCCCCTTTATACGGACTGTCTTCACACGGACGTTGAATACTAATGGCCTACACCCGGTGATGTATACCCATAGGTACCCAGGGTAGGACCAAGTGGTAAGTCCTGGCAGATCCAGTAGTTACACAGGTACCCCTGTTGCTTCGGTAATCGTTAGAAGCCCTAGGCTGCTCCTTCCCGCTTGTTAAATGTTCGGGATTGTTCCCATCCTGAGGTGTCTCATTTCCAGGAGATCCATAGGACCGTACTGCCCTCCTCCTGTGACTTGCCAGAAGTATACGGAGACGATAAATACCTCCCCTTCTGAGCCTTTTGCCTAAGGTAAGGCGCCTCAAGCCTTAGAGCCACATATTCTAGCTACCCCACAGTCATCATAGTGATCGTGCTACAAGCCAAATTTCTTCAGGCTATGGTGTAGGGAAGGGAATACAGGATAAAGCCACCCTTTCATTTGCGGGCATTCCATTACATAATGGCGGGATTACGGAGTAAAGACACCCCCATGCTTTCTTTGATGTTTAAAGGATCCAGAACATGCAAAGTCAGTCAGTAAAGGTTTTGCTTCTTGCAGTATTTAGGTTACCTGGTTATACCAAGAGAAGGAAACTGTGTGTTGGACACCTTACTCTAGCGGGCAGGAACCTGGGGAAAGCCGTTTCATGTTTTGTCTATGTATGTCATTATCTGTACTTCACACAGCACTTTGTATTTATTGGGTACCCAGAGCTGATTCCTCCACTCTCCTAAGCCTACGCCGAGGATGGCTTCACTTAAAGTAAGGGTGTATTTAACATCCCAGAGTATGTCACTAAACTCTTTCTCCCTGCTACAACATGTCAGGTGTATATGTACATTGTCATCTTGTGTGATCTAACAATGCATTCTTCCATTATATGTATTTTCCAGGCCTGTATAATGTATTTGCTGTAATTTCCATGTACACCAGCAGGTGGCAGCAATATGTTCAGCAGACCTTAGCCAGTTTAGTATCTCTAGACTGGAATAGTTTATTCCAGCCTAGCTCCCCCCTCTTTGAGGAGGAGTGGAATGTTCCCACATCCTACCTCATGGGGAGGAGAGGAAGTTAAGTTAGTGTGTACCAGCCCCCCTGCTTGGGGAAGGCTGTGTTGGTAGGAGCTCCCAGAAACAGGGATCCCAACCTAGGATCCAGCCTCGGCTGAGGCCAAAGATCACTCTTCCCAGCCTGAGTCTTCTACCACAGCTGGTGACAAAGCAAGCAGCACCTCCAGATCTACAGACCTCCAGGACAAAATATTCCCTGCAAGCAGTCCTGTGAGTAACTTATCCAGAGACCAGGAGAAGCCAAATTCCTCCTCAGCTAGTCAAGCCCACACCAAGTAGAAGACAGAGCAGAAGATAGATACCTGCCAGATTCTCTAGGCATATGAAAAGAAGCAGAATACATATTGATTCCTGCCACATATTGCCAATACTTGCTGGGACCCAAGACCTATTCTGTAACTCGTATGGATTCAAGCTGCCATTCAGTAAAGACAAGTTGGATTATATCTCAAGTCTGGATCTCATTTACTTCGACTACAACCCTCAATTACTCCTACTAACAACACTCATTTTATTGCAAGTGAGCCAGGATCCAGGAGTCCAGCCGTACCAAGGTAGGAGACACCGTTGACACAATACCTACTACACAGAGACATTATCCCCCTCTGGCATTCCTCACCTGGTACGTGAGTTATTACATCTTAAAGGGCCCTGTTACAGTACCTGTGCAAGCTGCAATTGGCGTCACGAACTACTTATAGACTTATATGCACCTATCCTGACCCACTGCATCATTGGCCACCGTACCACGGTCCTGCTCATTGCAGAGGTTTTTCAGATAGGGTTCTAAATACCTTAGCACACTCTAGGAGTGTATCTACTAACAGAACTTATGCCAGAATCAGAATTTTTTTTAGTTCCTGGTATATAGGAAGAGGTATTAATTCTTCTTCCCCATTTAAGCCCCAAATACTGGAGTCCCTTCAGGATGGTTTTGATAGAGGATTATCTATCAGTACAATCCGTGTTCAGGTGGCCACTCTTTCAGCTTATCTCCAAAAGAAGTTATGTCAATTTCAAGAAGTCAAAGATTTCCTCAAAGCTTTGAATAGGCTAAGACCTAGAAGAATCCAGTCGGTAGCTTCTTGGGATCTCTCACTAGTACTAAGACAACTATGTGAGAAACCCTTTGAACCACTTGAGGAAACACCATTAAAATTTCTCTCTCTTAAGACTGCCCTTTTAGTGGCTGTAACTTCAGCAAAAACGGTAGGAGAATTACAGGCTTTGGCAGCCGAAGAGCTTTATCTATCTTTTTATTCCATCTTTTTTACCTAAAGTTACCTCATTTTCAAATATAAATCAAGTGATAACTCTTCCTAGGTATTCTCCTTCAGCTGAGGAGAATGCTCCGGTTGACTACACCAAACTTGATGTGGTCAGATGTCTAAGTGTGTATATTGACAGAACAAGAGAGTTCCGTAAAGACAAGAGTTTGTTTATTACATTTCAGGGTAACAGTAGAGGAAAATCAGCCTCCAAAGCAATAATATCCAGATAGATCTCAGAATTTATTAAGGAAACATACATAAATCAGAATTTACAACCACCCGAGTTCAACAAGGCACACTCGACGAGAGCGACAGCCACTTCCTGGGCAGAGCTGAGTTCTGTTCCTTTGGAGCAGATTTGTAACAGTGCATCTTGGTCTACTCCAGTGACCTTTTTCAAGCATTACAAGTTGGACCCTCTATGTGCAGAAAAAACTATTTTTAGATCTGTGTTAGATTCGGTTACAATTACTAACCTGCCCAGGGATACTACTAGCTAAATCCCATTATTGTGCTGCTGACAGACGCTAGGGAAGATTAGATTTAAGTAGTTAATCTGTTTTCCCTTAGTCTTGTCAGCAGCACAAACTTCCCGCCCTAGGTCAAAAACTTGTTTTACTTTCTTACAGGATTACTTTATAAAATACTCAATGAGCTGAAGGGGGAAGGTCCATTTATACAGCAGGGTGTTGTAGACTTAATCATTAAAAATTCCACAGATCCTGCTTGCTCACAGGGGGGATTGTTAACCCATTACTGTGCTGCTGACAAGACTAAGGAAAAACAGATTAACTACTTAAATCTAATCTTATAGTTAGTGAAGCCTCCAAATTATATGGTTATGGTGCCCACTGCATTCGCAAGCAGGTGGCATATTTAAAGACCTGACTTCGGGGGCGTGGCCACGACGCTGAAGAAGATGGCCGCATAATCTCAGAGTTCCTGCTCCAACCCAGCGATTCAGCTCAGCGGAACCTTATTATAAGCTGCGATCCTACCCTTCTGGTGCTTGTAGAGACCGGAGCTTTCCCTGATGATGACGAGAGGGAAAAGAAGCATGAAGAACCAGGGGAAGCTGGAGTTCTTCTTCGGCCATGAGCGCGACAAAGATGGCGACGGGACACGAGCTGATCAGGCCGAACACAGTTCCAGCCCGCAATCCTCAGCAAACGGAGGCTCGCCACGCAGTTCAGATGGCAGTAGGTCACTGCAGCAAAGTCCCCGGAGGTCCCCACACAACAGTGAGTCGGGTAAGGACCAAGCAGAGGGGGTCGTTAAGGGGAGCAGCGCGGCAACGCCGTGCAAATCTGCAGCACAGCGATCTCCCTATGCTAGCCCGGCCAAACAGAGGCCTAGGCTACAAGCTCCAGAGGAGGCTGAATGTGAGTCTCAGAACCCCACTGAAGGGCCAAATACAGGCTCTCTACCAGAAGTGCTCCATAACTTCCCCACAGATGACAAGCCAGCGTCCAGCATGATGCTAAAAGAAATGCTGCTTGCGTTTAACCACTCGGTTACCAGTCATTTGTCGCAACTGATTACACCGATCCAGTCTTCAGTTACTGACTTGGATAACAGGGTCCAGCACGTAGAACAGAAAATGGGTGAATTTGCAGACTCACATAATAATCTAATCGATGCCCATGGTACACAAGCAGAAGAAATTGAATACCTCCGCGCGAAAGTTGCGGACCTTGAGGACCGTTCCCGCAGAAACAACTTAAAATTGTGCGGGGTGCCAGAGTCGGTGCTAGCTGCGGACCTTCAAACATACATCAAAAACTTGATGAAACTCCTATTGCCCGATTGTACTGAGCAAGACCTTATTATTGACCGGGCGCATAGGATTGCTAAGCCAAAGCATCTCCCTGACGACACGCCGCGCGATGTACTTGCCCGCCTGCACTTTTTTCAAGCTAAAGAGGACACCCTAGCAGCGGCAAGGAAATTGGACACATTGCCGGATCCCTACCATTCTGTTAAGCTCTTTGCCGACCTCTCCATAGCCACTTTACAACTTCGGCGCACGCTAGCTCCAATCACTCTTGCATTACGTTCCCACTCTGTCCCGTACAGATGGGGATACCCTATGAAGCTGCTAGTGCAAAAAAATGGCGCTATGATTGTAATCCGCACGGTGGAGGAGGGGAAATCGGTGCTGACAACCTGGGGTATCCCGGTAACAGAAGTACCTACAGAGAAGCAATATCAACACCAAGCTGCAGAAGGAGAATGGCAGCGTGTGGAGAGACGTCGACAGAAGAAACACCATTAGAGGTTCCACTATTTGTGCTATAACATCCTGGAGTAGGAACTTGTTCTATCTTTTGTTCCTTCTCGGTGGTAGGCATGACTGTTTTCCCCCAATACAATATGCAAGGGTATACGAGATCTGACCCTTGTGCCATTCCTTTACTGCCCCTTTTACAGGGCGGTCAGTTCTGGTTTACTTTGTTTGTATTTTTACCTTTTTGCTTTTGTTCTTTTCCGATGCTGTGTCCCAAACACATATCTTATTTGATTTTAATGCAATGTGCTGGGAGTGCCTCCTTCCGCGGAGTCCGAGAGATCATCGTCGTAGCCTATAAACTATCACAATGGTATTAACGGTTGGATCCCTAAATGTAAGAGGTCTAAATAGCCCATTCAAGAGGCGGATGATGTGGAAGGAGGCACTCTCGATTAAATGTGATGTATTTTGTGCACAGGAGACACACTTACTGGAAGCTGATAGCGGGAGGTTAAAACATCCATTATTCCCGACCCTGATTCATTCTCACGGTCGGAGTAAGAAAAGAGGAGTAATGTTAGCCATACGTAACTCAGTGGTGCACCAGGGTAAACATACGACGGTTGATCCAGGGGGAGGTATATTATTCATGTGTGCTCCATTAACAACATTATTTATACCCTGGTAGTATTATATGCCCCTAACTCTCGTCCTATACATTTTATAAACAAAGTACTCAAAAAAGTACACAAATTAAGAGAAGGCAGAATTATCATTTGTGGTGATTTCAATATGACTCCTGACCCTTCTCAGGACTCTTCTGGCACTTCCAGATCCCGCACCGAACGTATTCACGGATAGATTTGTTTCTGGTTGACAGAAACTCCCTAAGTGCTTCAGTGAAATCCTCCATTGGAATGATCACTTGGTCGGATCATGCGCCGGTGACTCTGGAGGTGTCGGAAGAGTTCCCTGCTTCTCATAAGCCTTTGTGGAGGGCCAATGAATTCATTCTAGCTAATACAAAATATCAAGAAGAAGTGTCTAAGGCATTACAAGAATACTTTAAATTTAACACTGCCTTTGTGTCGGATCCCTCGATAGTGTGGTTGGCCCACAAGGCATTTGTCAGAGGCATCTTAATGAAATTAAGCTACAGACACAAAAAGATGAGGGAGAAAGCGCAAGATGATATTATAAAACAGATACAAAACACAGAATTGATAAATAAATCCACCCCCTCCCCAGAATTGGCTGAGAAATTAAGAGTTCTTAGAGTCCAACTGAAAGAAAGTTTCTTACACACGTATGAACTCGCACTTAAAAAGACTAAGGCAATGTATTACTCGCAGGCCAATAAGGCGGGGAAATTGTTGGCTAGTCGAGTTAAAGCGAGAGCCATGAAGTCCAAAATAGCATTCCTATGGGATCCCTCCAAGGTTTATAAAATATACGATCCGAAAGCCATAGCTAATAGATTTATGTCTTACTATTCCCAATTGTACAATTTAAAAGATGAACCTGGCTTTACCCATGCCGCTCCTGAGAAAATAGACGAATTTCTAAACTCCATACATCTACCCTCTTTAGATGGATGTCAAAGCGACGCCCTTTGCGCCCCAATTTCTCAAGCAGAAATTTCTAAAATAATACGCAGTCTGCCACATCACAAAAGTCCAGGCCCAGACGGACTCCCAAACGCTTATTATAAAACTTTTTCTGACTATCTGGTCCCACACCTTCATGCATCCCTGTCTAGTGCTATGACGACGGGTAAACTTCCCAAAGAAATGCTAGAAGCAGTAATTGTGACCTTACCCAAAGCAGGGAAGGACCCCTCTGTCCCACAAAATTTTCGTCCCATCTCCCTACTTAATACTGATCTTAAAATTTATGCGAAAATATTGGCCTCTCGTCTAGCTGATATTATTCCCACCCTTGTGGCACCGGACCAAGTAGGTTTCGTAATGGGACGTCAAATTACGGATAACTCCAGAAGAATAGTAAATTTGATTGACTTTGTCAATAGACACAGGTTACCGACTGTGCTGGTTACCCTGGACGCTGAGAAGGCTTTCGACAGAGTTAACTGGTCGTTTGTCTTCTCAGTGCTCCAAAAGATGGGTATCCCTGAACCTATGATTAATGCTATTTGGGTCCTTTATTCTGAGCCCTCGGCTAAAGTTCTGGCGAATGGCGTTATGTCCGACCCGTTTGTTCTGTCGAATGGCACTAGACAGGGATGCCCTTTATCACCTTTAATATTTATTTTATCTCTAGAACCACTGGCACAAGCAATTCGCCAGTCATCGACGGTGTCGGGAGTACAGATTGGAGGTAGATGCCACCGCATATCATTGTATGCGGACGACATCCTTTTGTCCCTGACGAACCCCCAAATATCTTTAATGACAGTAATGGATATTATTAGATCTTATGGGGCCCTCTCTTACTATAAAGTTAATGAGAATAAATCGCAGGCTCTCTCACTAGGAATTCCGGAATTAATTGTAGACCACTTGAGGAAAGAATTTCCGTTAGACTGGCAAGATTCCTCAATTCAATATCTGGGTTTTAAAGTAACGTCCACCCCACAGGAACTCTATGCAAACAACTTCCCCCATTTTTTGCGAGCACTCCAACCAGAGTTCACTAGTATAGCAAAAACTGAATTATCCTGGATAGGACGTATTGCAGCTTTTCAACAACACATACTCCCAAAGTTCCTATACCTGTTTCGCACTATACCTATCCCAGTCCCGAATTCCTTTTTTAATTTGGCAAACCGGATGCTAAGTGCCTTAACTTGGAACAAAACTAGACCAAGAATTGCCAGAAGTATTATGTGGAGGCACAGGAGGCATGGTGGTTTAGGCTTACCGAACCTGTACGACTATTATCTTGCTTCCAGAATTAACCAACTCAAAGAGTGGTGGAAGGGAGATGTTGGAAAACATTGGGTTCACATTGAACAATCACAAGTTTCTGGACATAATTTGCGTGCCCTCCTTATGGCAGCACTTCATGACTCCTATTCTGGCCTCCAGTCTGCTTTTTGTGTCTCCACATCTATAGCTCAATGGAAAAAATATCATATAAGTGGACGGTCGGTTCCTACTTCGGTGGCCCACCTCACCCCAATAGAATCTCTCCAACATTTGATTCCAGATCTGAACATCAATGTTTGGAAAGACTGCAGGATTAATACTTTAGCTGACCTTCTAGCAAATTCTGACTTAAAGCCCTTCGAAGAGGTTAAGCGCTCCTTCAATATCCCCCAACAGGAGGCCTTCTCTTACCTTAAAATAAGGCATGCGTTGTCAAGAAATCCCTCCTTCAAAGTAAATAACAACCTCCAATTGTTATCACATTGGTCGATTGTGGGTTCAGTCTCGAAGGGGCTTAGGCCAGTATATATGTTTCTAGGGGAAAAAGACCGTTTTCTCAAAACTGCCCCTTTATTGGCATGGGAGGCTGAGCTCAAAAAATCCTTTACCCTGACTCAATGGGATACCGCAAATAAATTGGCTATCTCTACCCTAAAATGTGTCTCTCACCTAGAGTCACATTTGAAAATGACTCTTAGGTGGTATTACACTCCAGTTAGGCTACATGCTATTTTCCCAAACTCGAAGTCAGACTGCTGGAGAGATTGCGGACACAGGGGAACAATGTTACATATATTCTGGGCCTGTCCGAAAATCACTTTTCTATGGTCCCAAATATTCAATAAGATATCGGGGGTGGTGGGCCATACTGTCCCTCCTGATCCAGCCCTGGCGTTATTGTTGATAGGCCTGGACAAGCTCCCAGCCAAATTCAGGACCAGCGTTCTACATATTTTAATTTCTACTAGATTGGCAATCGCGAGGAAAAGCACTACCATTCCTGTGTTGCAAGAGATTATTAATGCAGTCAATACTACGATATCGTATGAATACATAATTGCCCACCAATCTTTCCGTGTTGCCCAACATTTGTCAAATTGGGAAGCCTGGAAACGTGTGAGTCCAGGAAACCAGGTAAATGGAAGGAGTCAATAGGGAGCTAGTAGGGATGAGACAAAATAAGATAAGGTATGAATGTCGGATGCTGACTACCCTCAGCTATTAGGTAGCAGTGTTAGTCTCAGTTACAATCAGCACACTTGCTCTACGTTGTTTTAATGACACAGCTCGGAATGTTGTTGTTTATTTCTCATTATTTCTCATTATTTATGTTTATAAATTTATGTTCATGCATACTGTCTACACCAAACATTTATTATTCAGATATTCTTGTATCCTTTTCTGTATTATTCTGTAAAACAGAAAAAATCGGAGTATTATGTGTATGATATATGCAAATCACATGCAACTTGTACTTGGTACTTTGTGTATTTTGCACATTTACTTTGATAATAAAAATTTATTGAAAGTTAAAGACCTGACTTCCACAGCAGATGTATGACAGATATCCTTAAGGGGTTACAAATACTTTTTTTTTATTTTTAATTTTTGGTGATATTTTTTCAATGACATTAACTATGAATAAAAATAAATCCTGCAATTTTCAGACTGACCACTATTCAGACTTTGATTGTTGTGATAGCAATCTAATTCTTGTAAGACCTCTATGCCCGGCCTGTATAAGCAGATATAATCACTGCGGACAATCATCATCAGATAGCTGAACTCAACAATACTGTGCTCATCCACAAAATTTCTTTATTCTGTACATCAGACAACAGTATACAGCAGAATGAATGGATCTCAGTATTATGCGGTCAGTATTTAGCGTACCATGAAGAATATATGTGTCCCTGTTACATGTGGCCTGTTATCTACAAACCGGATTCCAAAAAAGTTGGGACACTAAACAAATTGTGAATAAAAACTGAATGCAATGATGTGGAGATGACAAATGTCAATATTTTATTTGTAATAGAACGTAGATGACAGATCAAACGTTTAATCCGAGTAAATGTATCATTTTAAAGGAAAAATACGTTGATTCCAATTTTCACGGTGTCAACAAATCCCAAAAAAGTTGGGACAAGTAGCAATAAGAGGCTGGAAAAAGTAAATTTGAGCATAACGAAGAGCTGGAAGACCAATTAACACTAATTAGGTCAATTGGCAACATGATTGGGTATAAAAAGAGCTTCTCAGAGTGGCAGTGTCTCTCAGAAGCCAAGATGGGTAGAGGATCACCAATTCCCACAATGTTGCGCAGAAAGATAGTGGAGCAATATCAGAAAGGTGTTACCCAGCGAAAAATTGCAAAGACTTTGCATCTATCATCATCAACTGTGCATAACATCATCCGAAGATTCAGAGAATCTGGAACAATCTCTGTGCGTAAGGGTCAAGGCCGTAAAACCATACTGGATGCCCGTGATCTCCGGGCCCTTAAATGACACTGCACCACAAACAGGAATGCTACTGTAAAGGAAATCACAGAATGGGCTCAGGAATACTTCCAGAAACCATTGTCAGTGAACACAATCCACCGTGCCATCCGCCGTTGCCAGCTGAAACTCTACAGTGCAAAGAAGAAGCCATTTCTAAGCAAGATCCACAAGCTCAGGCGTTTTCACTGGGCCAGGGATCATTTAAAATGGAGTGTGGCAAAATGGAAGACTGTTCTGGGGTCAGACGAGTCACGATTCGAAGTTCTTTTTGGAAATCTGGGACGCCATGTCATCCGGACCAAAGAGGACAAGGACAACCCAAGTTGTTATCAACGCTCAGTTCAGAAGCCTGCATCTCTGATGGTATGGGGTTGCATGAGTGCGTGTGGCATGGGCAGCTTGCATGTCTGGAAAGGCACCATTAATTGCGAAAAATATATTCAGGTTCTAGAACAACATATGCTCCCATCCAGACGTCATCTCTTTCAGGGAAGACCCTGCATTTTTCAACAAGATAATGCCAGACCACATTCTGCATCAATCACAACATCATGGCTGCGTAGGAGAAGGATCTGGGCACTGAAATGGCCAGTCTGCAGTCCAGATCTTTCACCTATAGAGAACATTTGGCGCATCATAAAGAGGAAGGTGCAACAAAGAAGGCCCAAGATGATTGAACAGTTAGAGGCCTGTATTAGACAAGAATGGGAGAGCATTCCTATTTCTAAACTTGAGAAACTGGTCTCCTCGGTCCCCAGACGTCTGTTAAGCGTTGTAAGAAGAAGGGGAGATGCCACACAGTGGTGAAAATGGCCTTGTCCCAACTTTTTGGGGATTTGTTGACACCATGAAATTCTGATTCAACATATTTTTCCCTTAAAATGGTACATTTTCTCAGTTTAAACTTTTGTTCCGTGATTTATGTTCTATTCTGAATAAAATATTAGAAGTTGGCACCTCCACATCATTGCATTCAGATTTTTTTCACGATTTGTATAGTGTCCCAACTTTTTTGGAATCCGGTTTGTACATCCATGATACAGGAAGTGCTGTACTCCAGAAGAAGGGTGGAGCATTGCAAACAAAGAAAATGAGTCATAGATCTCAGGGAAGGGAAAATAAAAAAAACAAGTGTATTACCAAAAAAAAGCCAACTAGATGGCAGCATATAACTAACCATAGAAATATCCATAGGAAATGGTTCAAAGAATAAACTATATCAATTCCCATCTACATTAATGTGAATATTAATTGTGTAACAGCATAACCACTAAGCCTAAAATATGTAAAAAGTTTATATTCTTTGAGAGCAGCTACATTAGCCATAGACACAATGGTGGTGGGGGAACAACCTCATTGACTTCTATGGGAGAGTTTTCTAGGTATAATCTTTAGCCTGTGCAGAGGTTAGGAGGGAGTAGATAAGCTGTGATATCACCTTTTGTGAATGGTAAATTCAGTTATCTATACAAAGGTTATATCTATTGTAATTCTGCCTGTGATCATAAGGAGATGACTACTGAAAAGTTACCTGTACAGATCATGACCTATTATTTAGAAGTAGTGACCAGTGTAAAAAGTGATGGATTATATCTGTTTTTTAAATATAGGTTAAAAAAAATACTAAATGTTTAATATAGATGTGATGCATAATTTTCTGATGACATATTCTCTTTAACTTAGAAATTCCTAAAAGGTTTCCTAACATAGACAATCATTTTTAGCAGGTTTGTACTAATAGCAGAGTTTTCTGTTGTAATTTTAAATTAGAGATTCATTCTGTTAGATATATTGGGGTTCGCTTGAAAATATTCATCGTGTAGGAAATGGTGAGTAAAATTAACAGATGAAATAGGCTTTTTAAAATGTTTCCTAAATGTGCTAGCTGTCTTAACTCCTACGTGGCTGAAATTGTGATAGGACATAAAACACATCAGCATGCTTTGATAAATTGTGCTTAGCCTGGAATCAGGAAAGTAGCTGATTTTCAAAGAGTTGATTCAATCAATGCATAAGTGACTGTTAGCTGATATCTGTTTATTGTCTTTAAATGCCCTTGTCGTTCTCTTCTCCCTTTCAGAGCTTGCCCAAAAGTCAAAAAGAAACATGAGTAGCACAAATACCCTTGTAAGCGAATGAGCTAACATGGAGTACTATGGATTTTCTCACTTTCCATGTGCATGTTTATCTGTGAGCAGGGAAGACTTTTGATCCCCATCTGATCTGAATGCTGAGCCTTGTCTGAAGCTGGAGACAGGATGAAATATGCAGCGAAGGGGAGAAGGCATTCTCACACATCAAGAGAGCCCACAGAGTGTGTTATATTACAGAGCTCCTAATGGCATGTCCCTTTGCGGCCATTGATTTAGATGAAATAACCCAGCCGGGTGTGTAATTGTGTACAGATATTGTAGCTTTTTTACATGCCTTTTTGCAGGTCGTGGGGCACACTCAGGAAATGAAAGTTTTTCAGACCGATAGGTATTTATTTTTTAGCACTGCAAAGAGAAGATTTCTGGAAAAGTTGCAAGAAAAATAAAAACTTCTATTTCAACGATTCTTCTATTCGAACTGGAGCGGGTTTCTACCCATGCGACGCTTTAAGAGAAATAATACATGGGGGCATGAAGACATATTTGGCCGGAGTCCACTGCTAATATCTCTTTCCTCATATATATTTCAGTTCATGCATTATGCTGCTCTTCTGCGAATGCCCTCGACTGATTTTATGTAATTAGGTCCAAGATCCCTTGATGCACTAAAATGTATTTTAAGCCTATGTTATTAATGTTTTAGTAATTGTCTGATTCATATTAGCTTTATATCTTTCCTCGGCGCTTCCTATGTGGTGTGGCAAAGCTTACAAGGTCAGACAGGTTCCTGATTGCTAACTTGGCTCCCAGCAGCGGTCACTAGCCCCACGATAGACTGTCACGCTGGGTATGTTTACACGATGATTTCTATTCATGAGCACACCAATCAAGAACAGCATGAGGCAGTTCAACTGAATAAAATATCCGCAGCTCAGAGATAAATATGCAGGGTTATGTTTTTTTATTATTTCAGGTCTGGCAGTGCTTATAAATACCTAGAAACCCAGGGAGTCTCAAGTTAAAAGCCCTATTTGCACTCTTTCAGTCACTTAAGAAATGCATAGCTTTCCTTGTGTTGAAATGTCGGCCATGGACCTGAATGTTGGCAAGAGCTGACTCCCTTATTAATTAAAAGTAGAGACAAAGGGATCAATGATCAATTTAAAGTGCTCTATAACCCAGGGGGAAAAACGGTCTAAATGGATATGTTTATTGAGTGACATAAGTCTGCAGTCTCCATAGAACCGTAAGTTAGAACCATCTCTATCTGGATAGAAACCGAAGTAGCATCCAAATTTCATCTCTATGGATCCAAAGTCTAAAAGCAAATCTGATTCCTGCATATAATAGAATATATATATGCTTAAAGGGGTTTTCTGAGTGTTTTATACTGGTGACCTATCCTCGAGATAGGTCTTCAGTACTCCTCGCAGCTTACCAAGCACTATCCATTGGAGGGCAGCTTTACTTGGCATTCGCTTTAAAGGGGTTATCCCATGACCAGTGATGAGTGAAGTTTAGAAAAATTAGATTCAGCCGCTTCGCCAAATTTCACAAAGCAATTCACTTTGTGACAAATTACTTCGTCATAAAGAGCATTTCTTTGTAAGTAGTGGGCGCAATGACGGAGAACGACGATTGTACCGCCCCATCATTGAACCCCTCAGATGCCTCGTTCATCACTGATTGCAGCATTTGAGAATAATAGTGAGGGCTTTCAGAGGTTATTCTGGAAAAAAAAATAGTCACCTTATCCATTTGAACACGAAGAGGCCGCTGCAGCCATCTTGATTGAAGATCACATGTGAAATCTCACGCAGTGTGTAATCTCATGTGTGGGATCTTTAATTAAGATGGCCGTGGTGGAGGATGAATTCTTTTTTTACTGCCATTTCAGGAAAAATTGATTTGTTACTACGAAGCACAAGGTAATCAAGAAATCAAGAAATTTGGATCAAAGTCCACTTTGGATACTTCGATTCACTCAACCCTACCAATGACTAATGTAAAAAAAAAAGTCAAAATCAGACATCATGTAGACATCATGACTCTTTCTAACAAAGCTAGAGCCAGCCCTGTACCTCACATGGATCCAGAGATCTCCCCATTTATTGCTCTGCTAGATCTATATCAAGAGGACAGCTCAAGGAAAGTGTTTTTTTCTGCTGCAGCTAATGGGCCGTATCCATGCTCTCCCTATCACAGCTCTGGAGGCAGTTGAAGGATGAAACTGAGCATGTGCGGCGATCTTAATGAGCAGGACAAATAAATCAGAAAAAGAAAAAACAGCAGGTGGTGCTATACAGATATATTTTATTGTATAACTCAGTGACTATGCAAAGTTTTTTAATTACATTAAATTACAAAAGAATTAAGATCCAGGTGCTGGTTTGAAAACTGTAGAATATTTTTCGTGGAACAACGAGTGAGCTGTGCCTATGCCATGTGACCAATGAACATGATGGGCAGTGATGCTCACTTGAGTGCTGCAATCTCTTCAAACAGCTGATAGGCAGGGGTGCCAAGACCCCCACTGATTAGACAGTGATGACCTATCCTGAAGATACATCATCAATATAAAACACTTGGAAAACAACTTTAAATAAGAGAAAAATATATCACCCATGTGTAATTGTGTACAGATAGTGTAGCTTTTTTACATGCCTTTTTGCAGGTCGTGGGGCACACTCAGGAAATGAAAGTTTTTCAGACCGATAGGTATTTATTTTTTAGCACTGCAAAGAGAAGATTTCTGGAAAAGTTGCAAGAAAAATAAAAACTTCTATTTCAACGATTTTTCTATTCGAACTGGAGCGGGTTTCTAATTCACCTGTTTAATTTCCCGCCACTGCAAACCCACCCCACTGGTGGTCATCACTGGTCCCTGTTTGCTTCCATGCAGCTGAGGCATGACAACAAGCACACTGAAAAATGTGAGAAATTTATATTGAGTGTACACAGAAAAATTGCATACATTTTCATTGTCAGATAAACACAAGGGAAGGGAAGAGTGCAGCCCTGGACTCCACCTGCACCTCTGTCCCTACCTGCTTGCACAACCCGTCCTATCTGACTGTGTACAACTTGGCGGCGGTCCCTAGCTTAAATACGTGCAAGGGCCTAAAAGCAAAAGAAAACCGTGAACAGAGTCAGGGAAGCAAAAGTCAAAAACCAGGAGGTCTCACAGTACACATGGAAAAACACAATAGCAAGGTCACAAACAAAGCCGAGGTCGGAAGCTAAGAGGTAACGTCAAATACAAATGGAGGTAGTGAGGTCGAGGTCACAAACAAAGCTGAGGTCAAAACAAGCAAGGTCTGAATATATAAAGAAGGCTGGTGAGGGTAACTTGACCAATCACATGCTACCTGTGGCCAGCAGGCTACCAGTTTAAATAGCCCTGACTGGTGAGTCACATGATGTGGCCAATGTCACGTGACTCATGTGACACAGCCCAACACAGCCGAACACCGATTCATAATTTTTGCAAGAAGTAAGCATGTCACCGGCTCCCCATTACAGGGGATTTGTCAAAACTGGTGCGAAGAAAAACTGGCTTAGTTACCTGTCACTCTTGTGACAGGTGTTAGAAGGTCTGAAAGACTGGCTGCACATGAGTGATCTGACAGCCTCTTTTGATTTCACTTTGTGTGTTGCTGGTATGTCCACACCTCCTGTTCAGGTGTGGATCATGTGACTTTTCCCTCCCTCTATTTAGTCTGATCGTACCCATCACTCTTTGCTCTGGATACCTTCATTTGGTTTTGGAAGAGCTGGAGTGTGGTTCTTGTTGAAGTCCTGTTCATCCATCATCCTTATAAGTTAAATGTTCTGCTTGTTGTGTTTTGTATTCCCTCCCCCTGTTTGTTTACTAGGCCTCAGCAAGAAGCTGGTTCCTTCACCACGGAAGGAACGGGTTGTCTCTGCCCTATCATTACCTGTAGGGCATCCGAGGGTCACCAGGGTTTTCTAGGTTCCTGTGTATGGGCATCTCTACCATCAAGAGGTGCCCATATGTATAGGAGTTAGGGCCAGGAGCAGGGTTTTATAGGTGGTGACCCTTTTCCTTCCCTAGCGGTGAGGGCTAGTGTCTTTCCCCTTTCTTATTGTTGTCTTTTGGTGTTCTCCCCTACTACATCCATGACATTACCCATAGCAACCAATCAGATGAATCCTTTTTGATACATTTCCCACAAAATATTTACTAAGAGCATAATACCCCTTTAATTTTGTGAAATTCTTAAATACATACACCTTCATCCAGTACTGAGTAGGTTAAGCACATGCTGTCTTGAGGATACTTCTCTTATTACTCCCATATCTCAAGCAGAGGGATCCATTTATCAAACTCCTTGAAATGAGCTTTTGTCATCAGAAGAGGAATGGTCAGCTGATAGAATTACTGTGTGGCTGTGAGACAGAGAACATTATGTCAAACCATTTTTTAATATCCAATGCCGTGTAAAGAACTATGTGCCTTATACAGATGATCATATATGAGTTACTGGTAATTGTTTTCTAGAATTTGTGCATTTCTACTTGGAGCATTTCATCAGACAGCCTTCACTTGGTTCTCTCACTGAAAGGGGATAACATTTAACATTTTCCATCCTGATGCTCCATCCCACATGGGCAGGCGTGACCAATAACTGTGTTTACAGCTTTAGGCCTCATGCACACGACCGTATGTATTTTGCGGTCCGCAAAAATGGATCCTCAAAAAATACCGATGACATCCGTGTGCATTCCATATTTTGCGGAATGGAACAGCTGGCCCCTAATAGAACAGTCCTATCCTTGTCCGTAATGCGGACAATAATAGGACATGTTCTATTTTTTTGCAGAACAAAAATATGGAGATACAGAAACGGAATGCACACGGAGTACCTTCCGTTCTTTTTGCGGACCTGTTGAAATTACTGGTTCCGCATATGGTCCGCAAAAAAACGGAACGGACACGGAAGGAAAATACGTTCGTGTGCATGAGGCCTTGATTTTGAGTAATAAATCCTAGGAGAATACCACATACACAATAAATTAGCAAAAAAAAATAAACTTGCCTTGAAAACCTTATAGAGGACCTGTCACCTCTCCTAACATGTCAGTTTTAGAAACTGCAGCTGTGGTGTGTGCTGCAGTCGCAAGCAAACGCCATATTTAAAGACGGCGTAAGTTGAGTCTTTAAAGATGGCGCCTGCTCGCTGGTGCAGCAGGCGCCATAGCTAGTGGGCTTCTGCTGTTTCAAGCAGAATGCCTGTGATCAGCGATAATGAGAATGCAAATCACAGGCACTTAATCCCTTAAATGCAATGGTCAAATGTGACCACAGCATCTGAGAGTGCACTTCCGGACCTGGAATGACTCCCCCCATGCTGCAATCAGGGGAGCCATTTATTGTCTGTGAAAGGCTGGAGCATGCTGAGGCTCCGATGCCTTTTAGGCCTCATGCACACGGCCGTTGCCTGGCCATGGCTGTATTGCGCCCTGCAAACAGTGGGTCCACAATATGCGGGCACCGGCCGTGTGCTTCACGCATCACTTGAATGGGTCCGCAATCCGGAGCTGCAGTGTGGAACGAGGTGTCCATGCCTCCGCACCGCCAAAAAATAGAACATGTTCTATTTTTTTTGTGGTGCGGATGGATCATGGACACATTCAAGTTGAATGGGTCTCGATCCGTCCTAGCCGCCGTACGGATGTTGCCCTCGCATTGGGGATCACAAATTGCAGTCCCTAATCCACGGAACGGCTTCACAACGGCCGTGTGCATGAGGCCTAACAGGTATATTCCAATTAGATTATTGCAGGAGGTAGCACTACATAGCAATATACTCAGTCTTCTATTTGTCAATGGATTTATTACCATTTATCTATAGAAGTGGCAATCTAACCAATGCATGAGGCCTAAAATAAAGTAGAAAAAAAAGTTAAAAAAATTTTTTTTTAATATAAAAAAATTTAAATTCTAATTCCCCAGAATAAAAATAAATAGAAACAATAAAAAAATATATACATCGGTGCGTCCAAAAATGTACTATGTACTATTAAAATCTAAAAATATTTATCCCACATGGCAAACAGTCTAATGGAATGAAAATCAAAATGGCCAGTATGATATTTCTACATTACTTCACCTTCCCCAAATAATGTAATAAAAAGTGATCAAAAAGTCATACATGGTATAAATAAAAACTACAGATCAGCCCGCAAAAAATAGCCCCTCTACATTGTATAAAATAGTAAATGGTTCCATTAGAATGTACAACTTGTCCTTCAAAATAACAAGCCCTCAATCGTCTATGTGAACGGAAAAATTTAAAAGTTACGGCTCTGGGAAGGCAGGGAGCGCGAAAAGAAAATGCAAAAAGGGAAAATCGCAAGGGGTGGAAGGGGTTAAAACCTTGAATTTGTAACTATTGCCATTTTATTCTTCAAAGGTACATACTGTCATTAGCTATAACTTTGTGGTAGTATATTGTTGAGAAATGTTACCTGTTTTCATTTCAATACTACTGAAAAGATAAAAAAATGAATACTGACTTTAATTGTTGCATACACAGGTAACAATATAATGAAATACCGTTGTATGAATTCTATCACGAAAATTGGACAATGGAATAAGATAAAGCTGCAGTCAGAGATTCCAGAATACTCAGGTACAAATCTCCTAAATGTTATCAGTTGATAAATCCATCATCAATTTTTTGAGAGGTTGTCTTATTATTTCCTTGGAGGACATTGGATATATTCTCAATAATGGATGTGTCTGGAAATCTCAGCATTGGACCATTCAGTGTCTGAGTTAAGCAAAAACTCAACTGCATTTGTACCGGGAAACCACTGCTGCATAAAAAATGAGCAATTTCATCTGCAAGTCATACCTACACATTTCAGTCAAAACCTTGCAGATATAATTATTCTATATGATCACTGAACCAAAACTAATGGAGTATGACCCTGTAGCTGTCTCTGAGTCACTGCTAGTAAAATAAGTAAGATTACACTAAAGGTGGCCATGGACAGGGCAGAAACAAGGGATATGCGCCTGCCAAAGGTGCCACCTGACAGCAACATTGGGGGGCACAATTTTCTTTAAAAAAATAAAATATGAATGTACTGTCCTTAACATTTTTTTATGACATTTTAATGTTTTGTTTTGTTTATTTTTGGAATCTTTGAGGTCTAATCAGTGGTTTGTATTTATTCTGGGGTATGTATTTATTTTGCAGTTCATATTTATTTATGATGTCTGGTTTGTCGTCTGTAGAGAATAGGTCATCAGTATAAAAGTCTCAGAAAAACCCTTGAATTTACAATGGTCTGGGGTCCACATTTATTTAAGAGGTCTGATGTCTGTTATTTGTGGGGTCTGTATTTATTTTGGAGTACTTATTTTGGAGTCTGATCGGGGGTATTTTTTTGGGTGCATAGTTTTTCCTGGGTCCGTATTTAGGACATCTGGTCTGGGATTTGTAGTTATTTTGGGCTTTGATATGGGTCTGTATTTATTCTGGGAACACAGTTTTTCAGCGGACAGAATTTATTCAGAGCATCTGGTCTGGGGTTTGGAATTAGTTTGGTGCTCTATATTTATTGTGGAGTCTGGAGCCTGTATTTATTCTGGGTGTTTTTTGGGGGGGCTCTGTATTTAAATAGGGGTTCTGATCTGGTGTCAGTATTTATTCAGTGGGTCTGCATTTATATTTTTAGGGGCTTTGGGGACTATATGTATTCTAAGTAGTGGCGTACCTCCAATAATAGTAGACCACAGCAGCTGCTATGGGGCCCGTTGGGGAAGGGGGCCTGGGCGAGGATGAAAGGTGCTGCCCCTTAATTACAAATACAAAGGCTCATGGGTCTCAAGTCCCTGCCTGAGGCTCAGGCCCTGCCTTCCAGCTCCTGGCTGACTGCTTCCCTTGTGCTCATGCGGGCGGGTCCCCCTCACCTTATCCAGTGCACCACCCCTTAACCAGCACACAGTGGCTTTGTTCCCGCCTGAGTCTGACAAGCACTGTCTCGCTGCTGGGCTCTAGGCTCTATTAGCATTAGCAGTGCTAGCAGAGCCTGCTGCTGATAGGCTAGCCTAGCACCTGACCGAGGACCAGCATCACCAGAGTGACTCCAGGCTCCAGTGCTGTAAAAAAAATGAGACAAAGATAAATCATTTCAGAACTTTTTCCACCTTTAATGTGACCTATAAACTGTACCACTCAATTGAAAAACAAACTAAAATCTTTAGATCTGGTTGCATAAGTGTGCACACCCTCTTATAACTGGGGATGTAGCTGTTTTCAGAATTAAGCAATCACATTCAAAATCATGTTAAATAGGAGTCAGCATACACCTGCCATCATTTAAAGTGCCTCTGATTAACCCCAAATAAAGTTCAGTTGCTCTAGTTGATCTTTCCTGAAATTTTCTTAGTCGCATCCCACAGCAAAAGCCATGGTCCACAGAGAGCTTCCAAAACATCAGAGGGATCTCATTGTTAAAAGGTATCAGTCAGGAGAAGGGTACAAAGAATTTCCAAGGCATTAGATATACCATGGAACACAGTGAAGACAGTCATCATCAAGTGGAGAAAATATGGCACAACAGTGACATTACAAGAACTGGACTTCCCTCCAAAATTGATGAAAAGACGAGAAGAAAACTGGTCTGGGAGGCTACCAAGAGGCCTACAGCAACATTAAAGGAGCTGCAGGAATATCTGGCAAGTACTGGCTGTGTGGTACATGTGACAACAATCTCCCGTATTCTTCATATGTCTGGGCTATGGGGTAGAGTTGCAAGACGAAAGCCTTTTCTTATGAAGAAAAACATCCAAGCTAGGCTACATTTTGCAAAAACACATCTGAAGTCTCCCAAAAGCATGTGGGAAAAGGTGTTATGGTTTGATGAAACCAAGGTTGAACTTTTTGGCCATAATTCCAAAAGATATGTTTGGCCCAAAAACAACACTGCACATCACTAAAAGAACACCATACCCACAGTGAAGCAAGGTAGTGGCAGCATCATGATTTGAGGCTGTTTTTCTTCAGCTGGAACTGGGGCCTTAGTTAAGCTAGAGGGAATTATGAACAGTTCCAAATACCAGTAAATATTGGCACAAAACCTTCAGGCTTCTGCTAGAAAGCTGAACATGAAGAGGAACTTCATCTTTCTGCATGACAACGACCCAAAGCATACATCCAAATCAACAAAGGAATGGCTTCACCAGAAGAAGATTGAAGTTTTGGAATGGCCCAGCCAGAGCCCAGACCTGAATCCGATTGAAAATCTGTGGGGTGATCTGAAGAGGGCTGTGCACAGGAGATGCAAAGAAGAGTGGACAAATCTTGCCAAGACAAAATGTGCCATGCTGATAGACTCATACCCAAAAAGACTGAGTGCTGTCATAAAATCAAAAGGTGCTTCAACAAAGTATTAGTTTAAGGGTGTGCACACTTATGCAACCATATTATTTTATTTTTATATTTTTTCTTCCCTCTACCTAAAAGATTTCAGTTTGTTTTTCAATTGAGTCGTACAGTTTATAGGTCACATTAAAGGTGGAAAAAGTTCTGAAATGATTTATCTTTGTCTCTTTCTTTTTACATCACAGAAACCTGACATTTTAACAGGGGTGTGTAGACTTTTTATATCCACTGTATATGCAGTACTTTAGTGGTGTTTGAGAGTATGACCTATGTAAATGGCAGCTATACACTCACCTAAAGAATTATTAGGAACACCTGTTCTATTTCTCATTAATGCAATTATCTAGTCAACCAATCACATGGCAGTTGCTTCAATGCATTTAGGGGTGTGGTCCTGGTCAAGACAATCTCCTGAACTCCAAACTGAATGTCAGAATGGGAAAGAAAGGTGATTTAAGCAATTTTGAGCATGGCATGGTTCTTGGTGCCAGACGGGCCGGTCTGAGTATTTCACAATCTGCTCAGTTACTGGGATTTTCTTGCACAACCATTTCTAGGGTTTACAAAGAATGGTGTGAAAAGGGGAAAACATCCAGTATGCGGCAGTCCTGTGGGCAAAAATGCCTTGTGGATGCTAGAGGTCAGAGGAGAATGGGCCAACTGATTCAAGCTGATAGAAGAGCAACGTTGACTGAAATAACCACTCGTTACAACCGATGTATGCAGCAAAGCATTTGTGAAGCCACAACACGCACAACCTTGAGGCGGATGGGCTACAACGGCAGAAGACCCCACCGATTACCACTCATCTCCACTACAAATAGGAAAAAGAGGCTACAATTTGTACGAGCTCACCAAAATTGGACTGTTGAAGACTGGAAAAATGTTGCCTGGTCTGATGAGTCTCGATTTCTGTTGAGACATTCAAATGGTAGAGTCCGAATTTGGCGTAAACAGAATGAGAACATGTATCCATCCTCTGATGGCTACTTCCAGCAGGATAATGCATCATGTCACAAAGCTCAAATCATTTCAAATTGGTTTCTTGAACATGACAATGAGTTCACTGTACTAAAATGGCCCCCACAGTCACCAGATCTCAACCCAATAGAGCATCTTTGGGATGTGGTGGAATGGGAGCTTTGTGCCCTGGATGTGCATCCCTCAAATTTCCATCAACTGCAAGATGCTATCCTATCAATATGGGCCAACATTTCTAAAGAATGCTATCGGCACCTTGTTGAATCAATGCCATGTAGAATTAAGGCAGTTCTGAAGGCAAAAGGGGGTCCAACACCGTATTAGTATGGTGTTTCTAATAATTCTTTAGGTGAGTGTATGTTAAAAACTTTGAGTGATGCTTATCTCGTAATTGTCTATCTCCCTGATCTCTCAGCTCCTGCCAGTCAAGCTGTGGACTAGTTATTGGGGCACCAGACAGTGCCGCAGCCTGTGGAGATGACTAAAGCGCTGAACACCAGGTACCTGACTCAAAAATGTGCCAGTTAACCAATTAACTGCTTCAGATCACCAGTGTTGTTCCCATCAGCCTCTTCTTTACAAATGACTCAAACATATTAAATTGATTTGATTTGATCTATGGCTGGGACTGCATGCAATTTTCCTTACCTGTCTGGGGCATCAAAATGCCTTGTCCCTGGCCATGGATGCAACCATTTTCAATCTAGGAATGAGCATTACTTGGGATAATTGTTACATCCATGATACTAAAGTGACATCATTGAATTTTTCATAAAATGACAAGCTGACTTGACACATAACCATGAAAAAGAATCTAAAACTGGGCATGGGACACATGCATATCTTGACTTGACCATCAAGTTTACTGAATAAAATCTGGGAATGTTATCAGGCATTTGGCTAATGGGGAGTGCAGAGGTTATGGCCAAATCTTACCAGGGGCCTGATGAAGCTGAAATGGTCAACAACACTAAAACACTGTACATGACATAGTATGGTAGATGGGGGCACTGTTAGGGATTTTGCATAGTATATCGTTTGAGTAAATCTTGCATTATATGAGGAGGTCCATGAGGACACTGTCCATGCTTGTCAATATACATACAGTGATATAAGGAATGCATACCCAGCTTACAACACATTGTTTTACTCGGAAGTAAAATAATCCAATTAAGTGATGTAAGTCAAAGCAGCCACAAAAGAAGGTGACAATAACTGAATTAAGTGAGTAATAAATTTCATTACAGATATTGTCTGTTTGTGCAGCTTGCTTTATACATTTCGATTTTAACCTCAATTACACTGACATCCCTTGAACTCTCAGCAAATATTTTGCTACTATTTCACAGGATAAATGTCCCCACTGCAAAAAAATAAAGTCGTTCTTATTCTTTCACACATTATGGGTAGAACGATAATGGTGGCTAACTTGATATAATAATTCATGAAGGTCATTTGCATAAAAAAATTGATCACATCCCTTTAAACATGTATGTCTAGATTATCACAGTAATCCAACAGAAAAAAGAGAGAGAGACAGAGAGAGAGCATACAGTCAATTCCAGCTGTAGGCCCCTCTAAGGCTACTTTCACACTCACGTTTGATGCGGATCAGTCATGGATCTGCACAGACGGATCCGTTCAGATAATACAACCGCATGCATCCATTCAGAACAGATCAGTTTGTATTATCTTTAACATAGCCAAGACAGATCCGTCTTGAACACCATTGAAAGTCAATAGAGGACGGATCTGTTTTCTATTGTGCCAGATTGTGTCATAGAAAATGGATCCGTCCTCATTGACTTACATTGTGTGGCAGAACGGATCCGTTTGGCTCAGTTTCATCAGACGGACACCAAAACGCTGCAGGCAATGTTTTGGTCTCCGCCTCCAAAGCGGAATGGAGACTGAACAGAGGCAAACTGATGCATTCTGAGAAGATCCTTTTCCATTCAGAATGCCTTAGGGCAAAACTAATCCATTTTGGACCGCTTGTGAGAGCCCTGAACGGATCTCACAAACGGAAAGCCAAAACGCCAGTGTGAAAGTAGATTAACTCCAAAGTTACAATACCCTTCTATGTGTTCTCCAAGTCAGTAGATTCATTTAAAGCACTCAAGTCGCATAAATAATAAAGACATAGCCAAGACTTAAAAATATGGATTTTTTTTACCTTTGTGTTGCCATAAACTATTTTCTTATACTATAATCTGTGCTAATATACCCATGTGGCGAAACCAACCTCGCCACTGGGTTTCGGAGGGGCCTGGCTACCAGCCTCTTGCCTCAGGATTATGGCACATACTAACTTTAAAGGAGCAGACAGACCGGCCGCACAGCTTAAATCTGTCTTTGCAATTGTATCTTGTTATATGAGGATACCCAGATAGCTCATTTTATTGTATTCATATTGTCTGAGTGCCATTCACCTAATAATATGCACTCAGACTTGAGCTATCTGTGGATATGTTAAATGTCTGTGTTTATTGTAAGGGTTGTGACATTGTATGTTTAAATGGTGAGTCCTGTCCTGTTGTTCCCACATGTGTATTGGTGATTTCCCTTTGTCCTGAGAGATAATTTAATTGCTCCTCGGGTGTCTCCAGGGCAGAGAGGAGGAAACCATGATGCATTGTGGGGATGTCTTGTGTCTGTGTATCTTGAGTTGCTGCATATCTGTCCTGTGTCGCAGTCTTCCTTCTGGTCCACTAGGGGCGTGTCCACCAGATGGGGAGCTGCATAAATACGGGCGGGTAGCCCTCAATAAAGAGTTCCTGTTTTACCTTTTATCATGTTGAGGCTGATGTTTGGGTAACTGATCGACGCTGGGGATTGCTATACGCTGGGAGATTTGCTATACTCCCCTGGCTATAACTACTAGCTCTTTTAAAGATCTGTTCCTGCTCTCTGGTTTTAGGAGAGGTTCACCCACTGGAGCCTGGAGCCTTGTCGTAGGTCCAGGGTGGGTAGGAGACGGTGAGACCTCAACCAAGTTTCGGCGGTTCGTGGGGTCTGCAGTGTGTACGGTGTCAAGTGGAGTGCTTGGAGTCCTCGGAAAGCACTATGAGCATCTATCAACGGAGGTACCCGGTCGGGGTGCTAGGCGTTCCGTTACATTTGGTGGCAAGCAGTAGGATGGCGTCCTAGTGTGAGGAGAAGCAGCTCGGAGACACCGTTCGTGGATTTACTAAATTGAGGGCAACGCTAGTATCCGTACAGCGCCCCTGGCTACAGCAGGATGGAATCGGCTAGTCTTCGGACAGCGTTCTATGACGAGGAGGAGGAGGCAGCCGCAGACTACAGGGATGCAGACAGAAAGGAAGTCTGGTATGATGCCCTGGAAAATGCCCAGCTACGGCGAGGTGAGAGTCTCCCCAGTTATGAGCAGCAGCTACAGAAGCGTGTGGCGATGCGGATGGGTCTCTTGGGAGAGCAGCCCCTGGATGACTGGGTAACAGAGCTCCAGAACCTGGTATGTAAGGAGCTTTGGCTAGAGGACGCTTACCAGGCCCTAAGGTGGCATGTCATTCAACATTCCCCCTGGATGGCTGAGCACGACAGACCCGAGGGTGAGGAGTTTGATGGACCGGGGTTACTATGGGATGCCTTGGAGGAGGACATTGATCTTGGCAGCACGGAGGAGTCTAGGTTTTGGGATATCTACAACTACCGGATGGGCATGCATGTTTATGCTGACGGAAGGGAGGTGAGCAAAGACATGACCCACCTGGTAACAAGGGAGTGGGAGCTGGAGCAGACCTACCAACACCTGCTCAGCTCCATTAATCCCCAACCTACTCGACAAGCAGAGCCAGATCTGCCCCATTACAACTGGGAAGACTTGCCGGCGATACCCCCTGCTTCCCTACCAACTCCAAAAGTAGGGAACTTCATAGACTGGTTCTGGGAAGACCTCCCGATGGCAGGTGGAGATGGGACAGAGGTCTCTCCACCGGCCCTACAGAGATGCTGGACGGCCGGTTCAGATCCCCCACCAACCCTGCAGGAATGCCAGGAGGAGGAGGTAAGCGATTCCTCCTCTCCACAGCCGATCTGCAACAAGGTCCTGGGGATAGGATTCCCTGACCACATCCCAGTAGAAAAGCTGGCATCTGGGCAGAGCACAGTCAGCCTCTGCCCTCCCCTATCCTCTCCTCCAGAGCCGGACATCCCACAGGCTACCCCAGCAGAAGAGCTGGCATCTGGGCAGAGCGCAGTTGGCCTCTGCCCTCCCCTATCCTCTTATCCAGAGCCTGACTCCCCACAGGCTACCCCAGCAGAAGAGCTGGCATCTGGGCAGAGCGCAGTCAGCCTCTGCCCTCCCCTATCCTCTTCTCCCGAGCCGGACATCCCACAGGCTACCCCAGCGGAAATGCTGGCATCTGGGCAGAGCGCAGTTGGCCTCTGCCCTCCTCTATCCTCTTATCCATAGCCTGACTACCCACAGGCTACCCCAGCAGAAGAGCTGGCATCTGGGCAGAGCGCAGTCAGCCTCTGCCCTCCTCTATCCTCTTATCCAGAGCCTGACTCCCCACAGGCTACCCCAGCAGAAGAGCTGGCATCTGGGCAGAGCGCAGTCAGCCTCTGCCCTCCCCTATCCTCTTCTCCAGAGCCGGACATCCCACAGGCTACCCCAGCGGAAGAGCTGGCATCTGGGCAGAGCGCAGTTGGCCTCTGCCCTCCTCTATCCTCTTATCCAGAGCCTGACTCCCCACAGGCTACCCCAGCAGAAGAGCTGGCATCTGGGCATAGCGCAGTCAGCCTCTGCCCTCCTCTATCCTCTTATCCAGAGCCTGACTCCCCACAGGCTACCCCAGCAGAAGAGCTGGCATCTGGGCAGAGCGCAGTCAGCCTCTGCCCTCCCCTATCCTCTTCTCCAGAGCCGGACATCCCACAGACTATCCCAGCGGAAAAGCTGGCATCTGGGCAGAACGCAGTTGGCCTCTGCCCTCCTCTATCCTCTTATTCAGAGCCGGACATCCCACAGGCTACCCCAGCAGAAGAGCTGGCATCTGGGCAGAGCGCAGTTGGCCTCTGCCCTCCCCTATCCTCTTATACAGAGCCTGACTCCCCACAGGCTACCCCAGCAGAAGAGCTGGCATCTGGGCAGAGCGCAGTCAGCCTCTGCCCTCCCCTATCCTCTTCTCCCGAGCCGGACATCCCACAGGCTACCCCAGCGGAAATGCTGGCATCTGGGCAGAGCGCAGTTGGCCTCTGCCCTCCTCTATCCTCTTATCCAGAGCCTGACTACCTACAGGCTACCCCAGCAGAAGAGCTGGCATCTGGGCAGAGCGCAGTCAGCCTCTGCCCTCCTCTATCCTCTTATCCAGAGCCTGACTCCCCACAGGCTACCCCAGCAGAAGAGCTGGCATCTGGGCAGAGCGCAGTCAGCCTCTGCCCTCCCCTATCCTCTTCTCCAGAGCCGGACATCCCACAGGCTACCCCAGTGGAAGAGCTGGCATCTGGGCAGAGCGCAGTTGGCCTCTGCCCTCCTCTATCCTCTTATCCAGAGCCTGACTCCCCACAGGCTACCCTAGCAGAAGAGCTGGCATCTGGGCATAGCGCAGTCAGCCTCTGCCCTCCTCTATCCTCTTATCCAGAGCCTGACTCCCCACAGGCTACCCCAGCAGAAGAGCTGGCATCTGGGCAGAGCGCAGTCAGCCTCTGCCCTCCCCTATCCTCTTCTCCAGAGCCGGACATCCCACAGGCTATCCCAGCGGAAAAGCTGGCATCTGGGCAGAACGCAGTTGGCCTCTGCCCTCCCCTATCCTCTTCTCCAGAGCCGGACATCCCACAGGCTACCCCAGCGGAAGAGCTGGCATCTGGGCAGAGCGCAGTTGGCCTCTGCCCTCCTCTATCCTCTTATCCAGAGCCTGACTCCCCACAGGCTACCCCAGCAGAAGAGCTGGCATCTGGGCATAGCGCAGTCAGCCTCTGCCCTCCTCTATCCTCTTATCCAGAGCCTGACTCCCCACAGGCTACCCCAGCAGAAGAGCTGGCATCTGGGCAGAGCGCAGTCAGCCTCTGCCCTCCCCTATCCTCTTCTCCAGAGCCGGACATCCCACAGGCTACCCCAGCGGAAGAGCTGGCATCTGGGCAGAGCGCAGTTGGCCTCTGCCCTCCTCTATCCTCTTATCCAGAGCCTGACTCCCCACAGGCTACCCCAGCAGAAGAGCTGGCATCTGGGCATAGCGCAGTCAGCCTCTGCCCTCCTCTATCCTCTTATCCAGAGCCTGACTCCCCACAGGCTACCCCAGCAGAAGAGCTGGCATCTGGGCAGAGCGCAGTCAGCCTCTGCCCTCCCCTATCCTCTTCTACAGAGCCGGACATCCCACAGGCTATCCCAGCGGAAAAGCTTGCATCTGGGCAGAACGCAGTTGGCCTCTGCCCTCCTCTATCCTCTTATTCAGAGCCGGACATCCCACAGGCTACCCCAGCGGAAGAGCTGGCATCTGGGCAGAGCGCAGTTGGCCTCTGCCCTCCTCTATCCTCTTCCCCAGAGGCTGACTTTCCACAGGCTACCCCAGCGGAAGCGCTGGCATCTGGACAGAGCACAGTCGGCCTCTGCCCTCCCCTATCCTCTTCTCCAGAGCCGGACTTCCCACAGGCTACCCCAGCGGAAGAGCTGGCATCGGGGCAGAGCGCAGTCGGCCTCTGCCCACCAAGTACCTACAGCTCCAAGCTAGAGAGCAACAAGGAAGCAAGGAGTAGCAGATGCCCCCTCAACAGCTGGGGACATACAGAACAGAGCCAGGCCCCAAAATTCAACAGGTCCAGTATTGGGTTGTGGGTGGACTGCCAGACTTACTCAGATACCGACCTACATGAGGTCAGGTATCTGGTTAGTCTTCCCTGGGAGGGGGAGATATGTCGCGAAACCAACCTCGCCACTGGGTTTCGGAGGGGCCTGGCTACCAGCCTCTTGCCTCAGGATTATGGCCCATACTAACTTTAAAGGAGCAGACAGACCGGCCGCACAGCTTAAATCTGTCTTTGCAATTGTATTTTGTTATGTGAGGATACCCAGATAGCTCATTTTATTGTATTCATGTTGTCTGAGTGCCATTCACCTAATAATATGCACTCAGACTTGAGCTATCTGTGGATATGTTAAATGTCTGTGTTTACTGTAAGGGTTGTGACATTGTATGTTTAAATGGTGATTCCTGTCCTGTTGTTCCCACATGTGTATTGGTGATTTCCCTTTGTCCTGAGAGATAATTTAATTGCTCCTCGGGTGTCTCCAGGGCAGAGAGGAGGAAACCATGATGCATTGTGGGGATGTCTTGTGTCTGTGTATCTTGAGTTGCTGCATATCTGTCCTGTGTCGCAGTCTTCCTTCTGGTCCACTAGGGGCGTGTCCACCAGATGGGGAGCTGCATAAATACGGGCGGGTACCCCTTAATAAAGAGTTCCTGTTTTACCCTTTATCATGTTGAGGCTGATGTTTGGGTAACTGATCGACGCTGGGGATTGCTATATGCTGGGAGATTTGCTATACTCCCCTGGCTATAACTACTAGCTCTTTTAAGAGCTGTTCCTGCTCTCTGGTTTTAGGAGAGGTTCACCCACTGGAGCCT
Source organism: Bufo bufo (assembly GCF_905171765.1). Lineage (NCBI taxonomy): Eukaryota > Metazoa > Chordata > Amphibia > Anura > Bufonidae > Bufo > Bufo bufo. The sequence goes on along the minus strand of NC_053390.1, from coordinate 449,777,266 downwards.
GGAGCCTTGTCGTAGGTCCAGGGTGGGTAGGAGACGGTGAGACCTCAACCAAGCTTCGGCGGTTCGTGGGGTCTGCAGTGCGTACGGTGTCAAGTGGAGTGCTTGGAGTCCTCGGAAAGCACTATGAGCATCTATTAACGGAGGTACCCGGTCGGGGTGCTAGGCTTCCGTTACAACCTATTACATTTAAATCCGGATGCTTGTCTGAAAGGAGCCTAAGCAAAATCTAAGTACCGTATGTCATTCTATGGTATCCTTTTTATGTGGCACAACCTAGGTATCTGTGCAATACCAAAGCTTTTTATTTTTTCAATTTTATTTATTAACACTGAGTGTATAGGATACAGTATATTAAAGTATGTATGTCTAGAATTTTACTTTATTTGCACCCGAATTTGTGGCGCATTCTTGATGAGTTAAATATATGGTGTTCACAAGAATTTGTGCCCATTTGCAACATACTAGACAAGACTGTCTGCAAGTTAACTTTTCCACCAATTTTTTTGTCTAGTCCTACTTTCACCTTCTTTTGTCATAGTTTTAAACAGGTTTTGTTGCATCTTTTTGTCAAAATATATATCTTCTCTAAAGTGGCCTAAACAGTAGTATACAATGCTGTTAGTATTTTCAAATGTTTTTATTTCAAAAATGGAGTACATACAGTGTGATATGATAATTAGTACTTTACAGCATCATTTTCAGCAAATCTTGGGTAAAAGTCCCAACATGGACAATCAGAGTAGTATATAGGAGCTATTACGTCCACCTTCCGGCACCAGTTGGTTTTTAGAAAGGGAGTGAGGGGGAAAGGAGAGGGGAAGGGGAAAGGATGAGTTATAGGGGATTAGTAGTACCGAAAACATAACTTGACTCCTTGTAAACTGCAAGGTGAATAGAACATAACAGTAGCTAGCCCAACATGTTTCCCTCTCCTCCACAGTTAGTGGAGTTAGAATCCAAACAGGCAAAATGCTGTTAGTATAAACCCATGCAACGTATTGAGGGACATTTACTAAAGGCATTATGACACTATTGCAGTGTAAAAAAGTTGCCATATGTGCACCATAATTTGCAACTTTTAAAGCTTTTTAAGAGATGTGGCTTAGTGGGAGGGTGTGGGACTTCGTACAGCCTCCCAGATTTACTATAACTTTCACCAGAAACTGACACACAGCAGGGTTGAGATGTACCTAATTTATCAACAGGGATTTGCCTCTTAGTTAATTAGGCGCATCTCACGCCAGTGCAGGGAGATCAAGTGTGGAGTATGGGTACGCCAGTTTTCATAAATCTCCCCCACTGTGCCACAAATAGGCATCCTGTGGCGAATTGTGTTGCATCTTCCCTACAGACTGCCTACAGTCCCCTTTACAGTGGAGCATGATCGGGTCAGTTATCGAAAAGGAGCGTTCCTTGGAAGGCTCGCTCACGATATATGCCCTGTGTAAGGGTGCTGCCAATCACCTGATGCACAAGTAAATGTTCATTCATCAGGAAAAAGAATCACTGATGCGGTCTCCTAGAGAGATGGCCTTGCGGTTCACCCGGCGGTCGTTTCGCGAACAATGTTCCTGACCCGCATATATTGGGATTTGGGAATGGCTTTCTTAAGCTCCAGCACTTAAGAAAGCCATTCCCAAATCCCAATATATGTGGGTCAGGAACATTTTGACAGACCCTGAGAAACAATGTAACAGGATAGAGGAAATGACTTCAAGATTTGTGGATAGTGTTGAGCGCGAATATTCGAATATCAAATTTTTTTCGCGAATATCGGCACTTCGCTAATTCGCGAATATTTCGAATATAGTGATATAAATTCGATATTTCGAATATTCGTTTTTTTATTTTTTTTATTTCAAGTTATAATAATCGAATTTCGATTTTAACTTAGCACTGCTATATTTAATTCTAGCCTAATATGGAATATAGCAGTGCTAAGTTAAAATCGAAATTCGATTATTATAACTTGAATTAATCGAATTGCGATTTCAACTTGGACCTGGTTTACTATGGTTGGCTTGGTAGAATTAGCGAATATAACGAATGTATTCGTCATATTCCACAAAACGAAGATAACGAAGTATTCTGCATCTTCGTTTTAGCTACCTACTGTATTCATCAACTTCGCTAATTCTAGCAATCATATAGGAAAGTTTACTATAGAGACAGCTAAGTTTAATTCGCTATGCGATTATATGACTGCTTTTAAAAAAAAAAAAAATAGAATAATTATAATACCTGATAATTATTATAATTATTCTATTTATAAAAAAAAAGCAAAGTAATATAATCGCATAGCGAATTAAACTTAGCTGTCTCTATAGTAAACTTTCCTATATAATTGCTAGAATTAGCGAAGTTGATGAATAGGTAGCTAAATGAAGATACAGAATACTTCGTTATCTTCGTTTTGTGGAATATGACGAATACATTCGTTATATTCGTTTTGTGGAATATGACGAATACATTCGTCATATTTGCTAATTCTACCAAGCCAACCATAGTAAACCAGGTCCAAGTTGAAATCGCAATTCAATTAATTCAAGTTATAATAATCGAATTTCGATTTTAACTTAGCACTGCTATATTCCATATTAGGCTAGAATTAAATATAGCAGTGCTAAGTTAAAATCGAAATTCGATTATTATAACTTGAAATAATCGAATTGCGATTTTCACGTAATTCTCAAATCCGACAGTACATTCTAGTATATGGAGACGTTCCCATGGTGATGGGGACGCTCCATGAGCACGGAAGTTGGCAGAAGCGGCAACGGGCACTGACTGGAGCAGCCAGGAAGCCAGGAATCCAAAGGACAGGTAAGAACAACTTTAGGGAAGTGGGAAAGAAAAAAATATAACAATAAAAAAAAAATAAAAAAAATTCAAGTTATAATAATCGAATTTCGATTTTAACTTAGCACTGCTATATTCCATATTAGGCTAGAATTAATGAATATAAGTTAAAATCGAAATTCGATTATTATAACTTGAATTAATCGCATTGCTATTTCAATAGGAGAGTAGCCTTTAAGTTAAAATCGCAATACGCGATTATTTAAATCGCATATTAATCGCGATAACAAGAATAATGACGAATATTCGATTTCGACTAATATAAAACGAATATTCTATCGAATATTCGCGAATTTCGTCGAAATCGAATATGGCACCTGCCGCTCATAACTATTTGTGGATAGAGGCTACCCTGGTAAGATACTGGTGGAGGCTATAAAAAGCAGTCAGGGACAATCTACAACATATAACAAAAATAAGAGCAACCGTATAGCGTTTGTACACAGGTTCCATCCTTTTAATCACCATTTTGACAATGTGGTATGGAAACATTGGCACATTTTGGCTAAGTCCTATCCAACAGTGGAGGAATTTAAAAGCATGCCTCTCATTTGTAATAAAAGTAGCACAAGTTTGAGAGACCAATTAGTCCGGGCTGACAAAGGGGGTACTAGAGGGAGACAGATACAAAGAACCCTCACTAATCAAAAATCTGGTACATACCCCTGCCTTCATTGCATGCAATGTTCGAATGTTCAAAAGGGCCAGTTTTTCTACCATCCACATACTGGAAAACCATATATGATCAAGGGCTATTACACCTGTGACACCACAAATGTGATTTACCTCATAAAATGTCCCTGCGGTCTACTGTATGTGGGAGAGACCATGCAGACAGTAAGGGACCGTATTGGTAAACATAAGTCCACTATACGGAAAAAGAATCTATTATTCCCTGTACCGTTCCATTTTGATAAATGTAATCATTCCATCTCACAATTAAAATTCCAGATTATAGAGCGGGTACATCAGCCAAGGAGGGGTGGTGATCTGAAAAAATTACTACTTGAAAGGGAAGCATATTGGATCCATACATTGGATACCTTACAACCAGGGGGGATGAATAGGGATTACGAGATTATGTGTTTCTAATTGTTTATAATTTGGAGTGTTCTTTTTGCAGGCTGCAATGTCACGCTGAGAGTTGAAGGTGTTTGGGCCTGCAGGATAACATGATTTGAAACAAGATTGGACACTCTGTTGTGTTAAAAATTTCATTTCCTGTCTGTTTAATCAGCTGATGATGTCATGACCAGGTGATCCTGCACCTATAAATGTGATCAGATTTCATTAGTCATCATGCAGTTGAGAAAGGCTAGACGGGCCGAAACGTCCTCTGTGATTATCCTATTCTGAGTTACAATAAAATAATATAATTGATTTTCTTTGCTGGATTTGACCTGGGGATTGCCCCTTCCCGTGCAGCTTTAACTAGGATCGTGAGCTGTTACTTTTGTCTCACATCCATCAGGGGGGACAGGACAGCCAATTGAGACATTTCATCACATGGACACACCCCCAACCCTATAACAGAAACCGATTTGGCAGCCATTTTACATTATGTGTTTTGCCAGTGTAGGGAGAGGTTGCATTTTGGAGCAGGGACAGTTAGGGACACCAATTGCTAGCTAATAGGGCCACAAAAGTCCTTTTAAGGACTGATATAGGTGTGCTATCGATAGGTGTGATATAGAGGGGTGTGATATACTTATAATATACTTTCTAACATGGAAATTATATTATAGTGTATTTGTATTGTGCAGCAGTTGTGTGCGGTTCTGCTGCGATACCGCAGCAAGATAGAGGGACAAACACTATTGGAGTAACTAATTGCAATGGGTGTGATATACCTGTTGCCCCCCAAAAAACTGCTTGAGGGCTGTGATATACCTTCTTCCACAAAATCCTGATTGAGAGGTGCTATATATCTGTTTCCGTCAAATACTGATCGAGCGGTGTTATATACCAGTTTCCGCCAAATACTGATTGAGGGGTGCTATATACCTGTTTCTGCCAAATACTGATTGAGGGGTGCCATATACCTTCTTCCGCAAAATACTGATTCAGGGGTGCTCTTGCTATATACCTTCTTCCACCAAATACTGATTGAGGGCTGCGGTACACATGCTTCCACAAAATACTGATTGAGGGGTGCCATATACCTGTTTCCACCAAATACTGATTGAGGGGTTCTATATACCTGTTTCCGCCAAATACTTATTTAGGGGTGCTATATACCTTCTTCCACCAAATACTGATTGAGGGCTGTGATACACCTGCTTCCACCAAATACTGATTGAGGAGTGTCATATACCTGTTTCTGCCAAATACTGATGGAGGAGTGCTATATACCTTCTTCCACAAAATCCTGACTGAGGGGTGCTATATACCTGTTTCCGCCAAATACTGATTGAGGGGTGCTATATATCTTCTTCCACAAAATACTGATTGAGGGGTGCTATTGCTATATACCTTCTTCCACCAAATACTGATTGAGGGCTGCAATACACCTGCTTCCACAAAATACTGATTGAGGAGTGCCATATACCTGTTTCCGCCAAATACTGATTGAGGGGTGCCATATACCTTCTTCCATAAAATACTGATTGAGGGGTACTATTGCTATATACTGTACCTTCTTCCACCAAATACTGATTGAGGGCTGCGATATACCTGCTTCCACAAAATACTGATTGAGGGGTGCCATATACCTGTTTCCACCAAATACTGATTGAGGGGTGCTATATACCTTCTTCCGCAAAATACTGATTATGGGGTGCTATTGCTATATACCTTCTTCCACCAAATACTGATTGAGGGCTGCGATAAACCCGCTTCCACAAAATACTGATTGAGGGGTGCCATATACCTGTTTCTGCCAAATACTGATTGAGGGGTGCTATATACCTGTTTCCGCCAAATACTGATTGAGGGGTGCCATATAGCTTCTTCCACAAAATACTGATTGAGGGGTACTATTGCTATATACTGTACCTTCTTCCACCAAATACTGATTGAGGGCTGCGATATACCTGCTTCCACAAAATACTGATTGAGGGGTGCCATATACCTGTTTCCACCAAATACTGATTGAGGGGTGCTATATACCTTCTTCCGCAAAATACTGATTATGGGGTGCTATTGCTATATACCTTTATCCACCAAATACTGATTGAGGGCTGCGATATACCTGCTTCCACAAAATACTGATTGAGGGGTGCCATATACCTGTTTCCGCCAAATACTGATTGAGCGCTGCGATATACCTTCTTCCACAAATACTGCTATTCTCTACGGACCTAGGCAGAGGGTCATTTAGAAAATGACAGGCAAAGGAAGAGGCAGACCGTTCCGCATGGATGGTAAGGGTCGGGCAGGTGCACCAGGCCGGAGCCCAAGTGGAAAGTTGGAGAAAGTGCGTGCGATAACTTCAAAGGGCGCACCAGAGTTGTTTGAGTGGCTCACTCAGCCTTCTGCTTCTGCACCCTCCTCATCCTCTGTATCTGCACCCTCCTCAATCTCTGCTGTGTGCACCCCCAAAGACACCACCACCACCACCATAGCCCCTCCACTCAAGTCAGAGGAATAATTTTCCCATCCATTCCCAGACCTTACCGATGCCCAGCCATTTTTGGCATCCGATGAGGAAGAGGAGGTAGCAACGGCTGCCAACCAGCGGTCTGACGACAGTACCCAGATCAGCCCAAGGAGGGTGGTCCCCGCTGTTGCTGCCTACTCCGAGACCTCTAATGTCAGTGGTGGTAAAGGCGACGATGATGACGTATCGATGGAAGTCACGTGGGTGCCCACAAAAGAGGAAGAGGAGGGGAGTTCAGAGGGAGAGATGGTGCAGCAGGAAGCAGGCAGAACTCTCAGTGCACAGGAGGCAAAAAGCAGACTGCAAATGTATCTGGAGCGAGCCATCCACCATGCACGGTCATATCTTGTGCTCCCAGGATGCCGGCTCATGGCTACGCAGTGTGGGCTTTTTTTAACTTGTCAGCTGCTGATATTAGTGTTACCATCTGCAGCCTGTGCTGTCAACGCATAAGTCGCGGTAAGCCTGACACTCTACTAGGGACGACCGCCGTAAGAAGGCACCTGGCCTCCCATCACCGAGCCCAGTGGGAGCAACACCATCAGAACCCACAAAGCCACACTCCCAGCGCCCCACGTCCTGCCTCTTCTCCTTCTCCTCTCTCCTCCCATTTGTCCTCCACTCCACCTTCCACCGTGCCGTCGTCACGTTCATCTGGCACAAGGCAAGCTTCCATGGCCCAAATGTTCAAAAAATGATGAGGCTGGATAATCCTCTTGCCCAACGGCTGACTGCTGGCTTGTCGGAACTGCTAGCCTGCCAACTACTGCCATATAAATTGGTGGACTCGGAGGCCTTTAGAAAATTTGTGGCCATTGGCACACCGCAATGGAAGGTCCCTGGAAGGAAATATTTCTCCCGGAAGGGCATCCCTGAACTATATGGCCATGTTCAGCGGCAAGTTAATATATCTCTGGCACACAGTGTCAGTGCCAAGATACATCTGACCACAGACATGTGGTCTAGCAAACACTGGCAGGAAGGTACATAGCTTTTACTGCCCACTGGGTGAACCTTCTGGACGGCCGTCATGCGTGTAACCCGTGGCATCCATGTGGATTTGGTGTCTAAAATCCCATGGATTGCAAGATGAAAAACAACATGGGTTTACTTCAGGGAGATCATGTCAAACAAATCTTATAGATTTTTTTGACTGGGTGAATAAAATAATAGACGGTGGAGGTGCAGTAGACATCGCATATCTAGATTTTAGTAAGGCTTTTGACACTGTCCCACATAGAAGACTTATCAATAAACTGCAGTCATTGCGCATGGACTCCCATATTGTTGAGTGGATTAGGCAGTGGCTGAGTGACAGACAACAGAGGGTTGTAGTCAATGGAGAACATTCAAAACAAGGTCATGTTACCAGTGGGGTTCCACAGGAGTCTGTACTGGGACCGATTTTGTTTAATATCTTCATAAGTGATATTGCAAAAGGCCTCGATGGTAAGGTTTGTCTTTTTGCTGATGACACAAAGATATGTAACAGGGTTGATGTTCCTGGAGGGAAACGCCAAATGGAAAAGGATTTAGGAAAACTAGAAGAATGGTCAGAACTCTGGAAACTGAAATTTAATGTGGATAAGTGCAAGATAATGCACCTGGGGCGTAAAAACCCAAGGGCAGAATATAGAATATTTGACACAGTCCTGACCTCAGTATCTGAGGAAAGGGATTTAGGAGTAATTATTTCAGAAGACTTAAAGGTGGGAAGACAATGTAATAGAGCAGCACGAAATGCCAGCAGAATGCTTGGATGTATAGGGAGAGGTATAAGCAGTAGAAAGAGTGAAGTGCTTATGCCGCTGTACAGAACACTGGTGAGACCTCACTTGGAGTATTGTGCGCAGTACTGGAGGCCATATCTCCAGAAGGATATAGATACTCTAGAGAGAGTTCAGAGAAGAGCTATTAAACTAGTACATGGATTGCAGGATAAAACTTACCAGGAAAGGTTAAAGGACCTTAATATGTATAGCTTGGAAGAAAGAAGAGACAGAGGGGATATGATAGAAACTTTTAAATACATAAAGGGAATCAACTCGGTAAAGGAGGAGAGCATATTTAAAAGAAGAAAAACTACCACAAGAGGACACAGTTTTAAATTAGAGGGGCAAAGGTTTAAAAGTAATATAAGGAAGTATTACTTTACTGAGAGAGTAGTGGATGCATGGAATAGCCTTCCTGCAGAAGTGGTAGCTGCAAATACAGTGAAGGGGTTTAAGCATGCATGGGATAGGCATAAGGCTATCCTTCATATAAGATAGGGCCAGGGGCTATCCATAGTACTCAGTATATTGGGCAGACTAGATGGGCCAAATGGTTCTTATCTGCCGACACATTCTATGTTTCTATGTTTCTATGTGTCACCGTGACGGATTGCATGCAGGCCTGCCTCTTCTTCTCCTTCTCCTCCTCCATCCTCCGTCTCCTCCTTGACTGACTTCTCCTTTTCCACTGCTACCGCCTCTTCCGCTTCACCCCCCAAGCTCTCCAGAACTATTCGACATGCCAGGTGAGACATTGCCATGCTGTGCTGCGGCTGTTGTCCCTGGAAGCCAAGAGCCACACAGGTCCTGCACTCCTTTCAGCTCTGCAGTCAAAGGCCGATCAGTGGCTAACCCCGCTCAATTTGACAATTGGTAAAGTGGTGTGTGACAATGGTGCCAATCTGCTTAGCGTGCTGAAGCAGGGCAAAATGACACACGTGCCATGCATGGCACGCATCCTAAACTTAGCTGTGCAGCGATTTGTTGCAAAATACCCTTGGGGCCAGGACGTCTTGCGGCAGGCCATTTTAGAAGATCTTATACTGCCATGGCTCACCTTGCTGACGTTCAGTGGCGACACCACTTGCCCGTCAGACGTCTGATTTGTGACTGCCCGACGCGCAGGAACTCCATATATATGCTTGATAGGCTGCTCCAGCAGAAATGTGCCGTTAACTACTACCTGTACGAACTCTGCAGCAGGATAGGTTCTGGGGAGCTTTGTTTTTTTTCACCTCGCCAGGGGCTGCTCATGCGCGACGCATGCAGGCTTCTGCGGCCATTTGATGAGATCACCAAACTGGTCAGTCGCAGCCAAGGCGCCATCAGTGACATCGTACCTTACGCCTTACTTCTGAAGCGTGCATTGCATCATGTCATTGATCAAGAAGCAGGAGAAGATGAGGAAGTCGCAATGATGAATGAATTCCCAGGGGGGCTACTCCATCTGAGACAACTCAGCAGGAGTCTGAAAAGGAGTCAGAGGAGGATGGTGGCTGGGGGGAGGAGGAGGAGGAGCAAGAAGAGCAGGCTTTAAACTTTTCGAGTATCCCTGGTGTTGTCCGTGGCTGGGGGGAGGAGACCGAGGATGACATTCTCCTGGGCGATGAGCAGGAGCCAGGGCGCTCCACCGCTTCCAGTTTAGTGCAAATGGGGGCCTTTATGCTCCAGTGTGAAGAGGGACCCCCGTATAAAAAGCATAAAGGTCAAGGACCTGTACTGGGTGGAAAAGTACTTAGACCCCCAGTACAAACACAAAATGGCGGACATGTTACAGCATAACAGAGGGCTGTCAAAATGCAGAATTTCCAGGCCTTGCTGCGAGAGATGCTGCATTCTGCTGTTGCGGGCACTGGCAGAGGAATTTCCACCCACAGTGAAACAGGTGTGGGTACCAATGCTACCGCGCATGCAAAAAGAGGACAGTTTGAAGATGTGTTGGTCACTTCAGATATGAGATCATTCTTGCAGCCAACCCATCGACAGCCGCCCTCCGGATCCAGCCTCAGGGAACGCCTAGACCGACAGGTGTCTGACTACATCGGGTTAACGGCCGATGTGGACGCTCTGAATAGTGAGGAACCCCTTGACTACTGAGTGTGCAGGCTTGACCTGTAGCCAGAGCTGGCACAATTTGCAATGGAACTCTTGGCTTGCCCCTCGTCGAGTGTCCTGTCCAAAAGGACGTTCAGTGAAGCAGGGGGGATCGTGACCGATAAGCACACTCGCCTAGCTCATAACAGTGTGGACTACCTCACATTTTTAAAAAAGAATGAGGCATAGATCTCAGAGGAATTCAACACCTGTGATGACCACGTGTAATTGAATTTCCTCATGCTGCCACTACCCAGAACAAAGAATGGTCCTTGCCTTATGTATATACAGCAGCATAAAAGGCCTTTTAGGTCAGGTGAATTCCTAATTTATGGGGCCTATACTGGCCGACAGTTACATATTTATCCTGTGACCGCTTAATGCACCTACAGCCACAGAATCCAAAGTTCTTTGCTGTCAGGTGAATGCCTATTGACAAATTTTTGGGGCCTGTACTGGCCGACAGTTACATATTTATCCTGTGATCGCCTAATGTACCTTCAGCCACAAAACCAAAGTTCTGTGCTGTCAGGTGAATGCCTATTTGCAAATTTTTGGGGCCTGTACTGGCAGACAGTTACATTTTATATCTCTAGCAACATAATCACACCTCTGTCTCACTCCTCTGCCTCTCATTATGGTGGCATATGAACCGCATTCACCATAAGGACCTTCTAATGTCACAGGGTCATGTGAATGTGGCCCCTTATACCCTGCATTGTGCCCTTTTACCACACCCTGTGCAGTACCCTAGTCATTCCCTGTACTGTGCCCTCTTATACCCTTTTATCCAGTCACGGTATGGCGGTGTAATCCGGTCACTGTACAGAGGTGTTATCCGGTCAATGTATGGCGGTGGTATCCCTGCCCACACCATCCTTTTTTAGACCTGGCATGGGCAGGAAAAATATGCAGATTGCGGTGCTAAGGACCTTTGCGTCACAATCTGTGTCAGAAATATGCCTAACATAGACAAATTTCTCAGGGGTCGAGTGGAGGGGGAACGCGTGGGAACGGCGTTCCTGCACTTTTTTCATGGCAGGAACGCTGTTCCCTTTCAGCCTCAAGCCAGGAGAACGCGGCTGAAATCAGATTCACAGGGCACAGGGGGCGGAGACGGAGCGGAGGCGAGGCCCTGCGTGAAGTGCACTGTGCAGGGCAGGCTAAGGGAGGAGGGAGGAGGGAGGAGGAGCGGTGCTGCTGCCTGCGACTGCCTCACTGTGACTGACTCCTCTCATGGCGCCTGAGAGCTCCCCTCCTCCTATCCTGAGCCATCCTGCGACGAGTGCGACTTTCTGTGTAGTGTCCCACTAGGTAAAGGTGGGCACTGCACAAAAGGGGTTAATGTGTCTTTATTACCTTTAATGTTATGTGTATGCATTTCCCTGTGTTAGCTGGGTGTCAGGCCTGTCAGGGTGTAGTTTAGCCTCCCAGACGTTAGAGGGAGCTAGAGAGCCCTAGATATAAATAGGAAGGCCCAGACAGGGGAGTGGTAGTTCATTCCAGGGGACTAGAGGAGTTACTTCGTCCACCTGAAGCTCCTGAGGCTAGGATTAGCTCAGTAGAGACACCCCAGTTGCAGGACAGAACCTCCTGGGAGAAACCCACAGTCAGGATCTTACCAGCAAAGATAAGTAACACTGATGGGCAGATGCTATATAGGAAGCAAAGCAAGAATTTAATACGAGAGGAAGATATATATATACCAAGGATTTAAGCCACCATTTAGGCATCCGGGCCTTGGGATTGAAACCAGACAGGAGTTCTAGAAAAGGACAGTGTACGCTATTTCTGAGGAAAGGTACAACCTGATTCTGAGTGCATTGTGGGTTTACCCTCTGAGTATCTTGCATAATTAATACCTGCCATCTTGTGGAATAAAGCCTGCTTGTAAAGCTGTGATCTAAAGGACTGTGTTACCATCTGTATGTACAAAGTTGGACTATTAAGTAAAGCAACGTTTGGTTCACTATACCACCTGTGTACCTCAATTATTCCAACTATAAATCGGTGTGCCACCGTTACAGGCACTGGCGTCACGAATCCAAAAGGGACCTTGCCCCAGGCACTCAAAATACCTGTAACATCCAGGGCACCTCATCCACCATCAGGCCTGGTCCCTACATACCGAGTGTGCCCCAGAGGAACTGTGTCTACCTCTCCTTCACTGCCGCATGCCTGCCCAGGGTTCTCCAATACAGTGAGCAACCCTCGATTGCCCTTAACCGTGACCTCGCTTCGCTATACCCTGCAGGTCTGGCGTGCTGCATAAATTGGCGTCACGAACAGGATTTACGGAACATTCCTGCGCCATTACGGATATAAAACTGTGTGCTAAAAACTGCCTTAAAGTGACCAAGCCCTATTGTTTTATTAAAAATTGCTGGGCCAAAGAACTGAAAAGAATTAGCGGTGTGAAGATAAAGTTTTCTGGACTGTTTGCTGTTGGTCTGAGCCACCGCTTGCTGTCAGTGAATAGACAGCCATTTTGCCACTTAAACCTGAGGTGGATTGCAAGTGCGCCCGGTGAACTGTTTGGCGCGAAAAAGAGGACTTTGGCGCGAAAAGAACCAGGCGGAGCCATCACCCAGCCGGCGAGGAGGAAGAACGCCGCCCTGTCTGGAGGAAAAGGTGCCACCTACCTGAGTCCCGGAGCTACGAGAGGCCGCGCCCACCTGCTGACGCTGTACGCAGGACGTCCGACGCCCGTAGCCACGCATCTCGCGAGACTTGGAGCGAGCATCACCGGAGTGAGTACCGACTTAAAACTTTTGCTGGCTCCCCCGATCACCTTACCGGAATCTTCCCGACCCCTGCCAGAGTACCGGAGGGACTCCCGTTAGTAGCCAAAGACTTTTCTGAAAAAAAAAAAATTATTACCATTGCCGCTCCGGTCCGCTCCGCTACATTTAAAGGGCCATACCCCCCTAACAACACCATGTCTACACCGGAGGAAATCGGACAGGTGGCCCCAGTCGTGCCTTCTGGAGTATCCCCTGCCGCCGCGGCACCGCCAAGTCTGATGCCGCTAACTATGCCGTATTATTTTGAGGCCCCCTGGTTCCCACGTTATTCAGGGGAAGCCCACAAGTTAAAGGACTTTAGGGAACAGATACTGGCCTTGTTCCGGCTTTATCCCATAACTGCCGAACAGCAAATGGAGATCCTCCTAGCTCAGTTGGAAGGGGCCGCCCGCAGGGAAGTCATGTCGTGGCCCCGCTCTGAGAAAAGTAGCCTGGAACAGATTTTTGATCGCTTGGGCACCACATTTGAGGCCAGAACGGTGTCAGAAGTTAAAATGCGTTTCTTCAGCAGAAAGCAGCATCCTGGAGAGTCGCTCCGCGATTTTGCCCTGTCCTTACAAGAGACACTGAGAGCTGTAGTCCAAGTGGATCCTAAAGAAGCTGAGGACCAGGACCGGACTCTTAGAGAGCAATTTATTACGGGCGTAAGTAATGAGCATTTAAAGGGCCAGCTACGCATGTTGTCAGCTCAACACCCCCACTGTGCATTTCTGGACTTTAAAGAATTGGCCATCAGTATATTAGGCCAGAACCCTGCTCCAGGGCCAGCAGCCTCCTATGATCCCCAGGCTTGTCAGCCAAAGACTGTTAATGTGGGGTCTGCAGGGGTCAGTCAGGCCACCCAAGCTACAGTCACAGATGTAGTGGCAGCCCTCATGGAGCAAGTGAACCATCTTACTCTAAGTCTAGAGAAGGTGTGCAAAAAGATAGAGGAATGGGAGAGACCATTGTTACTAGAAGATGAAGGTCCTTTTCCTCCAAGGCTCCCACCTGCATATGGAGACGTATACCCAAAAGAGCTTGATGGGCGACCGAGGTACAGGCCCAGAAGTAGAAAACAGCCTGTCTGCCACCACTGCAAGAAATATGGACATACTGAATCAATGTGCTGGCAGTTAAACGGGCAACCCCTGAGGCAGAGGACCGCCCCTCGGGAGGTAGAACAGTAGGTCCAAAGGATCCAAGCTGGATGCCTAAGTATGTAGGATCCCGTCCAAAAGTCAATATATGTATCAACGGGATACCCTTTGAAGCCCTGTTGGACACTGGGTCACAGGTCACCACCATTCAACGGCCTGCCTTTGACAAGTTCTGGGATCCAAGTCTCCTCACCCAGCCACCAGAGTCCTGGCTAGATATCATTGCCAGCAACGGTAAGCCAGTGAAAGTGCATGGGTATTGGGAACCTACCCTTCAGGTGGGAGAAGCCACCCTGCCACAGCAAGGCGTGATTGTGGTACAAGCGGGAGATAAAGGAGGACACCCTGTGATCTTAGGGACTAACGTTCTGAAAAATTGTTACTCTGAAGTGTTTGACGCATTAAATCAAACTATATCTTCAGCCTCACCTGCTTCCAGAAGAGTTATCCAAAAGACTATTAGTGTGCTGAGTGCTCAACAAAAGTTTGCCAACAAGAAAGGAGAAATTTGCACTGTCCGGATCCGGGATAACCGGCCGGTAATTCTGCCTCCAAATTCCCAGATCATCCTGTGGTGCCGTGCGGTGTTAGGGATCCAGGGCCAGGACTATCAAGCCCTAGTGGAACCTATTCCCTTTGAAAATCATCCCTTCGTACGGACAGCTAAGAGCATGGTGACTGTGTCTCAAGGTAAAGTGCCTGTCCGTTTAATTAACTTTGGTGATCATCCCGTTACTCTCCTTAAACACTGCCCCGTTGCTCAGCTTTTCCAGGTGTCTTTCCAGGATGTAATCCGTCTGCCTGCTACGGAGGCGTTCCAGACCACACAGAGCAGCAGCACCCCTACGACATCCTGGTGGGAAGAACTACATGTGGGGAACGAATCCACCCCAAAAGAGCAAATAGAGGGAGTCCTGAGGCTGGTGAAGGAGCACCACCAGGCTTTCAGCAAGCACTCCACGGACTACGGAGAGGTCAGTGTAATCAAACACACCATACCCACTGGCTCTCATCCTCCTATTAAGGAGAGGCACAGACCCATACCACCTACTACCTATCAGTCTGTGAAAGAGATGATAAAAGAGATGAAAGACTCTAATATAATCCGGGACAGCCATAGTCCCTGGGCTGCGCCCCTAGATCTTGTCCGGAAAAAAGATGGCAGCATAAGGTTCTGCGTGGATTACAGAAAAATTAATCAAATCACCCACAAAGATGCATATCCATTGCCACGCATTGAAGAGTCCTTGACTGCGCCGGGGTCATCAGCCTATTTCTCTACCTTGGACTTAACCAGTGGGTACTGGCAAGTACCCATGGCCCCAGAAGATCGAGAAAAGACTGCTTTCACTACACCTATGGGCCTGTTTGAATTCAATTATATGCCGTTTGGACTGTGTAACGCTCCAGGAACGTTCCAGAGGCTGATGGAACGTTGTTTAGGCCATAGGAATTTTGAGACTGTACTCTTATATCTGGATGACGTCATTGTATACTCCAAGACGTATGAGGACCATTTAAAGCACCTGGGTGAGGTGTTTCAAATTCTTGCTAAATATGGCCTCAAAATCAAACCATCCAAGTGCCACCTACTGAAACCAGCGGTCAAATACCTTGGGCACGTTGTCAGTGCCGAAGGAATACAGCCTGATCCTGATAAACTTGCTGCTGTCCGCAACTGGCCTACTCCAACGACCGTGAAAGAGGTGACACGAAGCTTTCTCAGTTTTGCAGGGTACTACAGGCGTTTCATCCCGCACTTCGCACAAATTGCGGATCCCATCCAGGAACTGTTGAGGGGGCATCCAAAGAAGAGCCCGAAAACTCCTATTCCTGTTGAATGGAACCAAGAACGAGAAATTGCCTTTCAACTCCTAAAGAAGAAGTTGACTGAACCCCCTGTTCTGGGTTACCCAGATTATCAGAAGCCGTTCCTCCTCTACACGGATGCCAGTAAAAGAGGCCTGGGGGCCGTGTTAGCTCAAGTGCAAGACAACAAAGAAAGGGTAATTGCCTACGCCAGCAGATCCCTGAAGGGAGCTGAAAAGAATGACCAGAATTACAGTTCTTTCAAGCTGGAGTTTCTTGCCTTAGTGTGGGCTGTGACGGAAAAGTTCAAAGACTATCTCGCTGCCACACCGTTTGTTGCCTTCACGGACAATAATCCCCTGGCGCATCTGAACACAGCCAAGTTAGGGGCACTGGAGCAAAGATGGGCCTCCCGCCTTGCCAACTATGACTTTACTGTGAAGTACCGGGCAGGCCGCTCCAATGATAATGCTGATGCCCTGTCGCGGCTTCCCACTACAGAGGCCCCAGATGAGCTAAAAGATGCCTGGGAAGAAGTGGAAATGCCTGCGTTCTACAATAAATTCGCCCAGCAGGATAATATCCGTACTGAAAATCTCCCTGCTGCTGATCCTACCTCATCAGATGATCCTGAGTCCAGAGGCGATCAAGAAAGATGGATTAAGCTCCAGTCCGAAAGTAGAGTCCTCGGTGAACTGCTCGACTTCCTTACCAGTGGGAAAATCCCTGAGAGAATCCGCAGGAAGAGTGCAGACCCAGAACTAGTGAGACTGTGGAGACATCGCCACCAATTATTCCTTCAAAGAGGTCTGTTGCTCAGAAGGAGTCTGGATCCAGTGTCCTGTGATAGAGTTTACCAAATTCTCCTGCCACGTCGGGATGCCAGCCTGGTACTGGACATGTACCACAACCAGTCCGGACACTTCGTGTGCAAAAGACTGAGGTTACCATACGGAGGAGATTCTATTGGATTGGGATGAGAGAGGATATCGAGAAATGGTGCCGAGAATGCACTGCCTGTGCTGTGGGGCGGACTGAACGCCATGACCAGAGGGCACCCCTCCATCCTATTGTAAGTACAGCTCCTCTAGAACTTGTCGCGATTGATCATGTGAAGTTGGAGCCGAGTCGCTCTGGGTATACTTATGCCATGACTATAATTGATCACTTCACCAAGTTTGTCGTAGCAGTGCCTGTGAAAGACCTGACAGCCAAGACCACAGCGGAGGCGTTCTGGAAGCATTTCCTGTTGCTCTACGGCTGCTCAGAGAGGATCCTCACGGACCAAGCGTCTGCGTTTGAGTCACAGCTGTTCCAGGAGATGTGTCTGCTGCACAACTGCCAGAAAGTCCGGACCACCGCCTATCATCCGCAAGGTAACGGACTCTGCGAAAAAATGAATAAGACTCTCATTGAAATGTTGAGAGCAGTACCCCCTGAGACGAGGGGTGATTGGCCTACTCTGTTGCCGCAGCTCATGTACACTTACAACAACACAATCCATTGTTCCACCGGTTACACCCCGTTCTATTTGATGTTTGGCCGACAAGGGAGATTGCCTGCGGATCACTCCCTGGGTGTCCAGGTACCGGATGTAATCAACCCACTGCCCAGGACCGATTGGGTAGTGGAGCATCAAAGGCGTCTCCTCAATGCTAAGAAGATTGTCCAAGAGCGGATGGAGATTGTTCGTGAAAGGCAGCAGAAGGACTATGACCAGACTGCCCATGCGGGACCCCTGGCTCTGGGAGACAAGGTGTGGTTGAGAAACAACCACCGGACCAGCAAGTTGGACAGCAAGTGGGAAAGGATTCCCTACCTTATTACTGCCATACCCAATGCTGCAGCCCACATTTACCAGGTTTCCAGAGAAGGAGAAGGTCCCCAAGTCGTTCACAGGAACCGTCTCAAGTCCTGTATAGAAGGAGAACCAGCGGCGGAGGAGATGGAGCCTGAGCCTTCTGAGGAAGAATTGCCGGCTCCACCTATGGACCCTATGCAGGCTGTGGAGAACTTGATCCATGATAAAGAGCCACTCCACTGGGCCCTCACGCCTTGGCTGAATTTGTTGGTTCCTGCTCCTGTTCCTGTTGGTCTCCCGTTTCAAGAGACCTTACCTCAGAGAGTTCCTGAAGAAGCTCCAGAGGCGGTGAGCTCCCTTGACCTTCCTGAGTCCAGGCAGGAAGAATCTCTGCCACCAAGGAGGTCTACACGTTCTACCAGGGGACACCCACCTGTGAGGTTTGAGGACTACATCATGGGCCCAGGTAGCCCCTCACGGGAAACCCCTGTTTAACCCCTGTTGCAAGCCTGGGTACGGACTCATGTGTTCCTTTGAGCCTCCAAGGACTTATGTTTATTTATGTTTTTATGGACTATCCTGGTTATTGATACGCTGCACCAGGTCAGCGCCCCTGTTCCCTTCCATTATCCTGAGAGAAGAGAACGATGCCCCTTTTCACCATTCCCTGCAGGTATAATGTTTGTTAATCTTTGTATTGTTGCTGTGATAATTGCCATGTATGCCGGTTCTCATTTTGTCTTTCAGGCTGCAGTATCCAGCCGGGCAGGCCCCCTCCATGTTGCGCCGAGGACGGGCAACGTTATAGCGTGGTGGTATGTAGTGTCCCACTAGGTAAGGGGCACTGCACAAAAGGGGTTAATGTGTCTTTATTACCTTTAATGTTATGTGTATGCATTTCCCTGTGTTAGCTGGGTGTCAGGCCTGTCAGGGTGTAGTTTAGCCTCCCAGACGTTAGAGGGAGCTAGAGAGCCCTAGATATAAATAGGAAGGCCCAGACAGGGGAGTGGTAGTTCATTCCAGGGGACTAGAGGAGTTACTTCGTCCACCTGAAGCTCCTGAGGCTAGGATTAGCTCAGTAGAGACACCCCAGTTGCAGGACAGAACCTCCTGGGAGAAACCCACAGTCAGGATCTTACCAGCAAAGATAAGTAACACTGATGGGCAGATGCTATATAGGAAGCAAAGCAAGAATTTAATACGAGAGGAAGATATATATATACCAAGAATTTAAGCCACCATTTAGGCATCCGGGCCTTGGGATTGAAACCAGACAGGAGTTCTAGAAAAGGACAGTGTACGCTATTTCTGAGGAAAGGTACAACCTGATTCTGAGTGCATTGTGGATTTACCCTCTGAGTATCTTGCATAATTAATACCTGCCATCTTGTGGAATAAAGCCTGCTTGTAAAGCTGTGATCTAAAGGACTGTGTTACCATCTGTATGTACAAAGTTGGACTATTAAGTAAAGCAACGTTTGGTTCACTATACCACCTGTGTACCTCAATTATTCCAACTATAAATCGGTGTGCCACCGTTACAGGCACTGGCGTCACGAATCCAAAAGGGACCTTGCCCCAGGCACTCAAAATACCTGTAACATCCAGGGCACCTCATCCACCATCAGGCCTGGTCCCTACATACCGAGTGTGCCCCAGAGGAACCATGTCTACCTCTCCTTCACTGCCGCATGCCTGCCCAGGGTTCTCCAATACAGTGAGCAACCCTCGATTGCCCTTAACCGTGACCTCGCTTCGCTATACCCTGCAGGTCTGGCGTGCTGCATCTGCTGACTGAGGTGAGCGTCCGTCACGTGGCTGGACCATCCGACTGTGACTCCCTGAGTGAGTGTCTGTCAAGTGTTCGATCAGCCAGGGCAGGATTAATGTGCACAGCCTGGTTGGGAGGCCCCCCTTACCCTGACCTTAGGCAAGTGACAAACTTCCCCCCCCCCCTCCTCAATCTTAGGCAAGTGACAAACCCAGCTCTGCTACAAACCCAGCTCTGTGATTGTGATGCCTTGGATAGCTTCCACTGGACCCACAGCCAGGGTCCAGTGGAAGCTATCCAAGGCATCACATAGAGGAACTGCAGTTTGGCATTACAGATTTGTTATAGTTGCTCATTGTAGATGTAGCAGAGCTGAGTTTGTCACTTGCCTAAGAATGAGGGGGGCAGTTTGTCACTTGCCTAAGGGAGGCAATAGCTACGCCCCTGCTCACCGCCACCTTCCTGGTCCTCGGCTATCGGCTGTGAGGGCTGCGCACAGGAGCCGAGTGAGTCGCTCTGTGACGTCACTCCGTGCGCAGCCTACAGCAGTAGAAGAGGAGCGTCTGCGTCCAGGAGCAGGAGAGGTAAGTTTATTTTTTTTATTTTATTTTATACTAAAGGCGTATAGGCTGAATGGAGAGGCACTGACTGGAGGCTGGTGGAGGGGGCACTCGGGGCTGGTGGATGGGGCAGCACTGGGCGCTAGTGAATGGGGCCCTGGGGGCTGGTAAGAGGCACTGGGCGGCTAATGGAGAGACTCTGGGGGCTGATATAGAAGACTGGGGGGATGATGAGAGGCACTGGGGGGCTGATTAGAGGCACTGGGGGGCTGATTAGAGGCACTGGGGGGCTGATTAGAGGCACTGGGGGGCTGATGAGAGGCACTGGGGGGCTGATGAGAGGCACTGGGGGGCTGATTAGAGGCACTGGGGGGCTGATTAGAGGCACTGGGGGGCCAATAAATGTTGCACTGAATTTTCAGCGAAATATATATATTTTTTTTTTGGGGGGGGGGGTTGCAGTGGATCTTGGGTGAGTTCCCACACTTTTTTTCCCAGGACTTGACCCCTGGTATTTCTATATAATAAATGACCACCTAATCGTATTATTATTCGGGGGTAGGGCTAATATCTTTATATTATATAGATTCTAGTGTATTATACTGTGCCCTGTATTTCCCAGTAGAAAATTATCCTTGGGAAACACAATCCTCATACCTGACCACCAGGACCAGGTAGCGCTCTGTCAGTAAATGGCAGCCTCCCCTCTCCGCCACGCTGCTCCGCTGTGTACTCGTGCTTATTCTGACGCTAGGGCTGGGTTCACATCCTATTTTTGCCATCCATTTAATGCATACCAAAAATGTATGTGTTAACATATGCCTCAGACTGATGCCGTACAATGGCGTCCGTTCACCATACAGTTCCATGGTAGAAAAAAAATTTGCGTTAACGTAAGCATTTTTTTTTATGGACTCTGCAGGATACAAAAATGTGGAGTGCTGCACATTTGTATACATCTAATTGATAGGAAATAAAAATTTTCTAGGCTCCAGCAGGGCACATTTTTGAGAGTTTACCTTTAAGACGCATAAAAATGGCCCCTGATTAAAAAACATATTTTTTGCCTGAATTTTTGCAATGAGCCCCCTCTGATATATCATTGTCCATGTTGTGGGACTATTTGTGTACTTCTAGTAAGTGTTTGCTGGCTGCAAATATGACCTGAAGGTTTTTCAGGTTCGCCTGACATTAAAGTGAATGGGGCCCGCCGCGAACGCGTGGTTCACGAACATTTGATCGCAAACATGCGTTCGCAAATCGTCCTGGCCGACGTTCGTCCATCACTAGTCACCTATATAGTCATTTCTGGACAACAGATCGCCCTGTGTAAATAAACAGCGATCTGCTGCCCAGAAATTATGGGGATGGGCAATCATAGTAGCAATCGCTTGTCCCATATAGAGGAAATGATTGCTGCATGTAAATGCAGCACTCATCTCCTCTGACAAACAGTCAATTATCAGGAATGAGTGAATCATTCCCGATAATTGCCTGCTGTGTCTATCAATATAAAGGGTCCTTTAGACAAAAAAAAAAAAGACAAATTTTCATAATCTTGAGCACATTTAACAGCTCCTTTTACCTTTCATTAACAATTATTGACACATTTAACAAAGTATACACTATTTATAAAACCGGCACAAAATAAAAATGGCAGAGAAAAATATTCTGCAACAAAATACTCGATCAATAAATCTCTCCCAATATTTTTCACATTTCATGGTATGTCTTTTAAGGGTTGATTTTTTTATTTTATTTTTTGAAATGCAGATTTATCTTGATTAGATAAGAGGTTACATCATAAACCCTCATCTATTCACCTTATTTTTAAGTTGCTCATGCAACAGCACTTTTTCTTTTATATCACATTTATCCTGGAAACATGCACAGATGTAACAGTAAAGAGTGCTGGGGAGTAAATGACCAAACTTGAGCATCTGGGATGGAAAATAAAAGCAAGTGCCCTTGGCAAGCAAGGGCTAATTTTACATGTGTCTGAAGATCCCCCAGCTCTGCTTGCCAATGAGCCTTTCGATGTGGCATTTATTAAGGGATTAGCAACTTGTCTCTCCTCTCAAATGGAGATAAGTGGTGCTTCTGGTATTATCTTTCTACACTGCACAGAGAATGATGACAAAGAAAAAACATGGGTGTTGTGGCGTTTGGAATATCATTAAGAGTAATTTTCTTGACAGGCAAAAATGGAAAAATGAATCAACTGAAAATATATATTTTAATACATTTGTGGAGTATCAACGGATTTTTTACATGTTACATTTGAAGGTAGCTACAACTTAGCTAGCACTAATTAAAAGTAAACATAAATTACCTTAATAACATTAAAGGGGTATCCTAGAATTTTAATCTCAAGATATATGATTGGCAGGGCTCCATTTCACGCTGATCAGTTGTTCCCGAGTAGCTCCGGCACCTGAAGTTGGCAATGGAATTACACAGCTCAGTCCATTGTGTAGTGGATGGAGAGGGTTACTGTAGCACTGCCAATTACAAAATGAACAAAGTTCTGTAGATCCGTTGACAGAACTACTCAAGAACAGCTGATCTGACATTAATGACCTATCCTGAGGACAGGCCATCAATATTAAAATCCTAGAATGCCCCTTTAAGGCTGGGTTTCCATGTGCAGGTTTTTTTATGCAATTTTTGAAGCCATATCCAGGAAACAGAGGACAAATAAAAATGAACTACTGAGTCTTCTCTTCTTTTTGAATCCACCCCTGGCTTTGGCTACAAAAACTTCATCAAACAATCTGAACATGGAAACTCAACCTAAAACCACTGACAGGTGATGTGAACATTGCTCATCCTGTTAACCGTTGAATTAGTGACAGGGTTATGGTGTCTGAAGCTCATTTATGCACTTAGGAAGAGAAGGGTAGTTTATCTGGTTGATCTAACAGAAGAGCTACTGTAGTACAAATTGCTGGAAAAACTATTGTTTGTTATGATAGAAAAATGTCCGAGCACACAGTGTATCACATCTTGCTGCATATGGGGCTGTGTAGCTGATGAAAAGTCAGAGTGTCCATGCTGACCCTTATGGACTGCCGAAACTGGTTACCATAGGAACATGAGCACCATATTCAGACCATAGAGCAATGAAAGATGGTGGCTTGCTCTGATGAACCATGTTTCTTTTTATATAATGCATATGGCTAGGTATATGTGCTTTACTTGGGAAGATGGTAAGTCAGCAGAGGCAGGATAACACACCCTGCATGCTATAAAAATTGTTCAGAAATGGTATGAGGAATATCACAAAGAGTTCAAGGTGCTGGCACTGTGTATTTGCCCATGTAAATGGACCTTACAGGTATTCTCTGGGAATGATTTTAAAATGGCTGCAAGCAACCTGCTCTAGAATGTGAGCATGACTGGTTACATAGTAACATAGTAACATAGTACATAAGGCCGTAAAAAGACATTTGTCCATCCAGTTCGGCCTGTTATCCTGCAAGTTGATCCAGAGGAAGGCAAAAAAAAAAACTGTGAGGTAGAAACCAATTTTCCCCACTTTAGGGGAATAAAAAATTCCTTCCCGACTCCAATCAGGCAATCAGAATAACTCCCTGGATCAACGACCCCTCTCTAGTAGCTATAGCCTGTAATATTATTACACTCCAGAAATACATCCAGGCCCCTCTTGAATTCCTTTATTGTACTCACCATCACCACCTCCTCAGGCAGAGAGTTCCATAGTCTCACTGCTCTTACCGTAAAGAATCCTTTTCTATGTTTGTGTACAAACCTTCTTTCCTCCAGACGCAGAGGATGTCCCCTCGTCACAGTCACAGTCCTGGGGATAAATAGATGATGGGAGAGATCTCTATACTGACCCCTGATATATTTATACATATTAATTAGATCTCCCCTCAGTCGTCTTTTTTCTAAAGCCTTTCTAACCCTAATTTTTATAATCTTTCAGGGTACTGTAGTTGCCCCATTCCAGTTATTACTTTAGTTGTCCTCCTCTGGACCCTCTCCAGCTCTGCTATGTCTGTCTTGTTTACAGGAGCCCAGAACTGTACACAGTACTCCATGTGTGGTCTGATTAGCGATTTGTAAAGTGGTAGGACTATGTTCTTATCACGGGCATCTATGTCCCTTCTGATGCAACCCATTATCTTATTGGCCTTGGCAGCAGCTGCCTGACACTGGTTTTTGAAGCTTAGTTTGCTGTTTATTAAAATTCCTAGATCCTTTTCCATGTCAGTGTTACCGAGTGTTTTATCATTTAGTATGTACGGGTGACTTGCATTATTCCTTCCCATGTGCATAACTTTACATTTGTCAGTGTTAAACCTCATCTGCCACTTATCTGCCCAAGCATCCAATCTATCCAGATCCCTCTGTAGTAGTATACTGTCCTCTTCAGTGTAAATTACTTTACACAGTTTAGTGTCCTCTGCGAAAATTGATACTTTACTATGCAAGCCTTCTACGAGATCATTAATAAATATATTGAAGAGAATAGGGCCCAATACTGACCCCTGAGGTACCCCACTAGTGACAGTGACCCAATCTGAGTGTGTACCGTTAATAACCACCCTCTGTTTTCTATCATTGAGCCAGTTACTTACCCACATACAGACGTTTTCTCCCAGTCCGAGCATTCTCATTTTATATACTAACCTTTTATGTGGTACAGTGTCAAATGCTTTGGAGAAGTCCAGATATACGACATCCATTGATTCGCCGCTGTCAAGTCTAGAACTTACCTCCTCATAGAAACTGATTAAATTAGTTTGGCATGACCGATCCCTCACCAAGCCATGATGATATGGCGTTATTTGCTTATTTCCGTTGAGATGCTCTAAGATAGCATCTCTCAGAAAACCTTCAAACAGTTTACCCACAACAGATGTTAAACTTACCGGCCTATAGTTTCCAGGCTCTGTTTTTGGACCCTTTTTGAATATTGGCACCACATATGCCACGCGCCAATCCTGTGGAACATTCCCTGTCAGTATAGAGTCCGCAAATATCAGAAATAAGGGTCTGGCTATGACATTACTTAATTCCCTTAGGATACGGGGGTGTATGCCATCTGGTCCTGGCGATTTGTCTATTTTAATCTTTTTAAGTCGCTGATGTACTTCTTCCTGGGTCAGACAGGACACTTTTAATGGGGAATTTATTTTTACATTCTGCATGTCATCTGACAGTTTATTTTCCTCAGTGAATACACTGGAGAAAAAAATATTTAACAGTTTTGCTTTCTCCTCGTCGCTCTCTGCGACTCCCCCCTCATTACTCTTTACAGGGCCGACACCTTCAGATTTATACTTTTTAACATTTATATAATTGAAGAACATTTTAGGGTTAGTTTTACTCTCTTTGGCAATTAATCTCTTGGTCTCTAGTTTGGCCGCATTTATTTGTTTTTTACATGTTCTATTTTTTTCCTTATAGTTTTTCAGTGCTTCCGTGCTACCCTGTTTTAGTGATTTATATGCTTTCTTTTTGTCATTTATTGCTTTCTTTACAGTTCTATTTATCCACATTGGTTTCTTTTTGTTCCTTAACCTTTTATTCCCATACGGTATGTACCTCTCACAATGAGATTTTAGGATGTTTTTAAAGATATCCCATTTTGTGGCTGTATTTTTTATTTTTGAGGACTTTGTCCCAGTTAGTTAGGCCTATGGCCTCTCTTAGTTGGCTAAATTTAGCTTTTTTGAAGTTTGGTACTTTTGTTCCTCCCTGTAGAAACGCTCTTTTGAATGATAATTGGAAGGTTATTACTTTATGGTCACTATTTCCCAGGTGTCCCCCAACCTGCACGTCTGTTGTTCTGTCAGGCCTATTGGTTAATACTAAGTCCAGTATGGCCGTCCCTCTAGTCGGGTCCTGAACCAGTTTGGAGAGGTAATTGTCTTTGGATATTGCCAAGAACCTGTTTCCCTTATGAGATATGCAAGATTCAGTTTCCCAGTCTATATCTGGGTAGTTGAAGTCTCCACTTGCTGAGCTGCCTAGAGCGGTGAGGCTGTGGGGCCTCACTACATACTACACTCTGTTACTTACATATACTACACATTGATTGGCTACTCAGCCATGATGGCGTATCATAGGCAGGATCATATTATTACCATCTATTGTAGAGCAGTGAAGTGAGGCCCTGCCCTCTTCCGCCCCTCCGTCATTTTCAGCACTGTAATAGAGACAATTAGTCCTACTCAAAGTCTAGGACTGGTTGCTTGCGGCTGTTCTAAATTATTCCTGGAGAACCCCTTTAACCTCTTGGGGACACAGGGCATACCTGTAAGCTCTGATGTCCCGGTACTTAAGGACACAGGGCATACAAGTACGCCCTGTATATTTCCGATCACCGGCGTGCGGCGGGCGGTGATCGGAACAGATTGCCTGCTGAAATCATTCAGCAAATACTCTGTGACAATACCGAGGTGGGTCCTGTGACCCCCCCCCCGTATCGGTGATCGCAGCAAACCGCAGATCAATTCAGACCTGTGGTTTGCTGCGTTTCCGGGTTATTCGGGATTCTGGTGACCCGATAACCCGGAATAGGATGGTGATGGGTGGTGTGATAATTCACCACCAATCACCATCCTTAAATCCTGAGAGGTGATGGTGACATCACCTCTCAGGATCGCTTCCAATTGGCTGGACAGGAGGGTGGGGGTTAACCTCTGCAGCTCTGCTCTCCTCCACATTGCTTCCTGGAGTGTGAGAGAGAGAGCAGCCTGTCGTCCAGCTCCTGAGTCCAGCATCCCCACTGAGCCACCATAGTGCCAGCTGGCACTAAAAGGGTACCTAGGGACAGGTTACGGTAAGCTTAGATTAGGCAGGGATACTTAGGGAAAGTTTAGAAAAAAATATATATTATTTTTGCATTACCCTGATCGGGTGTCTGGGGTCCACAGCACACTCAGCTGTGTGACCGTAGACCCCCCCAGGGGTGCTGCAGATTGCCATCCTGCCCCCCCACCCCATCCACACACATTTTTTGGGGCGCAAGCATTATTATTTTTTGTGGGTGCGCTTACTGTGGCCTGTACTTTTAGCGTCCGGCCACTGTTAGTGCATTGCCCACCCCACCACTGATCAGCTTTGTGCCGAGTTTGAATCTTCTTTTTTTTTTTTTTACATTTTATTTGCCTTTTTTTCATTTAGTTATTTTTTTTCTGTTGGGTTTAGAGTAAGTACGCGAACACCCGTGTCCCCACACACACGCACACTAAATAAAGTTTTCCACACACACACACACACACACTACCCTATGGCCCGCCAGACGTTCTCGGCCGATTAAAATAGAAAATGTGCCCAAAAAATTTAATTCTGAAATTTCATCTCCATTTGCCAATAACTCTTGTGGGACACCTAAAGGGTTAACAAAGTTTGTAATATCAGTTTTGAATACCTTGAGGGGTGTGGTTTCCAAAAAAGGTTTCTATTATGTAAGCCTCACAAAGTGACTTCAGACATGAACTGGTCCTTAAAAAGTGGGTTTTGGAAAATTTCTGAAAAATTTCAAGATTTGCTTCTAAATTCTAAGCCTTGTAACGTTCCCAAAAAATAAAAATGGCATTCCCAAAATGATCCAAACATGAAGTAGACATATGGGGAATGTAAATTAATAACTATTTTTGGAGGTATTATTATGTATTATAGAAGTAGAGAAATTGAAACTTGGAAATTTGCAATTTTTTTTAAAATTTTGGTAAATTTGGTATTTTTTTTATAAATAAAAATGATTTATTTTTTTTACTCCATTTTACCATTGTCATGAAGTACAACATGTGACGAATAAACTATCTCAGAATGGGCTGGATAAGTAAAAGCGTTTTAAAGTTATTCACACATAAAGTGACACTGGTCAAAATGAGCCCTTAAGGGGTTAAATAAATAAAAAAAAGTGTTGTATTTTCTTACAGTCCAGTGTATTTAGGAAAAACAGTCACCTAATATTGTTCGGGTCTTTATTCATAGATTGTGTCTTATAGTATAAATGTCAAAATAGTTTTTATCTTTATTTCTAGCTCAGTCACATTGCTTATGTCAGGGGTGGGGAACCTTTTTGCTGCCGACAGCCATTTGGATATTTGTAACATCATTCAGGGGTCATACAAAATTCCCAACTTAAAATTTTGACTGCTATATTTGGTCAAACATATAAGTGACTTAGGGGTAAGTTACAGAAATTGCGCTTCAATAGAATAAAATCTCTGTATTTTTGCAGCACAAAATCGCGCCTGCACTATATAGTACAAATAGTATAGGTGCCATTTTGACCACATATAGTAGTCTAATTTTTAAGTTGAGAATGTTATATACAGTATTTAGTTCTTTATTTGGCATTAATGGCAGCCAAGCTGAACCCAGAGGGTTCCAGAGAGGGGTTCACCCAGCTTTCACTCTCCCTGCCACTGTCCCTGCCTTTGTCCCTTTCTCAGCCTCAGATTTGCCCCGACCTCTATCAGCCTCAAATCAGCCTCCTATCAGACCCCCAGCCTACATCAGCCTCAGATAAAACCCTCATCAGACCCTCCCCAGCCTTAGATCAGACCCCCAGCCTCAGATTACACCCCCATCAGACCTCCCAACCTCAGATCAGACCCCCATCAGACCCTCCCTAGCCTCAGATCAGCCCCATCAGACCCCCCAGCCACAGATAAGACTCCCCAGCCTCAGATCAGACCCCCATCAGACCCTCTGTAACGGATCAGCTTCCGTTAATGGACGCTTCCTAGCTTGCGTCGAGGACCACAAGCACCGCACTGGAC
The DNA here is from genome assembly GCF_905171765.1 of Bufo bufo. Taxonomy (NCBI): domain Eukaryota; kingdom Metazoa; phylum Chordata; class Amphibia; order Anura; family Bufonidae; genus Bufo; species Bufo bufo. The sequence goes on along the minus strand of NC_053390.1, from coordinate 449,748,291 downwards.
ACCACAACCACCGCAGACTCCACAACCGCCGTAGCTTAACTGGAGCCGCGCCGTCTTCCTTCCACCCTGAATGAACCTCCAGCATTCAGGACCATGTGGGAAAGATCTCTCCTCCAGGGAATATGCAGAGCATAGCAATCCCCAGCGTGATACAGCAATTCCCTCCAATAACGAGACAAGGCTGCGTTTTGAAGGGTTAGAAAAACATGAACTCTTTATTGAGGGCTACCCGCCCGTATTTATGCAGGTCCCCATCTGGTGTACACGCCCCTAGGGGACCAGAAGGAGGACTGTGACACAGGACAGATACGTAGCACTCAGGATAAACAGACACAACACATCCCCACAATGCATCATGGTTTCCTCCTCTCTGCCCTGGAGACACCCGAAGAGCAATTCAATTATCTCTCAGGACAAAGGGAAATCACCAATACACATGTGGGAACAACAGGACAGGAATCCCCACCCAAACACACAATGTCACAACCTCCCAGCCAACACAGACATTTAACCTATTCCCAGATAGCTCAAGTCTGAGGGCATATCATTAGGGGAATGCCGCTCAGAGTACACAAATACAATAAAATTAGCTATCTGGGTGCCATTTTTTAATCCATACGGATGGGTCTGTCACAAATTCCAACCGCGTTCGGTCCTATTAACAGTCCAGACATGCGGCATAGTTCTGTTACACAGTTCTTGAAGGGTAATATGTCCCGGGGCCATAGTCGTAGGGCAGGAGGCTAGCCATAAGTTTTCTACAATGCCCAGTGGCAAATGGCAGTTTGTCACACAAGTTTGTCACACCCTCCCTAGCCTCAGATCAGACCTCATCAGACCCCCCAGCCTCAGATCAAACCCCCTAGCCTCAGATCAGACCACCAAGCCTCAGATCAGACCCCTAGCCTCAGATCAGACCCCTAACAGACCCCCCCAGTTTCAGATCAGACTCCCCAGCCTCAGATCAGACCCCATCAGACCCTCCCAACCCTCCATTAGCCTCAGATCAGCCCCAATCAGACCTCATGATCAGACATTTAAAAAAAGTAAAAATAAATAAACTTACCTCTCCAGCTCCAGACTCTTGGCAAATTCACTTTCTATCCCTGGTCTTCTTGCCGCCGTGCTGTACTCTGACCTGACACAGCGCACAGTGTCTACCTGCACTGCGTCCTGACGCTGTATGTGTCAGGACACAGCATGGGGCTGGAAGAAGACCAGGGAATGTGAGTACAGCCAGTGCAGCGCTGTTCTCATCTTCCTGTGGCTCCTTCATGCTAATGACTGCTTAAATAATGGAAGCGGTCATTAGCATTTTCACAATATGCTCTGGCAGGGGGCCACATGAAATGGTCCACGAGATGGAGGTTCCCCACCCCTGGCTTATGTCATCATAGTGTTTGACTTTATTTCTAAGCTGTGTTCGGTGGTGATGATGTCATAACAGTGTGTCTTTATTGTTTGGTTGTGCACTATTATGATGATGTCACAATAGTGTTTATGTTTAATCTTAGGGTTTGTTCTATTGCGCTGATGCTACAATAATAATAGTGTTTAATACTATGCTGTGTTCTATTTTAAAATTTCAAAACAATGTTTCCTTTCATTCCTAGGCTGTATTATATTGTGTTGATGTAACAATAGCCTGTGTCTGTTTATAAGCCCTTCTCTATTTTTGATGATGTTACGATAGACAAAACAGTGTTTTTTTTTGTGGTTATGTCACAAAAAATGTTTCTCTTTATTCCTAGTCTATAAATTAATAATGATAATATCACAATGCTGTTTATATTTATTTTTAGACAAGCTGTCCATTAAGCAAGGACAGACATAGACAGTAGAGTTAAAGGGGAACTAAACCCTTGAAAACATAAATAAAAATACATTTAATCCATAGTGCACAGCACACACAGCTATGTCTACAAGGTGCTCCCCACACTGATAACATAAGCAGTTTAGGAGAGATCTTGCATATCAATAACTTTTTATTTTTATTTTCCCCACTCTTCTTCACTTTCAGCTACAGAGCAGCTAGGTGAAGTTGCCTGACGGCACACTCACACGCACTCACTGAGTTGGAAGATCAGGAGAGCAGCGGGGCTTATTCACTTTGAAATGCGAGCAAATCAATCTGCCTGTACTACTAAAGGAGTTCTCCCTAAGACCTACTGTATCATCAGATCTCCCAGCCTTTTCAACTTGCTTATTCCATTCCAGTCTATTTGATTTCACATCACTTACAAAGGATTAAGATAGAGCTCAGCTGTGCAAAGAAGTGGTAAAGGATCTGTAAGGACTGGTGTGTGCAGTGCCATAGCGTGGGGGTGGACCGGGGGGCCATTGCCCCGGGCGCAAAATTGTAGGCGGCGTCAGGCAGCAGAAACTTCAATGTGGGCCATGGGAGCCTATGGCTCCTGTTTCCTCTGTTCAGCCTCATAGGCTTTAGGCTGAAGCCTATGAGGCAGTAGAGCTGCACATGAGATCGAGATTACCTCACCGCGACCTCTTGCGCCGGGTCTCACGAGATAATGTTATGATGCGGCGCAGGAGGTCACGGTGATGTGTTCGTGAGCGCCTTCGCTGGGACGCTTGAAGACAGGCCAGAAGCGGGGACAAAGTAAGGAAGAGAGGCGAGTATTTTTTTTTTTTTATAGGCAGAGCATGGACTGGGGGTACTATGCGGGTGGTGGACATTATACAAAGGAGGCAATCATATATAGAAAGAATGGGGGCCATGGACGGGGGGGCACTATGAGGGTGGGGGACATTATACAAAGGAGGTCATCATATATAAAAAGAATGGGCCCCATGGACTGGGGGCACTATGGGGGTGGGGGACATTATACAAAGGAGGTAATCATATATGGAAAGAATGGGGTCCATAATTATTACAATAATACAGAGGGGGCCATAATTATTACAATAATAATACAGAGGGGGCCATTATAATAATAATAATAATAATAATAATAATTTTGTTTGTTGTTGTTTGTCCATCGTTTTTAATGAGGACCTTGATATCTGATAGATAGATCTTTGGCCATTAGTGATGTATGCTTAGATGGCTAATAAGGCCTATGCTAGCATTAAATGTTTTGGTACATACTGAACAGACAAAAATGGATGTTTTTGTGTCAGCATTCGTATTTGCAGCTTTGTGTTTACGAAGAGTGTACTCTTCTCCTGTGATAGGATTGTCCTTCTGGATTCGTATGTCTGGTAACCCTGATGAATCAGGGAACGCCATGTATAACGATCACGCGCCAGAGTTTCCCACAAGGTGATGTTGATATCCAGGGACTTGAGAGAGGCTTTCAGTGTATCTTTGTAACGCTTCTTTCGCCCCCCATGTGATCGCTTACCCTTGGACAGCTCACCATAGAAGATCTGTCTAGGGATGCGATGGTCTGGCATCCTTACGACATGGCCTGCCCAGCGCATCTGGGCTTTCATCAATAAGATGTAAACTGATGGTAAGTGTCACGAGTTGGAGGTCCCAGGAGAGACCACCGAGTCGTCAAGCAATAAACGGAAATCAGGTACAGACACATAAGAGTTTATAGCACAAACAAAAATATGGGAAGGCAGCACAGACAAAACAAGAGCTCTATGTACCGTCAGCACAGTGGGAGAAAATCCCCACTGCGCCACTGTCTAGTAATACTCCAGAGGGGCGTGACTAAGCAACTCCTGGTATTCACTAGAGCCCTAGATGGTGAGGGTTAGACTTTGCCGCAGGAAGTTGCCAGGGTCCACTCTGGAGCGTGAACTAGACAGTGACAGCAGGAGCGAATGTTCAACAGGTACCAGAAGGTACCGACAGCACATAGGCAAACATAACAGACAGGTAAATACAAAACAGGGCAAATAATAACACAAGCAGGAGTTCATGCAAGGGAGCAGGAGTGGCAATGAGCAGAGAAGGACTTGCTCCACCAGTAGTAAATTGCATGGCCTTGTCATGCCACTCTGCTGCAAAGGCTTGCTAAACACAGACATATGAATACAAAACAGGGGAACTAATAATACGAGCAGGAGTTCACGCAAGGGAGCAGGAGTGGCAATGAGCAGAGAAGGACTTGCTCCACCAGAAGTAAACTGCATGGCCTTGTCATGCCACTCTGCTGCAAAGGCTTGCTGAACACAGACATCAGAATAAACACAAAGTAACTAAAACATAACTGGCAGAACAGAAAGACAGGAAAGAGGACAGGAAAAAGGACGCAAATGAACAAGTAGGGAAACCCACAGAGCACAGACAGACAGACACGGATCCCATGGGTCAGCAGCATGGGAGAGAGCGAGTACAAACCAGGAGCAGGACAGACAACACACACCAGGAGAGCTGACCCAGAACTGAGGAAACCTCAGCCTTTTATACAGGTTCCATGGGTGCAGCAGAGAGACCACACCCATGGAGCAGACAGAGAATTAAATCCTAATAGGAATACAGGGGAGTTAACCCATACAGAACCACAAATAATACACAGAACAGAACTTCAGCGAGGAGCGCCGAATGAGCAAGAACGGAAGGTCACAGTCAAAGGTAACGACTGTGACAGTAAGCCTGCTCTGGAGAGGACTTCTGTATCTGGCAACTTATCCTGCCATTGGATCCTCATGATTTTATGGAGGCAAGTCATGTGAAAGTGGTTCAGCTGTCTAGCATGTCTTCTGTATACTGTCCAGGTCTCACTAGCATACATCAGGGTGGTTAACACTACCGCCTGGTAGACTTTAAGCTTTGTAGCACGGCTTATTCCACGGAGGTCCCACACAATGGTCCGTAGTCTACAGAATGCAGAACTTGCCTTTGCAATTCTGCAGTTGACCTCTATGTCAATTGTCACTGCACGGGAGAGGGTACTTCCAAGATACGTATATTGGTCTACTGCATGCAGCTTCTGTCCTTTCACTGTGATGGTAGGTTTTTGATATTGGGCTTTCAGAGCTGGCTGGTACATCACTTCGGTTTTCTTCGCGTTGATGATGAGGCCAAAGTTGTCACATGCTGGTGCGAATTTGTCCATACTGGCTTGCATTTCCTGCTCTGATTCCGCATTAAGGGCATAATCGTCAGCAAAAAGATACCTACGAAGCACAGTCTCTTTTACCTTGGTGACAGCCTGGAGTCTTCGTAGGTTGAACAGTTTCCCATCTGTTCTATACCTCATATTGATTCCCAGTGAACTGTTCTGAAAGGCATCTGACAGCATGGCTGAAAACATTACGCTGAACAGGGTTGGTGCGAGCACGCACCCTTGCTTCATGCCATTTGTCACAGGGAAGGCCTCTGAAGATTCACCATTGCTCAGAACCCGAGCCGCCATACCATCATATAATAATAATAATAATAATAATAATAAAACAGAGGGGCCATTATATATTAAAATAATACAGAGGGCATTATACATATGGGCACAGGTATTTTATCTAGTGGCACTACAGAGGGTCATTGTAACTACATGGGGCACTGCAGCAGGACCACTATAGGAGGCATTATAACTACTGCAGACACTATAGGTGACTTTATTACTATTGTGGGCTTTCATAGGGGTATCTTATAGAGGGGTCTTGTTACTGCTGGGGGCATTAGTATTGAGCACATATTAGTAGGGATGCTATTGGAGGTACTGTGGGGCAGTGTTCCTCAGCAGTTATGGCCAGTTCGCCATGCTCGCCCGCGAACACATGCGGGCTGCCATCTTAACTCACAAGTCCGGCGAGGCACACACAAGTCCCTTTGGCCCACACTGCCTCTGCCCAGTCATACACATGACAGCTACCCCAACACACCCAGCACTGCTATATCTCTATATGACAGCTGCCCCAGCACACTCAGCTTTGCTATATGACAGCTGCCCCAGCACACTCAGCTCTGCTATATCTCTATATATGATAGCTGCCCCAGCACACCCAGCTCTGCTACATCTATACACATGACAGCTTTCCCAGCACACTCAGCTCTACTATATCTCTATATATGACAGCTGCCCCAGCACACCCAGCTCTGCTACATCTATACACATGACAGCTTCCCCAGCACACTCAGCTCTACTATATATCTATATATGACAGCTGCCCCAGCACACCCAGCTCTGCTAGATCTATACACATGACAGCTGCCCCAGTACACTCAGCTCTGCTATATCTATATATCTCTAAGTATTACTATACAATAGATAGATATATAGAGATATAGCAGAGCTGAGTGTGCTGGGGCAGCTGTCATGTGTATAGATGTAGTAGAGCTCGGTGTGCTGGGGCAGCTGTCATGTGTATAGATGTAGCAGAGCTGGGTGTGCTGGGGCAGCTATCATATATAGAGATATAGCAGAGCTGAGTGCGCTGGGGCAGCTGTCATGTTTATGGATGTACACTGGCTATCAAAGCTATAAACGAGTCTACAGTAGAAGTCTCATATTTTTTCAGTCAGTGGCTATGCAGCTCTTATAGCTGTGTGGTTTGCCTCTGATACAGCCTTGCCTCTGATACAGTAGGTCGTGGGTTCGACTCCCAGCAGAAACTTTTCTGAAATACACAAGCACTCACTCCATATATGGACATACAGCGTGGGACACAGGCCGGAAGAGGCCTGCATCGCATCGCTGACATGAAGGTAAGTATACGTGTTTTTTTTTATTTTTATACCAGACTGTTACTGCCACATGGGGGGAGCGGGTGGCACTTGATACTGGCACATGGGGGGGGGGAAGAGAGGCACTTGATACTGGCACATTTGGAGGGGGGGAGACGGCACTATGATACTGGCACATGTGGGGTGTGGGAAGGAGAGAGGCACTTAATACTGGCTCATTGGGGGGGTGGCACTATGATACTGGCACATTGGGGGGAGATGGCACTATGATACTGGCACATTGGGGGGAGATGGCACTATGATACTGGCACATGGGGGGAGAGGCACTTGATACTGCCACTTTGGGGGGGTGCGAGATGGCACTATGATACTGGGACATGGGAGGAGTAGAGAGGCACTTAATACTGGCACATGGGGGGTTTAGCACTTGATACTGGCACATGGGGGGTTGGCACTATGATACTGGCACATGGGGGGGTGGGAAGGAGAGAGGAACTTGATACTGGCACATTGGGGGGAGAGATGGCACTATGATACTGGCACTTTGGGGGGCGAGATGGCACTATGATACTGGGACATGTGGGGGGGAGGAGAGAGACACTTGATACTGGCACATGATGGAAGGGCATCTATGGGGACACTTACTGGCACATTACAGGGAGTGCAGAATTATTAGGCAAGTTGTATTTTTGAGGATTAATTTTATTATTGAACAACAACCATGTTCTCAATGAACCCAAAAAACTCATTAATATCAAAGCTGAATATTTTTGGAAGTAGTTTTTAGTTTGTTTTTAGTTTTAGCTATTTTAGGGGGATATCTGTGTGTGCAGGTGACTATTACTGTGCATAATTATTAGGCAACTTAACAAAAAACAAATATATACCCATTTCAATTATTTATTTTTACCAGTGAAACCAATATAACATCTCAACATTCACAAATATACATTTCTGACATTCAAAAACAAAACAAAAACAAATCAGTGACCAATATAGCCACCTTTCTTTGCAAGGACACTCAAAAGCCTGCCATCCATGGATTCTGTCAGTGTTTTGATCTGTTCACCATCAACATTGCGTGCAGCAGCAACCACAGCCTCCCAGACACTGTTCAGAGAGGTGTACTGTTTTCCCTCCTTGTAAATCTCACATTTGATGATGGACCACAGGTTCTCAATGGGGTTCAGATCAGGTGAACAAGGAGGCCATGTCATTAGATTTTCTTCTTTTATACCCTTTCTTGCCAGCCACGCTGTGGAGTACTTGAACGCGTGTGATGGAGCATTGTCCTGCATGAAAATCATGTTTTTCTTGAAGGATGCAGACTTCTTCCTGTACCACTGCTTGAAGAAGGTGTCTTCCAGAAACTGGCAGTAGGACTGGGAGTTGAGCTTGACTCCATCCTCAACCCGATGTCACAAGCAGACAGCTGAGAAGCTCTGACAGGAGCCGTTCAGATCCTCCCCCTTGAGTTTCTTTGTTTTGGTTTCTGTTCCTCACCTCGTTAGGCTATCTCAGCTGTCATGCAGTCAGACTCATTACCTCCCTTTATATTCTCCCCCATAAGGTAGTTGGGTGTGGCTGATACTACTTCCTGGAGTGTGCATGCTGACTTCAGCTCCCAGCTACCAGTTCTCAGTTCGCAGTCGTCTTCAGATAAGTGCTGTTTTGTATTTATGATTTTCTGTTGTCTGGATCCAGGTGACCCTGACTCCCTCCGTGTCTGTGTAGGGAGCCGGTGGTCGTGTCCCCTCACTATTGTAGGGCTTCAGGTTAAGATAGCCGAGGTACGTGGATATGCGCCCATTCACCTTTAGAGTGGTCGCATAGGCTGAGCATTAAGGGAGAGCGGCAGGTCGATTGCAGGGGTCTCCCTTTATGTTCCTTAGTTGTGGATCCAGTGAGTCATCATTTGTTATTTGTATCATCTTGTTTCCTGTACACCATCCGTGACATTATCAGCCACCAAAACCGTCTCAAGCATGGATCCGGTTTCACTTTTGGCTGAACGCTTCCAGGGTCTTTCATTGGAGGTAGCTGATCTCCGTAAGACTTTTTCTCAGTTTCAAGTGACCGGTTCAGCTTGCGTTCATGGAGTTTGTGCTGAGCCTAAGATTTCGCTCCCGGATACGTTTTCCGGGGGTAGTGAGAATTTTGTACGTTTTAGAGAGGCTTGCAAACTCCATTTTCGCCTTCTTCCCCATTCTTCCGGTGATGAAGAACGGAGGGTGGGGATCATTATATCGCTGCTCAGGGGTAATGCTCAGTCCTGGGCCTTTTCCCTGCCGGAGGGGGCACAACCCCTCCGTTCAGTGGATGAATTCTTTTTAGCCCTGGGTCAGATATATGATGATCCGGATCGTATTGCTCTGGCTGAGTCTAGACTACGTCTGTTATGCCAGGGTAAACAATCCGCAGAGATATACTGCTCAGAATTTCGGAGATGGGCAGCAGATATGGGTTGGAATGATGCTGCACTCCGAAGTCAATTTTGCTATGGTCTTTCTGAGGGATTGAAAGATGCATTTGCCTTTCATGAAAGACCTACCTCCTTGAATTCTGCTATGTCTCAGGCTGTTCGTATTGACAGGCGTCTTAGAGAAAGAGGAGAGATTTCTCCTTCTTGTCATGCTCAGTCCCGGGACAGTGCACCAGTGTCATTCTGTGCACAGGGGTCTCAGTCACTGTCAGCCCCTTCTGAGCAGGAGCCCATGCAGCTGGGGTTGATTGCCTCTGACAATAGAGGATTCAGCCCGCAGGGGAGGGTTTGCTTTTGTTGTGGAGGTATAAATCATCTGGCAAATGTTTGTCCCTCTAGGAGATTCAGGCAGTTTTCTGGGAGTAATAAAGAGACAAAAAGGAGGAAATCTTTTAAGAATATTCCGTCTGTTACTATTGGCAGGGTTGAGGCGGAAATTGAAGAATTGTCTTTTGCTTGTAGTTCCCGTTTTGTCCTGCCTGCTAGGGTGGCGCTAGAGAGCAAGAGCATTTTTTGTGAGATTTTTGTGGATAGTGGAGCAGCTGTCAACCTCATTGATAACCAATTTGCAATAACTCATGGTTTCCAGGTTTGCACTTTGCGAAAAAATATTCCTGTTTTTTCTATTGATTCAGCTCCACTTTCTCAGAAATCATTAAAGGGCATAGTTCACAATATCCGTTTAATTGTGAATGATACTCATGTTGAGGATGTGTCATGTTTCGTCCTTAGCGGTTTGCCTACTCCTCTAGTGTTGGGGCTACCCTGGCTCTCTAAACATAACCCCACCATTGATTGGCCAGCGAGGCAAATAAATGGTTGGAGTGACTTTTGCAGAGAGAATTGCCTCATAACATCTATTTCTGAGGTTTCTACTAAAACTGTACCACCTTTCCTCTCTGAATTTTTGGATGTTTTCTCTGAGAGTGGAGTTCAGGATTTGCCTCCGCACAGGGAGTATGATTGCCCTATTGATCTCATCCCAGGTGCCAAGCTGCCTAAATCTCGTTTATACAATCTTTCCCAACCTGAGAGGGTCGCGATGCGTGCTTATATCTCTGAGAGTCTGAGAAAAGGACACATACGACCCTCAAAGTCACCTGTTGCCGCTGGTTTTTTCTTTGTTAAGAAAAAAGATGGTTCTTTAAGACCTTGTCTGGATTTCAGGGAGCTGAACAGTATCACTATTCGTGATCCGTATCCGCTTCCTTTAATCCCAGATTTGTTTAACCAGGTTGTTGGGGCGAAAGTCTTTTCCAAATTAGACCTAAGAGGGGCATACAACCTGGTTAGGGTCAGAGAAGGAGACGAATGGAAGACGGCTTTCAATACCCCTGAGGGCCATTTTGAGAATTTAGTTATGCCTTTTGGTTTGATGAATGCCCCAGCCGTTTTTCAGCATTTCGTCAACAGCATTTTTTATCATTTAATGGGAAAATTTGTATTAGTGTATTTGGATGACATTTTGATTTTTTCTCCTGATTTCAAAACTCATAAGGAACACTTATGTCAGGTCTTACTCATCCTGCGGGAGAATAAATTATACGCGAAACTGGAAAAATGTGTGTTTGCGGTTCCAGAGATCCAATTTCTGGGGTTTCTCGTCTCCGCTTCTGGTTTTCGCATGGACCCCGAGAAGGTCCGCGCTGTGCTTGAGTGGGAGCTTCCTGAGAATCAGAAGGCGCTGATGCGTTTTTTGGGCTTTGCTAATTATTACAGGAAATTTATTTTGAATTATTCCTCTGTTGTTAAACCACTCACGGATATGACCAGAAAGGGGGTAGATTTTTCTTCCTGGTCGGTAGAGGCGCGTAAGGCCTTTTCTGATATCAAGGAGAGTTTTGCTTCCGCTCCCATCCTAGTACAACCTGATGTTTCCTTACCCTTCATAGTTGAGGTTGATGCTTCTGAGGTGGGGGTGGGGGCGGTCTTGTCTCAGGGTTCCTCTCCTGCCAAATGGCAACCGTGTGCCTTTTTCTCAAAGAAGCTCTCCTCCGCAGAGAGAAATTATGATGTGGGAGATAGGGAATTGTTGGCCATCAAGTTGGCTTTTGAGGAATGGCGCCATTGGCTAGAGGGAGCCAGACACCCTATTACCGTGTTTACTGACCATAAAAATCTGGCCTACTTGGAGTCAGCCAAGCGTCTGAACCCGAGACAGGCCAGATGGTCTTTGTTCTTTTCAAGGTTTAATTTTGTTGTTACGTTCCGCCCTGGGGTTAAGAATGTGAAGGCAGATGCCCTGTCACGTTGTTTCCCGGGAGGTGGGAATTTTGAAGACCCGGGTCCCATTTTAGCTGAAGGTGTGGTGGTCTCTGCTCTTTTTCCTAAATTGGAGGCAGAGGTGCAGGCAGCCCAGTCAGAAGCTCCTGATCTTTGTCCTCCTGGGAGGTTGTTTGTGCCTCTCGCTTTGAGACACAAGATTTTTAAAGAACACCATGATACGGTCCTTGCTGGGCACCCGGGGACAAGAGCCACACTGGATCTCATTGCTCGGAGATTCTGGTGGCCTGCGCTTCGTAAGTCAGTTGAGGGTTTTGTGGCAGCTTGCGAGACTTGCGCTCGTGCCAAGGTCCCTCACTCACGGCCATCAGGTCCTCTCCTTCCTTTGCCCATTCCTTCCCGTCCTTGGACACATCTGTCCATGGACTTCATAACGGACTTGCCTCGTTCCTCGGGGAAGTCTGTGATTCTGGTGGTGGTGGACCGTTTTAGCAAAATGGTGCACTTTATCCCTTTTCCCGGTTTGCCCAATGCTAAGACGCTGGCGCAGGCATTTGTTGACCACATTGTCAAATTGCATGGGATTCCTTCTGACATAGTCTCTGATAGGGGCACGCAGTTTGTTTCCAGATTCTGGAAGGCTTTCTGTTCTCGCTTGGGGGTTCGCTTGTCATTCTCTTCTGCTTTCCATCCGCAGTCGAATGGCCAGACAGAGCGTGTCAATCAGAATCTGGAGACATATCTGCGCTGTTTTGTGGCGGAGAATCAGGAGGATTGGTGTTCGTTTTTGTCCCTTGCTGAGTTTGCTTTAAATAACCGTCGTCAGGAGTCCTCTGATAAGTCACCATTTTTTGGTGCATATGGGTTTCATCCGCAGTTTGGGACTTTCTCTGGAGAGGGCTCTTCTGGTTTGCCTGATGAGGACAGATTCTCCTCGTCTTTGTCATCTATTTGGCAAAATATTCAGGATAATCTAAAGAATATGAGTGAGAGATATAAGCGTGTGGCGGATAAGAGACGTATGCCTGGTCCGGACCTGAATGTTGGTGATTTGGTGTGGCTGTCTACCAAGAATATCAAATTGAAGGTTCCCTCCTGGAAGTTGGGTCCTAGGTTTATTGGGCCTTATAAGATCCTGTCTGTCATCAATCCTGTTGCCTACCGTCTTGATCTTCCTCAGACTTGGAAGATCCATAATGTTTTCCATAAGTCCTTATTGAAACCTTATGTTCAACCTATTGTACCTTCTCCTTTGCCTCCTCCTCCGATTATGGTTGATGGGAATCTTGAATTTCAGGTCTCTAGGATTGTGGATTCTCGTCTTGTCCGCGGTTCCCTCCAGTACCTCGTTCATTGGGAGGGTTATGGTCCTGAGGAGAGGATGTGGCTCCCAGTGACGGATATTAAGGCCTCTCGCCTCATCAGGGCTTTCCATAGGTCCCATCCTGAGAAGGTGGGCCCTGAGTGTCCGGAGTCCACTCCTAGAGGGAGGGGTACTGTCACAAGCAGACAGCTGAGAAGCTCTGACAGGAGCCGTTCAGATCCTCCCCCTTGAGTTTCTTTGTTTTGGTTTCTGTTCCTCACCTCGTTAGGCTATCTCAGCTGTCATGCAGTCAGACTCATTACCTCCCTTTATATTCTCCCCCATAAGGTAGTTGGGTGTGGCTGATACTACTTCCTGGAATGAGTGTGCATGCTGACTTCAGCTCCCAGCTACCAGTTCTCAGTTCGCAGTCGTCTTCAGATAAGTGCTGTTTTGTATTTATGATTTTCTGTTGTCTGGATCCAGGTGACCCTGACTCCCTCCGTGTCTGTGTAGGGAGCCGGTGGTCGTGTCCCCTCACTATTGTAGGGCCTTCAGGTTAAGATAGCCGAGGTACGTGGATATGCGCCCATTCACCTTTAGAGTGGTCGCATAGGCTGAGCATTAAGGGAGAGCGGCAGGTCGATTGCAGGGGTCTCCCTTTATGTTCCTTAGTTGTGGATCCAGTGAGTCATCATTTGTTATTTGTATCATCTTGTTTCCTGTACACCATCCGTGACACCCGAAAAGGCCCCACAAGCTCATCTTTGATGATACCAGCCCAAACCAGTACTCCACCTCCACCTTGCTGGCGTCTGAGTCGGACTGGAGCTCTCTGCCCTTTACCAATCCAGCCACGGGCCCATCCATCTGGCCCATCAAGACTCACTCTCATTTCATCAGTCCATAAAACCTTAGAAAAATCAGTCTTGAAATATTTCTTGGCCTAGTCTTGAGTGGGCAGCTTGTGTGTCTTGTTCAGTGGTGGTCGTCTTTCAGCCTTTCTTACCTTGGCCATGTCTCTGAGTATTGCACACCTTGTGCTTTTGGGCACTCCAGTGATGTTGCAGCTCTGAAATATGGCCAAACTGGTGGCAAGTGGCATCTTGGCAGCTGCACGCTTGACTTTTCTCAGTTCATGGGCAGTTATTTTGCGCCTTGGTTTTTCCACACGCTTCTTGCGACCCTGTTGACTATTTTGAATGAAACGCTTGATTGTTCGATGATCACGCTTCAGAAGCTTTGCAATTTTAAGAGTGCTGCATCCCTCTGCAAGATATCTCACTATTTTTGACTTTTCTGAGCCTGTCAAGTCCTTCTTTTGACCCATTTTGCCAAAGGAAAGGAAGTTGCCTAATAATTATGCACACATAATATAGGGTGTTGATGTCATTAGACCACACCCCTTCTCATTACAGAGATGCACATCACCTAATATGCTTAATTGGTAGTAGGCTTTCGAGCCTATACAGCTTGGAGTAAGACAACATGCATAAAGAGGATGATGTGGTCAAAATACTCATTTGCCTAATAATTCTGCACTCCCTGTATTGGGGGGCATTATGGGGGTCCCTTTTTACTGGCACATTATTGGGGGCACTATCGGGGCATCTACTGAGGCCACAAAGAAGGGGTATTTTATATGAGGGGGCTCTGTGTGGTACTAGTATTATCAGGGGGTTTATCTGTTTCTGCAGTATAATATTGGGGAGCACAGCAGCACAGTATTGGGGGATGGTAGGATGATTTGTCCAGAAGATGGGAGGATGATGGAAAAGTATTTGTTTGTCAAACTGCAGAGACGAAAAATGGCTGAAAACTGGAGGTCTGATCTGAAGGTCTGAAAGGAGAAGATGAGGAAAGAGAACATCTACGTCAAAGAGACGTCACTGGATATAAGAGGTATGTGCGCTGTATTACCCTGGATGTAAGAGGTATGTGCACTGTATTACCCTGTATTTCCAATTTTTTTCAAATCCAAATCCGAATACTTTGTTAAAAAAGGACTCTATTTTTTCATATTAAAAGAATATTGAGTTTCGATCACTTTGTTTCTTACACCGTTCACACAATTATTATGTACAGGATTCGTAGGATTCGAGATTCGAAAGATTTGAGAGATTCGAGAACCTTTTCGGATTTGGATTCGAAAAAAATTGGATTCGTCCCACCTCTACTTTAAAGTAAAGTTCTTTGATTATTCTTAGTAATGACCCAATTGGATGGGATAATGGTCTACTGTAGTGTTTCCCTACCAGGATGCCTCCAGCTGTTGCAAAACTGCATTTCCCAGCATGCCCTGACAGCCAAATGCTGTCTGGGAATGCTGAGAGTTGTAATTTTGCAACAGCTGGAGGCATCCTGGTTGGGAAAAGCTGGTCTACTGTGATAATATAAATAATGGGGGTTCTACAAAAGAGCTATTGTGGGGCAAAGTTCATATTCGTGTTTACACACGTGTTTTAAAATGAATGCTTTCCCCTTTTATAAACAAGTAAATAATGACGCAATGCTGTGGGGCTGGTATGCAACTTTTTCCAGGGCTGGTTTTTATCCCCAGTCCGGCCCTGGCTGTGTG
This sequence comes from Bufo bufo, assembly GCF_905171765.1. Lineage (NCBI taxonomy): Eukaryota > Metazoa > Chordata > Amphibia > Anura > Bufonidae > Bufo > Bufo bufo. The sequence continues at coordinate 449,733,107 of NC_053390.1, read as the reverse complement.
AGAGGTTAGTGGTTTCCTTCCATAAGTTGTCAAATATTAGTAGTTGTACTTCTTTCCTTATACTTACTCTGTAATATCCTGTGATAGTCCATAATAACATCCAAGAAATGCTGAGAGTTCTAGTTCTCTCCTTACAGATCCCCCATGATAACTAGAGATGTCCCGAACTATTCGCCGGCAAACAGTTCCCGGCGAACATAGCTTGTTCGCGTTCGCCGCAGCGAGCGAACATATGCGATATTCGGTTCGCCCCCTATACATCATCATTGAGCAAACTTTGACCCTGTACCTCACAGTCAGCAGACACATTCCAGCCAATCCGCATACCCTCCCTCCCAGACCCTCCCACCTCCTATCAAAAAGCAAGGACAGCATCCATCTTAGATTCATTCTGAAGCTGCAGTGTCACAAATTTGACTAAGTTGTAATCGCAATACGATTAATATAGGTTATATTAATCGCATTGCGAATTCAACTTAGAGCTGGGTTCCCAATGGTTGTATTGCTAGAATATAACAAAGATTGAGAATATAGTGCTATATTCGTTATATTCGTCAATTCTAGCAATACAACCATTAGGAACTTAGCTCTAAGTTGAATTCGCAATGCGATTAATGCAGGTTATATTAATCGCATTGCGAATTCAACTTACCACACTCTGCGTCAACTACGTAAATTTCCACGGGAGTTTTGCCATTGATCCCCCTCCGGCATGCCACAGTCCAGGTGTTAGTCCTCTTGAAACAACTTTTCCATCACTATTGTGGCCAGAAAGAGTCCCTGTGGGTTTTAAAATTCGCCTGTCTATTGAAGTCTATGGCGGTTCGCCCGGTTCGCCCGTTCGTGAACATTCACGGAAGTTTGCGTTTGCCGTTCGCGAACGGAAAATTTTATGTTCGCGACATCTCTCATGATAACAGTCTGGACATTCTGGGAGTTGTAGTTCTTTCTTCAAATACCCAGTCTAAACATGCTGGAAGTTGTAGTTCTCTCCTTTTATACCCCTCTCCCTATAATGTCCAATAATGCCCCATAATAACAGTCTGGTCATGCTGGGAGTTGTACTTCTCTCCTCTTATACCCCTCCCCATATAATTTCCACTGATGCCCTATAGTAACAGCTTTACAATCTTGAGTAATATGGACTATAACTAGATTTCTGACAGATGGGGAATGTTTCCATTAGAACACACTTTTTCTGTCACTATCGCTACAAACCAGGGTGGATAAAAATCAATGATTTTTTTCAAAAAAATAAAAAAAATCCGATTTTTTTGATTTAAATCTGATTTTTTGATTTAAATCAGATTTTTTTTATATAAAATGCTTTTTGAGGAAAATATGTTACCATCCAAAGGTTATTCCATCATGAAATAAAGATTTGTTTTTTAATTATGTAGAATAAGGCTGTACGTGGACTCCCATATTGTTGAATGGATTAGGCAGTGGCTGAGGGACAGGCAACAGAGGGTTGTAGTCAATGGAGTATATTCAGACCATGGTCTTGTTACCAGTGGGGTACCTCAGGGATCTGTTCTGGGACCCATAATGTTTAATATATATTGCAGAAGGCCTCGATGGTAAGGTGTGTCTTTTTGCTGATTTGTAACAGGGTTGATGTTCCTGGAGGGATACACCAAATGGAAAAGGATTTAGGAAAACTAGAGGAATGGCCAAAAATCTGGCAACTAAAATTTAATGTTGATAAGTGCAAGATAATGCACCTGGGGCGTAAAAACCCAAGAGCAGAATATACAATCAGTGATACAGTCCTAACCTCAGTATCTGAGGAAAGGGATTTATGAGTCATTATTTCAGAAGACTTAAAGGTAGGCAGACAATGTCATAGAGCAGCAGGAAATGCTAGCAGAATGCTTGGGTATATAGGGAGAGGCATTACCAGTAGAAAGAGGGAGGTGCTCATGCCGCTCTACAGAGCACTAGTGAGACCTCATTTGGAGTATTGTGCGCAGTACTGGAGACCATATCTCCAGAAGGATATTGATACTTTGGAGAGAGTTCAGAGAAGAGCTACTAAACTAGTACATGGATTGCAGGACAAAACTTACCAGGAAAGATTAAAGGACCTTAACATGTATAGCTTGGAAGAAAGAAGAGACAGAGGGGATATGATAGAAATTTTTAAATACATAAAGGGAATCAACAAGGTAAAAGAGGAGGGAATATTTAAAAGAAGAAAAACTGCTACAAGAGGACATAGTTTTAAATTAGAGGAGCAAAGGTTTAAAAGTAATATCAGAAAGTATTACTTTACTGAGAGAGTAGTGGATGCATGGAATAGCCTTCCTGCAGAAGTGGTAGCTGCAAATACAGTGAAGGAGTTTAAGCATGCATGGGATAGGCATAAGGCCATCCTTCATATAAGATAGGGCCAGGGGCTATTCATAGTATTCAGTATATTGGGGGCAGACTAGATAGGCCAAATGGTTCTTATCTGCCGACACATTCTATGTTTCTATGTTTCTATATGTGTAATTTTTTTGGTAAATAAATTCCATTAATCCATTCACAATGTCATGCTCTTCCAGAGGTTTTTGTAAGATTATTGGACAGTTTCTCTGCCTACAAGATATTATCACAGATGCTTGGTTTACTTTTGCAGTTCTCAAAACTGAATTTGACTCAGCAGAGATCACATGCCTCTTCTTCACAGCAAAAATGTTATAACATGAACAGAGTTGAGAGAAATACCTTAATCCTAACTTCTAGAAACCTATGAATGCAGAATCAACCTAATCAAACTAATATAAAAAGTTGTTATTCTAAAAATCGTCATCTACTTGCATATTATAAGTAATACCAGCAACAATTAGTCTTTATGTAGAAAACTATGATTTAAATCAAGCCTTACTGACTAGTGATTTAAAATCAAATCCACCCTGCTACAAACCATTGTCTTGGTTATATTTTTTAGATATTTAAGTGGGGTGGGGGATTTATCTAGGTAGATTTAGTATTCTATAGTCTATTACAGTTCCACATAGGTTGTAACTAGTGATGAGCGGTAGGGGCAATATTCGAATTCGCAATATTTCACGAATATTTGGTAGAATATTCGTCATATATTCGAGAATTCGTGATTCGAGATTATTTTCTTGATAGCGAAAAATCAGCAATGTAATAATTGTGTAATGCGCTTGAAATACAGGCATGGGTCACTATAGCTACATTTTTCAAGCTGCTAGAAGTTTCCTGAGACTGGAGAAAATGGTTGGCACGGCAGAACATTACAATAGCTTTATATGCAGAAAGAGTGCTCCAATATATTCGCGATTGCGAAATTGGTACCAATGATGCGAATATTTTGGCGCATTACGTGCAACTTCACATTTTAACAGGTCTGACTACTTACAGTATTGGTGATTGGTGCACTAAGTATTGTCGTGAACTTGTGACATCATAGCACTATGTACCGTATTTTTCGCCCCATAAGACGCACTTTCCACCGCCCAAATGCTTCCATTTTACATCTCAGCCTGCGATGTATGAGCCGGGAGAGAGGAGGGGCTGGAGTCCGGAACTTGGGGCGGGGCCCGGTGCAGTCACTGTACTCTTACACCGGGCCCCGCAGCTCACCGCAGTATTTCTAGACATTAATCCTTAACCTGTAAATAAGTTTAACTAAAGCTGCGCTCTCCCCTGTTCCCCTGTATCAGTACAGCACTTACTAACAAGCTAACAATGCCATCCACAGATCCCCCACCCCATAACAGTGCCATCCACAGATACCCCACCCCATAGCAGTGCCATCCACAGATGCCCCACCCCATAACAGTGCCATCCACAGATGCCCCTCCCCATAACAGTGCCATCCACAGATGCCCCATAACAGTGCCATCCACAGATGCCCCATGACAGTGCCATCCACAGATCCCCCATAACAGTGCCATCCACAGATCCCCCACATGACAGTGCGTCATCCACAGATCCTCCATAAAAGTGTCATGCACAGACCACCATTAGTTCAAAACCCACCAAAAGCACACCTTTTGGTTTAAATTTTTTTTTTCTTATTTTCCTCCTCAAAAACCTAGGTGTGTCTTATAGGCCGGTGCATCTTATAGGGCGAAAAAGGTATGTATGCAGCATACATATATACAGCACTATGTATGTAGCATGTATGTATGGACAGCAGCTACACTATATCACTATCTAACCTACACTGACTATCTCCCACTAACTATCTGTAATAATATATATATATATATATATATATATATATATATATATATGCTAACTAACTAACTATCTAATGTAATGATACAGGAAAGCAGAGAGCACAGCAATAACACTGCTGTCTCTTTTAGATCTGCAAAATACTGCATACAAGGGCTGCTGGGGAGGTTCTTATATAGTAAGGGGTAGGCAACTTTCCTATTGGTTGCTAGGGATGTTGCTAAGCTCACACAAAGACATTGCAGCCTTCTCATTGGTCCACAAGCAAGAAGGGAGGTTACTGTTGGAAAAAAAAAACTAGAATATTCGAAATTACAAATATATATCACTATATTATAAATATATGCGAATTCTTAAAATGCCGATATTCGCGAATAATATTCGCTATTCGAATATTCGAGCCCAACACCAGTTGTAACCCAGCTTTTCCAGGATCCTGAAAGGCACTTCTGCCTAGGTATGGTATTACGTAGGAGTGAGGAGGGGGTTTTACCTTGATAGATTTAGGCTGGGTTCACACTTGAGCGCATTTTATATGAGCGTTTAACGCACGTTTTTGTCGCTCGTTTTTATGCGCGTGTTTTGCAATAGTAAACGCGCGTTTGACGCGCGTTTGTGTGATTGACTGCAGTGTCCTATGGCCACAAACGCGCGTCAAAACGCCCCAAAGAAGCTCAAGAACTTGTTTGAGCGTAGGGCGTTTTTCAGCGCGTTCAAACGCGCTGTAAAACGCTCAAGTGAGAACCAGGGCCATAGGGAAGCATTGGTTTTCATGTGTTGAGCGTTTTACAGCGCGTTTGAACGCGCTGTAAAACGCTCAAGTGTGAACCCAGCCTCAGTATTCCGCAGTCTCTTTTACAGCTCCACACGATGGTAACCCAGATTTCACAGGATCCTGAAAGGCAAATCTGCCTAGCTATAGCACTATTTAGGAAAGGGAAGTGTGATTTATTTTTGGTAGATTTAGTATTCTGTAGCCTACTATAATTCCACATGGTTGTAACCAAATCTATTTTGTAATATTAATAACTAGGAGATTCCTTCTAAGATATTTACAGTAATCTTGCTGTGTAGACAAAAGTTAAAGGGGTATTCCCATCTAATTGATCCTATTTTAATTTGTTATAGAAGTGCCTGTGAGCATTTTTGTAATTATGTTCCTTTAGCAAATCCCTACCTATCTTGGAAAAAATCTTTCAATCCTACCACACTGTTGTCTTCTGGTATCCACTAGATACGGCAACCGCTTCTGTGCCGCATCAGTGGGCCGTGCCTGCGTAGAAGACATTTTCTTCCCCCGGCTGGGCCGCACATCGATGTCTTGAACGTGCATATCGCTGTCTTCAAAGTGCACACTGCTGCTAATGCGCCATGGTGACTTCTTCCTGACCAGTATAGTACAAAGCCGCGAACACGCAATGGTGACTTCTTCCTGGCCGAGTATAGTACAGAGACGCACATGCTCTGTATGAAGTGCAGCTCTGTACTATACTCAGCCAGGAAGAACTCACCATTGCACATGCGCAGCGGAGTGCACGTTCAAGACAGAGATGCGCGGCGCGGCCGGGACAAGCCTTCAATCAAGCTCACTAAGCCCGCTCAGCCTCACAAGATGGAAACCAGGAAGTGAACAGTGCCACATACATACATACATAAAAAAATATCACCTCTTTCAAAAATGTCTGAACTATTAAAATATTAATAAAAATTTCATGTTCGTTGATCGCCGTAATGGGAAAAAAAAAATAAAAACACTCAATTCGCAGTTTTTCTCAATCCCCCCATACAGCTTTGTTGATGGAAATATAAAAAAGTTTAGGCTGTCAGAAAATGGTGATGGAAAGAAAAAATGTAGATTGTTTCAAAGGTTTTTATATTTATTAAGTAGTAAGTAAAAAAAATAAAAAATTCAAGTTTGGTACGTCCATATTTGTATTAAGTAACAGAATAACCCCGAAAACCTTGGCGGAATTGTATTTATTTATTTTTTTAAAGTTAACCCTACAAAGAATTTCCAATAGCAGACATGGTAAATTGAACAGTGCTCTTAAAGGGATTCTGTCATGACATTTGAGGCCTATAACCTAAACATATGGCCAGGTCCCTACTAATAACCTGAATCCGAAACTGTCCTTATTAAATTTGCCTGTGGCTCTATTAGCACATAAAACAGGTTTTTATTACCTGTCATTCACCTACCTAAGCTGCCCAAGGGGACGTCGCTTCATACAGGGTGCCCGGCTGCAGCCATGTCCGTCTGGTGCCCAACGCCGCCTTCCTCAGCCAGATTCCGCGCGCGCGTGAGCACTAGGTATAACCTGATGCGCCCGTGCGGACTCCTGGCAGCGGCCTCGTTGAGCGAAGTGCGCATGCGCCGTCCGGCGCACTTTGCTCAAACCTGCCTTGACCGCCCTATTGCAGCCATCCTCTCACAGCCTCACGGGATCTGGCTGAGGGAGCGGACGATTTCGGAGGTGGTGCTGAGGTGAGGGAGGCGGTGCTGAGGTGAGGAAGGCGGCTCTATAGAAAGGGAGGGCGGCGATTTCTAGTGGGAAGGCGGCGCTGGGCACCAGACGGAGATGGCTGCAGCCGGGCACCCTGTATGAAGCGACGTCCCCTTGGGCACCTTAGGTAGGTGAATGACAGGTTATAAAACCTGTTTTATGTGCTAATAGATCCACACAGGCACATTTAATAAGGACAGTTTTGGATTCAGGTTATTAGTAGGGACCTGGCCATATGTTTAGGTTATATGCCTCAAATGTCATGACAGAATCCCTTTAAATATTACAACTTATCCCCAAAAATAAGCCTCATATGGTTATATAAATGGAAAATTTAAAAACAGTTATGGCTATTTGGAACATTGGGAGGAAAAAAATAAATGTGTAAAACCAAAAATGGACCCCGTACTATATGCTCTGAAAACAATACAAACAATGATGAACTTTTTAAAAAGGACTGAGAATAAATATAAAAATATACACATTAAAATTGTAAAGGGCTCTGTTCTGTCAAATGGAAAACTACTGAAAGAACAGAAATTATGTTTTTAAACACTGTAGACATGAATCCCTTTAAATAAAGAATGATTTACATATTTCAAGTTGAGCCCCTTAAGAACCCAGCCATTTTTCAATTTAAGGACCAGGCCATTTATAGCGAATATGACATGTTTCACTTTATGTGGTAATAACTTTAAAACGCTTTTACTTATCCAGGCCATTCTGAGACTGTTTTCTCTTCACATATTGTACTTCATGACAGTGGTAAAATTGAGTCAAAAAATTTAATTTTTATTTATAAAAAATACCAAATTTACCAGAAATCTGAAAACATTAGCAAATTTCCAAATTCCAATTTCTCTACTTTTATGATAGATAGTAATACCTCCTAAAATAGTTATTACTTTACATTCCCCATATGTCTACTTGTTTGGATCATTTTGTGAATGCCATTTTATTTTTTGGGGACGTTAGAAGGCTTAGAAGTTTAGAAGCAAATCGACATTTTCTCTGAAAATTTCCCAAAAACTTTTTAAGGACCAGTTCAGGTCTGAAGTTGTGAGGCTTACATAATAGAAACCACCCAAAAATGACCCCATTCTAGAAACTACACCCCTCAAGGTATTCAAAACAGATTTTACAAACTTTGTTAACCCTTTAGATGTTCCACAAGAATTAATGGAAAATGGAGATAAAATTTCAGAGTTTCACTTTTTTGGCAGATTTTCCATTTTAATCAACTTTTTTCCACTAACAAAGCAAGGGTTAACAGCCAAACAAAAGTCAATATTAATTGCCCTGATTCTGTAGTTTACAGAAACACCCCATATGTGGTCGTAAACTGCTGTACAGGCACACGGCATTGCGCAGAAGGAATGAAACGACATATGGTTTTTGGAAGGCAGATTTCACTGGGATAATTTTAAGCTGCCATGTCACATTTGAAGACCCCCTGATGCACCCCTAGAGTAGAAACTCAAAAAAAAGACCCCATTTTGGAAACTACGGGATAAGGTGGCAGTTTTTTTGTACTATTTTAGGGTACATATGATTTTTGATTGTTCTATATTCCACTTTTTGTGAGGCAAGTTAACAAAAAAATAGCTGTTTTGGCACCATTTTTATTTTTGTTATTTACAATGTTCATCTGACAGTTAAAATATCATGTGGTATTTCTATAGAGCAGGTTGTTACGGACACGAAAATACCAAATATGAAAAATTTGAAAAAAAAATGATTTTTTTGTATCTTCATATTCTGAAAGCCATAGTTTTTATTTATTTTTTGGGCGACTGTCTTATGTAGGGGCTAATTTTTTTCAGTATGTGATGATGGTTTGATTAGTACTATTTTAGGGTGTATATGACTTTTTGAGCACTTGGAATAAATTCAGAGCACATGCGCACTGACTACCTGGACTGGAATGCTGAAACTCTATAAGTCCTAGCGCATGCGCTGTTAACCTTCGGACGCAGGCACGTAATCTCTCTAAGTTCTCACGCATGCGCGCTCAATCACTGAAGTCGAAAATACCTAAGTTTCGGATGCAGGCGCGAAACAAACTATCCGATTTGCCTAGAAATCCAACATCATGATCTAAGAGATGGATATGATTGGCCCGAACGGATATTATTCAACACGAGATGGAATTGCTACAGGCTACTAAAAGGAGAAATCCGCCCTAAGGGTATAAAGGACCTCCCATAGGAAACGCTCGTGTTGATAGTAGCTCCATTTCCCCTGAAGACGCCGCATCTAGCGGTGAAACATGTCGGGGGAGCTGCATCTTTAATACTCATTTTAAAAATTATGGCAGGGCAATTAACTTAATAGGAACACGGCGAGCTGCAGACGTCGAGCTTATATAACTACATGAGAGGGGCAGCATAGATAGAATCGAAGTGCCAGTAGCACCGATACTGAGAGACTCCTAGAAAGGGGTCAGATACAATCCAAAGAGCACTTCCTGCAGGGTAATTAGTTAATAGAGTGGAGTCCAGATGATAGAGTGTCTGGTGTTGAATGACATTGCAGACATAAAATTACACATGATATAGACTACACTCCACTTTCAGATGGATATGCAGTAATATCCTTTTGATCTATTAAATTATCAATAAAGCAGAGACAGCATACCCTCAGCCCCAAATACAGTAGCCCTCCATATGTATTTTTAAATCTTCACTTTATGTTTTTGTGGCAGTGTATTGTTTAATAAAGTAAGAATAAAAGTTATATTTTAAATGATAAGACCAGAAACAGGAAATTATAGTCGCTGAGTATATACAAGCTGCCGCAAACCTCCTGTATGCTGCGGTCAGCATGACCGCAGCATACAGGGGGTTAATCAGCCGGTATCAGTGTTTTCACAGATGCTGGTAGATAAAGCAGGGGCCCGGCTGTCAGTGTGGGGCAGCGCGTTAACCCTAGGACAAGAATGCTCATCAAAGTGCCTGAAGTACCGGCCAGTTAGGACAAGCATTCTCGTCCAAGGTCCTTAACGTGTTAAAATAAAAAAACGATACAAATATATAATATGAACCGGATAGTATTTCGCTTTAAACATGTATTACAGTTAATACCAGATGGGCCGAACATTGTGAATGGATCAAACATGGCCGCAGGATTATTACCAGAAGGTAGAGGAGCCTGAAAACTAGTAGCTGCCATATAATATGTCGGCCAAACAGGGTCTGTTGCTGGTATGGGGTTTGGCTGGCTAGGTAAGCCGCACAATATTCAAATTATGCTGTTGTGGCCTGCAATCTCCTGAAAATGGCCCTTTTGTATGAGAATTACAGAAAGGGGCCACATGGAGCTCATAGTTGACCACTATATACATTTTACCTAATAATTAAAGTTGAACTTACCTTTAACCCTTACAGTAGGTTGTAAAATGAAGAAGCTTACTGTACTGTGATATTATAGCTAAACATTGCCTGTGATTTAACTAAAAGCGTAGAAAGCACTCAAATATCCTCACTGGTATTATAATGGCCAAATTATGAGCTAGATATTTCTTTGGCAGGCTTTGATTTACCAGAATAGGATCTTATCTTGCTCTTGGCAATATATATATATATATATATGTATATATATATACACTCACCTAAAGAATTATTAGGAACACCATACTAATACGGTATTTGCCTTCAGAACTGCCTTAATTCTATGTGGCATTGATTCAACAAGGTGCTGATAGCATTCTTTAGAAATGTTGGCCCATATTGATAGGATAGCATCTTGCAGTTGATGGAGATTTGAGGGATGCACATCCAGGGCACGAAGCTCCCGTTCCACCACATCCCAAAGATGCTCTATTGGGTTGAGATCTGGTGACTGTGGGGGCCATTTTAGTACAGTGAACTCATTGTCATGTTCAAAAAACCAATTTGAAATGATTCGAGCTTTGTGACATGGTGCATTATCCTGCTGGAAGTAGCCATCAGAGGATGGATACATGTTCTCATTCTGTTTACGCCAAATTCGGACTCTACCATTTGAATGTCTCAACAGAAATCAAGACTCATCAGACCAGGCAACATTTTTCCAGTCTTCAACAGTCCAATTTTGGTGAGCTCGTGCAAATTGTAGCCTCTTTTTCCTATTTGTAGTGGAGATGAGTGGTACCCGGTGGGGTCTTCTGCTGTTGTAGCCCATCCGCCTCAAGGTTGTGCGTGTTGTGGCTTCACAAATGCTTTGCTGCATACCTCGGTTGTAACGAGTGGTTATTTCAGTCAACGTTGCTCTTCTATCAGCTTGAATCAGTCGGCCCATTCTCCTCTGACCTCTAGCATCCACAAGGCATTTTTGCCCACAGGACTGCCGCATACTGGATGTTTTCCCCTTTTCACACCATTCTTTGTAAACCCTAGAAATGGTTGTGCGGGAAAATCCCAGTAACTGAGCAGATTGTGAAATACTCAGACCGGCCCGTCTGGCACCAACAACCATGCCACGCTCAAAATTGCTTAAATCACCATTCTTTCACATTCTGACATTCAGTTTGGAGTTCAGGCGATTGTCTTGACCAGGACCACACCCCTAAATGCATTGAAGCAACTGCCATGTGATTGGTTGACTAGATAATTGCATTAATGAGAAATAGAATAGGTGTTCCTAATAATTCTTTAGGTGAGTGTATATACACTGCTCAAAAAAATAAAGGGAACACAAAAATAACACATCCTAGATATTAATTAATTTAATATTCTTCTGAAATACTTTGTTCTTTACATAGTTGAATGTGCGGACAATAAAATCACCAAAAAAAAAAATGGAAATCAAATTTTTTAACCCATGGAGGTCTGGATTTGGAGTCACACTCAAAATTAAAGTGGAAAAACACACTACAGGCTGATCCAACTTTGATGTAATGTCCTTAAAACAAGTCAAAATGAGGCTCAGTAGTGTGTGCGGCCTCCACGTGCCTGCATGACCTCCCTACAACGCCTGTGCATGCTCCTGATGAGGTGGCGGACGGTCTCCGGAGGGATCTCCTCCCAGACCTGGACTAAAGCATCTGCCAACTCCTGGACAGTCTGTGGTGCAACGTGACGTTGGTGGATAGAGCGAGATGTGATGTCCCAGATGTGCTCAATTAGATTCAGGTCTGGGGAACGGGCGGGCCAGTCCATAGCATCAATGCCTTCGTCTTGCAGGAACTGCTGACACACTCCAGCCACATGAGGTCTAGCATTGTCTTGCATTAGGAGGAACCCAGGGCCAACCGCACCAGCATATGGTCTCACAAGGGGTCTGAGGATCTCATCTCGGTACCTAATGGCAGTCAGGCTACCTCTGGCGAGCACGTGGAGGACTGTGCGGCCCTCCAAAGAAATGCCAGCCCACACCATTACTGACCCAATGCCAAACCGGTCATGCTGGAGGATGTTGCAGGCAGCAGAACGTTCTCTACGGCGTCTCCAGACTCTGTCACGTCTGTCACATGTGCTCAGTGTGAACCTGCTTTCATCTGTGAAGAGCACAGGGCGCCAGTGGCAAATTTGCCAATCTTGGTGTTTTCTGGCAAATGCCAAACGTCCTGCACGGTGTTGGGCTGTAAGCATAACCCCCACCTGTGGACGTCGGGCCCTCATATCACCCTCATAGAGTCTGTTTCTGACCGTTTGAGCAGACACATGCACATTTGTGACCTGCTGGAGGTCATTTTGCAGGGCTCTGGCAGTGCTCCTCCTGTTCCTCCTTGCACAAAGGCGGACGTAGCGGTCCTGCTGCTGGGTTATTGCCCTCCTACGGCCTCCTCCACGTCTCCTGATGTACTGGCCTGTCTCCTGGTAGCGCCTCCATGCTCTGGACACTACGCTGACAGACACAGCAAACCTTCTTGCCACAGCTCGCATTGATGTGCCATCCTGGATAAGCTGCACTACCTGAGCCACTTGTGTGGGTTGTAGACTCCGTCTCATGCTACCACTAGAGTGAAAGCACCGGCAGCATTCAAAAGTGACCAAAACATCAGCCAGGAAGCATAGGAATTGAGAAGTGGTCAGGTCACCACCTGCAGAACCACTCCTTTATTGGGGGTGTCTTGCTAATTGCCTATAATTTCCACCTGCTGTCTATCCCATTTGCACAACAGCATGTGAAATTGATTGTCACTCAGTGTTGCTTCCTAAGTGGACAGTTTGATTTCACAGAAGTGTGATTGACTTGGAGTTACATTGTGTTGTTTAAGTGTTCCCTTTATTTTTTTGAGCAGTGTATACAGTGAGGAACAGAAGTATTTGAACACCCTGCAATTTTGCCAGTTATCCCACTTAGAAATCATGGAGGGGTCTGAAATTCACATTGTAGGTGCATTCCCACTCTGAGAGACAGAATAAAATAAAAACATTTCAGGAAATCACATTGTATGATTTTTAACGAATTTATTTGTCTTGCACTGCTGAACATAAGTATTTGAACACCTGAGAAACAGCAGGCTCTCAAAGACCTGTTACTGTGACTTTAAAAAGTCCACCTCTACTCCACTCATTAATCTAACCTGTCTGAGTTCTTTAAAGACACCTGTCCACCCCACAGTCAGTCAGACGCCAACTACTACCATGGGCAAGACCAAAGAGCTGTCAAAAGACACCAGAGACAAAATTGTGGACTTCCACAAGGCTGGAAAGGGCTACGGGGCAATTGCCAAGCAACTTGGTGAAAATAGATTAACTGTTCGAGCAATTGATAGAAAATGGAAGAGGCTAAAGACGACTGTCAGTCTCCCTCGGACTGGGGCTCCATACAAGATCTCACCTCGTGGGGTATCACTGATAAAAAAAAGGTGAGAAATCAGCCCAGAACTACAAGGGAGGAGCTGGTCAATGACATGAAGAGAGCTGGGACCACAGTTTCAAAGGTCACTGTCGGTAGAACACTACGCCGTCATGGTTTCAAATCATGCATTGCACGGAAGGTTCCCCTGCTCAAGTCATCGCATGTCCAGGCCCGTATGAAGTTTGCCAATGACCATCTGGATGATCCAGGAAGCATGGGAGAAAGTCATGTGGTCAGATGAGACCAAAGTAGAACTTTTTGGTCTAAACTTCACTCGTCGTGTTTGGAGGAAAAAGAAGGATGAGTTGCATCCTAAGAACACCATCCCTACTGTTAAGCATGGGGGTGGTAACATCATGCTTTGGGGGTGCTTTTCTACAAAGGGGACAGGACGACTGCATTGTATTAAGGAGAAGATGAATGGGGCCATTTATTGTGAGATTTTGAGCAACAACCTCCTTCCCTCAGTCAGAGCATTGAAGATGGGTCGTGGCTGGGTCTTCCAACATGACAACGACCAAAGCACACAGCCAGGATAACCAAGGAGTGGCTCCGTAAGAAGCATATCAAAGTTCTGGAGTGGCCTAGCCAGTCTCCAGACTTAAATCCAATAGAACATCTTTGGAGGGAGCTGAAACCCTGTGTTGCTCAGCGACAGCCCCAAAACCTGACAGATCTAGAGGAGATCTGTGTGGAGGAGTGGGCCAAAATCCCTGTTGCAGTGTGTGCAAACCTGGTCAAGAACTACAGGAAACGTTTGACCTCTGCAATTGCAAACAAAGACTTCTGTACCAAATATTAACACTGATTTTCTCAGGTGTTCAAATACTTATGTACAGCAGTGCAAGACAAATCCATTCTTTAAAAATCATACAATGTGATTTCCTGATTTTTTTATTTTTATTCTGTCTTTTAGAGTGGGAATGCACCTACAATGTGAATTTCAGACCCCTCCATGATTTTTAAGTGGGAGAAATTGCAAAATCGCAGGGTGTTCAAATACTTCTGTTCCTCACTGTATATATACACACACACACACACACACACACACAGGTGTATATATATATATATATATATATTATAGCTAAAGATATACTTAAGGTACTTTGTTTTTTTCTGCACTGATGGAAACCAACCACCAGAGCTCAAAGTAAGCTAGTACCCTGGAGGCTATACAAATATCAATAAATGAAAACCAAAATACCTGGCTCTCAAATTACTGGATCAAAAAAGAGCTATTAATCAAATATTCTCTATAAAGAATTATGAAGCAAGCTGTACCTAAAATAAAATACATAAATTGACAAATCAAGTAGGTCAGACACTAGATAATTAATAAACCTTTATTCACACATATATTTAATCATCCATTTAGCTAAAAGAATAAAGTATAAAAAAAAAGCATGACATAAAAATGGAACATAAAAATGTAACTAGCACCAAATGTCCAAATAAAAATTGTCCATTCACTTTTAGTAGGTCATATTGCTATTCTTGCAATAAGTTCACTTATGCACTTGAAATAGTCATGGTAATTTAATGTCTTCTGTAAAAAAAAAAAAAAAAAACATTTGCAATAATACTGTGTTAGGCTACTTTCACACCTGCGTTCAGGTGTCCGCTCGTGAGCTCCGTTTGAAGGAGCTCACGAGCGGTCCCGAACGCAGCCGTCCAGCCCTGATGCATTCTCAATGGAGGCGGATCCACTGAGAATGCATCCGCCTGCCAGCGCTCAGCCTCCGCTCCGCTCAGTGAGCGGACACCTGAACGTGTGCCCGCATGGCCGTGCGGAGGCGAACGGATCCGTCCAGACTTATAATGGAAGTCAATGGGGACGGATCCGTTTGAAGATGACACAGTATGGCTCAATTTTCAAACGGATCCGTCCCCCATTGACTTTCAATGTAAAGTCAAAACGGATCCGTTTGCATCATCATGACCAAAAAAAAAAAAAAAAAAAAATTTTTTTTTTTTGTTCATGGTTATGCAAACGGATCCGTTCTGAACGGATGCAAGCGTTTGCATTATAGGAGCGGATCCGTCTGTGCAGATACCAGACGGATCCGCTCCTAACGCAAGTGTGAAAGTAGCCTTAGTCACATAATCCCCATAGAGGTACGAGGATAAAGTTCACAGATGCTGATTATTTTAGCCCTGCCCAGAATACTATTGATGTTAGTAGATAACAGAGGAATAAAAGAATAAATAGTCTTGCTCTCAAACAATGCTTCTTACCTTCTTCTTAGATGATGTGCCAGGATTCCAGCTACAATTGCAGGTCAGCCTTCTAATGCTGCGCATGCTGCTCCTTCGCCATTTAGGCTGGGTTCACACGAGCGTGTCCGGATTAGTTCCGGATGCGTCCCGGTGTGTTGCGGCAAACCCGCGCGAGTAGGAATGCAATTGCAGTCAGTTTTGACTGCGATTGCGTTCCGATGTTCAGTTTTTATCGTGCGTGTGCAATGTGTTTTGCACGCGCGTGATAAAAAACCGACTGTGGTACCCAGACCCGAACTTCTTCACAGAAGTTCAGGTTTGGGTTCGGTGTTGTGTAGATGTTATTATTTTCCCTTATAACATGGTTATAAGGGAAAATAATAGCATTCTGAAAACAGAATGCATAGTAGGTGATCAGTTGAGGGTTAAAAAAAATAAAAAAAAATAACTCACCTTCTCCGTTTGTTCGCGTAAGTCCTGGTCTCTTCTTTACTTCTCAAAAGATGAACTATGGGCTAAAGGACCTTTGGTGACGTCAGATCACATGCTCCAATCACATGGTCCATCACCGCGGTGATGGACCATGTGATTGGAGCATGTGATCTTACGTCATCAAAGGTCCTTAAGCCCATAGTTCATCTTTTTAAAGAACTAAAGACCGGGAGAACTACGCGAACAAGAGGACAAGGTGAGTTAATTTTTTTATTTTTTTTTAACCCTCAATTGACCTTCTACTAAGCATTCTGTATTCAGAATGCTATTATTTTCCCTTCTAACCATGTTATAAGGGAAAATAATACAGTGTATAGACAGTCACCTAGCAACCGTGCGTGAAAATCGCACCGCATCCGCACTTGCTTGAGGAAGCTTGCGATTTTCACGCAACCCCATTCACTTCTATGGGGCCTGCGTTGCGTGAAAAACGCAGAATATAGAGCATGCTGCGATTTTCACGCAACGCATAAGTGATGCGTGAAAATCATCGCTCATCTGAACAGCCCCATTGAAATGAATGGGTCCAGATTCAGTGCGGGTGCAATGCGTTCACCTACCGCATTGCACCCGCGCGGAAATCTCGCCCGTGTGAACGCAGCCTTATATTCCATACACTAAGACTGCGTGGCAATGGGCTTGCTCAATGGAATAGTTAGAACTTCAGAATTTTGTGGCAACAAGTTTGGATATAATAGCTGCGGGTCGTTTACTATCAGATATATGCCACTTTTCGGCGTATATCTGTGTCAGATTGCGACGCAAATGTTATTTGCGCCACAATCTGCAACTTTTCCCCACTCATGACAGGTTTAAAAAAAGGGGTGTGGCATGGGTGGGGAAGGGGATGGGCCATGAGGCACGTCGCATTTATCACTTTCTATGCCTGTTTTAGAAAATGGTCTAAATTTATGCCAGCAAGGGAGTTGGTGTAGCTTTAGACAAGCAGTGGAGACGCTGAAGTTATGTAGAGGCCGGCGCCTCTACAGAAATTTGGCGCATCCACTGTCAGCTAAAGGGGTATTAAAACTGGCGTCTAAAACACTGGTGTTAATAAATGACCCCAATGGTGTTTATTCTTTTAGCTAAACAGGCGATTACATATATGTTTGAATATATATGTTTATTAAATATCCAGTGTCTTACATATTTGATTTATAAATTTATCTATTTATGTATATGGACAGTACTGTGCAAAAGTTTTAGGCAGGTGTGGGAAAATGCAAAGTAAGAATGAATAACAATGTTAATAGTTTAAATAAATTCTGCAGCAGGACAGCTACATTTTGTTACTTGATAAAAGTAAACTATTAACACTTCTATTTTTGAAAGCATTTTTACTTTATAGCATTTTTCTATGCCTGCCTAAAACCTTTGTACAGTACTGTATAGTTCAAGCAGATGTGACCACTGAGGCCTGTGGTTGAACATATTAGTCATGAGACCAAACCACTTCCCAGTCCTGCGAGGACCAGAAGCAGCTGAGTACTTGGCAGTGACACAAGCATGGCGGGAGCACAGAGAGGTGCGTGTTTTTTTTTTCCTAATGGTTCACATGTTAGAAGCATTGGGATTGTAGGCTCCTAGGCCACACCTCCCCTATAAAGGCATACATCTGATGGCAGTATTCAAGCTGGGAGGTTGGCAACAAGAGTTGGGCAGAAATGTGGAAAGATAATGTTTCTTAAAGCTGAGGATGATATAGGAGGAGCAATGAATGCATATACAGAGTCAGCACTATGATAATGAGGTGGTATCCCCAAGCATTCTGACAATGCTTGGCGATACCCCTATATATTTAACTTTTTTTTCTGTCTCTACTTTTAAATTATTAGTGCCCAGTCTTGAACCCAGGACCTTCTGTATGAGAGGCAGTCTATGTAGTGAGCCAGAAAACTCAGTGTTTATTATTGGAGGTTATTATCGGAATAAAGACCTCAATAGTGTTCTTTCCATATATTCTTCCCATGTATAATTTATCCCCATGTACAATTTAATGGTATCTACAGATGCATCTCTTATCATTCAATATCACTGTATGAATAATTTTTGGGTGATTGCAAAAAAAAATTATGGCTAAAAATAACTGACAATAATTACAGAACTGTCCATTATAGAAGGAGAATTAAAATAATGCAAGAGGCATTTCCATTAAATGACGGAAATTAACTCTACCTGACGGACAGCACTGACTGTAATAGAATATGGTTTGTATTAGAACACCCGCCATTTGACAGGAAGACACAGAATGCTGCACTATTCTGTCCTATATTTCTGACATAATCTGCACAGAATCTGCTTCTGATGTATCATCCAATACAGATGTGGGTGAAACCTAATATAGACTTTTGTGCATGTAATCAGTCCCCCATCAGTCAGAGCATTGATACATTTAGAGGTCTTTTTTTCCTAGAAAATGAATGAGAAAATGATCACTCACTATCTAATCCCCTATGCTCCTAATTATTATGTCTTATTGACACCACATCCCAGACATTTACCTGAAGGCTCAGACTGGCCACCAGAGAAACAGGTGAATCCCCTAATGGACCCCTGAGCAAGGTAGGCCCCTAGTCCCCCACGCCCTGCACAATTGGCACAAGGCACAGTAGACTGACTGCACTACATATAGATACGGTAGGAAGTTTACAGCATCTCACACAGCCTATGTTCATATAAAAAGAGGCAGTTTTAGGTAGCACCTAGTTTATTATTATAAATACATCAGGTGGCTGAGATCACTTTTTTGCCTCTTGGACACGGACGTGTGTGCGGGCCGCAATGCACGAACACCCACCGTGGGGCAGCCGCAGTGTATCGCGGACCCATCGACTTTAATGGGTCCGTGATCCGGCCGTTCCGCAAAAAGATAGGACATGTTCTATCTTTTTGCGGAACAGAAGTACGGGACGAAACCCCACGGAAGCACTCTGTAGTGCTTTCGTAGGGTTCCGTTCCGTGCTTCCGTTCCGCACCATTCCGCATCTCCGTATTTGCAGACCCATTGAAGTGAATGGGTCCGCATCCGTGATGCGGAATGCACACGGAACGGTGCCCGTGTATTTCGGATCCGCAAATGCAGTCCGCAATACAATCATGGAGTGCACACGTTCATGTGCAATAAGCCTTAGGCACAGAGGTAGGATAGCCAGTATCCTCTTTTCCCAGGGACCTGCCCTCTAAAAGTCACTGCCGACATTTAACATATACATTGGGAAAATAAATGCTAAAAAAAAGGAATACACTACGCTTTTCCATCCTGCAGAAGTTAATGTATACAATTTTTTTTTACAAAAACAAAACAAAAAACAGGCAAATTTGGAATTCAGCAGTCTGGCAAAGCTAGGTAACAACCTCTACAGAGATGTAATGGATGCCACACTTGGTACTTACATTCTGTATACACTATGGGGGTTATTTATCAAACTGGTATAAAGCAGAACTGGCTTAGTTGCCCATAGCAACCAATCAGATTCCTCCTTTCATTTTCCAAGAAGCTGTCCAAAATGAAAGGTGGAATCTGATTGGTTGCGCAACTAAGCCAGTTTTTCTTTACACCAGTTTGATAAATGACCCCCTATATCCATAAATATAATATTAGGACAATTGTGAGTATATTATATACTGTATATATGTGGTTTAGTCTCCAGAAAACTTTGATTCACTTCGTGGTAAGAAACCCGAAAAGGGGATATGACCCATAATGCCGTGCATCCAGCCAATCAGCAGATAGCCATCCCCTATGATATCACAGTCCTATAAAAAGCCTAATCCCGCCCGGTCTCCGCCATTTTTTCTGTGAGCTGAGTTTTATCAATCTTTTGATTGTAGAATATTGTATAGGGACAGTGTAAGGATATCATAGGGAGAGTTTTCAGACACTGTAGGGAGAGCATAGGAAGATTGCAGGGACAGTTCAGGCTCTATGTAATTGCCCTGTGCATCTTGTTCCACTGCTGTGCCATTCAGTCTTAATCTATTCTGTTATACATAGACTGACTGTGCATCAGACTTAGTCTCAACAGCCGGTCTAATTGCCACGATGGGGAGTGGGGGAAACCCCCCACCATATAACGTAGGTATTATTGGATGTAACCAGGCCTGTAAGCAAGGATAGGGAAGATAAAAACCTCCAATACAACCCTCATCCTAGCCCTGATCTCCTGACCGTATGAGCGCCCCCTAATGGTGGGAGGACTGCCCTTCTGACCCTAACGATCCCTAGCATAGGGGTCAGGTATAGGATATATTATCAAAAGACCACGGCACTCTGTAAATATTTTTAGTTACTTGTTTTATTTCATATCTTTTGTATATATATTTTTCTTTTGTATATCCATCCAAAAGTAATAGCCACTGGCCAACGTTTCGGTCTAATGTTAGACCTTGTTCACGGCCTTAGTTCTGTGGAGTAGGGAGAATCGTGGATGGCGATTCTCCCTACTCCACAGAACTAAGGCCGTGAACAAGGTCTAACATTAGACCGAAACGTTGGCCAGTGGCTATTACTTTTGGATGGATATACAAAAGAAAAATATATATACAAAAGATATGAAATAAAACAAGTAACTAAAAATATTTACAGAGTGCCGTGGTCTTTTGATAATAGTTGCACGTACCCCTACCACTGAGCACCTCCCAACCTTCAACAAGGAGTGCCGCTGAACCCCATATTTTCTCAAGGTATAGGATATAGGTATAGGTTCCTCAAGGACACAGACGAACCGGAGTCTCCACAGGCCAAACAACCAAAGACAAAGGGAAAAGCAACGGAACTACTGTCATGTACAAGAGTGAGTCCACCTGACCCCTTGACATAAAACACCAAAAGAAAGTAAACAACTCTTACTGTCATGTTCTATAGTGGGTCCACCTGACCCCTAGAACAACACTCCAACAGTAAGAGGAATAACACATAGGGAAATGTCTAGCATACATGCTGGGACAAACAACACCAACAGACCAGACATGTAACTACAACAAGACGTACAACACACCCCACACGCAAACCCACACCAAACATACAGCAAGTGAGGTAGGGTACAAGGAGGATACAAAAGGAAGACAATTTATGTCCAACAAGGTGGCCCTCAAGGACTGGGCAGGTTCACCCAGAAAAGGAGCAGAGCTCCATCACCAAGCAAGGCTGGAGCACAACTGACTCCAGCCTGAAAGCCACAGGTAAAATAAACCTCGTGGCCACACCCAGGACACACCTAAATCCCCACCAGCTAGATAATTAACCTCTCCGGCACCTGACAGGGAAGGCCCAAGGAGAAAGGAGGAGGCACCTACATGTTGTAACCACAACACGTTGCCGCTGGCAACAGCATGCATGGAAACCGTGTCACGGCGCACACCAAAGGCCGTGACACTAATATACAGGCTTGTGTACCTAGTTAATCTGCTGCACTAGTAATAATTAATCTGTTCAGTTATACATAGACGTACTATGCACCGACTCATTGTCAGCAGGTGGTATAATATATAGGCACGTTTATATAGTTCATCTGTTTTGCCATTCATACTTCATCTGTTACATTACTGATTCAGTTACTGTACTCTATGGCAAACAGACAGTTGTCTGGGCCCTCAAAAGGAATAGGCAGTGGCAAAAATGTTTCTGTAGCTAGCACAAGTAGCAGCAGAAGAAGGGGTGGTGGTAGCAGCAGCCGCTGCACTAGACCAGAGCTGCCACTGTCATCCAGCGGTCGTGTTTTGACCAATTATCCAGCTGTACTGGAATGGTTGACTCGCTCTTCAACATTATCTCAGGTGACAACAGATACACATACCCAGGAATCAGTGGGTTCCTCTGACACCACACTTTGGCATGGCCCAGGAACAACCTCTGTGCCCTCACCTGTCCTGCAACTGCCTCTTTCTTTTGCTGCTCCTTCTGCTCGGGAAGTAATGCATTCTGCTGGCTCTGCTCCGCTTTTCAGTGAGGATGAGCTTAGTGAGAACAGTCAGCAGCTTACAGGCCAGTACAGAGTTGAAGGAGAGAATTGCTGTGTCCTCCCTTGGGCATGCAACTAGCGATGATGACAGTCGGGTGGGAGCACGCGTTGCGAGCGGTCAGGGACTTGGCCATGAGACTGTGGAGGGTGACATAAGTGACGAACAGACATTAGTGGATAATGATGTATCTGATCGCACATGCGAGCTGGGTGAAGAGGGGGCATCATCATCATCAGGGAGTGAGGGTGACAGCAGGACTATGAGACATTAGTAGAGTGGCAGCAAGCCGATGAACTAGCAGGGTGGAAGCAGTGGGAGATCTCGAGCCAAACGTTCCTGAGGTACACGGTCTTCTACTCAGAAGCCAGGAAACAACTAGAGGTGCAAGGCTTCATAAAGGTAGCAGTAGGCAGTCAGCACGGATTGTTGGGTGTAAAATGCAATACTTGGCAGTGTGGGAATTTTTTATCAAGCTGCTGAAGGACGTTAGTGTGGCAGTATGCAGGATATGTGGGGAGAAGACTAGCGCGGTCAGGATGCTAATGTTGAGTCAACACATAGAGCGCCACCATAAAGTAGCCTGGGAAAACCATGTCACTCATTTAGTGCTACAGCCTGATGCAGCAACTGCTGCATCTCCCACCGGCACACACGACCTCTACAGCAGTCAGGGATCCTCAACCTCAGCAGAAGGAAGCTGTAATTTCCTCCCTTTATCTATTGCTCCTGATGCTCCACCTACTCCTCATCACGTGTTTTGTCAGCAATCAATCACTGAGGCGGTTGCAAAGATATAACTGTATTCGCGCCCTCATCCAGTGGCTCATAAGCTGAACATACACCTGGCCAAGTTGCTGGTAATACAGTTGCAGCCAGCCAGTAGCGCAGGGGCAACACGTGAGGTACACGGTGGACCGATGAGGGGTCAAGTAATAAAACACAGTTCATCAGTTTACTCACGATTAGCAGAAAGCCTCCCTGGGCTGGCAGCACAGTGTTGAGGTGGACAGCACGAAATCCTCCGGGGCACGCTCTGTGGTAGGGAAGCATCAGCCAAGATGGTGGTTGAGGTGCCCTTGATGTTACGGGTGCTTAGGGTGCTTGTTGCGGCTGAGTCCCTTGATGTTTTTTGTCGTGACGCCAGTACCGTTAATGGTGGTACAACCAATAGTATTAATAATGAAGTAGGCAGTGGTAAGGTACAACTCACAACTTTTACTGATGTTGACTTTGGTTGCAGCAGTACAGAATACAGTCTCTTGTTGGTATTAGAGTTAATCTGCAAGTCCACTGTTCCTAGGCTTTCTTAGGCTGGATTTGAGCTGTGGTTAGGGAGTACCTTATTCCTGTTGATGTGCTCAGTCCTATACCTTATCCTTTCCCTCCAAGCTGAATATTGGGACAGGTAGCTACTCCGTTTCCAAGAATTATGGTGTGGCTGCCAGAAGCTATAAGTCCTCCACCAGGCGCAAAGGTGTCTGTGGCCCTAAATAATGGCTATTATCACCGATGAATCTTTCTGATGCTTGTTTCTATTCCAGGGAGGAAAACTCTCTCCTACTGGTCAGGGATCAAGTGTATAGTCCGGCCACAGAAGGAAAACCCTCTTCTGCGCCTCACACCTTGGTACTACCACATAGCGAAGTTGGCTCCACTCACTAATCTGTGGTGTGGAGTCTTCACTCTGCATTCTCTCCCACTAATCTCATCTCATCTGATCTGATCTGCTCTCATCTGTGTCACTAGGCCTGACCTAGGTATATATAGAACCCAAGTTTTATCCCCATCTAGTGGTGAGATGTATAAATTACACCTAATCTGCCTGGTAACAGGGATTTTGCAGATAAATTAGTACAAATGTAACGGGGTTCCGAAGGTGCACTCGGTCTCCCATTAGCCGCAGACCTGCTGCTTAGCTTCTGGAGCGAGGATCTGTGTTTGACCTCGTTCCCAGGGCGGCTTTGCTAGCTGGGAGGCCCCCTGCTCCTAAGTCTGCCTTGAGCGCCTAGCTGATCACTCGGTGCTCGACTGATTGGTCTGTCGGTCATGTGACGCTGGCCACGTCACATGACCCTCAGTCCCCACTATAAATACAGGCAGCCTGCTGGCCACAGGTTGCCTGTTAATTTAGGTTCCACCTGTGACTTTGTCTTCCTGGCATACTTACCTCCTGCTGAATTCCTGACGATCCTCTGCCTGCTCCTTGTGTACTTTGCTGCTCTCCTGGTATTCTGACCCCGGCCTCCTCCTGACGATCCTCTGCTGACTCCTTTGGTACTTCACGACTCTCCTGGCATTTATGAGCCCGGCTTCCCCTGACAATTCTCTGCTTGCTCCATTTGTACTTTGTAGCTTTCCTGGTATTGACTCGGTCCGTTCACGTTCTGTTGTTTGCCTGTCTGTCATCCCTGCACTTATTCCAAGCTAGGGATTGCCGTCCAGTTGTCCCCTGTCATTAGGACTCGCGAGGCAAGTAGGCAGGGCCAGGGGTAAGGGTGGAGCGCAGTGGTCACTTCCCTTCCCCCTGTGTGTGTGTGTACGCGACCGTTACAAACAAAGTCACATAATACTGCATAATACAATTTTTAGGGTAAAAAGTGCTTTTAAGCAGTGCCCACATACATGTAGTGGGATGCTGCATACCCCCATGGTAAAATATAAGTCTCCCTCGACGTTGGTAATGTCTGAAGCTGTGGATCTCTAAGCCGATTCCTGAAATACACCAAATACACACCACCAAATATGTACATGTGAATACAAACATTGCAATGTATTATCATGACTCTTCAATAACCTCCTGTAAATAAAGGGTTACTCACAAAAATACATTCTAGGCAAATATATAAAATATCACATACATTTTTTTTTTTTATCTTATGGTAGATGTGTTACAGCCAAAATGGTTATTAAAGAATGATCTCACATAAGGGCATTAAAGTCCATGATATGGTTCAGAAGACAGAGTCCATACCTAAAATGGGGTATAAAACTTTTTTAAAGTGCAAAGACTTTTGTTGTAAAAGGATAAGCACAGAAAAGTCTTTCTGGGTAGTATGCTTTAAAGGGATTCTGTCACCAGGTTTTACCCCTGTCAGCTAAACATATGCTGATGTTCAGGGCGTCTTCACGATTCCTAATGTGGGCTTATAAATGTCATCTGTGGGCTTATTTAGCTAAAAAAACAGCTATTACTAACCTGTCAGTCATACAAATAAGGTGCCCAAGGGGATGTTAATGGATGCAAGGTGCCGGCCGCACCCGCCGCCGTTCGTGCCCAGCGTCGCCTTTCCAGACTTCTGTGCCGCCTCCTAATCCTCTGTGCCGCCTCTCGCTCTCCCTCCCTCCCCCCTCCTTCTGCTGTAAGATCTCGCGCTTGCGCACAGGGCTCTGCCTGATGCGCCCGTGCGGACTTCTCCATTTGGCTTCTTACAGCGAAGTGCGCATGCGCCGGCACTTCGCTCAACCCCTGTATGCGCGAGATCTTACAGCAGAAGGAGGGGGGAGGGAGGGAGAGCGAGAGGCGGCACAGAGGATTAGGAGGCGGCGCAGAAGTCTGGAAAGGCGGCGCTGGGCACGAACGGCGGCGGGTGCGGCCGGCACCTTGCATCCATTAGCATCCCCTTGGGCACCTTATTTGTTTGACTGACAGGTTAGTAATAGCTGTTTTTTAGCTAAATAAGCCCACAGATGACATTTATAAGCCCACATTAGGAATCGTGAAGACGCCCTGAACATCAGCATATGTTTAGCTGACAGGGGTAAAATCTGGTGACAGAATCCCTTTAAACGTTGCGTTACCAAAGTCCCTTGATAACCTGAAAATGGGGTAAAAAGGGGTTAAACAGGATAAAACACACATAAAGTGCAACATTTGTCTGGATTCAGGTGGAGTCCTTGATGGAGTCCTTGCAAATATAACACAGAGAGGGGCTCAAAACAAAAACAATAAGAGAAGTCCTCTCAAACAAATCTCAGCTCCTGTGATTGATGAACGGCCTACTTAATTGTAGGGATCAGAACACGATGATACAGTCTCTTGTTGGTATTAGAGTTAATCTGCAAGTCCACTGTTCCTAGGCTTTCTTAGACTGGATTTGAGCTGTGGTTAGGGAGTACATTATTCCTGTTGATGTGCTCAGTCCTATACCTTGTCCTTTCCCTCCAAGCTGAATATTGGGACAGGTAGCTACTCTGTTTCCCAGAATTATGGTGTGGCTGCCAGAAGCTATAAGTTCTCCACCATGCGCAAAGGTGTCTATGGCCCTAAATAATGGCTATTATCACCGATGAATCTTTCTGATGCTTGTTTCTATTCCAGGGAGGCAAACTCTCTCCTACTGGTCAGGGATGCAAGTGTACAGTCCGGCCACAGAAGGAAAACGCTCTTCTGCGCCTCACACCTTGGTACTACCATATAGCAAAGTTGGCTCCACTCACTAATCTGTGGTGTGGAGTCATCACTCTGCATTCTCTCCCACTAATCTCATCTCATCTGATCTGATCTGCTCTCATCTGTGTCACTAGGCCTGACCTAGGTATACAGGGAGTGCAGAATTATTAGGCAAATGAGTATTTTGACCACATCATCCTCTTTATGCATGTTGTCTTACTCCAAGCTGTATAGGCTCGAAAGCCTACTACCAATTAAGCATATTAGGTGATGTGCATCTCTGTAATGAGAAGGGGTGTGGTCTAATGACATCAACACCCTATATTAGGTGTGCATAATTATTAGGCAACTTCCTTTCCTTTGGCAAAATGGGTCAAAAGAAGGACTTGACAGGCTCAGAAAAGTCAAAAATAGTGAGATATCTTGCAGAGGGATACAGCACTCTTAAAATTGCAAAGCTTCTGAAGCGTGATCATCGAACAATCAAGCGTTTCATTCAAAATAGTCAACAGGGTCGCAAGAAGCGTGTGGAAAAACCAAGGCGCAAAATAACTGCCCATGAACTGAGAAAAGTCAAGCGTGCAGCTGCCAAGATGCCACTTGCCACCAGTTTGGCCATATTTCAGAGCTGCAACATCACTGGAGTGCCCAAAAGCACAAGGTGTGCAATACTCAGAGACATGGCCAAGGTAAGAAAGGCTGAAAGACGACCACCACTGAACAAGACACACAAGCTGAAACGTCAAGACTGGGCCAAGAAATATCTCAAGACTAATTTTTCTAAGGTTTTATGGACTGATGAAATGAGAGTGAGTCTTGATGGGCCAGATGGATGGGCCCGTGGCTGGATTGGTAAAGGGCAGAGAGCTCCAGTCCGACTCAGACGCCAGCAAGGTGAAGGTGGAGTACTGGTTTGGGCTGGTATCATCAAAGATGAGCTTGTGGGGCCTTTTCGGGTTGAGGATGGAGTCAAGCTCAACTCCCAGTCCTACTGCCAGTTTCTGGAAGACACCTTCTTCAAGCAGTGGTACAGGAAGAAGTCTGCATCCTTCAAGAAAAACATGATTTTCATGCAGGACAATGCTCCATCACACGCGTCCAAGTACTCCACAGCGTGGCTGGCAAGAAAGGGTATAAAAGAAGAAAATCTAATGACATGGCCTCCTTGTTCACCTGATCTGAACCCCATTGAGAACCTGTGGTCCATCATCAAATGTGAGATATACAAGGAGGGGAAAACAGTACACCTCTCTGAACAGTGTCTGGGAGGCTGTGGTTTCTGCTGCACGCAATGTTGATGGTGAACAGATCAAAACACTGACAGAATCCATGGATGGCAGGCTTTTGAGTGTCCTTGCAAAGAAAGGTGGCTATATTGGTCACTGATTTGTTTTTGTTTTGTTTTTGAATGTCAGAAATGTATATTTGTGAATGTTGAGATGTTATATTGGTTTCACTGGTAAAAATAAATAATTGAAATGGGTATATATTTGTTTTTTGTTAAGTTGCCTAATAATTATGCACAGTAATAGTCACCTGCACACACAGATATCCCCCTAAAATAGCTAAAACTAAAAACAAACTAAAAACTACTTCCAAAAATATTCAGCTTTGATATTAATGAGTTTTTTGGGTTCATTGAGAACATGGTTGTTGTTCAATAATAAAATTAATCCTCAAAAATACAACTTGCCTAATAATTCTGCACTCCCTGTATATAGAACCCAAGTTTTATTTCAATCTAGTGGTGGGATGTATAAATTACACCTAATCTGCCTGGTAACAGGGATTTTGCAGATAAATTAGTACAAAGTCACATAATACTGCATAATACAATTTTTAGGGTAAAAAGTGCTTTTAAGCAGTGCCCACACACATGTAGTGGGACGCTGCACAGTCCCTCCCTTTCCATATAGTGGTCTCTGAACATTTCAGAGAACTGATGGCTTGTGCCCACCCAAGGTGGAGAGTCCTAAGCAGTCATTATTTCTCAAAAAAAGCTGTACCAGCCCTGCAAACATATGTTTAGCAGAAGGTGGACCAGTCCTTGAGCCTGTCAGTGTCTTGTACAGTTCATGCCAGCGCTGACATGTGGAGCTGTAACTATAGCCAAGGACAATATATGACTTTTAAAGCCCACTAGGTAAATGTGGTTCTGACCTAGGCACACCAGCAACCTGGCTAGGTGATGGCAATGCCACCTCTGCGTTGATATCATGGGATTTATGCGCCAATGTCCTCCTTTGCCTCCTCATCCTCCACCTTGTCCTTTAGGCACAGTTCTGAGTGGTCCTCCAGCATACCACCTATGCAAAGCACCGCGTTGTCACATGGTTCAGCACCTGGTTAGCTGTGCCGAACGGAGTCGCACCGGGGAGGAACTACTCTGCATTATCAACCAAGAAATCGAATCCTGGCTGTCTCCTCGCCAACTGGAGATAAGAACCATGGTCACTGATAATGGGAAGAACATTCTGCGTGCGTTGCATCAGGGAGGTCTGACCCATGAGCCCTGCATGGTGCATGTCTTCAATCTGGTTGTCTCCTGGTTCCTGAAGTCCTGGTTGCAAGACATCTTGAAAATGTCAAGAAAACATGCACTTCAGCAAACCTTACTGTGCAAAACACTCCCTCCTTGAGCTGCAAAGGCAGAATGGTGTTCCCCTACATTGCGTAATATGTGACGTTTCCACATGTTGGAACTCCACCCTCCAGATGTTGGACTGACTGTATGAGCAGAGGAAACCTATGACCAATTTTTTTTATAATGCAGACGAATAGGACTACTCCCCAGTGTAACTTTGACGATCAACAGTGGCAGCTCATGCTTAACATCTGCAGTAGAGATGAGCTAATTTCTCAAAAATTTAATTTGGTCGGTTCACCGAATTGTCGGAAAAGATTAGATCCGATTTTATTTGTGGCCAGGTAGTTTCTGGCTGCAGAGAGCCTGTATAGTGGTGTAGAACAGTGTGCCTTGCAGTAACACGCATATGGAGTCTGCTGTGGTAGTGAAATAATACTGTGAGTCAGTATGACACGCAGATGACAGGTGTCGCTCTTAGAATCACTGCACACTTAACTTATTTGGGCAGTTACGGGGCCAAAACTGACCAACTAACTCCAGTTTGAACTCAGCCTTACAGGTCGATGTTAGCGTCAAGAAGAAGCGCACTACATTTACACCATCGTCAGCTGATTCCACATGAATGTCTACAGAACCTGTTCTATTAAACACTTATACAAGAAAAGCCCACCTGACAGAGTGGAGAGAGTGTCAGCAGTAAGTTTGTGTTGATGTCACTGATTATTTTGCTCTTCCTCTGATCCATCAGAACACTAACCCCCCAAAAAACTGTTGAGAATCCGCCTTCACTTGGTCACAGAGACCACAGAGTGGCCCAGTGACATACTGTTGAGGTAGCAGCAGCATGAGCATAACACAGAGCGGCCCAGTGACATAGTGGGGAGATAGCAGCAGCATGAGAAGACTACAGAGTAGCGAGGCGGCAGCAGCATGAGGAGACCACAGAGTAGTGAAGTGGCAGCAAGAGGAGACCACAGAGTGGCCCAGTGACATAGTGTTGAAGTGGCAGCAGCATGAGGAGACCACAGAGAAGTTATGTGGCAGCAGCATGAGGAGACCACAGAGTAGTGAACTGGCAGCAGCATAAGGAGACCACAGAGTGGCCCACTGACATAGTGTAGAGGTGGCAGCAGCATGAGGAGACCACATAGTGGCCCAGTGATGTAGCGTTGAGATGGCAGCAGCATGAGGAGACCACAGAGTGGCCCATTGATATAGTGTTGAGGTAGAAGCAGCATGAGGAGACCACAGAGTGGTGAGGTGGCAGCAACATTAGGAGACCACAGAGTGGCCCAGAGACAGCAGCATGAGGAGACCGCAGAGTGGCACAGTGACAGAGTGGTGAGGTGAGGGCAATACCAGTACCAGCTGAAGATGGTGGATAGCAGTAGGAGTAGGAGAATCTTTGATGTGGGGTGGCAGGGTGCACTCCAAGTATGCCAGAACCTGCTGGTTTAGGTTCTGCTCTATGTCTAGCTGCTGCTGCGAGTAGTTTCTTCAGTAGGCGGGTGAAGAAAACTGCTCATCAGCGACTCTAGACTTAAGTTTCTGCGGATGGAGCTTGTACTGCTCCTGCCCCCCCACCCCCCACCAGCAGCCATGGCTGTGGAAAGCAGAGGGCCCCCGGGCAGACCTGCATGAGAATGGGCAATGGCGCACATAGCATACAGCCAACTGACTATATAGGATGTCTCGATAGTAGTTCAGTTGGTCCTCCCTCTCAGCGGGTGAAAAAAAGGCCTCCATTTTGGATTGGTAGCGAGGGTCTAACATGGTGGAGAGCCAGTAGTCATCCCTCTGCCAAATGGTGACAATTCGGCTGTCATTACGCAAGCAACTGAGCATCGGGCCATTTGTGACTCGGAGGAACTCCCTGCCTCCATCTCCACTGCATACTGCCATGGTGTGTCTGGGTCATCTGCCTCATCTTTCTCATTGCCCTGTAGCTCCTCCAGCTGCTCCTGCTCCTCCTCTCCTGTCACCTGTGTAGAAAAACCACCCATTTCTCTACACATTGCTTGGGCTTGAATGTCCTTCTCCTCCTCCTCCTCCTTTTCCTCCTTTTAGTTCAGCCCCCGATGTAGTCACCAAGTCTCCTGTCCCTTGGCCAGCCAGATTTAGCAGCATCTGTTCCAGGACATGAATCAGTGGAATGACGTTGTTCATCCCGTAGTTCTGGCAACTGAAAAATAAAGTGGCCTCCTCAAAGGGCCCCAGCAAACGACAGTTGTCACGCATGAGCTGCCACTGGATAACATCAACGTTACATAGGGGAGTACATCTGTCCGCCTGTAATATCAAGAAATGGTTTATGGCCTTTCTCTGTTCATATAATCGGTCCAACATATGGGGGGTGGAATTCCAATTGGTCGAAACGTCGCATATTAGCCTATTTTGGGGGATGCCATTCTGCAGCTCAAGGAGGCTTTGCAGTGTACGAGTGGCTGAAGTGCATGCAAAGTTTCCTGGCCATTTTCAGGATGTCTTGCAGATAGGTGGAAGACTTCAGAAACCGCTTTACAACCAGATTGAAAATGTGCGCCATGCAGGGCGCATGGCTCAGCCCTCCTTGATGCAGCGCTGACACCATGTTCTTCCCGTTGTCAGTCACCATGGTTCAGATTTTGAGTTGTCGAGGAAAAAGCCAGGATTAAATTTCTTGATGAAGGACGTGGAGCAGTTCCTCCCCTGTGTTACTCCGTTTGTCCAGGCAAACTAGGTGCAGAACAGCATGACACCGCCATGCCCTGCACATGTGGTATGATGGTGGAGCACTGTGAATTGTCCCTGCAGTGGAGGCTGAGGACATGGTGGAGGATGAGGAGGCAGAGGCGGACGTTGTCGCAGGACCAACAACGTGAGAACGTGGAGGCGGAAGCGGCGTCACCTGGCCAAGTTGCTGGTGTGGCTGGGCAGAAAACACATTTACCTAGTGGGCAGTAAAGGACATATATTGTCCTTGACCATTGGCAGACAGCGACAGGCTCAAGGACTGGCCCACCTTCTGTTCTACATATGTGTGCAGGGCTTGTACTGCCTTTTTCGCAAAGAAATGACGGCTTGGGACTCTCTACCTCGTCTCGGCCCAAGCCATCAGTTCTCTGAAAGGTGCAGAGTCCACCACTTAAAAATGGAGCAACTGCAGCACCAGCAACTTGGCCAGGAGCATGTTCAGCTTCTGGGCGATTGGATGAGTGCACGCATACTGTTTTCTCTTGGCAATCACTTTGGTGATCAATTGCTGACGGAATGACTGATGAGGAGTAGGAAGAGGAGGAGCAGGAGCATCAAGACCAGCAGATGATGGGAAGGATATACAGCTCCCTTCGGCTGAGGTGGTGGAGCGGACTGCATGAAATTGGGTGTGTGCCACTGGGTGATGCAGTGGTTGCTGTGGCAGGCTGGACCACCACATTGGAACCACGGTCCTCCCAGGCCACTTTATGGTGATGCTGCATGTGTTGACGCAGGGCAGTGTTGCCAACATTTGCACCCTGCCCACGCTTCACCTTCTGCCCACAAATTTGGCAAATGGCCACGTTCACCTCCTCCGGTGCCTAACAAAATATTGCCACACCGCCAAGTATGGCATTTTCCCCCCAACATTCCATATGGACTGCCTGCTACCACTGCCTCCGTGAACCCCTGCACCGCTACTTCCCGGGCAGGTAGTCTTCTGTGAAGTGGGCGGTCTACCTCGGGCACGTTTGGCTCCCGACCTCACACTGCTTCCACCCTGCTGACTCCCAGCCACGCTACCACCTTGCTGGCTCAGCTGCTGCCTCATGTGCAAGTTGCCACCCTCTGCTCCTGATGATGATGATGATGATGAAGTCCCTTCTTCATCCGGCTCCCAAGTGCGATCGGCTTCATCATCCGCTACTGTCTGCACGTCACTGATGTTCCCCTCAATGGTCTCAGGGCCATGAGACTGACCGCTCGCAACATCAGCTCTCACGCAACTCTCATCTTCACTATTTGCCCGCCTACCGGAGGAAGCGGCGTATCCTCCTCCAGATCTTGGCTGGGCATTAGCTACTGACTGTCCTCTAGTAGCTCATCCTTGCTGAAAAGTGTAGCGGAGCCTACGGCATATAATACTTCTCTAGCAGAGGGAACAGAAAAGGAACGGCATATAATACTTCTCTAGCAGAGGGAACAGAAAAGGACAAAGGCAGGTTAAGGACAGGTGAGGGCACATGGCCTGCTCCCGGGCTATGCCAACTAAGCGTTGTGTCTAAAGAACCCACGACTCTTGGCTGAGGGTGTCTAATGTCACTTGGACAAAGTAGAAGACCGAGTCAACCATTCAAGCACCGCTGAGTTGCTGGTCAAGACAGGACCGCTAGATGACACCGGGAGCACTGGCATCTCGCTGCGACTCCTGCTGCTACCACCCCCCCACCCTTCTTCTTCTGCTGCCTGCAACAGAAATATTTTGGCCACTGCCCGTTCCCTTTGAAGGGCCTGTCAACTGTCTGTCTGACGTACTGTATAATAAGACGTAAGATGTACTTTTTTTTTATACTTATACACCCCAAAAAAGGCTGTAGCACAAAGTAACTGCACGGCAGAACGGCAAATAAGACATACTTTTTTTACACTTATACACCCCAAAAAAGGCTATAGTACAAGGTAACTGCACCGCAGAATGGTAAATAAGACAAATATTTTTTTTACACTTATACACCCCAAAAAAGGCTGGAGTACAAAGTAACTGCACCGCAGAACGGCAAATAAGACAAATTTTACTTTTACACCCCAAAAAAGGCTGTAGTACAAAGTAACTGCACCGCAGAAGGACAAATAACATGTAATCTTTTTACACTTATATAACCCAAAAAAGTAGGGAGTACAAAGTAACTGCAACGGAGAACGGCAAATAAGACGTACTTTATTTTACACTTATACACCCCAAAAAAGGCTGTAGTACAAAGTAGCTGCACCACAGAACGGCAAATAAAACGTACTTTTTTTACACTTATACAGCCCAAAAAAGGCTATAGTACAAGGTAACTGCACCGCAGAATGGCAAATAAGACAAATATTTTTTTTACCCTTATACACCCCAAAAAAGGCTGGAGTACAAAGTAACTGCACCGCAGAACGGCAAGTAAGATGTACATGTTTTTACACTTATACACCCCAAAAAAGGCTGTAGTACAAAGTAACTGCACCGCAGAACGGCAAATAAGATGTACTTTTTTTTACATTTATACACCCCAAAAAAGGCTGTAGTACAAAGTAACTGCACCGCAGAACTGCAAATAAAATGTATTTTTCTTTTTACACATCTAGTACAAACGGTGTATAAGTGTAAAAAAAATGACAACTTATTTGCCCTTCTGTGGTGCAGTTGCTTTGTACTACAGCCTTTTTTGGGGTGTATAAATGTAAAAAAAAGTACATCTTATTTGCCCTTCTGCGGTGCAGTTACTTTGTACTACAGCCTTTTT
Organism: Bufo bufo; assembly: GCF_905171765.1. Lineage (NCBI taxonomy): Eukaryota > Metazoa > Chordata > Amphibia > Anura > Bufonidae > Bufo > Bufo bufo. Next base: position 449,698,517 of record NC_053390.1, on the reverse strand, counting down.
TGGCGGGTATTATTTTAATTAAATTATTTTATTATACATTATGTCAGACAGAAAGGTGACAGGCCCTTCAAAGAGAACAGGCAGTGGCCAAAATATTTCTGTCTGGGAGGTCAGGAGCCAAACGTGCCCGAGGTAGACTGCCCGCTTCTCAGTAGACTACCTGCCCGGGAATTAGCGGTGCAGGGGTTCACGGAGGCAGTGGTAGCAGGCAGTCAATACGGAATGTTGAGGGGAAAATGCCATACTCAGCGGTGTGTAAATTTTTGGTTAGGCCACCGGAGGAGGTGAACGTGGCCATTTGCCGAATTTGTGGGCAGAAGGTGAAGCATGGGCAGGGTGCCAATGTTGGCAACACCACCCTGCGTCAACACATGCAGCATCATATGGGTGCAGTACATCATCTAGTGCAAACCTAAAAGCAGCAGCATCATAGCAATTTGGATCCCCAATAAGTGCAACAAGGTGTAATAGAATCACTCCTATTACCCAGGCTGTACACTCTCTTATTGCACCCTGTTCTCCTTTTATAGCGTGGATGATGCCTCCCTATGCTTTCCCTATACTTTGAATAATCTTTCCCTGAACTTGTAAATCGTTTTTTCAGCACAATAAAGTCTTTTCTAACACTGTCCCTAGCGCCTGCTAAGATCTCTCCCTGCACTAAGCACACTGGAAAATGGCTCAATCCAAAATTGCTGAGGGTATTTATAGGGCTGTGCCATCACAGGGGCTGGCTGGCAGCTGTTTGGCTACATGCATGGCATTGTGAGTGATCCCTCATTCCCAGAGTTCTTTGCTCCATATCCTAACATGTGCAGCAGCCATTTTAGGTGCGAATCTAATTTTTCCTGAAATTCGGATCGAATTCCACTTCGTCAACTTCGATTCGCTCATCTCTAATCTGCAGTTTGCTCAGGCCCTCTACGGAGAACACAATATTTGTCCTGTCGCCATTCCACTCCTTCATGTCCTGGAGAGGATGTTGATAAATCAGACTGGCGAGGGGATAGAAGATGTGGCACCCACATCACACAGCCACCTGATCCCTGTGGAAGCTAAACTGGAGAACATAAATGCCCAGGAATTCTGTAGACAATGAAGACAACACAGATGACCCTGACAGACCATGACATTACATAGGGGAGATGGAGGCAGGTAGTCCCTCAGAGTCTCTTGTGCAAATGGCCAAATGCATGCTGAGTTGCTTGCGTAGTGACAGCTGCATTAACACCATTCGGTAGAGGAATGACTACTGGCTCTCCACAATGTTAGACCCTCGTAACCGGTCCAAAATGGGGGCCTTTTTTACACCTTCTGAGAGGGATGAAAAACTTAACTACTATCAAGACATCATTTGTAGCTGGTTGGTTGCTGCCTACGCATGCCATCACCCATCCTCACAAAGGTTTAACCGGGGAAACCCTCTGAGCTCCACTGCCATGACTGCTGGAGGGGGGTGGGGGGTAGGAGCAGCACCAGCTCCATCAGCAGCAACTTAAGTCTCTAATTAGCACTTTTCTTCACCCGCCTACTGAAGAAAACACCTAGCTGCAGCAGGACATGGAGCAGGATGCACCCTGTCACCCCAGATCCAAGATCTCATGAACTACTGGGCAGCAAAACTTGAATTGTGACCGCAAGTGGCCGAGTTTGCCCTAGACAAGCTTTCCTGTCTGGCCAGTAGTGTGGCATCAGAGCTGGTGTTTAGTGCAGTGGGTGGCATAGTTACCCCAAAGAGAAGTCAGATTTTTAATACAAAATGTTGAGAGACCTTTATAAAGATAAATCAGGCATGGATCAACTGGGATTTACAGACACTAGTGGCTGATACAACAGACTAGATTATTCTGGCAGTAATGATCTGACTGTAGTATGCTGCTGATGTTAGAGACAAATAGCCAAAACTCATGCAAATTGAGCATAAGGCCTCTATCACATGGTCAGAATTTTGCATCAGGATTTGATCATGATTTGGAAGCCAAAAGCAGGAGTGAGTCCAAAGACATGCAAATATTTCCATCACATGTTATCTCTGTTTTGGTCCCACTTCTGTTTTTGCCTTACAAATACTGATCAAATGCTGTCCAAATACAGGCAGATGCGCAAACTACAGTATCCACTTTTTTTGGCTGTTCTTCTGATGGATCAGAAGAATTGAATACCTGTAAATACCTGCGGACTACAGGTAATGGCACTTCGCTCGACGATGCCATTACCTGTAGTCCACACGGGCGCAGACTACAGTGTGTAGTGCGCACGCGCGAGATTTCAAACAGGCTCAGGCATTACGTCAGCGCGCCGGCTCTTGAATATATATTAGAGGCGGCGCTGGACTCAGGAAGGCGGCACTGGGCACCGGACTGAGGGGTGCGGCTGGGCACCAAGTTAGGAAAGGACATCCCCTTTGGCACCTTATGTAAAGTCATTAGCATATCACTAATATAGATTTTATAAAGAAATAAATCAAGACTATTAGTTAATAAGGGCATCATTTAATACAGCTCGGGGAGACCTACAGTCGTGGCCAAAAGTTATGAGAATGACAAAAATATTGGAAATTGGAAAAGTTGCTGCTTAAGTTTTTATAATAGCAATTTGCATATACTCCAGAATGTTATGAAGAGTGATCAGATGAATTGCATAGTCCCTCTTTGCCATGAAAATGAACTTAATCCCCAAAAAACTTTCCACTGCATTTCATTGCTGTCATTAAAGGACCTGCTGAGATCATTTCAGTAATCGTCTTGTTAAGGCCTATTGCACACGACCGTATGGCTTTTTCAGTGTTTTGCGATCCGTTTTTCACGGATCCGTTGTTCCGTTTTTTGTTTCCGTTGTGTTTCCGTTTCTGTTCCGTTTTTCCGTTCCGTTTTTCCGTATGGCATATACAGTATACAGTAATTACATAGATAAAATTGGGCTAGGCATAACATTTTCAATAGATGGTTCAGCAAAAAACGGAACGGAAACGGAAGACATACGGATGCATTTCCGTATGTGTTCCGTTTTTTTGCGGACCCATTGACTTGAATGGAGCCACGGACTGTGATTTGCGGGCAATAATAGGACATGTTCTATGTTAAAACGGAACGGAAAAACGGAAATACGGAAACGGAATGCATACGGAGTACATTCCGTTTTTTTTGCGGAACCATTAAAATGAATGGTTCCGTATACGGACCGTATACGGAACGCAAAAAACGTCCAGTAAACGGGGAAAAAAAACGTCCGTGTGCAATAGGCCTAACTCAGGAGAGAATGTTGACGAGCACAAGGCTGGAGATCATTATGTCAGGATGATTGGGTTAAAATGGCTTGACATGTTAAAAGGAGGGTGATGCTTGAAATCATTGTTCTTCCATTGTTAACCATGGTGACCTGCAAAGAAACGCGTGCAGCCATCATTGCGTTGCATAAAAATGGCTTCACAGGCAAGGATATTGTGGCTACTAAGATTGCACCTCAATCAACAATTTATAGGATCATCAAGAACTTCAAGGAAAGAGGTTCAATTCTTGTTAAGAAGGCTTCAGGGCGTCCAAGAAAGTCCAGCAAGCGCCAGGATCGTCTCCTAAAGAGGATTCAGCTGCGGGATCAGAGTGCCACCAGTGCAGAGCTTGCTCAGGAATGGCAGCAGGCAGGTGTGAGATCTGCACGCACAGTGAGGCGAAGACTTTTGGAAGATGGCCTGGTGTCAAGAAGGGCAGCAAAGAAGCCACTTCTCTCCAAAAAAAACATCAGGGACAGATTGATCTTCTGCAGAAAGTATGGTGAATGGACTGCTGAGGACTGGGGCAAAGTCATATTCTCTGATGAAGCCTCTTTCCGATTGTTTGGGGCATCTGGAAAAAGGCTTGTCCGGAGAAGAAAAGGTGAGCGCTACCATCAGTCCTGTGTCATGCCAACAGTAAAGCATCCTGAGACCATTCATGTGGGGTTGTTTCTCATCCAAGGGAGTGGGCTCACTCACAATTTTGCCCCAAAACACAGCCATGAATAAAGAATGGTACCAAAACACCCTCCAACAGCAACTTCTTCCAACACTCCAACAACAGTTTGGTGAAGAACAATGCATTTTCCAGCACGATGGAGCACCGTGCCATAAGGCAAAAGTGATAACTAAGTGGCTCGGGGACCAAAACATTGACATTTTGGGTCCATGGCCTGGAAACTCCCAGATCTTAATCCCATTGAGAACTTGTGGTCAATCCTCAAGAGGCGGGTGGACAAATAAAAACCCACTAATTCTGACAAACTCCAAGAAGTGATTATGAAAGAATGGGTTGCTATCAGTCAGGAATTGTCCCAGAAGTTGATTGAGAGCATGCCCAGTCGAATTGCAGAGGTCCTGAAAAAGAAGGGCCAACACTGCAAATACTGACTCTTTGCATAAATGTCATGTAATTGTCGATAAAAGCCTTTGAAACGTATGAAGTGCGTGTAATTATATTTCACTACATCACAGAAACAACTGAAACAAAGATCTAAAAGCAGTTTAGGAGCAAACTTTGTGAAAACTAATATTTTTGTCATTTTCAAAACTTTTGGCCACTACTGTACAAGTAGCTATGTTTTACTGTAGGGGGTAAAATGTGGTGCCAGAATCCCGTTACATTAGGTTTTGTTGGTTGTACTTTTTTGTTTGGATTCTAGGTTAAGCGGTCCTTTTAAAGATGGATCTTTTCTGTTTAAGATTATTTTATTCTTATATATATTTTACTATTTATACTCTTTGTCTCCGGTAATTGTAGGCATCTAGACTTTTCAACTGTAACCTATAATGAGATACAAATCAATACAAATCCTCTCTGCTCAATTGTTCTATCCTCTGGACATTAATAAACATGCTGTTTCCATCATGTAAATCACCTAGATGCATAATGGAGCGTGAACATACTTAAGAATAGTTTTAATAGATGTGTGGCAAATGATTGCTAGATTCATAGTTGTATCCACACACATATTCCCCTATCTATAATGAGAAAAATGCGATAATTACTCTCATTTCCTTTGAAAAAAAAAGTTCTTTGTTGATATTTTTTTGCTTGGTATTTTGGACATGCAGTTCTGTGTAATGAAAAACCTATATAAATATCTGAGAATGTAAGCTCTTGTAAGTAGGACCTTCACAATGCCTCAAGTTACATTCCCTTACGCATATCAAAGAATATTTGTTTTCCTCCCTATCGTATTTGCCCCTGGGCCCACACATTCATTCATCCTCTATATTCTTAGCTTATAAATAAAATATACTTCTAACAATAATCCTGAAATTTTGTAGGAATTTATAAGCAAAACAGAACAAGTTGCTTATATTAATAGTTATACCTAGCCCACAATTGCTAAATCGACAGATGAGATAGTTTGACAAATGAGGGAAAATTCCTAAAAATCACAAATGTTGCTATTATTATGTCAGTGTCCCTTGGTTTGTAGTTTATTATAAAATACATTACCATCAAAATAATTTTATGTTAAAAACTGTTGTCTGGGGGCGTAGCTTAGCTTCCATGGTGTAAGATTTGCTTCTTCTCCCAGGCCCCAGCATAGTAAAATCCCACTAATATTATCGGCAAAAAAAAAACATTAGAAGCCTCCCCAACTACCCTTCTCACTCCTGGAGACCACACTGCTAAATAAGCTGACCAAACATTGAGCGGCACATTGTTATAATAAGCACATGTACTGTATGTATGTAGACTTTAACTAACTTACTAGCAATTTTCACCACTCCTAGCACAAAAAGTCTCATATCCTGTGAGTATAGCCCTCACAGTAATTTTTGAAATTTTTTTTACTTTTCTTCTTTACGTGTTATATCAAAAAATATATTATTGGTGTATGAAAGCTGTCCCAGCTTATAATAGTATTTTGTTAAATTACATCCTTCGACACATGACTGTTCCTATGGTGTAGGACTGTTTCCCCATTACCAATGGTAAAACTGACGAAATTGAGCACCAGCTGATTCCTAAATTATGTCTCTTGGCAGCAACACTTACAAATGTTTATGCAGGTAGTGAAAACGTGGACAGATTATTTGTTTCACAAAGACAGGCAATTCTTAAAAATAAAGGTTATCACTCATTCATCATCTTGGTTGTCTGTAAATGATCAAAAGCCACCTGACATTTTTCACACCACATGCTCTTTTAATATTGAAAGACTATCCTTAGCCTATCTGACATTGGTGGCACAGCCAGGCAATATGCCACCAATGTACAGTACCAATCATTTGGTTATGTGATTGCAGGTCATTCAACAGTAACAAGACCTGCAGAAGAGAAAGAAGAGCATTGCTGGTCTGTCTCCTCAGCCTGGGGGTATGAAAAAAATGGATAACTATATCGCTGGATACAGTGAATTTTGGGACAGGAAATCAATGGTACCACTATTTTTAAAGCGATCTTGTTGATAAAATGTCTAGGAATAAGGAAAACAATGTGGCAAGATATGGAGGTACTGAATACAATGTACGCAATGGGAAAAAAAAGAATTTAAAACATTGGAGGCTGTTCATGCATAAAAGCATTCCAATATTTACAAAGATCTTAATAGGATATGTATGCAATATAGTGTCAGGCTAACCACAGACTCTTGGAAAAGAAAAGAGTAGCATACATTAGCAGATCACCTTCTTCCTAACTGCTTAAGAAAAAGCCACATTAAGAATGACCCTGGAGGCCTTTTCAGGTATGCTTAGTGATTCAATGGCTTGTTCTTAATGAGGCTCTGTTGTAAGCATTACTGGGAAAATAAGGGGGCTTTGTAAAGTGGTGAGGCCTTTATTGCAATCTACTGTACATTTGGTCAACCAATATTAACCGGACAGAATGATATAAAAAAAACGGCCCCCAAGGAGTCATAATAATCACCAAAAAATGAAGCTGACTTTCGTGTATATGAAAATCCAAAAAGCTTTATTGTAAATATATATGAACAGTACATACATGTATTATAAAACAGGCAGCACAAGGCGGGACACACAAATGAGGAGCAGGACCCAAGGAGAGGCCGGGAGATCAGTGCACTAAAATACAGGGAAAAAGAATACTAGCTGAAAGAGCATACCTCAGAGCCTCATGGCAGCAACACCCCAAACACAATGCAAAAGAGGCGATTGTGGAGACTGAGGCTAAGATGGAAGGAACACAAAGGAACACAATTAAACATACCCTGAATGGTGCAAAGCTCTCTCAGACAATTCCTGACTCAACGCCGTTTCGCCAGTAGATCTGGCTTCTTCCGGGGATACCGAAACACATAAAAACATTTCCCCTATATAGTGCCCAAACAGGTGTGTGGAAGATAATTAAGATTGCAGGACCTGAATGACGTCAGCACCAATGGAATTGGAGCCCCAGTACTTAAGAGCCAATCAATAGAACCAAAAGCACCTAATGGGGGCAGGACTAAGCTGACAGAGCGAGCATGTGAGCAAGCACATGACTGCAGTGTCAGAGGTGCTTCATAAGACACGCCCTGACTATGCCAGGAAAGCCAATCAGTGGCCCATGTATTCATATGGAGGAGGAACCTGGGGCAGTGCAGTAGGTGCGGCAAAACGTCTGAGTGACAGCGGAACCAACAAAACATGAGGCCTCAAACTCCAAGGGGCGGAGGGATAGTGATGCGGCGATCACGTGACACAGCACGTGACCGTGATGTCACGGGCGCCGCCAAGGCAACGCCCCCACTGCAAAACCACAAGCAGTGGTAAACGCCCCACCCCGGCAACGCAGGCAAGCCTTAGTGACAGAGCGGTCACGTGATGCAGCACACGACCGCGGCGGCACACTTAAGGCTACTTTCACACCTGCGTTCAGAGTGGATCCGTCTGGTGTCTGCACTAGGGATGAGCGAACCCGAACTGTATAGTTCGGGTTCGTACCGAATTTTGGGGTGTCCGTGACACGGACCCGAACCCGAACATTTTCGTAAAAGTCCGGGTTCGGTGTTCGGCGCTTTCATGGCGCTTTTTTAAAGGCTGCAAAGCAGCCAATCAACAGGCGTCATACTACTTGCCCCAAGAGGCCATCACAGCCTTGCCTACTATTGGCATGGCTGTGATTGGCCAGTGCAGCATGTGACCCAGCCTCTATATAAGCTTGGGTCACGTAGCGCTGCACGTCACTCTGCTGATTCAAGCATAGGGAGAGGTTGCTGCTGCGACGTTAGGGCGAGATTAGGCAGATTAACTCCTCCAAAAGACTTAATTCAGTGATCGATCTCCAGCTGTGGATCATATAAGTGCTGATATTGAATTGCTCACTTTTTTTAGGCTGCCCAGAGCGTTTTTATATCACTTTTTTCTGGGGTGATCGGCGGCCATTTTGTGGCTTGTGGTGCGCCAGCACAAGCTACCACCAAGTGCATTTAACCATCAATTGTGTGGTTATTTTTTGCTATATTCTACATCAGGTGCAGGCTGAGCCTGTGTCACCCAAGTGCATTTAACCATTAACAGTGTGGTTATTTTTTGGCCATATACTACATCAGGTGCAGGTTGAGCCTGTGTCACCCAAGTGCATTTAACCATCAACAGTGTGGTTATTTTTTGGCCATATACTACATCAGGTGCAGGCTGAGCCTGTGTCACCCAAGTGCATTTAACAGTCAACAGTGTGGTTATTTTTTGGTCATATACTACATCAGGTGCAGGCTGAGCCTGTGTCACCCAAGTGCATTTAACCATCAATAGTGTGGTTATTTTTTGGCCATATACTACATCAGGGGCAAGTTGAGCCTGTCACCCAGCGCCTAAAAAATAGACCTGACATTTATATTCCTCCAAATCAGTACTGTTTTAGCTGGTCAAGTTATTTGTAGTGACCGTAAAAGCACAGTTTTTGTTCTGGAGTGAAAAACTATTCCCAAATTTGCCATTCTCAAAATTAGTAGTTTCTGCTATATCAGGCCTACTTTAAATCTATCCCAAAAAGGATATCTTAGATTGAAGGTGCTGATAGTGTCATTCTGAAAAACTTAACACACACGCTACCGTGCAGATACAAGTCTAATTCTGTGATTAAAGGTATATCTGTCACACAGCGCGTAAAAAATAGGCCTCACATTTATATTCAACCAAATCTGTACTGTTTTAGCTGGTCAAATTATTTGTAGTGACCGTAAAAGCACAGTTTTTGTTCTGGGTTGAAAAACTATTCCAAAATTTGCCATTCTCAAAATTAGTAGTTTCTGCTATATCAGGCCTACTTTAAATCTATCCCAAAAAGGATATCTTAGATTGAAGGTGCTGATAGTGTCATTCTGAAAAACTTAACACACACGCTACCGTGCAGATACAAGTCTAATTCTGTGATTAAAGGTATATCTGTCACACAGCGCAAAAAAAATAGGCCTCACATTTATATTCAACCAAATCTGTACTGTTTTAGCTGGTCAAATTATTTTTAGTGACCGTAAAAGCACTGTTTTTGTTCTGGGTTGAAAAACTATTCCCAAATTTGCCATTCTCAAAATTAGTAGTTTCTGCTATATCAGGCCTACTTTAAATCTATCCCAAAAAGGATATCTTAGATTGAAGGTGCTGATAGTGTCATTCTGAAAAACTTAACACACACGCTACCGTGCAGATACAAGTCTAATTCTGTGATTAAAGGTATATCTGTCACACAGCGCCTAAAAAATAGGCCTCACATTTATATTCAACCAAATCTGTCATTACTTGTGTGCCTGTATTAGTGTAATACGGTACCTAAATAGATAGCCAGACAGTGTTAGGTGTCTGTAAAAAAAGGCCTGAATTTTAATTCAATACATTGGCCCGAATAATATTTTTCTTATTGTGGTGTACGGTAACAATGAGGAAAACAACTAGTAAGGGACGCGGACGTGGACATGGTCGTGGTGGTGTTAGTGGACCCTCTGGTGCTGGGAGAGGACGTGGCCGTTCTGCCACAGCCACACGTCCTAGTGTACCAACTACCTCAGGTCCCAGTAGCCGCCAGAATTTACAGGGATATTTGGTGGGGCCCAATGCCATTCTAAGGATGGTAAGGCCTGAGCAGGTACAGGCATTAGTCAATTGGGTGGCCGACAGTGCATCCAGCACGTTCACATTATCTCCCACCCAGTCTTCTGCAGAAAGCACACAGATGGTGCATGAAAACCAAGCCCATCAGTCTGTCACATCACCCCCATGCATATCAGGGAAACTGTTTGAGCCTCAATTTATGCAGCAGTCTCTTATGCTGTTTGAAGACTCTGCTGCCAGGGTTTCCCAAGGGCATCCACCTAGCCCTTCCCCAGGGGTGGAAGAGATAGAATGCACTAACGCACAACCACTTATGTTTCCTGATGATGAGGACATGGGAATACCACCTCAGCACGTCTCTGATGATGACGAAACACAGGTGCCAACTGCTGCGTCTTTCTGCAGTGTGCAGACTGAACAGGAGGTCAGGGAGGAAGACTGGGTGGAAGACGATGCAGGGGACGATGAGGTCCTAGACCCCACATGGAATGAAGGTCGTGCCACTGACTTTCAGAATTCGGAGGAAGAGGCAGTGGAACCTGGGGCAGTGCAGTAGGTGCGGCAAAACGTCTGAGTGACAGCGGAACCAACAAAACATGAGGCCTCAAACTCCAAGGGGCGGAGGGATAGTGATGCGGCGATCACGTGACACAGCACGTGACCGTGATGTCACGGGCGCCGCCAAGGCAACGCCCCCACTGCAAAACCACAAGCAGTGGTAAACGCCCCACCCCGGCAACGCAGGCAAGCCTTAGTGACAGAGCGGTCACGTGATGCAGCACACGACCGCGGCGGCACACTTAAGGCTACTTTCACACCTGCGTTCAGAGCGGATCCGTCTGGTGTCTGCACTAGGGATGAGCGAACCCGAACTGTATAGTTCGGGTTCGTACCGAATTTTGGGGTGTCCGTGACACGGACCCGAACCCGAACATTTTCGTAAAAGTCTGGGTTCGGTGTTCGGCGCTTTCATGGCGCTTTTTTAAAGGCTGCAAAGCAGCCAATCAACAAGCGTCATACTACTTGCCCCAAGAGGCCATCACAGCCTTGCCTACTATTGGCATGGCTGTGATTGGCCAGTGCAGCATGTGACCCAGCCTCTATATAAGCTTGGGTCACGTAGCGCTGCACGTCACTCTGCTGATTCAAGCATAGGGAGAGGTTGCTGCTGCGACGTTAGGGCGAGATTAGGCAGATTAACTCCTCCAAAAGACTTAATTCAGTGATCGATCTCCAGCTGTGGATCATATAAGTGCTGATATTGAATTGCTCACTTTTTTTAGGCTGCCCAGAGCGTTTTTATATCACTTTTTTCTGGGGTGATCGGCGGCCATTTTGTGGCTTGTGGTGCGCCAGCACAAGCTACCACCAAGTGCATTTAACCATCAATAGTGTGGTTATTTTTTGCTATATTCTACATCAGGTGCAGGCTGAGCCTGTGTCACCCAAGTGCATTTAACCATTAACAGTGTGGTTATTTTTTGGCCATATACTACATCAGGTGCAGGTTGAGCCTGTGTCACCCAAGTGCATTTAACCATCAACAGTGTGGTTATTTTTTGGCCATATACTACATCAGGTGCAGGCTGAGTCTGTGTCACCCAAGTGCATTTAACAGTCAACAGTGTGGTTATTTTTTGGTCATATACTACATCAGGTGCAGGCTGAGCCTGTGTCACCCAAGTGCATTTAACCATCAATAGTGTGGTTATTTTTTGGCCATATACTACATCAGGGGCAAGTTGAGCCTGTCACCCAGCGCCTAAAAAATAGACCTGACATTTATATTCCTCCAAATCAGTACTGTTTTAGCTGGTCAAGTTATTTGTAGTGACCGTAAAAGCACAGTTTTTGTTCTGGAGTGAAAAACTATTCCCAAATGTGCCATTCTCAAAATTAGTAGTTTCTGCTATATCAGGCCTACTTTAAATCTATCCCAAAAAGGATATCTTAGATTGAAGGTGCTGATAGTGTCATTCTGAAAAACTTAACACACACGCTACCGTGCAGATACAAGTCTAATTCTGTGATTAAAGGTATATCTGTCACACAGCACGTAAAAAATAGGCCTCACATTTATATTCAACCAAATCTGTACTGTTTTAGCTGGTCAAATTATTTGTAGTGACCGTAAAAGCACAGTTTTTGTTCTGGGTTGAAAAACTATTCCCAAATTTGCCATTCTCAAAATTAGTAGTTTCTGCTATATCAGGCCTACTTTAAATCTATCCCAAAAAGGATATCTTAGATTGAAGGTGCTGATAGTGTCATTCTGAAAAACTTGACACACACGCTACCGTGCAGATACAAGTCTAATTCTGTGATTAAAGGTATATCTGTCACACAGCGCATAAAAAATAGGCCTCACATTTATTTTCAACCAAATCTGTACTGTTTTAGCTGGTCAAATTATTTTTAGTGACCGTAAAAGCACAGTTTTTGTTCTGGGTTGAAAAACTATTCCCAAATTTGCCATTCTCAAAATTAGTAGTTTCTGCTATATCAGGCCTACTTTAAATCTATCCCAAAAAGGATATCTTAGATTGAAGGTGCTGATAGTGTCATTCTGAAAAACTTAACACACACGCTACCGTGCAGATACAAGTCTAATTCTGTGATTAACCACTTCAGCCCCCAGTGCTTAAACACCCTGAAAGACCAGGCCACTTTTTACACTTCTGACCTACACTACTTTCACCGTTTATTGCTCGGTCATGCAACTTACCACCCAAATGAATTTTACCTCCTTTTCTTCTCACTAATAGAGCTTTCATTTGGTGGTATTTCATTGCTGCTGACATTTTTACTTTTTTTGTTATTAATCGAAATTTAACGATTTTTTTGCAAAAAAATGACATTTTTCACTTTCAGTTGTAAAATTTTGCAAAAAAAACGAGATCCATATAGAAATTTTGCTCTAAATTTATAGTTCTACATGTCTTTGATAAAAAAAAAATGTTTGGGTAAAAAAAAAAATGGTTTGGGTAAAAGTTATAGCGTTTACAAACTATGGTACAAAAATGTGAATTTCCGCTTTTTGAAGCAGCTCTGACTTTCTGAGCACCTGTCATGTTTCCTGAGGTTCTACAATGGCCAGACAGTACAAACACCCCACAAATGACCCCATTTCGGAAAGTACACACCCTAAGGTATTCGCTGATGGGCATAGTGAGTTCATAGAACTTTTTATTTTTTGTCACAAGTTAGCGGAATATGATGATTTTTTTTTTTTTTTTTTTTTTTTTTTCTTACAAAGTCTCATATTCCACTAACTTGTGACAAAAAATAAAAACTTCTATGAACTCACTATGCCCATCAAGAAATACCTTGGGGTCTCTTCTTTCCAAAATGGGGTCACTTGTGGGGTAGTTATACTGCCCTGGCATTCTAGGGGCCCAAATGTGTGGTAAGGAGTTTGAAATCAAATTCTGAAAAAAATGACCTGTCAAATCCGAAAGGTGCTCTTTGGAATATGGGCCCCTTTGCCCACATAGGCTGCAAAAAAGTGTCACACATCTGGTATCTCCGTACTCAGGAGAAGGTGGGGAATGTGTTTTGGGGTGTCATTTTATATATACCCATGCTGGGTGAGAGAAATATCTTGGCAAAAGACAACTTTTCCCATTTTTTTATACAAAGTTGGCATTTGACCAAGATATTTATCTCACCCAGCATGGGTATATATAACATGACACCCCAAAACACATTCCCCACCTTCTCCTGAGTACGGAGATACCAGATGTGTGACACTTTTTTGCAGCCTAGGTGGGCAAAGGGGCCCATATTCCAAAGAGCACCTTTCGGATTTGACAGGTCATTTTTTTCAGAATTTGATTTCAAACTCCTTACCACACATTTGGGCCCCTAGAATGCCAGGGCAGTATAACTACCCCACAAGTGACCCCATTTTGGAAAGAAGACACCCCAAGGTATTCCGTGAGGGGCATGGCGAGTTCCTAGAATTTTTTATTTTTTGTCACAAGTTAGTGGAAAATGATGATTTTTTTTTTTTTTTTTTTTTCATACAAAGTCTCATATTCCACTAACTTGTGACAAAAAATAAAAACTTCCATGAACTCACTATGCCCATCAGCGAATACCTTGGGGTCTCTTCTTTCCAAAATGGGGTCACTTGTGGGGTAGTTATACTGCCCTGGCATTCTAGGGGCCCAAATGTGTGGTAAGGAGTTTGAAATCAAATTCAGTAAAAAATGACCTATGAAATCCAAAAGGTGCTCTTTGGAATGTGGGCCCCTTTGCCCACCTAGGCTGCAAAAAAGTGTCACACATCTGGTATCCCCGTACTCAGGAGAAGTTGAGGAATGTGTTTTGGGGTGTCTTTTTACATATACCCATGCTGGGTGAGATAAATATCTTGGTCAAAAGCCAACTTTGTATAAAAAAATGGGAAAAGTTGTCTTTTGCCAAGATATTTCTCTCACCCAGCATGGGTATATGTAAAATGACACCCCAAAACACATTCCCCACCTTCTCCTGAGTACGGAGATACCAGATGTGTGACACTTTTTTGCAGCCTAGGTGGGCAAAGGGGCCCATATTCCAAAGAGCACCTTTCGGATTTGACAGGTCATTTTTTTCAGAATTTGATTTCAAACTCCTTACCACACATTTGGGCCCCTAGAATGCCAGGGCAGTATAACTACCCCACAAGTGACCCCATTTTGGAAATAAGACACCCCAAGGTATTCCGTGAGGGGCATGGCGAGTTCCTAGAATTTTTTATTTTTTGTCACAAGTTAGTGGAAAATGATGATTTTTTTTTATTATTTTTTTTTCATACAAAGTCTCATATTCCACTAACTTGTGACAAAAAATAAAAACTTCCATGAACTCACTATGCCCATCAGCGAATACCTTGGGGTCTCTTCTTTCCAAAATGGGGTCACTTGTGGGGTAGTTATACTGCCCTGGCATTCTAGGGGCCCAAATGTGTGGTAAGGAGTTTGAAATCAAATTCAGTAAAAAATGACCTATGAAATCCAAAAGGTGCTCTTTGGAATGTGGGCCCCTTTGCCCACCTAGGCTGCAAAAAAGTGTCACACATCTGGTATCCCCGTACTCAGGAGAAGTTGAGGAATGTGTTTTGGGGTGTCTTTTTACATATACCCATGCTGGGTGAGATAAATATCTTGGTCAAATGCCAACTTTGTATAAAAAAATGGGAAAAGTTGTCTTTTGCCAAGATATTTCTCTCACCCAGCATGGGTATATGTAAAATGACACCCCAAAACACATTCCCCACCTTCTCCTGAGTACGGAGATACCAGATGTGTGACACTTTTTTGCAGCCTAGGTGGGCAAAGGGGCCCATATTCCAAAGAGCACCTTTCGGATTTGACAGGTCATTTTTTTCAGAATTTGATTTCAAACTCCTTACCACACATTTGGGCCCCTAGAATGCCAGGGCAGTATAACTACCCCACAAGTGACCCCATTTTGGAAAGAAGAGACCCCAAGGTATTCGCTAATGGGCATAGTGAGTTCATGGAAATTTTTATTTTTTGTCACAAGTTAGTGGAATATGAGACTTTGTATGAAAAAAAAAAAAAAAAATCATCATTTTCCACTAACTTGTGACAAAAAATAAAAAATTCTAGGAACTTGCCATGCCCCTCACGGAATACCTTGGGGTGTCTTCTTTCCAAAATGGGGTCACTTGTGGGGTAGTTATACTGCCCTGGCATTTTCCAGGGGCCCTAATGTCTGGTAAGTAGGTAAATGACCTGTGAAATCCGAAAGGTGCTCTTTGGAATGTGGGCCCCTTTGCCCACCTAGGCTGCAAAAAAGTGTCACACATCTGGTATTTCCGTACTCAGGAGAAGGTGGGCAATGTGTTTTGGGGTGTCATTTTACATATACCCATGCTGGGTGAGAGAAATATCTTGGCAAAAGACAACTTTTCCCATTTTTTTTATACAAAGTTGGCATTTGACCAAGATATTTATCTCACCCAGCATGGGTATATGTAAAATGACACCCCAAAACATATTCCCCAACTTCTGCTGAATACGGAGATACCACATGTGTGACACTTTTTTGCAGCCTAGGTGGGCAAAGGTGCCCAAATTCCTTTTAGGAGGGCATTTTTAGACATTTGGATACCAGACTTCTTCTCACGCTTTGGGGCCCCTAAAATGCCAGGGCAGTATAAATACCCCACATGTGACCCCATTTTGGAAAGAAGACACCCCAAGGTATTCAATGAGGGGCATGGCGAGTTCATTGAAAAAAAAAAATTTGGCACAAGTTAGCGGAAATAGATTTTTTTGATTTTGTTCTCACAAAGTCTCCCTTTCCGCTAACTTGGGACAAAAATTTCAATCTTTCATGGACTCAATATGCCCCTCAGCGAATACCTTGGGGTGTCTTCTTTCCAAAATGGTGTTATTTGTGGGGTGTTTGTACTGCCCTGGCATTTGAGGGTCTCCGCAATCATTACATGTATGCCCAGCATTAGGAGTTTCTGCTATTCTCCTTATATTGAGCATACGGGTAATGAGATTTTTTTTTTCCGTTCAGCCTCTGGGCTGAAAGAAAAAAATGAACGGCACAGATTTCTTCATTCGCATCGATCAATGTGGATGAAAAAATCTCTGCCAAAAAAAGAAAAAGGAGGGGAAAGGCGTCTGCCAGGACATAGGAGCTCCGCCCAACATCCATACCCACTTCAGCTCGTATGCCCTGGCAAACCAGATTTCTCCATCCACATCGATTGATGTGGATGAATAAATCATTGCCGGGATTTTTTTTTTTATATATACAAAGTGTTTGCCAAAGTATATGAACACCGCCACCTCCTCAGCTCATATGCCTCGGCAAACGTATCTTTTACTGCAGAGGAGAAATCTCGTCTTGCAGCGCCGCATACACCGACTTGCGTGTAATCTGACAGCAGCGCAATGCTTCTGTCCGAATGCACATCAGTGCTGCAGCTAGTCGATCGGTTGGTCCACCTGAAAGGTAAAAAAAACAAAACAAAAAAGAAAAAACCAGGCCGCAAAGCAATAACTTTATTAACTGTTGAACAGAACATAGAAACTTTTTTTAAACTTTTTTAACTGAACATTTAACTTTTTTACTTACCGGTATTTTTTTTTTTGTTTAGTTTTTTTTACCTTTTATAGAACAAACCTCTCCTTCCCCATGGGACAATGTGCAAAGCACAAATCGCCCAAAGATGTGGCGAAGTACGTTATGCACTTTATCCCAGGTGAAAGGAGAGGTTTGCAGCAGCTGTGAGTGAATGGGCCCTAATAGCCCTGTGTGCCTGTCCTGGTGAGATGTGATCCCTATGCTAGGTGTACCTGTGTGTGGTACTTCCGGAAACACTCTCCATAGCATAGGGCAGGGTGGTCAGCACAGTCAGGACAGAAATAGCGGGTGTCACGCCTTATTCCACTCCTGCTACAGACACGACATCTTTTTCGGGGTGACGGTTGGGTTGAGGTACCAGGAACGACACTGGGGAAATGTCGCTCGTGTAGACGGCTAACTACACTGGTGGATGGGGCCACGGAACCTCCTGGGTAAAGGAGGTTCTCGATGATCTCTTCCTGGAATTTGAGGAAGGATCCTGTTCTCCCAGCCTTACTGTAGAGAACAAAACTATTGTAGAGCGCCAATTGAATTAAATATACAGACACCTTCTTATACCAGCGTCTGGTTCTGCGGGAAACTAAATACGGAGACAACATCTGGTCATTGAAGTCCACCCCTCCCATGAGCGCATTATAGTCGTGGACACAGAGGGGCTTTTCAATGACACGGGTTGCTCGCTCAATTTGGATTGTCGTGTCTGCGTGAATGGAGCAGAGCATGTAAACGTCACGCTTGTCTCTCCATTTCACCGCGAGCAGTTCTTCGTTACACAAGGCAGCCCTCTGCCCCCTTGCAAGACGGGTGGTTACAAGCCGTTGGGGGAAGCCCACGCGACTAGTTCGCGCGGTGCCACAGGCGCAAATCCGTTCTAGAAACAAATGCCTAAAGAGGGCCACACTTGTGTAGAAATTGTCCACATAAAGATGGTACCCCTTGCCGAATAAGGGTGACACCAAGTCCCAGACTGTCTTCCCACTGCTCCCCAGGTAGTCAGGGCAACCGACCGGCTCCAGGGTCTGATCTTTTCCCTCATAGATCCGAAATTTGTGGGTATAGCCTGTGGCCCTTTCACAGAGCTTATACAATTTGAACCCATACCGGGCACAATTGCTTGGGATGTATTGTTTGAAGCCAAGGCGCCCGGTAAAATGTATTAGGGACTCGTCTACGCAGATGTTTTGCTCAGGGGTATACAAATCTGCAAATTTCAGGTTGAAATGGTCTATGAGGGGCCGAATTTTGTGGAGCCGGTCAAAAGCAGGGTGGCCTCTGGGACGGGAGGTGGTATTGTCGCTAAAATGCAGAAAACGTAGGATGGTCTCAAATCGTGTCCTGGACATAGCAGCAGAGAACATGGGCATGTGATGAATTGGGTGCGTTGACCAATATGACCGCAATTCATGCTTTTTTGTCAGGCCCATGTTGAGGAGAAGGCCCAAAAAAATTTTAATTTCGGAAACTTGGACTGGTTTCCACCGGAAAGGCTGGGCATAATAGCTTCCCGGGTTAGCGGTTATAAATTGTGTGGCATACTGGTTGGTCTCTGCCACGACTAAGTCCAAGAGCTCCGCAGTCAAGAACAGCTCAAAAAATCCCAGGGCCGAACCGATTTGAGCCGTCTCAACCCGAACTCCAGACTGGGCGGTGAAAGGGGGAACTACTGGTGCGGCTGAAGTTGGTGACTGCCAATCAGGATTTGCCAGCACCTCAGGGACTCTAGGGGCTCTACGGGCCCGTCTTTGCGGTGGCTGCGACGGGGTAACTATTGCACGTGCCACCGTACCAGCTTCAACTGCCCTTCTGGTGCTCGCTACTTCACCATGTTGTACGGCAGTGCTGGTACTAGGTCCAGGAAGGGCTGCGCTGCTGGTGTATGCCTCACCACGTGATCCGGCAGCGACAGCCCCACTCTGGTGCTCTTGAAGCGGATCCTGCGTAACCTGTGGTCTAGCGACATGGGGCCGGGTACGCCTGGTGCTGCCAGGGACCTCCACCTCCTCGTCCGAACTTTGGGTCAGAGAGCCACTGCTTTCCACAGGTTCATATTCTGACCCGCTAGATTCGTCAGATGAGAGTTCCCACTCCTCATCCGACTGGGTCAGAATCCTGTAGGCCTCTTCAGAAGAATACCCCCTGTTTGACATTTTGGACTACTAAATTTAGGGGTATTCCCTGAGACTACCCAAGAAAAAAAGCAAACCTGTCTTACAAAGGGGAGGCTAGCGAAGTACCGGAGGCTGCTGCGGTTGATAAAAAATATCAAAACTGATTTTTTTATCGCCGCATTGCGTGTAAAATGAATGTGCAGTGATCAAAAAATATATATTTTTTGTCACTGCGGTGGGGCGGGCGTGGGTGAACGCACGTGTGGGCGACCGATCAGGCCTGATCGGGCAAACACTGCGTTTTGGGTGGAGGGCGAGCTAAGGTGACACTAATACTATTATAGATCTGACCGTGATCAGTTTTGATCACTTACAGATACTATAAAAGTACAAATGCTGATTAGCGATACGCTAAACAGCGAATAAAAGTGACTGCGGTGCGGTGGGGTGGGCGCTAACTGACGCTAACTACTTAACCAAGGGGCCTAAACTATCCCTAAAACCTAACAGCCAATACCAGTGAAAAAAAAAAAGTGACAGTTTACACTGATCACTTTTTTTCCTTTCACTAGTGATTGACAGGGGCGATCAAAGGGGTGATCAAAGGGTTAATTGGGGTGCAGGTGGGTGATCTGGGGCTAAGGTGTAGTGTTGGTGCTACTCACAGTTCAGTCTGCTCCTGTGCTGGATCCAACCGACGAAAAGGACCAGCACAGGAGCAGATAAGCCATATAACAGATCATATTTACTAATATGATCTGTTATATGACTTTGGATTGGATTTTTTGAAAATCGCCAGCCTGCCAGCCAATGATCGTTGCTGGCAGGCTGGTGACGAAATACTTCTTTTAATTTTGCCGGCCCGCGATGCGCATGCGCGGGCCGGCTTTGAGCGAAATCTCGCGTCTCGCGAGATGACGCGTATATGCGTGACTCTGCGCAGCGCTGCCACCTCCGGAACGCAATCCTGCGTTAGGCGGTCCGGAGGTGGTTAAAGGTATATCTGTCACACAGCACGTAAAAAATAGGCCTCACATTTATATTCAACCAAATCTGTACTGTTTTAGCTGGTCAAATTATTTGTAGTGACCGTAAAAGCACAGTTTTTGTTCTGGGTTGAAAAACTATTCCCAAATTTGCCATTCTCAAAATTAGTAGTTTCTGCTATATCAGGCCTACTTTAAATCTATCCCAAAAAGGATATCTTAGATTGAAGGTGCTGATAGTGTCATTCTGAAAAACTTGACACACACGCTACTGTGCAGATACAAGTCTAATTCTGTGATTAAAGGTATATCTGTCACACAGCGCATAAAAAATAGGCCTCACATTTATATTCAACCAAATCTGTACTGTTTTAGCTGGTCAAGTTATTTGTAGTGACCGTAAAAGCACAGTTTTTGTTCTGGAGTGAAAAACTATTCCCAAATTTGCCATTCTCAAAATTAGTAGTTTCTGCTATATCAGGCCTACTTTAAATCTATCCCAAAAAGGATATCTTAGATTGAAGGTGCTGATAGTGTCATTCTGAAAAACTTAACACACACGCTACCGTGCAGATACAAGTCTAATTCTGTGATTAAAGGTATATCTGTCACACAGCGCGTAAAAAATAGGCCTCACATTTATATTCAACCAAATCTGTACTGTTTTAGCTGGTCAAATTATTTGTAGTGACCGTAAAAGCACAGTTTTTGTTCTGGGTTGAAAAACTATTCCAAAATTTGCCATTCTCAAAATTAGTAGTTTCTGCTATATCAGGCCTACTTTAAATCTATCCCAAAAAGGATATCTTAGATTGAAGGTGCTGATAGTGTCATTCTGAAAAACTTGACACACACGCTACTGTGCAGATACAAGTCTAATTCTGTGATTAAAGGTATATCTGTCACACAGCGCATAAAAAATAGGCCTCACATTTATATTCAACCAAATCTGTACTGTTTTAGCTGGTCAAATTATTTGTAGTGACCGTAAAAGCACTGTTTTTGTTCTGGGTTGAAAAACTATTCCCAAATTTGCCATTCTCAAAATTAGTAGTTTCTGCTATATCAGGCCTACTTTAAATCTATCCCAAAAAGGATATCTTAGATTGAAGGTGCTGATAGTGTCATTCTGAAAAGCTTAACACACACGCTACCGTGCAGATACAAGTCTAATTCTGTGATTAAAGGTATATCTGTCACACAGCGCCTAAAAAATAGGCCTCACATTTATATTCAACCAAATCTGTACTGTTTTAGCTGGTCAAATTACTTGTAGTAACCGTAAAAGCACTGTTTTTGTTCTGGGTTGAAAAACTATTCCCAAATTTGCCATTCTCAAAATTAGTAGTTTCTGCTATATCAGGCCTACTTTAAATCTATCCCAAAAAGGATATCTTAGATTGAAGGTGCTGATAGTGTCATTCTGAAAAACTTAACACACACGCTACCGTGCAGATACAAGTCTAATTCTGTGATTAAAGGTATATCTGTCACACAGCGCGTAAAAAATAGGCCTCACATTTATATTCAACCAAATCTGTACTGTTTTAGCTGGTCAATTTATTTGTAGTGACCGTAAAAGCACAGTTTTTGTTCTGGGTTGAAAAACTATTCCCAAATTTGCCATTCTCAAAATTAGTAGTTTCTGCTATATCAGGCCTACTTTAAATCTATCCCAAAAAGGATATCTTAGATTGAAGGTGCTGATAGTGTCATTCTGAAAAACTTGACACACACGCTACTGTGCAGATACAAGTCTAATTCTGTGATTAAAGGTATATCTGTCACACAGCGCATAAAAAATAGGCCTCACATTTATATTCAACCAAATCTGTACTGTTTTAGCTGGTCAAATTATTTGTAGTGACCGTAAAAGCACAGTTTTTGTTCTGGGTTGAAAAACTATTCCCAAATTTGCCATTCTCAAAATTAGTAGTTTCTGCTATATCAGGCCTACTTTAAATCTATCCCAAAAAGGATATCTTAGATTGAAGGTGCTGATAGTGTCATTCTGAAAAACTTAACACACACGCTACCGTGCAGATACAAGTCTAATTCTGTGATTAAAGGTATATCTGTCACACAGCGCAAAAAAAATAGGCCTCACATTTATATTCAACCAAATCTGTACTGTTTTAGCTGGTCAAATTACTTGTAGTAACCGTAAAAGCACTGTTTTTGTTCTGGGTTGAAAAACTATTCCCAAATTTGCCATTCTCAAAATTAGTAGTTTCTGCTATATCAGGCCTACTTTAAATCTATCCCAAAAAGGATATCTTAGATTGAAGGTGCTGATAGTGTCATTCTGAAAAACTTAACACACACGCTACCGTGCAGATACAAGTCTAATTCTGTGATTAAAGGTATATCTGTCACACAGCGCAAAAAAAATAGGCCTCACATTTATATTCAACCAAATCTGTACTGTTTTAGCTGGTCAAATTATTTTTAGTGACCGTAAAAGCACAGTTTTTGTTCTGGGTTGAAAAACTATTCCCAAATTTGCCATTCTCAAAATTAGTAGTTTCTGCTATATCAGGCCTACTTTAAATCTATCCCAAAAAGGATATCTTAGATTGAAGGTGCTGATAGTGTCATTCTGAAAAACTTAACACACACGCTACCGTGCAGATACAAGTCTAATTCTGTGATTAAAGGTATATCTGTCACACAGCGCGTAAAAAATCGGCCTCACATTTATATTCAACCAAATCTGTACTGTTTTAGCTGGTCAAATTATTTGTAGTGACCGTAAAAGCACAGTTTTTGTTCTGGGTTGAAAAACTATTCCCAAATTTGCCATTCTCAAAATTAGTAGTTTCTGCTATATCAGGCCTACTTTAAATCTATCCCAAAAAGGATATCTTAGATTGAAGGTGCTGATAGTGTCATTCTGAAAAACTTGACACACACGCTACTGTGCAGATACAAGTCTAATTCTGTGATTAAAGGTATATCTGTCACACAGCGCATAAAAAATAGGCCTCACATTTATATTCAACCAAATCTGTACTGTTTTAGCTGGTCAAATTATTTGTAGTGACCGTAAAAGCACAGTTTTTGTTCTAGGTTGAAAAACTATTCCAAAATTTGCCATTCTCAAAATTAGTAGTTTCTGCTATATCAGGCCTACTTTAAATCTATCCCAAAAAGGATATCTTAGATTGAAGGTGCTGATAGTGTCATTCTGAAAAACTTAACACACATGCTACCGTGCAGATACAAGTCTAATTCTGTGATTAAAGGTATATCTGTCACACAGCGCCTAAAAAATAGGCCTCACATTTATATTCAACCAAATCTGTACTGTTTTAGCTGGTCAAATTACTTGTAGTAACCGTAAAAGCACTGTTTTTGTTCTGGGTTGAAAAACTATTCCCAAATTTGACATTCTCAAAACTAGTAGTTTCTGCTATATCAGGCCTACTTTAAATCTATCCCAAAAAGGATATCTTAGATTGAAGGTGCTGATAGTGTCATTTTGAAAAACTTAACACACACGCTACCGTGCAGATACAAGTCTAATTCTGTGATTAAAGGTATATCTGTCACACAGCGCAAAAAAAATAGGCCTCACATTTATATTCAACCAAATCTGTACTGTTTTAGCTGGTCAAATTATTTTTAGTGACCGTAAAAGCACTGTTTTTGTTCTGGGTTGAAAAACTATTCCCAAATTTGCCATTCTCAAAGTTAGTAGTTTCTGCTATATCAGGCCTACTTTAAATCTATCCCAAAAAGGATATCTTAGATTGAAGGTGCTGATAGTGTCATTCTGAAAAACTTAACACACACGCTACCGTGCAGATACAAGTCTAATTCTGTGATTAAAGGTATATCTGTCACACAGCGCCTAAAAAATAGGCCTCACATTTATATTCAACCAAATCTGTCATTACTTGTGTGCCTGTATTAGTGTAATACGGTACCTAAATAGATAGCCAGACAGTGTTAGGTGTCTGTAAAAAAAGGCCTAAATTTTAATTCAATACATTGGCCCGAATAATATTTTTCTTATTGTGGTGTACGGTAACAATGAGGAAAACAACTAGTAAGGGACGCGGACGTGGACATGGTCGTGGTGGTGTTAGTGGACTCTCTGGTGCTGGGAGATGACGTGGCCGTTCTGCCACAGCCACACGTCCTAGTGTACCAACTACCTCAGGTCCCAGTAGCCACCAGAATTTACAGGGATATTTGGTGGGGCCCAATGCCATTCTAATGATGGTAAGGCCTGAGCAGGTACAGGCATTAGTCAATTGGGTGGCCGACAGTGCATCCAGCACGTTCACATTATCTCCCACCCAGTCTTCTGCAGAAAGCACACAGATGGCGCATGAAAACCAAGCCCATCAGTCTGTCACATCACCCCCATGCATATCAGGGAAACTGTCTGAGCCTCAAGTTATGCAGCATTCTCTTATGCTGTTTGAAGACTCTGCTGCCAGGGTTTCCCAAGGGCATCCACCTAGCCCTTCCCCAGGGGTGGAAGAGATAGAATGCACTAACGCACAACCACTTATGTTTCCTGATGATGAGGACATGGGAATACCACCTCAGCACGTCTCTGATGATGACGAAACACAGGTGCCAACTGCTGCGTCTTTCTGCAGTGTGCAGACTGAACAGGAGGTCAGGGAGGCTGGGTGGAAGACGATGCAGGGGACGATGAGGTCCTAGACCCCACATGGAATGAAGGTCGTGCCACTGACTTTCAGAATTCGGAGGAAGAGGCAGTGGTGAGACCGAGCCAACAGCGTAGCAAAAGACAAAGAGGGAGCAGTGGGCAAAATCAGAACACCCGCCGCCAAGAGACTACGCCTGCTACTGACCGCCGCAATCTGGGACCGAGCACCCCAAAGGCAGCTTCAAGGAGTTCCCTGGCATGGCACTTCTTTAAACAATGTGCTGATGACAATACCCGAGTGGTTTGCACGCTGTGCCATCAGAGCCTGAAGCGAGGCATTAACGTTCTGAACCTTAGCACAACCTGCATGACCAGGCACCTGCATGCAAAGCATGAACTGCAGTGGAGTAAACACCTTAAAAACAAAGAAGTCACTCAGGCTCCCCCTGCTACCTCTTCTGCTGCTGCCGCCTCGGCCTCTTCTGCTGCTGCCGCCGCCTCGGGCTCTTCCTCCGCCTCTGGAGGAACATTGGCACCTGCCGCCCAGCAAACATGGGATGTACCACCAACACCACCACCTGCGTCACCAAGCATCTCAACCATGTCACACGGCAGCGTTCAGCTCTCCATCTCACAAACATTTGAGAGAAAGCGTAAATTCCCACCTAGCCACCCTCGATCCCTGGCCCTGAATGCCAGCATTTCTAAACTACTGGCCTATGAAATGCTGTCATAAGGCTGGTGGACACAGACAGCTTCAAACAGCTCATGTCGCTTGCTGTCCCACAGTATGTTGTTCCCAGCCGCCACTACTTCTCCAAGAGAGCCGTGCCTTCCCTGCACAACCAAGTGTCCGATAAAATCAAGTGTGCACTGCGCAACGCCATCTGTGGCAAGGTCCACCTAACCACAGATACGTGGACCAGTAAGCACGGCCAGGGATGCTATATCTCCCTAACTGCACACTGGGTAAATGTAGTGGCGGCTGGGCCCCAGGCGGAGAGCTGTTTGGCACACGTCCTTCCGCCGCCAAGGATCGCAGGGCAACATTCTTTGCCTCCTGTCTCCTCCTCCTCCTACTCAGCTTCCTCCTCCTCTTCTTCCACCTGCTCATCCAGTCAGCCACACACCTTCACCACCAACTTCAGCACAGCCCGGGGTAAACGTCAGCAGGCCGTTCTGAAACTCATATGTTTGGGGGACAGGCCCCACACCGCACAGGAGTTGTGGCGGGGTATAGAACAACAGACCGACGAGTGGTTGCTGCCGGTGAGCCTCAAGCCCGGCCTGGTGGTGTGCGATAATGGGCGAAATCTCGTTACAGCTCTGGGACTAGCCGGTTTGACGCACATCCCTTGCTTGGCGCATGTGCTGAATTTGGTGGTGCAGAAGTTCATTCGCAACTACCCCGACATGTCAGAGCTGCTGCATAAAGTGCGGGCCGTCTGTTCGCGCTTCCGGCGTTCACACCCTGCTGCTGCACGCCTGTCTGCGCTACAGCGTAACTTCGGCCTTCCCGCTCACCGCCTCATATGCGATGTGCCCACCAGGTGGAACTCCACCTTGCACATGCTGGACAGACTGTGCGAGCAGCAGCAGGCCATAGTGGAGTTTCAGCTGCAGCACGCACGGGTCAGTCGCACTGCGGAACAGCACCACTTCACCACCAATGACTGGGCCTCCATGCGAGACCTGTGTGCCCTGTTGCGCTGTTTCGAGTACTCCACCAACATGGCCAGTGGCGATGACGCCGTTATCAGCGTTACAATACCACTTCTATGTCTCCTTGAGAAAAAAAGGGCGATGATGGAAGAGGAGGTGGCCCAGGAGGAAGAGGAGGAAGAGGGGTCATTTTTAGCACTTTCAGGCCAGTCTCTTCGAAGTGACTCAGAGGGAGGTTTTTTGCAACAGCAGAGGCCAGGTACAAATGTGGCCAGACAGGGCCCACTACTGGAGGACGAGGAGGACGAGGATGAGGAGGAGGTGGAGGAGGATGAGGATGAAGCATGTTCACAGCGGGGTGGCACCCAAAGCAGCTCGGGCCCATCACTGGTGCGTGGCTGGGGGGAAACTCAGGACGATGACGATACGCCTCCCACAGAGGACAGCTTGTCCTTGCCTCTGGGCAGCCTTGCACACATGAGCGACTACATGCTGCAGTGCCTGCGCAACGACAGCAGAGTTGCCCACATTTTAACGTGTGCGGACTACTGGGTTGCCACCCTGCTGGATCCCCAGTACAAAGACAATGTGCCCACCTTACTTTCTACACTGGAGCGTGATAGGAAGATGCGCGAGTACAAGCGCACGTTGGTAGACGCGCTACTGAGAGCATTCCCAAATGTCACAGGGGAACCAGTGGAAGCCCAAGGCGAAGGCAGAGGAGCAGCAAGAGGTCGCCAACGCAGCTGTGTCACGGCCAGCTCCTCTGAGGGCAGGGTTAGCATGGCAGAGATGTGGAAAAGTTTTGTCACCACGCCACAGCTAACTGCACCACCACCTGATACGGAATGTGTTAGCAGGAGGCAACATTTCACTAACATGGTGGAACAGTACCTGTGCACACCCCTCCACGTACTGACTGATGGTTCGGCCCCATTCAACTTCTGGGTCTCCAAATTGTCCACGTGGCCAGAGCTAGCCTTTTATGCCTTGGAGGTGCTGGCCTGCCCGACGGCCAGCGTTTTGTCTGAACGTGTATTCAGCACGGCAGGGGGCGTCATTACAGACAAACGCAGCCGCCTGTCTACAGCCAATGTGGACAAGCTGACGTTCATAAAAATGAACCAGGAATGGATCCCACAGGACCTGTCCATCCCTTGTGCAGATTAGACATTAACTACTTCCCCTTAACAATATATTATTGTACTCCAGGGCACTTCCTCATTCAATCCTATTTTTATTTTCATTTTACCATTATATTGCGGGGCAACCCAAAGTTGAATGAACCTATCCTCTGTCTGGGTGCCGGGGCCTAAATGTGTGACAGTGGCCTGTTCCAGTGGTGGGTGACGTGAAGCCTGATTCTCTGCTATGACATGAAGACTGATTCTGTGCTGACATGAAGCCAGATTCTCTGTTACGCGACCTCTCTCCTCTGCCTGGGTGCCTGGGCCTAAATATGTGACAGTGGCCTGTTCCAGTGGTGGGTGACGTGAAGCCTGATTCTCTGCTATGACATGAAGACTGATTCTGGGCTGACATGAAGCCAGATTCTCTGTTACGGGACCTCTCTCCTCTGTCTGGGTGCCGGGGCCTAAATATGTGACAGTGGCCTGTTCCAGTGGTGGTTGATGTGAAGCCTGATTCTCTGCTATGACATGAAGACTGATTCTGTGCTGACATGAAGACAGATTCTCTGTTACGGGACCTCTCTCCTCTGTCTGGGTGCCGGGGCCTAAATATGTGACAGTGGCCTGTTCCAGTGGTGGGTGACGTGAAGCCTGATTCTCTGCTATGACATGAAGACTGATTCTGTGCTGACATGAAGCCAGATTCTCTGTTACGGGACCTCTCTCCTCTGTCTGGGTGCCAGGGCCTAAATGTGTGACAGTGGCCTGTTCCAGTGGTGGGTGACGTGAAGCCTGATTCTCTGCTATGACATGAAGACTGATTCTGTGCTGACATGAAGCCAGATTCTCTGTTACGGGACCTCTCTCCTCTGTCTGGGTGCCAGGGCCTAAATGTGTGACAGTGGCCTGTTTCAGTGGTGGGTGACGTGAAGCCTGATTCTCTGCTATGACATGAAGACTGATTCTCTGCTGACATGAAGCCTGAATCTCTGTTATGGGACCTCTCTCCTCTGCCTGGGTGCCTGGGCCTAAATATGTGACAGTGGCCTGTTCCAGTGGTGGGTGACGTGAAGCCTGATTCTCTGCTATGACATGAAGACTGATTCTCTGCTGACATGAAGCCTGAATCTCTGTTATGGGACCTCTCTCCTCTGCCTGGGTGCCTGGGCCTAAATATGTGACAGTGGCCTGTTCCAGTGGTGGGTGACGTGAAGCCTGATTCTCTGCTATGATATGAAGACTGATTCTCTGCTGACATGAAGCCTGAATCTCTGTTATGGGACCTCTCTCCTCTGCCTGGGTGCCTGGGCCTAAATATGTGACAGTGGCCTGTTCCAGTGGTGGGTGACGTGAAGCCTGATTCTCTGCTATGACATGAAGACTGATTCTCTGCTGACATGAAGCCTGAATCTCTGTTATGGGACCTCTCTCCTCTGCCTGGGTGCCTGGGCCTAAATATGTGACAGTGGCCTGTTCCAGTGGTGGATGACATGAAGCCTGATTCTCTGCTATGACATGAAGACTGATTCTCTGCTGACATGAAGCCTGAATCTCTGTTATGGGACCTCTCTCCTCTGCCTGGGTGCCTGGGCCTAAATATGTGACAGTGGCCTGTTCCAGTGGTGGGTGACGTGAAGCCTGATTCTCTGCTATGACATGAAGACTGATTCTCTGCTAACATGAAGCCTGAATCTCTGTTATGGGACCTCTCTCCTCTGCCTGGGTGCCTGGGCCTAAATATGTGACAGTGGCCTGTTCAAGTGGTGGGTGACGTGAAGCCTGATTCTCTGCTATGACATGAAGACTGATTCTCTGCTGACATGAAGCCTGAATCTCTGTTATGGGACCTCTCTCCTCTGCCTGGGTGCCTGGGCCTAAATATGTGACAGTGGCCTGTTCCAGTGGTGGGTGACGTGAAGCCTGATTTTCTGCCATGACATGAAGACTGATTCTCTGCTGACATGAAGCCTGAATCTCTGTTATGGGACCTCTCTCCTCTGCCTGGGTGCCTGGGCCTAAATATGTGACAGTGGCCTGTTCCAGTGGTGGGTGACGTGAAGCCTGATTCTCTGCTATGACATGCAGACCAGATTCTCTGCTGACATGAAGCCAGATTCTCTGTTACGGGACCTCTCTCCTCTGCCTGGGTGCCTGGGCCTAAATATCTGACAATGGACTGTTCCAGTGTTGGGTGACGTAAAGTCTGATTCTCTGCTATGACATGAAGCCAGATTCTCTGTTACGGGACCTCTCTCCTCTGCCTGGGTGCCGGGGCCTAAATATATGGCAATGGACTGTTACAGTGGTGGGTGACGTGAAGCCAGATTCTCTGCTATGGCATGAAGACTGATTCTCTGCTGACGTGAAGCCAGATTCTCTGCTATGGGATCTCTCTCCAATTGATATTGTTTTTTTTTTATATATTTTATTTTAATTTTAATTCATTTCCCTATCCACATTTGTTTGCAGGGGATTTACCTACATGTTGCTGCCTTTTGCAGCCCTCTAGCTCTTTCATGGGCTGTTTTACAGCCTTTTTATTGCCGAAAAGTTCGGGTCCCCATTGACTTCAATGGGGTTCGGGTTCGGGACGAAGTTCCGGTCGGGTTCGGATCCCGAACCCGAACATTTCCGGGAAGTTCGGCCGAACTTCTCGAACCCGAACATCCAGGTGTTCGCTCAACTCTAGTCTGCACAGACGGATCCGCTCCTATAATGCAGACGTTGGTTGGTGCCGCTGTCACTCAGACGTTTGGCTGCACCTACTGCACTGCCCCCGGTTCCTCCTCCATATGACTACATGGGCCACTGATTGGTTTTCCTGCTATGGTCAGGGCGTGTCGTATGATGCACCTCTGACACTGCGGGCATGTGCTTGCTCACATGCTCGCTCTGTCATCCTAGTCCTGCCTCCATTAGGTGCTTCTAGTTCTATTGATTGGCTTTTAGGTACTGGGGCTCCAATTCCATTGGTGCTGACGTCATTCAGGTCCTGCAATCTTAATTATCTTCCACACACCTGTGTGGGCATTATATAGGGGAGATGTTTTTATGTGTTTCCGTATCCCCGGAAGAAGCCAGATCTACTGGCGAAACGGCGTTGGGTCAGGAGTTGGCCGAGAGATCTTTGCACCATTCAGGGTATGTTTAATTGTGTTCCTTTGTGTTCCTTCCATCTTAACCTCAGTCTCTACAATCGCCTCTTTTGCATTGTGTTTGGGGCGTTGCTGCCATGAGGCTCTGAGGTATGCTCTTTCAGCTAGTATTCTTTTTCCCTGTATTTTCGTGGACTGATCTCCCGGCCTCTCCTTGGGTCCTGCTCCTCATTTGTGTGTCCCGCCTTGTGCTGCCTGTTTAATAATACATGTATGTACTTTTCATATATATTTACAATAAATCTTTATGGATTTTCATATACACGAAAGTCAGCTTAATTTTTTGGTGACTACTGTACATTTGGTCACCTCTCTGCAAACCTTCTACTACAACCAATACCTCAATAATATTAACTTGGACCCTGCTACCACTAAAGTTTTTTCAGTGAGTACAAAGTAGTCATGACACCTGTTGTGTCCGGTACTCTGACTGTCTACTCTATAGTATAAAATGTTTCTATTCAATATATGTTGAATATAGTACACACTTTGTAAACTTCCGTTAAAATTTTTTAACTGACAATATGATCCCTTTCATTTCTATGTTTTCTTGTGGTAGTCCCTAATGACTACATAGCAACACGATAGATAGATACAGTATTAGAAAGTGTTGGGCGAGCATGCTCGGCCGAACACCATTTTGACTCAAGTATCGCAATGCTCGGCACATCGTGGTGTTCGGCCAAACACCACGCATGCTCGTGGGCGATGCTCGAGTCTCCTCCCCGCACGTTTGTTGGCTGCTACGCAACCAATAAACGTGCAGAGAAGTACTGGCACTCACTGTAATGCCATAGCCATGTTGATTACTGTAAAGTTCGGGTTCGTACCGAACTTTAGGATTTTTGGACCCCGGACCCGAACCCGAACTTTTCTGTATAAGTTTGGGTTTGGTGTTCGGCGAGTTAATGGCACTTTTTGAGGGGCTGCAGAGCAGCCAATCAACAAGCGTTTAACTCGTGTGCCCTTAAAAGCCATCACAGCCATGCCTACTAATGGCATGGCTGTGATTGGTTAGTGCAGCATGTGACCCAGCCTCTATATAAGCTGGAGTCACGTAGCGCTGCACGTCACTCTGCTCTTATTAGTGTAGGGATAGGATGCTGCTGGTGTGAGGGAGAGAATAGGAAAGAATCAGTTATCAGAAGTTTTTGTTAACTCAGCGATCTACAGCAATTTTGTTTTGTGGGTGCAGTGCACAATTTTTTTACCCTGCTCTGAGCCCAGTGACACAGAAAAATAACTTTTATCCATCTGTTAGCGTCGGCGGCCATTTTATGCAAGTTCAGTGCACTAGCAAAGCATATTTGCATTTGTGACAGTGAAATACAAGCTTGAAATACTGCAATTATATTCAGTTTTCTTTTAAAAAAACACCCATTTTTTGCAATACCCCTCATCTGGGGCCTTTGGTGCTTTTGTCACAGTGAAATACAAGCTTGAAATACTGAAATTATATTCTGGGTCTAAAAAAACACTGATTTTTTGCAATACCCTACATCTGGTGCCTTTGCTGCATTTGTCACAATGAAATACAAGCTTGAAATAATGCAATTATATTCTGGTTTTTAAAAAAACTAAAAAAAAATTGCAATACCCTACATCTGGGGCCTTTGCTGCATTTGTCACAGTGAAATACAAGCGTTAGATAGTGCTCTTATATTCTGGTATTAAAAAAACACCCATTTTGAGCAAGATAATAAATTTGCCGTCTTTGCTGCATTTCTGACAGTCCAATACAAGCGTTAGATACTGATGTTATAGTCTGGTTTTAAGAAAAACACCCATTTTGGGCAAGATATTAAATTTGCGGCCTTTGCTGCATTTCTGACAGTCCAATACAAGCGTGATATTCCGCTGTTATATTCTGGTATTAAAAAAACACCCATTTTGGGCAAGATAATACATTTGTAGCCTTTGTTGCATTTGTGACAGTCAAATACAAAGTTTAAATACTGCTGTTATATTCTGAGTTTAGAAAAACACCAATTATTTGCAAGACCCTACATCTGGGGCCTTTGCTGCATTTGTCACAGTCAAATACAAGCAGTCTTTACTGCAGTTACATTGTTGATTGACAAATTAATATTTTTGGGGACTGTGAAGTAATTTTATAAAATTCGCCTGTCACACTGTTGTGTGACCTCAAGAAATATTTCCTCTTTATGACACCGGCACTGCCTTACTCTCAGTGAACTTAATTGTTGACTATTGGCCGTTACATTGTCGCCTGATAAAAACCATCTGTTAGTTTGGTGTGTGAACGCAAAGGAATGAGGAGAGCGTCAAATAAGGGACGTGGCCCCGGTCGTGGTGCTGCTGGTGGAGCTCCTGTTGCAGGGAGAGGATGTGGTCGATCTGTGCCAGATACACGCACAAGTGAAACTCAGGTGCGAGTAGGCGACAGAACCTTCAGCGTTATTTGGTAGGGCCGAATGCGGCTCAACGAATGGCGAGACCAGAACAGGTACAGGCGGTAGTAGATTGGGTGGCTGACAGTGCCTCCAGTTCCTTCACATTGTCTCCCACCCAGTCTTCTGCGCAACGCCATCTGTGGCAAGGTCCACCTAACTACGGATACGTGGACCAGTAAGCACGGTCAGGGACGTTATATCTCCCTAACAGCACACTGGGTAAATGCAATGGCGGCTGGGCCTGAGGCGGATAGCAGTTTGGCGCATGTCCTTCCACCACCGAGGATTGCAGGGTGCTTCAGTTTGCCTCCTGTTGCTTCCTCCTCCTACTCATCTTCCTCATACTCTACCACCTCCTCATTCGGTCAGCGTAACACCTTCACCACCAACTTCAGCACAGCCAGGGGTAAATGACAGCAGGCAGTTTTAAAACGTATCTGTTTGGGGGACAAACCCCACACTGGTTGGTGCCAGTGAGCCTCAAGTCCGCCCTGGTGGTGTGCGATAATGGGCAAAATCTCGTAGCAGCTCTGGGACTAGCTGGTTTGACGCACATCCCTTGCCTGGCGCATGTGCTGAATTTGATGGTGCAGAGGATCCTTAAAAATTACCCCAAAATGTCAGAGCTACTGCAGAAAGTGCAGGCCGTCTGTGCGCGCTTTCGGCGTTCTCACCCTGCTGCTGCTCACCGGTCAGCGCTGCAGCGTAACTTCAGCCTTCCCGCTCACCCCCTCATATGCGACGTGCCCACAAGGTAGAACTCCACTTTGCACATGCTGGCAGGATTGTGCGAGCAGCAACAGGCGTTAGTGGAGTTTCAGCTGCAGCACGCACGGGTGAGTCGCTTTGTGGAACAGCACCACTTCACCACCAATGACTGGGTCTCCATGGGAGACCTGTGCGCCTTGTTGCGCTGTTTCGAGTACTCCACCAACATGGCCAGTGCCGATGATGACATTCTCAGTGTTACTATCCCACTACTATGCCTCCATGAAACAACGCTTCAGGCGATGATGGAAGAGGATGTGGCACAGGAGGAGGAGGAGGAGGAAGAGGGATCATTTCATAGGGTTTGAGGCCAGTCATTCACAAGTGGCTCCGAGGGTGGGTACCTGCACTAACAAACGCCAGGTACACAATTGTCCAGCCAGGGCACAGTTCTAGAGGATGACTAGGTGGAGGATGAGGAGATGGAGGGGGAGGAACCGTGTTCACAGCAGGGTGGCACCCAAACCATCTCATGGCCATCACTGGTGCGTTGCTGGGGGGGATATAGACGACACAGATGATACACCTCCCACAGAGGACAGCTTTTCGTTGCCTCTGGGCAGCCTGGCACACATGAGCGATTACATGCTGCAATGTCTCTGCAACGACCGCCGAGTTGCCCACATTCTAACTTGTGCTGATTACTGGATGGCCACCCTGCTGGATCCCCGTTACAAGGACAACGTACCGTCCCTAATTCTGTCACTTGAGCGTGATTATGATATGCGTGAGTACACAGTGCACACTGGTAGAAGTGCTGCTGGTGGCATTCCCACCTGACAGCGGGAGCACAGTGAAAGCACAAGGCGAAGGCAGAGGAAGATATATAAAATAAAAAAATGGAAAAAATAAAACCAAAAACCAGTGTTGGCTACCTCGTCCTCCTCCACCGCTTCTTCCAACTACACTGCTACGTCCACCGCCTCCTCAACCTCTGACTCCATATGGACCTCCACCTCATAGATCAAGATTATTTATTTTTATTTTTACGTATTTTATTTTAAGTCATTTCACTAATTTGTCTGATACATTGTTGGGTTACATATCCCAAATTTTTGGCTGTGATATACCCCTGCTCTACCTAGTGGACAGGTTAATAAATTTCACTAATTTGTCTGTTACATTGTCGGGTGAAATTCACCAATTTTTGGCTGTGATATACGCCTGCTCTACCTAGTGGACAGGTTAATAAATTTCACTATTTTGTCTGTTAAATTGTTGGGTGAAATTCACCAATTTTTGGCTGTAATATACCCCTGCTCTACCTAGTGGACAGGTTAATAAATTTCACTAATTCGTCTGTTACATTGTCGGATGAAATTCATCAATTTTTGGCTGTGATATACCCCTGCTCTACCTAGTGGACAGGCTAATACATTTCACTAATTTGTCTGTTGCATTGTCGGGTGAAATTAACCAATTTTTGGCTGTGATATACCCCTGCTCTACCTAGTAGACTGGTTAATACATTTCATTAATTTGTCTGTTACATTGTCAGGTGAAATTCACCAATTTTTGGCTGTGATATACCCCTGCTCTACCTAGTGGACAGGTTAATACATTTCACTAATTTGTCTGTTGCATTGTCGGGTGAAATTCACCAAATTTTGGCTGTGTTATACCCCTGCTCTACCTAGTAGACAAGTTAATAAATTTCACTAATTTCTTTGTTACATAGTTGGGTGACATTCACCAATTTTTGGCTGTGATATACGCCTGCTCTACCTAGTGGACAGGTTAATAAATTCACTATTTTGTCTGTTAAATTGTCGGGTGAAATTCACCAATTTCTGGCTGTGATATACCCCTGCTCTACCTAGTGGACAGGTTAATAAATTTCACTAATTTGTCTGTTATATTGTTGGATGAAATTCATCAATATTTGGCTGTGATATACCCCTGCTCTACCTAGTGGACAAGGAAATACATTTCACTGATTTGTCTGTTACATTCTTAGGTGATATTTTACCATTTTTGTTGTGAATAAACCCCTGCTCTGCATAGGTGACAGGGACCTAAATTTCTAAAAATCGTCTGTTACATTGTCAGGGGACATTTTACCAATTTTGCCGTATACAAACCCCTGCTCTGCATAGGTGACATGAACCTAATTTTTGTAAAATCGTCTGTTCAATTGGTGGGTGACATGAACACAGTTTTGCCATGAATAAACCCCTGCTCTACATAGTTGACAGGGCCCTACATATTTAAAAATCATCTGTTCCATTGATGGGTGACATTAAACCATTTTTGCCAATGAAAAACCCCTGCTCTGCATAGGTGACAGGGACTTAAATTTCAAAAATGTGTCTTTAATTGGCCCTTCATTCGTTCCTTCCGCTTTAATAACTTGTCCCACATTTCAGCTTGATTGCATTGCAGCCATTGACCTCCCTTTGATGTGGTATCTCACGCTCCCTCTCCAGCGTGGAACCCTGATTTGCCGCTAACCGCGATCAACATGGTAGGCGCAGAAAAGAACATCGAAAGTTCATAGAGCAGATATCCAATTGGATCGTGGACATCACAGGGGTGTGTGACATAGTGGAGCAGTATGTGTGCACACGCCTACACGTACTGACTGATGGGTCTACCCCCTTCATCTTCTGGGTCTCCAAATTGGGCCCATGGCCTGAGCTTTCCCTTTACGCTTTGGAGGTGCTAGCCTGCCCTGCAGCCAGTGTATTGTCTGAACGTTTGTCTAGCACGGTTGGAGGGGGTTGTCACAGGTTATATTTCCCAATGTTTTGGGGTGTACCCTAATTTAAACAAAAAATAAATAAAACATTTTAACCAAAAACCAGTGTTGGCTACCTCCTCCACCGCCGCTTCCACCTACACCGCCACATCCATGGCCTCCTCAACCTCCTACTCCATATGATCTCCTAGATCAAGATTATTATTTTTTACTTTTACGTATCTTATGTTATTTTAAGTAATTTCTGTGACAGACCCATCCGTGTGGACTAAAAATGGTACCCAGATAGCTAATTTTATTGTATTCGTGTATTCTGAGTGCTATTCACCTAATGATATGCACTCAGACTTGAGCTATCTGGGAATATGTTAAATGTCTGTGTTTGCTGTGAGGGTGTGACATTGTGTGTTTGGGTGGTGATTCCTGTCCTGTTGTTCCCACATGTGTATTGGTGATTTCCCTTTGTCCTGAGAGATAATTGAATTGCTCCTCGGGTGTCTCCAGGGCAGAGAGGAGGAAACCATGATGCATTGTGGGGATGTGTTGTGTCTGTGTATCCTGAGTGCTACGTATCTGTCCTGTGTCACAGTCTTCCTTCTGGTCCCCTAGGGGCGTGTACACCAGATGGGGACCTGCATAAATACGGGCGGGTAGCCCTCAATAAAGTGTTCGTGTTTTACCCTCAAAGCGGAGCTTGGTCTCGTTATTGGGAGGGGGGATTTTATTACAGGCGACTAGAGACTGCTTATTGGGATTATTTGCCGCTTGGAAACTATTACCGTTCGGCTGCTAGTGGTGATTTGTGCATTTACTACTGGAGGTACCGTAACAACTGGTGGCAAGCGACGGGATGATCCTCAGCGCCCAAAGAGACCACTCACTACAACCAGGATCAAATGGAATTACAATACCAAAACCTGAGAAGAGCTACCCTAAAAGATTTATTAGAGCAAAGAGGCGGACAGGCCAGTAACCTCAGGAAGAGGGACATTATTGCGTTATTGCTGGAAATGGATGGAGTACCAGCGGCAGAGGGAACCAATGGACCCAGCACAGCTGACAGAACCCCCGAGGAGGCAAGCTTTGACCGGGCGGTAAGAATCAGGCTGGCCCATTATGGTCCCAACCCATCTGCAGAGATCATCACCCAGGTCATGGCCGCTGTGGAGGCCAACCTGCTATGCCAAAACGGGGATGCAGCAGCCCCAGTCACAGCAAACCCGGGGGAAAGAAAGAAAGTGCCGTTTACTGCATTTAAAGCCTTCAGTGAGACAGAAGGAGAGATTGATGGGTACCTTGCACAAGGTACCCCTGGAAGACTGGGTTACTATATTGTCCGGCAAGTTATCCGGCCGGGCCAGCGAGGCTTTTCGGGCCATCCCTGATGAGGAGATCGGGGATTATGTGGCCGTCAGGGAAGCTTTACTCTCTCGGTATGCCGTTACACCCGAGGCATACCGGAGGAGGTTCCGAGACACTGTTAAAACAGCTGGGGACTCTTTCGTTGAATGGGCATGTAAGGTGCACCACACAGCCGCCCACTGGATGGCGGGGTGCCAGGCTGTGTCCGGAGAAGAGGTGCTACAGATGTTTCTATTGGAACATTGTTTTGACAAATTACCAGCAGGGGTCAGAGAGTGGGTAAGGGACCGTAAACCCTCCACTCTACATGAAGCAGCTCGCCTGGCGGATGAGTATACAGATGCCCGCAAACTGGACAGTTCCATCAGCAAGGCTCCCGCCAGAGTGGAATACAGGCCAGCAGCACCAACAGCAGCTACCATCTATCAGCCTCCAATGAATCGGCCATCAGCACCCCCTCCGTCTGCCCAGTATCAACAGCCACCCCGGTTTAACTCACGGGAGTACTCCCAACCCATTCGGTGCTACCTATGCAAGCAGCTAGGGCACAAGCGACCGGAGTGCCCGATGAACAGTGCCAACCAGAACCAGTCCTGGAGGAGACCCGCAGGGGGCAATCCACGACCACCTCTCCCAGCAGCTCACTGTGTAGAGGAAGAGGAGTGCTGGGGCATCCTGCATGAGGCAGACCCCGTTCAGGCTGCCCACCGGGATAACAGACAGCACCACCGGCAATGTGTAAAGGTCAACGGGAAGGAGGTCAGTGGTCTACGGGATACCGGTGCAACCATGACTTTGCTCCAGAAGCACCTGGTATCCGAAGCCCAACATACCGGGGACACGGTCGCAGTGCGAGTAGCCGGGGGTGCCGTGTTTCGTCTACCCGTTGCCCGGGTACATTTGGATTGGGGAGTGGGCGCCAGACATGTAAAAGTGGGGGTCATGAAGGATTTACCTGCAGATGTCCTCCTTGGCAATGACTTGGCGCCCCTCGTTTCAGCCTTCCCTCCCATGGGTCCCGCTGAAGTGGACGCTGTCACGACCCGGGCCCAGACCCGTGCCGCCGAGACCGGCCCACCTGCTGCTGAGACCCAGGTAAGACTCTCTACCCCGACTTGTACCTTAGATCAGGCCCCTTTAGGCTGGGATACCCCAGAGATGTACGGAAAGGAAACTAGGGAAAACCCGACGTTAGCGAAGTACAGGGCCAGGGCCGACTCTGGGGGAGAAGGAGTAGATGGGGAGCACTACGAGTGGGTGGGGGATAGGCTGTACAGGATCCCGAAACCGTCCCAGAAACCGAGTACCCCTCCGCAGAATCGACAGCTAGTGGTACCTGCAAAGTACCGGCAGGAGATTCTGCGGATTGGGCATGATGTGCCGTTAGCAGGCCATCTAGGTTCCCGCCGCACAGCTCATAGAATCACCCAAAACTTTTCCTGGCCCAATTTTAACCGAGATGTGCGGGTTTATTGTAGCACGTGTGACACCTGTCAACGGGTAGGTAAGCGGGGGGATCACCCAAAGGCTAGGCTTCAGTCGATGCCTATCATTGGAGAACCCTTTTCCCGCATATCCGTTGACATTGTGGGTCCACTGGCAAGGGCTAGCCCATCAGGTAAGAAATACATTCTTACCGTGGTGGACTATGCCACACGTTATCCAGAGGCAGTAGCGCTGTCTAATATAGAGGCAGAGATGGTTGCTGATGCCCTGGTTAAAATTTTCACTAGGGTCGGGTTCCCTCAGGAGATCCTCTCTGATCAGGGAACTCAGTTCACCGCTGTGCTTACCCAGAAGCTGTGGAAGGTGTGCGGCATTAAACCGCTGCTTAGCTCACCTTATCACCCACAGACTAACGGTCTCTGCGAACGATTTAACGGCACCCTCAAACAGATGCTGAGGACCTTTACTGACACTTGCAGAGACTGGGAGCGATTCCTGCCTCATCTGCTATTTGCATACAGAGAGGTGCCCCAGGAATCTACTGGGTTCTCCCTGTTTGAGTTACTCTATGGGAGAAGGGTCCATGGACCCCTAGATCTCATTAGTGGACACTGGGAGGCGGAGACAGAGCAAGAAGGGACCCCCATAGTACCATATGTCCTGGAACTCCGGGACCGCATGGAGAAACTATCCCTGATGGTAAGGGAGAATCTCCAGGCGGCCCAGGGGAGACAGAAGCGGTGGTACGATCGGGGTGCCCGACAGCGGGTCTTCCAGGTTGGGCAGAAGGTTCTAGTGCTCAAGCCTGTGAAGGCAAACAAGATGCAAGCATCTTGGCAGGGCCCGTATAAAGTGTTAGCTCAGGTATGTGATACTACCTATCGTATAGCCAGCTGTACAGATGAGAGGATTCAGCCATCCTTTCATGTGAACATGCTGAAGGAGTATCAGGAGAGACCAGAGGATGGTGCGGCAGTATGTGCCCCAGCTACTGATGACCCCGAGAACTTACCTTTACCTGACTTGTTAGAGAAGGATCCCCAGACTGACCTTACTAGTCTTGTGCAGCTAGGGGACCGGCTAAACCCGGCAGAGAAGGTACAGGCAAGACAGCTTCTGTGGGAGAATTAGGCGACGTTCTCCCAAGAACCCGGGTACACCACCCTAGCTGTGCACAAGGTCGAAACACCCGGACAGAACCCCCTACGACAACCCCCATACCGTATCCCTGAAGCAGTCCGAGAAGGAATGCGGAAGGAGATACAAGAGAAGACCAGGCTGGGGGTTATCGAGCACTCAGACAGCCCTTGGGCCTCGCCTGTAATCCTGGTGCCTAAGAAAGATGGGACCACGCGGTTCTGTGTGGATTACAGGCGGCTCAACGAGCGGACCACCACTGACGCCTACCCGATGCCCCGGGTAGACGAGTTATTAGACCGCATTGCCAGGGGGCGCTATCTGACCACCATTGACCTGTGCAAAGGTTATTGGCAGATCCCCCTGGCCGAGGATGCTATCCATTTAGGCATGGCAGAAGTGCAGTACTTGGGTCAAAGGGTAGGATGTGGGAGCCAGCGACCAGAGCCAGCCAAGGTAGAGGCTGTAGCTAACTGGCCCACACCTATCACCAAGACCCAAGTGCTGGCCTTCCTGGGGACGGCAGGGTATTACCGACGTTTTGTCCCCGACTACAGTACGGTTGCCAAGCCCTTGACTGACCTGACTAAGAAGAATTTACCTAAGCAGGTCCTGTGGTCTCCAGCTTGTGAAGCCGCGTTTCAGGCCCTGAAGCAAGCTCTTGTGAATGCCCCTGTCCTGGCTGCCCCAGTCCCTAACAAACGTTTTCTTGTTCATACAGATGCTTCCATGTATGGACTGGGGGCTGTGCTGAGCCAGGTCGGGGAAGAGGGAGGAGAGCACCCTGTTGCATATCTCAGCAGAAAGTTACTACCTCGGGAAGTGAGTTATGCGGCAGTGGAGAAAGAGTGTTTAGCCCTGGTCTGGGCAATGAAGAAGTTGAGCCCTTATTTATACGGACAAGAATTTTCCCTCATCACAGACCACAATCCCCTTGTCTGGCTTAACTGGGTCTCAGGAGACAATGGCAGACTGCTGAGGTAGAGTCTGGCACTGCAGCCTTACAACTTCACCATCAGCTACCGACCCGGTAAGCAGAATGGGAATGCGGATGGGTTATCCCGGCAAACAGACGTCCCTACTCCTTCCCAGTCCGGTCATCCCCAAGTTGACCCGCCAAAGGGTCAAGCCGGGTCTGCCGGAGTGTTCCACAAGGGGGGAACCGTGTGACAGACCCATCCGTGTGGACTAAAAATGGTACCCAGATAGCTAATTTTATTGTATTTGTGTATTCTGCGTGCTATTCACCTAATGATATGCACTCAGACTTGAGCTATCTGGGAATATGGTAAATGTCTGTGTTTGCTGTGAGGGTGTGACATTGTGTGTTTGGGTGGTGATTCCTGTCCTGTTGTTCCCACATGTGTATTGGTGATTTCCCTTTGTCCTGAGAGATAATTGAATTGCTTCTCGGGTGTCTCCAGGGCAGAGAGGAGGAAACCATGATACATTGTGGGGATGTGTTGTGTCTGTATCCTGAGTGCTATGTATCTGTCCTGTGTCACAGTCTTCCTTCTGGTCCCCTAGGGGCGTGTACACCAGATGGGGACCTGCATAACTACGGGCGGGTAGCCCTCAATAAAGTGTTCGTGTTTTACCCTCAAAGCGGAGCTTGGTCTCGTTATTGGGAGGGGGGATGTCACAGTCGTTACCTCTGGCTGTGACCTTCTGTCTATGCTCTCGCTGCAGCTCTGTTCCTGTGTGTCATTTGTGGTTCTTTATGGGTTAACTCCCCTGTGTGTCTATTAGGAGTTAATCCTCTCTGTCTGCTCCATGGGTGTGGCCTCTCTGCTGCACCCATGGAACCTGTATATAAGGCTGAGGTTTCCTCAGTTCTGTGTCAGCTCTCCTGGTGTGTGTTGTCTTGTCCTGTCCTGCTCCTGGTTTGTACTCTCTCTCCCATGCTGCTGACCCATGGGATCCGTGTCTGTCTGTCTGTGCTCTGTGGGTTTCCTACTTGTTCATTCCCGTCCTCTTTGACGTCCTCTTTCCTGTCTTTCTGTTATCTGTTCTGCCAGTTATGTTTTAGTTACTTTGTGTGTATTCATATGTCTCGGTTCAGCAAGCGCCTAGCTGCAGAGTGCTATGCGCAAGGCCACGCAGTATACCACTGGTGGAGCAAGTCCTTCTCTGCTCATTGTCACTCCTGTTTCCTTGCTATGTATTTCTGCTTGTGTTATTAGTTGCCCTGTTTTGTATTTGCCTGTCTTTTATGTTTGCCTGTGTGCCGTCGGTACCTTCTGGTACCTGTTGTCCATTCGTTCCTGCTGTTACTGTCTAGTTCACGCTCCAGAGTGGACCCTGGCAACTTCCTGCGGCAAAGCCTAACCCTACCTTCTGGGGCCCTAGTGAATACCAGGAGTTGCTTAGTCATGCCCCTCTGGAGTATTACTAGACAGTGGCGCAGTGGGGGTTTTCTCCCACTGTGCTGACGATACATAGAGCTCATGTTTTGTCTGTGCTGCCTTCCCTGGTTTTTGTTTGTGCAATAAACTCTTATGTGTCTGTATCTGATTTCCGT
The DNA here is from genome assembly GCF_905171765.1 of Bufo bufo. Classification (NCBI taxonomy): domain Eukaryota; kingdom Metazoa; phylum Chordata; class Amphibia; order Anura; family Bufonidae; genus Bufo; species Bufo bufo. Next base: position 449,655,390 of record NC_053390.1, on the reverse strand, counting down.
TTGTTTATTGCTTGACGACACGGTGGTCTCTCCTGGGACCTCCAACTCGTGACAGGGGATTTTATTACCGGCGACTAGAGACTGCTTATTGGGGGTACCGTAACAACTTCCCTATCCACATTTGTTTGCAGAGCACTTGCCATCCTCTTAACCACATTTTTATGCCATTTGCAGCCCTCTAGCCCTTTCCATGACTTTTTTAGAGCCATTTTAGTGCTCCAAAGTTCGGGTCCCCATTGACTTCAATGTAGTTCCGGTTCGGGGCCAAATTCGGGTCCTGAACGCAAACTTTTTTGTGAAGTTCGGCCAAACCCATTGAACCCGAACATCTAGGTGTCCGCTCAACTCTAGTTACTGGCATTACAGTGATTGGCTGGCCGGAATGCGTTATCGGGTGCTATATAGCACCCAGTGACATGTGGCTCGGCTTCGTCTTAGTCAGGGAGAACTGCAGCAGAAGGGACAGAGTGTAGGTACAGGAATTGTTATTTTTTTTTTAGGCAGGATTTACTGTTGAAAGGTGTTAGAGACTCAAAAGTCCTTTTAAGGACTATTGTTTTATCTGGCTGCAATATATATTATTAGCGCAACCTGCGCTAAATTGCGTGCAATTGTTTGGCTGCTGCTGACAGCGACACAACCTCTGCTAGATCTCCTGTATAACGTTTTCGCATCCTGAATATCTGTGGCATTCAGTGTAATTTTTTCTTAGCCGCCGGTGACAGCGACATTACCTGCGCTACATCTCCTGTATAACGTTTGCGCATCCTAAATATCTGTGACATTCAGTGTAATTTTTTCTTAGCCGCTGGTGACAGCGATATTACCTGCGCTACATCTCCTGTATAACGTTTGCGCATCCTAAATATCTGTGACATTCAGTGTAATTTTTTCTTAGCTGCTGGTGACAGCATCATTACCTGCACTACATCTCCTGTATAACGTTTGCACATACTAAATATCTGTGACATTCAGTGTAATTTTTCCTTAGCCGCTGGTGACAGCGACATTATCTGTGCTACATCTCCTTTTAACGTTTGCGCATCCTAAATATCTGTGACATTCGGTGTAATTTATTTGCGCATACACTTACAAAACCTGTGCTACTTTACGTGTGACATACTTGCAAGCATATATACCATTTAATATGCTCAAGGCGAGCAGTAAGGGACGGGGAAGTAGCCGTGCTGCTGATTGTGCATGCAGAGTCCGTGGCCCTGGGCGCGGTGAAACTGTGCCTGCTGCCAGAGCACAAGAAACACACTCATCCACGATACCTAGCTTCATGTCCCAGTTTGCAGAGCACCGCAGGACACAACTCTCGAAGTCACACCAGTGCGACCAGGTGGTTGGTTGGATTGCAGCAGATAATGCTTCCAGTTGGTTAAGCACCACCCTGTCTTCCACAAAGTCCAGTCTCAGTAGCCAAGAGTCTGGTCAACAGAATCCTCACCCTGATCCTCCTTCCTCCCACCATGGAGAGTCTTGGCAAACAAGTGATTCCACACTCGGATATTCTGAGGACTTCTTTTTAGCGCCATTCCTTGATTTGGGCCCGCTTGACATGAGGAGATCTTGTGCACTCATTCCCAAACTCTTGAGCATCCACAGTCAGAAGAAGATGACGGTGGGGAACAGCAATTAGTGTTTCACAAGGTGGATGATAATGATGATGATGATGAGACACAGTTGCCAATAAGTCAACGGCAATTAGTGTCTCAAGAGGTTGATGATGAGGATGAGAAAAAGTTGTCCATGAGTGAGGTTCTTGTTAGGTCAACAAGTCAAGAGGATGACCAGATCGAGGAAGTGGTAGAGGATGTGGTGGACCATTAAATCATTGACCCAACCTGGGAAGGTGGCAAGCCGAGTAAGTACAGCAGTACAGAGGGGGGGATCCGCAGCACCGCAACAGGCTGGAAGAGGCATTCGGATGGCAAAAGGGAGAAGGCGGGTCACACCAAACAGGCCCGCAACTGTTCCCCAGAGCACCCCCTTGCGGCAATCTCCCTTGCCAAGGGGTAGGTATTCCGCAGTCTGGCGCCTTTTTGAGGAAAGTGTGGACAATAAAAGAATTGTCATTTGCAACCTGTGCCGTACCAAAATGAGCAGGGGCGTGAACACTAGCAACCTCACCACCACCAGCATGATCCGCCACATGGCATCAAAGCACCCTAATAGGTGGGCCAAACGCCTAGGTCCACAATCTGACAATGCTGGCGCCAGAGTGTGCAGTTCCTTGGGCAACCAAGGAGTGGTTACGATGGGAACACACAGCAGTTCCAACAGAGGCATGGCAACACTCTCAAAGGCCTGGGACAGTTTCATGACACCCCGCCAGCACCCTCACCCTGATGTGCGGCCTAGTGTCACAAGGAGGTAAATGTTTTGGAAGATGGTGAAGGAGTATATAGCCGACCGTGTCAGCGTCCTCAGTGATCCCTCTGTGCCTTACAACTATTGGGTGTCCAAGCTGGACACTTGGCACGAACTGGCGCTCTACACCTTGGAGGTGCTGGCCTGCCCTGCTGCCAGCGTTTTGTCAGAGCGGGTATTTAGTGCTGCTGGGGGCATAATAACTGATAAGCGCATCTGTTCCTCTTCCCCATTTACACTGCAGACTTCTCCATCAACTCCCCAGGCTGCCACCTACAGAAGTTCTCTGATAACTCTGCCATAGTCGGCCTTATCACAGGTGAGGACGACTCAGAGTACAGACAGGAGACACAGGATTTTGTGGACTGGTGTCAGCGGAACCAACTGCAGATTAACGGGGGGGAAACCAAGGAGCTGGTGGTGGATTTCCGCAGACACAGGCCCTCTGCTTTGGTTCCGGTGAACATTGAGTTGGTGAACTCTTATAAGTACCTGGGTGTTCACCTGAACAACAAACTGGACTGGAGCCATAACACTGATGCTCTTTTCAAAAAGGGTCAGAGCAGACTCTATCTGTTGAGGAGGCTGAGGTCCTTTGGAGTGCAGGGGACGCTCCTAAAGACCTTCTTTGACTCAGTGGTGGCATCAACTATATTCTATGGTGTGGTTTGTTGGGGGAGCTCTCTCTGTCTCTCTGTGGCTGAGAGACAGAGATTAGATAAGCTCATTAAGAAGGCCAGCTTTGTCCTAGGTTGTCCCCTTGATCCAGTGCAGGAGGTGGGTGACAGAAGAACTCTAGCAAAATTAACATCATTGTTAGACAATGTCTCCCACCCCATGCACAAAGCTGTTGTGGAGCTGGAGAGCTCCTTCAGAGACAGACTGCTGCATCCTAGGTGCACGAAGGAATATTATCGGAGGTCCTTCCTCCCAACAGCGGTTTGGATTTATAACCACCACTGTTCCCAGAAACCCAGTAGTGAATTTTTAAAGTAAATTCTGTGTTAGGTTTTTCTTGTATTTTACTCTTTAATTTCTAATTACTCTTATTTTGCTCCTGTTGTGAATGTGATTGCTGCTGTTATGCCAAAATTTCCCCACTGAGGGGCAATAAAGGGATTTTCTTCTTCTTCGTCTTCTTCTTAATGTTTTAGAGGGTCAGCTCAGCAGCAGACCCTCACCCCTAATGTTTTAGATGGTCAGATCAGCAGCAGGCCCTCGCCCCTAATGTTTTAGAGGGTCAGCTCAGCAGCAGGCCCTCGCCCCTAAAGTTTTAGAGGGTCACCAGCAGACCCTTGCTCCTAATGTTTTTGAGGGTCACCAGCAGGCCATCAATCATAATTTTTCAAGGGTGTGTATGATACCCTCCTTTATGTGTAATAAAGGGTGCATTGGAGTGCCAGTTCCTTGTAATCTTTGGCAGCCCTTTCACTTTATATACAAAAAATAATAATACAAATATACAGAAAATAATTTTTCCTCTAAAATCGATTTTATCTTCGGTTTTGTGCGTATTATTGTCAGTCTGTAAAAGTGGAGTACTACTCGGACAACATCGTTCCCAGCAGCGATCTGGGAGTCCAAGATGCATCCAGACATCCTCCCCATGCTGTTTACGAACCATTTCAGTGGTGTTTCCATCAATTTCTGACCTTTTCCTGTGAACCAGACACCCTCCCCTCTTAAGAGCAGGGTGTGCCTGGTTTAATACTCTGGTTCTCCCATTTACTTCCATTGTGCTCTGGTGCTCTGTAGAGCACCCGAGCATCCTAAAGTGTTCTACTCGAGCGCCAGTGCACCCGAGCACTTTGGTGCTCGATCAACACTAATATTAGATAGATAGATAGATAGATAGATAGATAGATATACTTAACCACCTTGTGCTGCTGTCTCCTTCTTTTGATAGATAAATAGAAAAATAGAGAGATAGCTAGACAGATAATACTCTAGACAACAGCACAAGTACCATTAGTATCACATTGCACTGAGCTATAGCAGGGGTTATCAGGAATTTGACCACCCTGCGACCACGACCATGTAATACACTAAACTGCAATGACTCTCCAGTGCTAACAATCCCTTTAAGTGGAATAGAAGGTACAAACTTCAGCATATTTAGGTATAAGATTCACATCCCCACTGTTTCAGTAAAACCACTTTGAACAGAATAATGTAAACCTTTATGTCTTTATTTATTCTCAAAGCAAGGTGACTTTAAAAAACGAAGTATGTCTCTAGGCAACACTACGAATTATTATTAGATTTCCAAACCAAATGAAAACAGTACTGTGCATTATACTGAAAATGAAATCACTTGAGAGGGTGCTGATATTTTATCTGCATGATGGCAAATGACTTATTCTAGGAAACTACACGTTTTTGCAAATCTGCTCTTTAATATATATTTAAAGGGGTTGTCCAAAGTAATTAAAAAATTTGGACAACCCCTACAATGTCTTCAAATAAAAAAAGTCCTTCAAACAGCTCTGTCCTCAGCTGTAGACCACTGAGGACAGTGATTGGCTGCAGCAGTCACATGCCATATCCAGGAACAGGCCACCAATGCTGTTTGAAAACAAACAACAACGGGGGTGCTGTAGAGAACAGCGCTGGAGTAAAGAGTGAGTATATGACTTTTTTATTTTAAAGGGGTTGTCTCACAAAAATATATTCTACAATTTTCAAACCAGCACCTGGATCTGAATTAGTTTGTAATGGCATGTCATAGCCAGTGAGTTATTCAATAAAATGTATCTGTATTGCACCACCTGCTCTTTGTTCTTTTTCTTATTTCTTTGTCCTGCTCACTGGGATGGCCGCACATGCTCAGTTTCATCATTCAACTGCTCAGCTGTGATGGGGAGAGCATGGACACGCTGTCACGGTCGCGGTTTTGGCCGTGACTCCTTGGGAGCCGCATACAGTTGCCCGCGGTTTGGGTTGTTGTTTCAACCGCAGCTTGAGGCTTGATGTAGTTTGCCTCAGGTGCGGTTGCCGCGGACAACAGGTATGTGTGCGGTCCCTTTGGAGTTTGTGTGTGTGTATGTATGCACTGTCGTTTGTCTGTGTGCACTCTGTGTAGTGTGTGGTGTGCACGGACACCTTTCCTGCACTGTGGTTGTCCGTGGCAACGTTTGTCGTTGTGTACATGTGGTGGCAGTGTCCCGGCCTTGGGGCTGACTCCCAGGACACGGTTGCCACCCATGTCGTTGCCTGCGGCAACAACCACAGTGTGTTTGTCGTGTTGGACACTTTCCCTTTAAGTTGGTGTTTTCCCTTTCCTGTGGTGCTGGAAGGGTTAACTCCCTTCCCAGTGTGTGTGATGTCACTGGGTGTGTCTGACCGTTGGGTGTGGCCTCTTAGGCCTATAAAGCCTCTCACTTTGGCATGGCTCAGTAGGTTGCTTCAGTCATGCTTTGCTGTTGCAGCCTCCTGTGATTTCCATCTTCTTGTAAGGGCCACCCTTCCGGTCATAAGTTCTAATACCGTGATGTGTTGTTGATGTCTTGTGTCTCTGTGTTTTGTGCAGCTATGGATGTCCTGGTCCCTGTGTGTCTTCATGTGTGTGCTGTTTACCTTTGTCTGTGTGGACAGCCTTTCCTATGCACGGGTTCCAGTCAGCAAGGCTGAGACAGGTTTGTGTGGAACTGTTTGGTTCACCTGTCTTATCCATAGTCCTGTTTATGTACCCCCTTCTTCATGCTGCTTGGCCAGTGAGACTCCTGCTCCTCCGTGCCTAGTGACATCACACACACTGGGAAGGGAGTTAACCCTTCCAGCACAACAGGAAAGGGAAAACACCAACTTAAAAGGAAAGTGTCCAACACGACAAACACACTGTGGTTGTTGCCGCAGGCAACGACATGGGTGGCAACCGTGTCCTGGGAGTCAGCCCCAAGGCCGGGACACTGCGACCACATGTACACAACGACAAACGTTGCCACGGATAACCACAGTGCAGGAAAAGTGTCCGTGCACACCACACACTACACAGAGTGCACACAGACAAACGACAGTGCATACATACACACACACAAACTCCAAAGGGACCGCACACATACCTGTTGTCCGCGGCAACCGCACCTGAGGCAAACTACATCAAGCCTCAAGCTGCGGTTGAAACAACAACCCAAACCGTGGGCAACTGTATGCGGCTCCCAAGGAGTCACGGCCAAAACCGCGGCCGTGACACACGCCCCCTTAGCTGTCTCAGAAAAGACACTCCCCTTGAGCTGTCGGCTTGATATGAATCTAACAGAGCAATGAATGGGGAGATCTCTGGATCCATGTGAGGTGCAGGGGCTGGTTCTAGCATTGTTAGAAAGAGACTGTCATATACTATAAGATGTCTGATTTTCATTTTCACATTAGTCATGGGATAACCCCTTTAAGACATTGCAGAGGTTGTCCGAGATTTTAATCATAGGCAGCATCTTTAAGAATATATACCTTTGCCATTTGAACGCCTCGGCTTTCTACACCTACTAGTTTACACATTTATTGCTACTCCCATTTCTTTTTGGACAACTAAATTAAATATACTGTCACTGGTGCCTCAGTTGGCAAATCTTTTTGTGTCTCATACTACTAGCAGGACCCAATATTATACTGTAGTGGGGTGGAGGAAGAAACCTTGGGTGCAAAGCATACATTGGGGTGTCCGGTGCCCCACTTTGGTCAGTATATTTTGTTTTTCATTATTTTTGGTATGGCTGTGGGAACAGCCAACAAGTTACCATATGTTCTATAATATTATGTAGTACCTTTGTGTCACCATGTTATCTTAGCTATGTCCCTCTTATGTGTTTTTTAAGTGTATTTTATCCAATAAAGTCGTGATTTTATTTATCAGTAGCTAGTCAGCAACCTTCGGCTCTCTAACTGTTGTGAAATTCCCTGCATGCTTCATTCATTTCTATGGGAGTTCTGAGAAGAGCAAGTATGCATGCTGGGAGTTGTAGTTTCATAACAGCTGGAGTGCAAGAGCTTGCATAGCTCCGGTCTAGTGCATTATTTGTGGATTTTCTGTTAATAGACGCAGCACTAGATGTTTACATCATTGGCCCAATTACTTTAGTGTATAATCTTTATATCCTTCCTGACTAAACTCTTACAATTTTACAAGTTAGGCAAGGTTCACACTGCCAGGTGATCTCTGCCCAGGTTATATATTCCTGATTTTTAATCAATTCCTCCTGATAAAGCTTTGAAAGCAAAATGCGTTTCAAGGGTATTGGCATCCCATGGTCTTTTTTTCCCATGATGTCCAAGGATATGTGTTGGATTATTGGCTTCTAGTAATATAATTACCTGTTTTTTGACTTCCCGACCTCCGCCGTAATAGTATGGTGCACTGATCGGGCCGAGCAACATTCACTTGATCAGCAGCAGGGGCCAGGCTGTTACTAACAGTTAGGCCCCTGCAGTATCCTCCAGCATCGCTGAAAGCTCAGATGCCAGCAGATTAACCCCTTTCATGCCGCAGTCAATGCTGACTGCACCCAGGGCAGTCTTTAATATTGATTGGACCCTGGGCAAAAATTTACTTGGACCCCCTGGATCCCGCCATTCCCACACCTTAGCAGGCAATCACGCCCTCCACCACAACACACACACAAAAAATCCACACACCTGGTAGAGTACAGTGAATGACTGTAAATACTTCCAGTTCTGAAGACTCCAGCAGCTCAGGATCAGTGCTCTGGGCAGCTGAGCTCAGGCTGGAAGTGGGCACCGCTCTGCAGGAAGGAGACCGGGGCTCGGTTCACCCTAGCGTTACAGTGCACCCCAGAGTATGCAGTATAGCACCCTATAGTATACAGCAACCCACAGTATGCAGTATAGCACCCTATAGTATACAGCACCCCACAGTATGCAGTATAACACTCCACACTATACAGCACCCCACACTATACATCACCTCACACTATACAGTATACAGCACACCACAGTATATAGTAGAACAGTATAGCACCACACAGTATACAACACCTCACAGTATACAGTAGAGCAGTATAGCACCCCACAATATACAGCACCTCACAGTATACAGCACCCTAAACTATACACTATACAGCCCGCCACACTATACAGTACAGCAGTATAGCACTCCACAATATACAGCACCCACAGTATACAGCACCTCACGGGATACAGCACCCCAAACTATACAGAATACCGCACCTCACAGTATACAGTACCCCACAGTATACAGCACCCCAAAATATACAGCCCCCACAGTATAAAGCACCCCACAATATACAATATACATCACCCCACAGTATACAGCACCCCAAAATATACAGCTCCCCACAGTATACAGCACCCCATAGTATACAGTAGAGCAGTATAGAACCCCACAGTATACAGTACCCCACAGTATACAGCACCCCCATAGTATACAGTAGAGCAGTATAGCACCCCACAGTATACAGTAGCTTACAGTATATTAGCATAACAGCCCCTGTCACCTTTTCCTGATGTAATCTTCACAACAAACAAAAAACTCCACAATTATGGCAAACTTCTCCTGCAACACCCCTGTGTAGCTGACTGCCTGACACCCGGGCAATGGCCAGCAGGGCTCGAGGCAGCTGCCTTGGGCCCCCCAGGAGCAACTGGGCCCAGGGCAGCTGCCCCTTTTGCCCCTTGTTAAAGACGGCCCTGACTGCACCATCTAAGGGATTTGCAAAGGGAGGGGACTCCCTCTGTCTCTCCATCGTCCCCCCGCACTGCAATGACAGGGGGCTGATGGTTGCAAAGGCCTTGGGGCCTGCCAGCTATGTTGGCCTATAATTGACATATTAAGTATTGTCGTGTCTGTAACAACCTGCTCTATAAAATATCACATGCTCTACCCTGTCAGAAGAATGCCATAAATTTTTTTTTTAAAAACTGTATCCGAACAGCAGTTTTTTGGTCACCTCGCCTCACAAAAAGAGTAAGGCCCCTTTCACACGAGCGAGTTTTCCACGCGGGTGCAATGCGTGACGTGAATGCATAGCACCCACACTGAATCCTGATCCATTCTTTTCAATGGGTCTGTGTACATGAGTACATCAGTTCTGTGTTGCGTGAAAAATACAGCATGCTCTATATTCTGCGTTTTTCATGCAGCCCTGGCCCCATAGAAGTGAATGGGGCTTCAGTGAAAAAGGCATTGCATCCGGAAGCAAGTGTGGATGCAATGTGTTTTTCACTGACGGTTGCTAAGAGATGTTGTTTGTAAAGCTTCAGTTTTTTATCACGTGCGTGAAAAATGCATCAAAACACATTGCATCCGCATGGAAAAACCTGAACAACTGAACGCAATTGCAGACAAAACTGACTGAACTTGCTTGCAAAATGGTGCGAGTTTCACTGAACGCACCCTGAACGCATTCGGACCTAATCCGTTATGCTTGTGTGAAAGGGGCCTAATAGTGAGTGATCAAAAAGTTGTATATAAATCAAAATGATACCAATGAAACTGTCACCTAATCCCACAAAAAAATCAGCCTTCAAATAAGACAGTCAACAGAAAAATAAAAAAATATGGCAGATGGAGACACAAAAACATTTTTTTTAGTTTTCAAAATAATTTTTATTGTGTAAAACCTAACAAAAATAAAAACAATAGACATATTAGGTATTGTCGCATCTGTAACGATCGGCTCTATAAAAATATCATATGACCTACTCTGGTGAACAATGTAAAAACAAAATTAATAAAAATGGTGCCAGAACAGCCATTTTTTTGTCACCTTGCCTAAAAAAAAAAGCATAATAGTAAGCAGTCAAAGTCAAATATACCCCTAAATGGTACCAATACAACATGGCTTCTATAAACTAATCCACCACAATCTGAACTGCAAAAGCCAAATGGTGGTCTTTTCCTTTTCAACCCTACAGCATATCCAAACAGCAGTTTATACCCATGTTTATGACATTTCTGTATCCAGTAGAACCCACCTAACAATTTAGGTTTAAAAATTATCTATTGGCAATTCCATAAACAAATACACAAACGTGCATAAGAATATAGTAAAGCGATGCACTTTATCAATTCACTGTAAAGTGAGGTAATAAATCATTGTAAATTTAACTGCTCAAAAAGTTTCTACAGAACAGAACATAGAAGAAAAGGTATTATCAGCAGGACAGAGGTTGTGCCCCCACGGTTTCCCCAGTCAAGTAGGGATATAAAAAAAAAAGATGAATATAAAAATAAAAGGGAAAGGGGGAGAGTGCTGGGAAGTGGAGAGTCCCACTAGACTCCTACCCAACGTCTTTCACATTCATAAGGACAAAAAGTACGCTAGTTTAGGGGATGTAGCACAATTCATCCATGGATCCTCTTATGACGTATTTGGAGATTTTAAAAAAATAAGTTCCACTGATAAATCTGGAGTGCAACTAATTACCCTAGTTAACCGTGGCCACTTTCCCACACACCTCCAAAACTAGAGTGAATGGTGTAGAAATGCAAAAAAAAGTCACATATTTTTGGGCAAATAAGCCAATATTGCTATTTTATAACTTTTTAAACCCAGAATTCTGGAGTGCAGAGCACAATAAATTCCCCCCATTGTATCTAGAATAAATAGACTTGTCATTGTAAATGCTGATAATAAACATGGAAAATCAATATGTCTGCTAGGCTGCAAGTGTGAGGCTCATGAGACAATGTGGCTATGGCTGTTCGTATTGACCAGTACGTCATTTTGATACCTATCAGACAATGTTCTTCACTGATGAGGCATGTAAAGAAAATCCAGATGAGCTTTATTTCCAGGCTCAATCCTTGTAATTGTGTACAAACTGTAGATTAAAAGATACTTTTTTTTCTACAGGAGATATAAACAGTACTGGAGCTGAACCTACAATGGCTTCCAGGCACAGGCACCCTTCAGTTCTTGGTTTCTCTTACCAAGAGGTGTAGAGAAAGACCTGTAGAAGTAACCAGTCCCCACAGGACTAAGCATATTACACACAGTTTGGACCACCTGTATATATCTCCACATCAATAGATGGAAACGTGGATAAGCAACCTGTCCAAAGAATGTAGCAGAAGAGTTATGTCTGCCATTGAAGGAAATGATCTCTGGATTGTAAATTGATCCATGGATCCTCTTATGACGTATTTGGAGATTAAAAAAAAAAAAGTTCAAGTGATAAATCTGGAGTGAAACTAATTACCCTAGTTAACTGTGGCCACTTTCCCACACACCTCCAAAACTAGATTGAATGGTGTAAAAATGCAAAAAAAAAATCACATATTTGTGGGCAAATAAGCCCATATAGCTATTTTATGACTTTTTAAACCCAGAATTCTGGAGTGCAGAGCACAATAAATTCCCCCCATTGTATCTAGAATAAATAGACTTGTTCTTGGTCCTACCTGGTTGTGGTCAAGGTGCCCTTGGTGTTGATGGTTTTACGGTGCAAGGCAGGTTATGCCAACACTTTGCGCTGTAAATGTAGTGCAGGAAGCAATGAGCAGATACTGGTGCAGCAAAACAGTTCTTTACTAAATAATGAAAATATACACAGATCAGAACAAGTCTTACTTGCAATAAACTGGCTGATGTATTATACTATATATGTTGCCCTTCTCTCAGCTGCACAGGTAGCAATCGACCAAATCGATGTCCTTGCACTTCACTAGCTGACTCTGGCATCCAGATATGGGGTATATTAATGTGCTTTTAGGCAATATTTTACAACCCAGAGATCATTTCCTTCAATGGCAGACATAACTCTTCTGCTACATTCTTTGGACAGGGTGCTTATCCATGTTTCCATCTAGTGATGTGGAAATATATACAGGTGGTCCAAGCTGTGTGTAATGTGCTTAGTCCTGTGGGGACTGGTTACTTCTACAGGTCTTTCTCTACACCTCTCTGACATCTGGTCCACTTTTTGTAAGTGTTATTGCTCTACCTTAGGTGGATCCAGGCTCAGGATGGACTGGCCTGTCAGCTTCCCATTTTCTCATGTGCTTCCTCTCTCTGCCCTGACTAGGCTAGAAACTCCCTTAGACTGGAGTCAACGACTCATTCTAGAATATTCTGCCCAGACAGCGCAGTACCAAACAAGAGACAGAGAGTGGTCAGAAGACAAGCTGGGGTCAGAGGAGCTATCCAAAAAGCACAGGAACACAGCTAGTGAGTCAGAGACTATCGCTGGCACTAGTGTTGGGCCAGAAATGGTTTAAACAGAGCACCGAGTTCCAGGATCAGAACCTGGTAGGTCATGACTCGGTGCTCTAATAGACAGAAACACTAGCACATAGGAATAGAGCAGCTGAGCAATCAGCCCACTGCTAGTCTCCATCAGCATGAGTCCGCTGTGGGGAGAAAAAGAGCTTTCCATATTGCTGCTAAGGATGCTGTCTCGTCACCAGGGGCGGTGGATTAGCAGCACGCTTTTTCCCAGCGTGCCCGCACTGAAGCCAGAGATCACGCCACTAGAGCCCCTGACAGGTGAATGAGTGACACCTCCTTTATATAGAGAATGACACCAGCCACATCTAGTGGTGGCTAAAAATATGACCAGTTACTACCATGTGCTCATACAATACAATAACTTTAGAGTATACTATGACTTTGGTAGCAGGATGCTTCACAAAGTGGTGTCATTTGGCGCAACCTGTGCTTCTCAATTTTTTCCAACTTGTCTGAAAAGGAGGTGGGGCTTAACAGAAAGGGGGCATGATTTTGTGTCAAAGGTGTGGGGCCTTATATGCCAGATTTTGCACTAAACTTGCATTAAAATTGTGGCGTAAAATCCTGTCTCAAAGTTAACCAACCAATAGTTGGTGTAGAGTCAGAGAAAAGTGTCTGTCCCTGCCCCCCACTTATCCTCCAGCCTGAGCCCCTGTGATAGATCTGCTGCAGGTCTAGACTGGCTACCTATAATCAGTAAACCTGACCCAGTGTCTCTGTCTTCAAACCAAAATAACAACTGACAGTTCTTTTAACCCCTTCCAGACCAGCGCCGTAATGTTAAGGTTTGTTGATTGGCCCCCTGCTCTATGTGCTGACATCGATGCATTAACCTTTGCTATGCCACAGTCAGTGCTGACTGCGGTATATACGGAGTGTGTGGAGGGAGCTCATGTGGAGCTCCCCATCGGGTCCCTGTGCTGCGATAATGGGGACCCAATGGCTGGGAAAGCAGCCCGATGCCTTCCATAGGCATTGTGCTGCTTTCCATGTATTACACTGTGTAATACACTTACAGCCAATGCATTACAATACAGATGTATTGTAATGCATTGTAGAGGGGATCAAACCCCCAAAAGTTGAAAAGTTAATAAAGTGTTTTACATAATAAAAAAATAAATGTTCCAAGTAAAAAGAAGTAAATATATTAGGTATCGCCGCGTCCATATCACATGATCCATCCCGTCAGGTGAACGTAATAAAAAAAAAAAAAACTGTAATACCAAGCGATCCAAAAAGTCGTATGTAATGGTACCAATCAGACTGTCCTCTCATCCCGCAAAAAATTTGACCCTACCTTAGACAATCGCTCAAAAAATAAAAAAAATTTCCTCTCAGAAAATGGAAACACAAAAACAAGATTTTATTATATTCAAAAATGCTTTTACCATGTAAAACTTAACAACAAAAAAAAATAGACACATTAGCTATCACCGCATCTGTAACAACCTGCTCTTAAAAGTATCATATGCAGTGATGAGCGGCAGGGGCAATATTCAAATTCACGATATTTCGCGAATATTTGGGGGAAAATTCATCATACATTCGCGAATTCGAGAACTTGTGATCTCCATTCATTATTTTATTGATTGTGAAAATCGGCAATTGGAAAATTCGCAATAAACATTCGCGACATGACAATTCGCGATCAACACTACTTCTAAAGTCAAAGATATTGCAGCCTTCTCATTGGCCCACAAGCAAGAAACAGTGAGGGATCATGGGTACTGATGAAACATTTTTTTAATATTCGCGATTACGAATATATAGCACTATATTCTAGATATTTGTGAATTCTAGAAGTGCTATTATTCGCGATAAAAATTCACGACTAGAATATTCGCGATCAACACTAATCATATAATATGCCCCCTCAGGGGAATGCTGTCAAAAAATAAAAGTATAAACTGCCAAAACAGCCAATTTTTGTCACATTGCCTCACAAAAAGTGTAATACTAAGTGATCAAAAAGTCATGTCTCCCAAAATGGTACCAATTAAACCGTCATCTCATCCTGCAAAAAATTAGACCCTACCTAAGACAAACGCTCAAAAAAATCAAAAAATATTGCTCTCAGAAAATGGCAACACAAAAAATAAGATGTTATTCTTTTCAAAAATGGTTTTACCATGTAAAAATAAAAATAATAGACACATTGGGTATCACCGCTTCCATAACAACCTGCTCTATAAAAATATCACATGATATACCCCCCAACCCCCCCTTCCAGGTGAATGCTGTATAAAATTTGTTTTACAAAACTGTTCCAAAACCCCAAAATGGTACCAATCAACCAGTCATCTCATCCCGCAAATGAGACCCTACATAAGACAATCGCTCAAAAAATAATAAATAAATGGCTCCCAGAAAATGGCAACACAAAAACAAGATATTTTTCTTGTCAAAAAATACTTTTACTGTCAAAACTTAAAGAAAATAAAAATGATACACATATTAGGTATCGCCGCGTCTGTAACAACCTGATCTATAAAAATAGATATGCCCTGTCACACTCTAAAGATAAATAAAAAAATGTGCCAGAACAGTCATTTTTTGGGACTTTGCCTTACAAAATGCGTAATATCGAGTGATCAAAAAGTCATATGTACCTCAAAATGTTACCAATGTAAACGTCACCTCATCCCGCAAAAAATGAACCCCACATAAGACAATCACTCAAAAAATAAACCAATGGCGCACATAAACCAATCTATCAAAATCTGCATGGCGAAAGCCATATGGCTCTCCTTCTGTTCTCAGTCCTGCCATGTGCCCCTACAACGGTTTACCACCACGTATGGTATGTAGCCATATTCAGGAGATAATGGGTAACAAACAAGAAATTTAACTGTTCATTTCCACAGCCAAGTGTTTCTAAATTCAGTAAAACGCTTATGGGGTCAAAGTGCTCAATACACCCCTTAATAAATTATTTGAGGGGTGTAGTTTCCAAAATGGGGTCACTTTTTGAGGGTTTCCACTGTAGGGGTACGTCAGGGTCTCTTCAAATACAAAATCGTGCCCAAAAAACATTCTAGCAAAATCTCCCTCCAAAAACCATATGGCACTCCATTTCTTCTGACCACTGCCATGTGCCCCTACACCATTTTACTACCACAAATAGGGTATTTCTGTAAACTGCAGAATCAGAGTAATGTATATTGAGGTTTATTTTGCCGTTAACCCTGGCTGTGTTGCAAGAAAAAAATAGATCGACATGAAAAATCTGCAAAACATTTTAATTTAAAACTTTACCTCCATTTTCCTTTAATTCCTATGAAACACCTAAAGGGTTAACAAAGTTTGCAACATCAGTTTTGAATAATTGGTCATTTATAGGTTTCCATTATGTAAACTCCTCAAAATCACTTTATAACTGAATTGGTGCTTAAAAAAATGGTTTTGGAAATTTTCTTGAAAATTTGAAAAATAGTTTCTAAATTTCTAAGCTTTCTAACGCCCTAAAAAACCAAGTAAAGTATAATAATGCCATAGTTATAAAAAAAATATTCTGTTGCTAGTGCTATGCTTATTTTGTAAATTTGAGATTCTTCGCAAATGCATTTTGTGCAAAATTATTTGGGCCTGTCTGCCAAGGCGATCTCCATAAGACGGGAGCCTGTGTTTTTTTCTTCGTGTTTCTAGCCATGGCAGTGTGCACCTGCACTTTGGGATGTGCTGACTGACCCCCTTTTTTGGCAACATAAAGTAGACATATGGGGAATGATGACTGATAACTATTTTATGAGGCATTACTATCTGTCTTAAAAGTAGAGAAATTCTAATTTAGAAAATTGTGATTTGTTTTCTGACTTTTTGGTACATTTTTGATTTTTTTCATAAATAAAGGTAAAATATATTGACTTAAATGTTATGGAGTACAATATGTCACAAGAAAACTATCTCAGAATGGTTTGGATAAGTAGAAGCATTCCAAAGTTATTACCACATAAAGTAACACATGTCAGATTTGCAAAAAATGGCCTGGGCAGGAGGTTAAAAACTGGCTTGGGGTAGAAGGGGTTAACTTTTACTTGGCAACCACATTTCCAAAAAAATGATATTTTGAATCAGCTAATATTAGGCAATAATGCTAAACCAAAGATCGCAATGTTATCAGGTATGATAGTATAATAGAAAAATCATAGAATCAGAAAGTAGCATCACCTAATCTTATCATCTCATATAGAATCTCATCAACGTAATACTTTCAGGTTACCACTTCTGCAGAAGTTCACTCCACAGGGAGCAGATACAAATAATCTCACCATGCACCAGGCACTAATAAAATGTTCTAGACATTCAGAAGTTGTAGTAATATGTAATTATGTGTGTTTACTGCAAAACTGGTAAAGGAAAAACATGGAAGCAACTCTGCCCTCCCAGCTGTCAGAATGGCGGTACAGCTCAGTGAAAACAAATAAAATGAAATATTGATCACTTACTTTAAAAATTCTAAACCAGAACACAGCCAGATCGATACACGGTTCCCAATCTTTGCTATCCAGGCATACACCCATACAGCAGTGGAATAATTAAAACTAAGAAAATGAGAATGTTTCCACTCTTAGACAAGATGCCATAACATGGAGCTGACTGCATACCAGGTGTACTGTTGGTGCCTGGCTGTTTTCTTTCATTTAAAGGAGTTGGGGCTCCCACTGATTACTCAAGTAGGGACTCGTTTCCTCTGGCAGTCCCAAAAGATTTGAATGGATAGGCAGACATGCATGCACGTCTACCGCTCCATTCGAACAGGGGAACAGAGGCCCCTGTTGTAGCAATTAGCAGGGGCTCCCCCAGTCGGACTCCCTCTGATCAGACACTTATCCCCTATCCTGTGGATGGATAATAAGAGGTTGCCATGGTACAATTCCTTTATTGGGTTTGCCTCTATCCCCAAGTGATGGCTGGATAGACATTGTTGCTTTTCCTATGTCCTGTTCCAAGATCTTTTCTCATTAAACCTTTTATTAGAATTCTCAAATTTTTTAGATTGCTGTAGATCACAGTGCAATGTTATGCATTATTGTCACTAATATAAGCTACAGAAGGCACATGTAATCAGATTTGTTGTGGTCCTGAAAAGCATAAGCTTCACTTGACACCTGTGAGAACCCCACCATTAATTTCTACCAGCTCAATTTCTCTTCCTAATGATTAGATTTTAGTAGGGAGAAATGCAATATCTGCTAGAGTAGAAGCTAAAATTAGAAATAACAGAAGTATCTAGCTCTCTTCATTATAGGTTGTCTGTCTACACCCTACTCAAGCATTAAGTAGTGTGTAGACAGCCTAGAATGGCCTTGAGTAGGGCGTTGACAGACAGTCTATAATGGGCTTAGGGCTTTCACACAATTACCAGTATTAATAAAAATGATTCAGCCACAGCTATCAGGCCTCTAACTCCAGGAAAATTACATGATATTCCTAGGACTAGAAAACAGTCCTCGCACACATTCCTTACCACCTCATTGTTCTCTCATGGTTTTAATTTCTTTTACTATAAGGTACAGCTGTATATCTATATATCTGTACATTAGCCTAGTAGTCTGTCTTGTAATAAAATCATAAGTATTTGTTACGGATATATCCCCCATTGTATACCAAGTAGCCAATCAGCCACCTGTGCAAAAATCAAGTTTGCACCAAGAACATCACTTATCCTGTTAAACCTGGTGATTTTTTTCAGTGAGCAATTCATTCCATAGTCACAGGCCATGGGTGGATTACCTTCAAATTATTTATTCATTCATAGTCATGGCGGATGTGTTACAAAGTGAAAGAAGCCCAGGAACGTGATATGATCAATAATGCCATGCAGCCAGCCAATCAGCAGATAGCCATCCCCTATGATGTCCCAGCCCTATAAAAAGCCTAATCCTGCCCAGTCTATGCTATTTTTAAAGTTCTAACCGGGGGTACCCTCTGAGCTCACACTCCACTCTCTCTTTTCACTGTGAGCTGACCTTAGGGAAAGATGTGACAAGCGCTTATGCACTATGGACAGCATTTCAGAAAGCTATGTAATGAAGAATATTGGATAGGGACAGTGCAGGGACAGTATAGGGAGAGTTTTTAGAGTCTGTAGGGAGAGCATAGGGAGACAGCACGGATAGTACAGGATGAGTGTAATTGCTGTATGCATCTTGTTGAACTGCTGCCACAATCCCAGTTATTCTGTTAGCTTACACATAGAATTGTTGTGCCTCAGTATTAAAGGGTGGTCTAATATTTTGCCATGTGCATCTTGTTGAACTGCTGCTACAATCCCAGTTAATCTGTTAGTTTATACATACAATTACTGTGCTTTAGTATTAAAGGGTGGTCTAATATATTGTCACATGCATCTTGTTGAATTGCTTCCACAATACCAGTTAATCTATTAGTTTATACATACAATTATTGTGCCTCCGTATTAAAGGAGCAGTCTAATATATCGCCGCATGCATCTTGTTGAACTGCTATAGAAAGCATAGAGAAAGGACAACACCACTTACTGACGTATGTTAGTCCATCATTTGGCGGCGGTGCTCGCAGTGTCAGGCCCTGGCCCAAGGGACCCCTCAATTGCCCAAAAAGTTTTAAAAAACCGTAGTACTCCAATCTTCAATCCAATCATAAATTTATTAGCACCGAACAGAAGCTTCTGTTCGGTGCTAATAAATATATGATTGGATTAAAGATTGGAGTGCTACGGTCTTGTTGAACTGCTGTGACATTCCAAATTAATCCGTTACATTACTGATACAGTTACTGTACACTATGGCCAACAGATAGTTGCCTGGGACCTCCAAAGGAACGGGCGGTGGCAAAAGAAGGGGTGGTGGTAGCAGCAGCCACAGCAACAGGCCAGAGCTGCCACTGTTATCCAGCGGTCGTGTTTTGACCAAATATCCAGCTGTCCTGGAATGGTTGACTTTCTCTTCAACATCATCTCAAGTGACAACAGATACACACAGCCAGGAATTGGTGGGTTCCTCTGACACCATGCTTTAAAACACTTAGTTGGCATGGCTCAGGAACTGCCTCTGTGCTCTCACCTGTCCTGAGCCTGCCTCTTGCTTTTTCTGCTCCTTCTGCTAGCCAAGTAATGTATGCCGTCGCCTCAGCTCCGATTTCCAGCGAGGATGAGCATTGTGAGGACAGTCAGCAGTTACAGATTTGAAAGAGAGGTCCGCTGCAGACTCCTCTAGGCGTGCAACTACCGATGATGACAGTCGGGCGGGAGGACATGTTGTGAGAGGTCAGGGATGTGAGCAAGAGACAAGTGAGGGTGACACAAGTCATGACCAAGGGAGCCAGATGAAGAGGGGACATCCTTATCATTAGGGGGAGAGGGTGGCAGCATGCTTGTGAGACAGCAGGGTGGAAGCGTTCCGGTGAGACAGCAAGATAGAAGCAGAAGGAGATCTGCAGCCAAACGCATGAGGGGTACTCCGTCTGCTACTCAGGAGACTACCTGTCCTCACCATCCCCTCTAGACACAGTTCACAGTGGTCCCCCCAGCATATCACCTATGCAAAGCTAGGCATCATGTGGTTCTGCACCTGGTCAGCCTTGGTGAGCCAGACCGGGGAGGAACTGCTCGGTGTCATCAATAAAGAAATCAAACACTGGCTGTCTCCTCACCAACTGGAGATAGGAACCATGGTTACTGATAATGGGAAGAACATTTTGTCTGCACTGCGTCAGGGAGGGCTGACCCATGTACCCTGCATAGCGCACATTTACTGTTTTCTCTTTAGTAACCATTGCCAAATTTTGGTAATGTGTGTTCATATGTGTGCCTACAGCGCCATCTAGTGACCTTTAGCTGTAAGCGCATTGTCTGCCTTGTTATAAACTATGCATATTCACCTGACTTCCTGCTCGCAGGATTTTGTGGGATAGAGACAGTCACCTTCTTCCATTTTCCTTCACCTCTTGGAAGGAGCAGCTGCACATTGTGTGTCTCTTTACTAAAGCATCGTCGGTAAGGGATTAATTAATGTTTTCTCATAAGTTTTGTGTACATTGTGCTGTACATTACGGTCCACACAATATCTGCAAACGTACACCACAGCGACTTCTATGCAGTCCAGTGCTGCAAGGGGATAGCTGCTTCAGGCAATGTAGACACAATTGATTGCATACCGTGACCGCTCTCTAAGCACAGCCACCGGCATCCCACAGCACAGTAGTCTCCACGCAGTTAAGTGTCTTCACCAACACCATGTCGCAAAGCACAGTATCAAGCTACAAGACAAGATCAGAGAAGGATGGTTCCACCAAGTCGTCTTCCATTAGCAATGCAGCTGCCGTTGCCTGCGCAAAGGCAAAGCTGCGAAGGTCAAAGCAGCCTTTGCCGAACAAGAAATGAAGATGAAAGACGAAAAGGCAGAGAAGGCACAGCTACAGGCTTCACTAGAAATGCAAAAGGTCCTCTTAGATGCAAAGCTAGAGAAACTCGCCGTAGAGAAAGAAACGGCAGCCACCATAGCTGAAGCAGAGTTCTTGGAAGCAATGGAATACCCGAAAACCGAAAGTCACCGCAGTGTGCTTAGCCCAGAACTCGGCCAGCAAGATCCTGTACGACGCACTTCAGAGTACGTCCGTCAACACTCTAGACCAAACAGCAATGCTGATCCATTCCCAGGAACCGAAGATGTCACCTATGCCACAGAGGAATCATACCGTCCAAAAGAAAGAGTCACGCTCGGAACCCAGTCCTACAAACAAGAGAGCCCAGAGCCACGTGACAAAACTCGAGCTAACTTCCCTGCACACCAAGGAAGCCAGCTTCCAGTCCAGCCTGCAGAGCCACCTTATCCCACGGTATGACATGGGCTGGCCTAAGTCAAAGACTCTATACAGGTATGATCACCCACCACACTCTCACCATGACTTTCTACCTCCAACCAACCTTAGTAGTAACCAGAGTGCAGCAGACTTTGCCAGGTTCTTTACTAAAAGAGAGCTAGTTACAAAGTGACTGGCGAAGTTAAGCGATCGCCCTGAAAACTATAGAGAATGGCGGGCCTCCTTTTATAACATTACAAAAGACCTGGGTCTGTCATGTAGTGAGGAGATAGACTTCCTCGTAGATCGGCTTGGAAAAGACTCTGTAGAACATGCCAAGAGAATCAGGGATATTACTATAAACTACCCAGAGATTGGCCTAAGAATGATCTGGGATAGACTTGATGAATGTTATGGTTCTACAGAGATCATAGATGATGCGTTGTTTAAAAGAATTGACGAATTCCCTAAAATATCTAGCAAAGGGTTCCAGAAACATAGGGATTTAAGTGATCTACTGATGGAATTACAGGTTGCCAAAGCCGAAGGGGATTTACCAGGGCTTGCTTTCCTCGACACTGCCAGAGGTGTCAAGCCTATTGTATTAAAGCTTCACCACAACCTGCAGGAGAAATGGGTCTCCCACAGGTCAAGGTACAAACATACCTACAATGTGCCATTCCCTCCCTTCAGTGTGTTTGTTGACTTTGGAAGGCTAGAGACTAATATTCGTAATGACCCTAGCTTTGATCTATCACAGTCTTGTGCCACTCCCTATGACCACAAACCACACAAAGGATCAGTGGCAGTGCACAAAACTAACATTTCACCTGCAGATTCTTACAGGTATTACAACTCCTCCAGCTGCGAAACAGTCAAAGATCCTGGTAAGCAGTACCCTCTACACAAGAAGCCACACCCTCTTCTGAAGTGCAGAGCCTTTAGAGAAATGTCCATAGGAGACCGCAAAGCCTTCCTCAAGGAGAACCGCATTTGCTACAAGTGCTGCTCATCAACATCACATATTGCCAAAGACTGTCAGGTTAGTGTAAAATGCACAGAATGCAACAACTCAGATCACAACACAGCCCTACATCCTGGGCCTTTCCCATGGACCTTACCACAGAGTAACAGTGCCGGAGAGCATGGCGGGGAGGATAGTAACTCTGAAGCTAACCCACCAACAGTTACTTCACAATGCATTAAAGTCTGCAAAGGACTCATAGGCGGCAGGTCCTGCTCAAAAATCTGCCTAGCAAAAGTATACCCAAAGGGCTACAGAGACAAAGCCATCAATGTTTACGCCATCCTAGATGACCAAAGTAATGCGTCCCTAGCCAAATCTACTTTCTTTGACATTTTCAACATCAAAGGGCCCAACACTCCTTATTCTCTAAAGACTTGTGCAGGTACTGTAGAAACAGCGGGGAGGAGAGCTAGTGGCTACCTAATTGAGTCCATAGATGGTAAGACGTGTCTTTCCTTACCAACTATTACTGAATGTAACCAAATCCCTGATAATAGACATGAGATCCCTACACCAGAGGTAGCCATGCATCACCTCCATTTAGAGCGTATAGCCCATCTCTTACCAGAACTCGATCCTAACGCTCAGATAATCCTACTCCTAGGGAGAGATATCTTACAAGTTCATAAAACTAGAGAACAGATTAATGGCCCACATCATGCTCCTTATGCCCAAAGGCATGACCTAGGATGGGTCATAGTAGGGGATGTCTGCTTAGGAAGCATACACAAACCAACTTCCATTAATAGCATGCTTACAAGCACATTAGATAATGGACGTCCCTCTATCTTCCAACCATGTAAAAACAACTTCCTCATAAAGGAATTGCCACATAGTACTCACCTACCTTGTTCTTTCATAGACTCTTTAGACCACGAAATAGCTTGTAACAGTGACAAAGACCACCTAGGTTGCTCAGTGTTCCAAAGGACCAAGGAGGACAATCAGATAGCAATGTCCCATGAAGACAGATTGTTTTTAGAGACCATGCAAAGGGAAATCAGTAAGGATGAAACAAATAGTTGGGTCGCACCCCTTCCCTTCAGGCCTCAAAGGCAACGTTTGCCTAACAACAGAGAGCAAGTCTACAGACATTTTGTCTCTCTAAGACGTAGCTTCCACAAGAAGCCAGAAATGAAAGATCACTTCTTTACTTTCATGAGGAAAATATTTGAGAATGGTCATGCTAAGGTAGCTCCCACCCTTAAAAACGAATGTTGGTATTTATCCATATTCAGGGTTTACCACCCAAAGAAACCAGGTCAAATTAGAGTAGTGTTCGACTCTAGTGCAAAATATGAAGGCGTCAACGTCCTGCTCTCAGGTCCAGATCTTAACAACAGACTCCTAGGAGTACTGCTTCGTTTTCAAAAAGACTCTGTTGCCTTCATGGCAGACATTCAGCAGATGTTTCATTGCTTTCTCGTTAAAGAGGAACACAGAAACTTTTTAAGATTTCTTTGGTTTATTGACAATGACCCCACAAAAGATATCGCTGAGTACCGCATGTGGGTACATATCTTTGGTAACAGTCCCTCCCCTGCAGTTGCAACTTATGGTCTCAGACACTCTGCTCAGGAAGGCGAAATAGAATATGGGTCAGACGTCAGACAATTCGTAGAAAGAGACTTTTATGTAGATGACTGTCTAAAATCACTACCCACTGTTGAGGGTGCAATAAGTCTCCTTAAGAGAGCTCAAGAAATGCTTGCATGCTCGAACCTCAGACTCCACAAAATAGCCTCCAATAGTAAGCAGCTGATAGAAGCATTTCCCTCTCAAGACCACTCAAAGGTTCTGCAGAGCTTAGACTTAGGGACTGACTCGCTTCCTATACAACGTAGCCTTGGTCTCCTCTGGGATCTAAAATCAGATACGTTTACCTTCCAAGTCAGCCAGGAAGAGAAGCCCTTTACCTGTAGAGGTGTCCTGTCTGCCATAAACAGTCTCTATGATCCCTTAGGATTCACGGCCCCCGTTACAATCCAGGGTAAAACACTACTTAGAGACTTAACTCAGGAGACATTGGATTGGGATCACCCACCTTTTCCTGAAAAAAGAAACATATGGATAGAGTGGAGAAACTCTCTAAAGACATTATCTAGCCTCCATGTTCCACGTTCTTACGCTCCTGTACCATCCACAGAAGTAAAAACACAAAGACTTTACGTATTCTCTGACGCGTCCGTCAAAGCAATTGCCGCTGTAGCTTATCTTAAAACTGTAAACAACAAGGGTCAATGCCACACAGGATTTGTCAGGGGCAAAGCGAAACTTGCTCCACTTCTCGAACATACAATACCCAGGCTAGAACTCTGTGCCGCTGTACTAGCCGTTGAACTAGCTGAATTAATTACATCAGAGATAAACCTAGAGATTCGAGACACCGAGTTTTATACAGACAGTAAAATGGTCCTGGGATAAAACACCAGGGCCGACTATTCACCGAATAAGCGTTACGTGCTGCTGGGCTGTGGGTTGTTGGTGCAAAAAGGTGTATTAACAAATGTATATTCAGGGCCATCTTTAATATTGATTGGCCCCTGGGTGAGAATTTACTTAGGCCCCCTGGATCCCGCCTTCCCACACCCTAGCATGCAATCAGGCCCTCCACCACTATATATAATATAGCTTACAGTAAATTACTGTAAATACTTACAGTTCTGAAGACTCCAGTAGGCTCAGGATCAGTTTTCTGGGCAGCTGGGCTCAGGGCTGGAAGTGGGCACCGCTCTGCAGTTCAGGAAGGAGACCGGGGCTCAGCTCACCCTAGCGTTACAGTGCACCCCAGCACCCCACAGTATGCAGTATAGCACCCCACAGTATGCAGTATAGCACCCTATAGTATACAGCACCCCACAGTATGCAATACATAGTATAACACCCCACAGTATACAGTATAGCACCCAACAGTATACAGTAGAGCAGTATAGCACTCCACAATATACAGCAGCCCACAATATACAGTAGAGCAGTATAGCACCCAGTATACAGCACCCCACAGTATACAGTAGAGCAGTATAGCACCCAGTATACAGCACCCCACAGTATACAGTAGAGCAGTATAGCACCCAGTATACAGCACCCCACAGTATACAGTAGAGCAGTATAGCACCCAGTATACAGCACACCACAATATACAGCACCCCACAGCATACAGTAGAGCAGTATAGCACATAGTATACAGCACGACACAGTATACAGTAGAACAGTATAGCACCCAGTATACAGCACCCCACAATATACAGCACCCCACAGTATACAGTAGAGCAGTATAGCACCCCACAGTATATAGTGCCCCCAGTATATAATCTCATACAGCAGCCCCCCAGTATATAATCTCATACAGCGGCCCCCCAGTATATAATCTCATACAGCAGCCCCCCAGTATATAATCCCACACAGCATCCCCCAGTATATAATCTAATACAGCAGTCCCCCCCTATATAATCTCATACAGCAGCCCCCAGTATATAATCCCACACAGCAGCCCCCTGTCACCGCCAGTTCTGTGAGAAGGTCTGACAGTTGTCCTTCTCTACCTCTTGCATAATGTTCTTTGTTTTGGTTTCACTTTCTCATCTCCTTTCCTTCTCCCATGTGTCACCTATTTAGACTAATCCTCTTTCCTTTATATTCCCTCCCATACTGCCTCACTTTGCGGTTTATACTACTTCCTGGATTGAAGTGTTCACTGCTGGAGGCTTCTGCTGCTGCTTGTTCAGATAAGTCCTTTCATGTATTGTGTTTCCTTTCTGGCTTGATACTAGGTGACCCTGACTCCCTCCGTATGAAGTGCAGGGAGCATACAATCGTCTACCTCTGAGACCCTTGTATGTGCTTAGCAGTCAGGGTGAGCTCTTAGGGTTTTATAGGGGTCACCTATATGCTCCTTAGTTTGGGATCAAGCCAGTCGGACGTTTATTCATAACTTCCAGCTATCTGCAACATCATCCGTGACACCCCCCAGTATATAATCCCACACAGCAGCCCCCCAGTATATAATCCCACACAGCCTCCCCAGCATACAATCCTCAGACCCTCCCCAGTAGTCACATCCACCTCTCCAGCGCTGATAGACTATCTCCCCTCTACAGATGCTGCTGAGCAGCCATCCTTGATCTTCCTACTCTGCAAACAGTCGGCCAGTGCCTGTGATAGCAGAGCGTGCCGACCCAAGTCACCTACCCTTCTCCTGAAGGAGTCCTGGAAGAAAGAAAGGACCTTTGATTACCTCATAGCCATGTGACCAGTAATATCACTATATTACTGGTCACATGGTGATGATGTCATGTAAGGTCCTTTCTCCCACAGCTCTCCCTCTCTCACAGTTCGCTCTGGAGTGTCGGTGTTCTATCGGAATACTATACCTTACCGGCACGCAGGCAGGCATGGCAGCACCATCCTGTAGCTGACAGCCTGACACCTGGGGCGGACGGCCCCCTCCCCCGTGGCACGCCACTTGATATAATTGAATTTGTGGGCAGGTGCCAGCGGGGCTCAAGAGGCAGCTGCCTTGGGCCCCCAAGGAACAACTGGGCCCGGGACAGCTGCCCCTTTTGCCCCGCGTTAAAGACGGCCCTGTGTATATTTAAATGTATCACTTGTCGCAAGCTACGCGGGAGTTCACAAACACAAAAAATGACCAATCTCTCGTCTGACAGGGTTAGCATAGACCCTCCATTTACTAATGTGGGTCTTGACGTGTTTGGTCCCTGGTCCGTTATCACACGTTAAACTAGAAGTAGCCACGCTAGCTCCAAGCGGTGGGCAGTCATTTTCAGTTGTATGTCCGTTCGAGCCGTCCACATTGAAGTTATTGAGTCTATGGATGCTTCTAGCTTCATAAATGCCCTCAGGCGCTTTATCGCAATCAGAGGTCCTGTAAAGCAAATCCGCTCTGACAGAGGCACAAACTTTGTTGGAGCTGCTAATGAGCTAAAGATTCTCTCCAACCTGGATAGTAACAGTGTAAAAAGATTCCTTAGTGAGCAAGGATGCACTTGGATTTTCAATGCCCCTCATTCTTCTCACATGGGAGGAGCTTGGGAAAGAATGATTGGCAGAATCTTGAACTCTATCTTCTTACAAGTGGGCAATGCTAGACTCTCTCATAAATTCCTTACAACCTTTATGGCCGAAGTCTCAGCCATTATCAATGCCAGACCCTTGGCTCCGATATCAAATGACCCAGGAGATCCAATACTGCTTACGCCTGCCTCTCTACTTACCCAAAAGACTGGTATAGCGAATGCTCCTTCCGCAGAGTTTGGCACTAAAGATCTCTACAAACGCCAGTGGAGACAAGTGCAAGGCCTTGCTGATACCTTTTGGAATAAGTGGAAGAAGCAATATCTTCCCACCTTACAGACAAGAACCAAATGGCACACAGTTAAGCCCAACCTGAAACCTGATGACATTGTTCTTTTTAAAGACTGTCAGGCTCAAAGAAATCATTGGCTTTTGGGCCTCATTACTAAAGTATTCCCAAGTGAAGACGGATGTGTCCGTAAAGTTGAGGTCAAGATTTTCAAACAAAATGAGACCAAACTGTTTATCAGACCTACTTCCGAACTAATCCTACTGTTATCTGTTGAGGACTCTAATAGTGACATCGGCTGATGTAACGAGGGGAGTGTACTGTTTTCTCTTTAGTAACCATTGCATAGTTTTGTTAATGTGTATTCATATGTGTGCCTACAGCGCCATCTAGTGACCTTTAGCTGTAAGCGCTTTGTCTGCCTTGTTATAATCTATGCATATTCATTAGGTCACCTGACTTCCTGCTCGCAGGGCTTTGTGGGATAGAGACAGGCACCGTCTTCCATTTTCCTTCACCTCTTGGAAGGAGCAGCTGCACATTGTGCGTCTCTTTACTAAAGCATAGTCGGTAAGGAATTAATTCATGTTTTCTTATAAGTTTTGTGTACATTGTGCTGTACATTCAGTTCTTGTATGTTAATTTTTTCTTATAGTTTACCTTATCTACTGCCGGTTAATAAAACCACGGATTGCAGAAAGAAGTCTCATCTTATTAACTAGTAGAATAGTGATATCTGCCTGTTGAACTGCATATAGACCCCATGGGTACATGTTGTGAGAACAGGACAGCACGTCTTCAATTCATTGTCACCTTGTTCCTCAAGTCTTCAAATGAACTGCAAGAGCTGTTAAAAATGTCCAGGAAATTGTGCATGCACTTCTGTCACTCTTACTGTGCAAAACATGCCCTCCTTGAGCTGCAAAGGCAAAATGCTCATCTCCACGTTCTATATGTTAGACTGCTTGTATGAGCAGTGGAAGCGGTCAAAGATTTCTTAATGCTTCAGATGGACAGGTCTATTCCCGGGTGTAATTTTCACATTACCCAGTGGAAACTCATGCAAGACACATGCCATTTGCTCAGGCCCTTTGAGAACGCCACTTTATTTGTCAGTCGGCAGAACTACGGGATGAGTGATGTCAGTCCACTCCTTTATGTCCTGTAGGGGATGCTGACAAATCTGATTGGAGAGGGGACAGAAGACATGGCACCTCCATTTCATGGCCACCTGAGCCCCAAGGAGAATGAACTGGCAGAGGAGGAGGAATAGGGCATAAACGCTCAGGAATTTTATACTAAACTATGTAGTTTATCTGCCCAAGCGACAGGAAAGGAGCAGGAGGAGTATGAGAAGCTGGAGGGCGACTATAAACACGACCCAGATGACCCCACCAGACTGTGGCAGTATCTAGTGGAGATGGAGGCAGGGAGGTCCTACGAGTCCCTTGTGCAAATGACCAGATGCATACTGTCATGTTTGTGTAGTGACAGCTGCATTGTCAGGATTCAGCGAGGAATGACTACTGGCTATCCACATTGTTAGACCCTTGCTACCGGTCAAAAATGGAGGCATTTTGTAGAACTTCTGAGAAGGATGCAAAAATGGACTACTATAGAGACTTGCTGTGTAGTCAGTTGGTAACTGCCTACGAGCGTCATCGCCTGTTTACAGGTAGGTCTGACCGGGAGGACTCTCTGAACTCATGCTCCACTGCCATGACTGGTGGAGGGGGGCAGGAGCAGCAGCAGGACATGCAGCCTGTCATGGGGCGACAGGTGTCACTGTCGCTGCTGCTGTCCCCCTTTCCCATTCTGTTATGGATCCACTATTGTCCCTGTTACCGCTACTGCTGTTTGACCCCATCCGCACTCTGTTATTGATCCACTATTGTCCCTGTTACTGCCACTGCTGTTGGCCCCCATCCCCACTCTGTTATGGGGCCACTATTGTCCCTGTTTTTCGTGTTGACATCATCGTTTTTTTTTTTCAGTTCTTCTTATCCGTCAGAAGAACAGGGAAAAAAAAGATTCTGTATTTTGAGCATCTGTAAGGCTTCTTTCACCAGGTCAGTATTTGATCAGTATTTGTAAGCCAAAAGCAGTAGTGGGTTCAAGACAAAGGGCAAATATCTTCATTACAATTTATATCTGTGTTGGACCCACTCCTGGTTTTAGCTTACAAATACTGATTAAATACAGTTGCAAAATACTGACAAAATACTGACTGTGTGAAAAAGGCCATTAACCCTTTCTACCCCAGAGCGTTTTTTGTTTTTGCGTTTTGGTTTTGCGCTCTCGACCTTCCCAGAGCCATAACTTTTTAATTTTTCCGTTCACATAGCCACTTTTTTGTAGTTACAGTGTATGTGTATGGAGCTGTGTGAGAGCGATCTGCACTTTTCATTGATACCATTCTGGGGTGTGTATGAGTTTTTGATCACTTTTTATTTCATTTTTTGAGGGAAATGAAGTGACCAAAAACGGAAAATCGGCCATTTTGTAGTTTCTTTCCATCTCACCTTTTATTTTATTTTTTATTTATTTTGGGATGCTCGTCGGAAAAGGGTAAAATTCCTCCAAATTGAGCAGAAGGCCTCTTTTCCCACAGTCAGCATTTTGCATCAGTAGTTGATAAGTATTTGTAAGCCAAAAGCAGGAGTGGGTCCAAAACACATAAGATATGCAAATATTTCTATTACATTTTATCTCTGTTTTGGTTTATTATTAATAATAATCTTTTTTATACAGAGCCAACATATTCTGCAGTGCTTTACAATTCAGGGGTTCATGTACAAACAGTCATAAATAACATAGCAACAGACAAGTCAATAATTACAACAAGAGGAATGAGGACCCTGCTCGCAAGAGCTTACAATCTATGAGGGGATAGGGGTGACACAAAAGGTGAAAGTGCTTGTTTTGTACAATGGTCCAGCTTCTTAGTAAAATAGGGAAGTAGATATAAAGCTGCATGTCCCAGTCACCAGCTGATATCTGTAGTGCTTCTGGGTGCATGTGTCCAGTGGAGTGTTTGGTGGAAGATCACGTTCAGGAAATCATAAATGGCCTTAATATGGAAAGGGGTTATATCAGGGGATGTGATAGGCCACCCTAAAAAAGATGTGTTTTCAGGGAGCGCCTAAAACTGTGTATATTCTGATTTAACCCCTTCCCGACCCATGACGTACTACTACGTCATGGGAACCACTGCGTTCCCACAATTTGACGTAATAGTACGTCATGGTGATCGCGCAGGCACCGGAGCGGTGTGCATGCGATCACTGCAGGGGCCCGGCAGTCCCTGACCATGACATAGAAGAGGTTTGTGTCGGGTGAGTGAGTGCATCGAGTCCCCACACATACCAGCTCTATAAATATATCACATGATCCCCCCTGTCCGATAAACACCATATAAAAATGGTGTAAAAAAAGCATTTTTTGTCACCTTACATCACAAAAAGTGCAACACTAAGCGATCAAAAAGGCGTATGTCCCAAAAAATGGTATCAATAAAACAGTCACCTCATCCCGCAAAAAATGAGCCCCTACCTAAGACAATTGCCCAAAAAATAAAAAAACTATAGCTCTCAAAACATGAAGACACTAAAACATCATTTTTTTGTTTCAAAACTGCTATTATTGTGCTAAAGTGAAATACATAAAAAAATATACATATTTCGTATCGCCACATCTGTAACAACCAGCTCTATAAAAATATCACATGACGTAACCCCTCAGGTGAATACCGTAAAAAAAAATATATATATTTTTTAAAATAGCAATTTTTGTCTCATTACATCACAAAAATTGCAACAGCAAGTGATCAAAAAGGCTTATGCCCCCCAAAATAGTACCAATCAGACCGTCACCTAATCCCGCAAAATATGAGACCCTACCTAAGATAATCAGTCAAAAAATAAAAAAGCTATCGCTCTCAGACAAAGGAGACACTAAAATATGATTATTTTTTGCTTCAAAACTACTATTATTGTGCTAAAGTGAAATAAATAAAAAAAGTATACATATTAGGTATCGCCACGTCGTAACAACCAGCTCTATAAAAATATCACATGACCTAACCACTCAGGTGAACACCATAAAAAAAAAAAAGGTGTCACATTACATCACAAAAATTGCAACATCAAGTGATCATAAAGGCGTATGCCCCCCCAAAATAGTACCAATCATACCATCACGCAAAAAATTAGTCCCTACCTAAGAGAATCGGTCAAAAAAGCTATGGCTCTTAGACTATGGATACACTAAAATATAATTATTTAGGTTTAAAAAATGCTATTATTGTGTAAAACTTAAATAAATAAGAAAAAGTAGACATATTAGGTATTGCCACGTCTGTAACGATCTGCTCTATAAAAAGTCACATGACCTAATTAGAGATGGCCTTGCGGTGGTTTTGCAGCGAACTTTGCGTGTTCCCAATTCGCCGAACATATGGAGATATTCGCGCCCACCATATTCTTTTACATTGTGAAGAACTTTGACCCATGACACATCCGCCAGGTGGTACAATTGAGACGTTTCAGCACACGGACATACCCCCTACCTTACAAATAAACCTGATCTGGCCGCCATTTTACATTCAGTGTTTTGCCAGTGTAGGGAGAGGTTGCTGTGTGGAGCAGGGACACCAAACGCTAGCTAATAGGGCCACAAAAGTCTTTTTAAGGACTGGTTTAGGTGTGCTATCGATAGGTGTGATACACAGAGGGGTGCGGTATACTTATAATATACTTTTATAATGAGTCAAAAACACATAGATCTATATAGTGATCACCTGGATTCAGGGGCTAGGGGCTTACTAGGGCCATTTTTATATAGGTTAAGTTTCCAGACAGGGCGGGTGGTCTGTGGTTAGGCTATCGGGGCCAGAATAGCACCCCCTGTAGGGCAATATCAGGGACAGTTCTTTGCCCACCGTGTCCTTTAATACCACATTATCATCTAGCCCAGGGATAGATGTTTTTTCTTTCCCTCCGGGATTCATGGATGTGCGCTGGAACCCCACGGATTGTGGTAGGACATATGGTTTCTTATTTGGTGCTGCTGAGCACCTGATTTAGTGCTGCCGAGCACTTGTTATTGCCTACCACATCTATGCTTTTTGCTTAACTTTAATAATTAAATTTATTTTCATTTTGAAGGATATCTTTTCCATTCACACGTCCACAAAATGGGTCCGCATCCATTCTGCAATTTTGTGGAACGGGTGCAGACCCATTCATTTTCAATGGGACTGGAATGTGCTGTCCGCATCCGCATTTGCGGATCCGCACTTCCGCATCCGTGCTTCCTTTTCCGCAATTGCAGACAAGATTAGGTATTTTCTATTATAGTGCCGGCGATGTGCGGTCCACAAATTGCAGAATGCACATTGCCGATGTCCGTGTTTTGCGGATCCGCAAAACACTTACGGACGTGTGAATGGACCCTCATAGTAACATTATTAAAGGTTACGTCTTATCTTTATGTATATTCTAATGGATTGCCTTCCTTGTACAATGTTATAATATACTTTTTATGTTAGAAAGTATATTATAGTGCATTTGTGTTGTGCGGCAGTTGTGTGCGGTTCTGCTGCGATACTGCAGGTATATAGAGGGACAAGTGTTATTGGAACAAATAATTTCTACTGGTGTGATATACCAGTCGCCCCCAAAAAAACTGATTGAAGGGGGGTGTTATATACCAATATACTTTCTTTATAGTGCATTTGGGTACTGTATAGTGCATTTACGCTTGTCGCGTACGCGAAAATTATATTGCCGATATTTTGCATTGAAAAATTTATGAATGGAGATCACAAATTCGAATAATACATCTGGTATGTCACTGTCCATGTTGTGGGACTATTTGTGAACTTCTAGTAATTATTTATTGGCTGCAAATATGAGCTGAAGTTTTTCAGGCTCTCCTGCCATTAAAATGAATGGAACCCGCAGCAAACTTGCGGTTAGCGAACATTTGATTGCGTTCGCGCGATCGCGTTCGCGAACTGTCCCGCAGATGTTCGTCTATCACTAGACCTAATCCCTCAGGTAAACGCTGTAAAAATAAATAAATAAAAACTGCACCAAAACAACCAATTTTTTGGTCACCTTGCCCCATAAAGTGTAATAATGAATGATAAAAAAATCATATTGTTACAGTTGTTACAGTTACACTCTGGCTGATACTTTGTTGCAACCATGTATTTCGGTTATTTAAGACATGAAAGCCGGGTCATTTGGTACTTGCCCGATTTAAACAGTGATACCCCAGATTGTTATGCCATGGAGCCCATTCAGATAACAAAAGACTATGTGAAAGTAAAGACTTTGGATCCATGGCGATTTTACTGTATTTGTGTAGTCTGAGTGCCATTTACCTAATAATATGCACTCAGACCGGAGCTATCTGGGGATGTGTTACATGTCTATGTTTACTGTAATGGTTGTGACATTGTATGTTGGAGTAGTGATTTCTGTCCTATTGTCTCCACGTGTGTATTGGCAATCTCCCTTTGTCCTGAGAGATAATTGAATTACTCCTCGGTTGTCTCCGGGGCAGAGAGGAGAAAGCCAGAATGCATTGTGGGGATGTATTGTGTCTGTGTGTCCTGAACTGTTGTTTATCTGTCCTGTGTCATAGTCTTCCATTTGGTCCCCTAGGGGGAGTGTCCACCAGATGGGGACCTGCATAAATACGGTCGGGTAGCCCTCAGTAAAGAGAGATTCTGCTTCTTACCCTCAATTCGTGCTTTGACTCGTTTTGTAGAGCATCACTAATCACTAGCCCTTGTAAGAGCTCTCTGGATTTCATCTACACCTACAGGAGCATGGATGACTGCTAAAAGGAACCTAACAGCGCTCTCTAGAATTCGGGGACAAGGACATCTAAGCGGTCCCACCCTCAGCCAGCCTGAGGCAACCGTAACACATATGTACCCAAAAATGGTACCAATAAATACGTCAACTCTTCCTGCAAAAAAAGAGCTCCTGGAAAAGACGATCGGCAGAAAAAAAAAAAATAGGGTGTTCAGAAAATGGAGATACAAAAACCTAATTTTTGTTTTCAAAAATGCTTTATTATGTAAAACTGAAACAAACATCATAGACATCTTTGATATCATTGCGCATGATCTAACCTGTCAGATGAATGTTGCTAAAAATAAAATTAAAAAAAAGTCCCAAAACATCCATTTTTTGCATTCCTTGCCTCACAAAAAACGTAATATAGAGCAATTAGGCCTCTTTCACACGGGCGAGTATTCCGCGCAGATGCGATGCGTGAGTTGAACGCATTGCACCCGCACTGAATACCGACCCATTCATTTCTATGGGGCTGTTCACATGAGCGGTGATTTTTACGCATCACTTGTGCGTTGCGCGAAAATCACAGCATGCTCTATATTCTACGTTTTTCACGCAACGCATGCCCCATAGAAGTGAATGGGGTTGCGTGAAAATCGCTAGCATCCGCAAGCAAGTGCGGATGCGGTGCGATTTTCACGCACGGTTGCTAGGAGATGATCGGGATGGGGACCCGATCATTATTATTTTCCCTTATAACATGGTTATAAGGGAAAATAATAGCATTCTGAATACAGAATGCATAGTAAAATAGCGCTGGAAGGGTTAAAAAAATAATAATAATAATTTAACTCACCTTAATCCACTTGCTCGCGCTGCCGGCATCTCATCTGTCTCCTTCTTTGCTGAACAGGACCTGTGGTGAGCATTCATTGCAGCAACAGGACCTCCGGTCATCACATGATCCATCACATGATCTTTTACCATGGTGATGGGTCATGTGATGGATCATGTGATGACCGGAGTGACGTCACCACAGGTCCTGTTCCTGGAATGAATGCTCACCACAGGTCCTGTTCAGCAAAGAAGGAGACAGATGAGATGCCGGCAGCGCGAGCAAGTGGATTAAGGTAAGTAAACATATTTTATTTTTTTTAACCCCTCCAGCGCTATTTTACTATGCATTCTGTATTCAGAATGCTATTATTTTCCCTTATAACCATGTTATAAGGGAAAATAATACAATCTACACTACAACTAACCCAAACCTGAACTTCTGTGAATAAATTCGGGTTTGGGTACCAAACATGCGCGATTTTTCTCACGCGAGTGCAAAACGCATTACAATGTTTTGCACTCGCGCGGAAAAATCGCGCTTGTTCCTGCAACGCACCCGCACATTTTCCCGCAACGCCCGTCTGAAAGAGGCCTTAAAAATCATACAGTATGTACCCCAAAATAGTACCACCTTATTCCATAGTTTCCAAAATGTGGTCTCTTTTTTGAGTTTCTACTGTAGGGGTGCATCACGGGGGCTTCAAATGGGACATGGCATCTAAAAAGCAGTTCAGCTAAATCTGCCTACCAAAAACCATATGGCGTTCCTTTCCTACTGCGCCCTGCCGTGTGCCTGTACAGTAGTTTACGATCACATGTGGGGTGTTTCTGTAAACCGCAGAATCATGGTAATAAATATTGAGTTTTATTTGGCTGTTAACCCTTGCTTTGCTACTGGAAAAAATGGATTAAAATGTAAAATCTGCGAAAAAAGTGAAATTCTGAAATTTCATCTCCATTTTCCATTAATTCTTGTGGAACACCTAAAGGGTTAACAAAGTTTGAAAAATCTGTTTTGTATACCTTGAGGGGTGTAGTTTATAAAATGGGGTCATTTTTTGGGTGGTTTCTATTATGTAAGCCTCACAAAGTGACTTCAGACCTGAACTGGTCCTTAAAAAGTGGGTTTTGGATATTTGCTTCCAAACTTCTAAGCCTTCTAACGTCCCCAAAAAATAAAATTTCATTTTCAAAATGATCCAAACATGAAGTAGACATATGGGAAATGTAAAGTAATAACCATTATATAAGGTATCACTATCTATTATAAAAGAGAAATTGAAATTAGAAAATTTGGGAATTTTTCCAAATTTTGGGTACATTTGGGATTTTTTCACAAATAAAGGTGAAATATATTGACTCAAGTTTATGACTATCATGAAGTACAATGTCTCACGAGAAAACAATCTCAGAATGGCTTGGATAAGTAAAAGTGTTCCAAAGCTATTACCACATAAAGTGACACATTATTATTATTATTATTATTATTATTTATTATTAAAGCGCCATTCATTCCATAGCGCTGTACATATGATAAGCGGTGCACATACATAATACAGACAATTGCACTAATCATAAACAAGACAAGTTACAAACTGGTACAGAAGGAGAGAGGGCCCTGCCCATGAGGGCTTACAATCTACATTGTATGGGAGAAGGACACAGTAAGTGCGAGTTAAGTTGGTCATGGCGGTATAGAGGCAGCAGGGTCACTGGTTGTAGGCTTGTCTGAAGAGGTGGGTTTTTAGGTTTCTTTTGAAGGATTCCAATGTAGGTGAGAGTCTGATATGTTGGGGTAGCGAGTTCCAGAGTATGGGGGATGCACGGGAGAAATCTTGTAGTCGATTGTGGGAAGAGGCGATAAGAGGAGAGGAGAGAAGGAGGTCTTGTGAGGATCGGAGAGTGCGTGTGGGGATGTATCGGGAAAGTAGCTCAGAGATGTAGGGAGGGGACAGGTTATGGACGGCCTTGTATGTATTTGTTAGTACTTTGAAGTGAATTCGCTGGGCAATGGGGAGCCAGTGAAGGGATTGGCAGAGGGGAGAGGCAGAGGAGTAATAGGGTGAGAGGTGGATTAGTCGGGCAGCAGAGTTGAGGATAGATTGGAGGGGTGCGAGAGTGCTAGATGGAAGGCCACAGAGGAGAATCTTGCAGTAGTCTAGGTGGGAGATAATGAGGGCATGTACAAGAATTTTCGCAGATTCAAAGTTAAGGAAAGCACGGATGCGGGAGATGTTTTTGAGTTGGAGGCGGCAGGTGGTGGAAAGAGCTTGGATTTGCAGTCGGAAGGAAAGTGCAGAATCCAAGGTCACTCCAAGGCAGCGGACTTTGTTGACCGGGGAGAGTGTGCAGCCATTGATCATGATAGATAGGTCTGTTGAGGGGGTTGAACAAGATGGGGGAAAGATTATAAATTCTGTCTTATCCATGTTAAGTTTTAGAAAGCGAGAGGCGAAGAAGGAGGATATAGAAGATAGACATTGTGGGATTCTTGATAGTAAGGTGGTGATGTCTGGACCAGAGAGGTAGATTTGTGTGTCGTCAGCGTAGGAGTGATACTGAAAGCCATGGGACTCTATGAGCTGTCCCAGGCCAAAAGTGTAGATAGAGAAGAGCAGGGGTCCTAAGACAGAGCCTTGCGGGACACCAACAGAGAGGGAATGAGACGAGGAGGTGGTGCGAGAGTGGGAGACGCTAAACGTCCGGTCTGTGAGGTATGATGTGATCCAGAAGAGGGCCAGGTCGGTGATGCCAAGAGATGAGAGAGTTTACAACAGAAGGGAGTGGTCAACAGTGTCAAAGGCAGAGGACAGGTCAAGGAGAAGGAGGACAGAGTATTGTTTCTTGGTTTTGGCTGTCAGTAGGTCATTGGTGACTTTGGTAAGGGCAGTCTCGGTCGAGTGGTGGGGTCGGAAGCCAGACTGTAGGCGGTCAAAGAGGGAGCAGGAGGAGAGGTGGGAGGACAGTTCTGAATGGACATGTTGTTCAAGTAACTTTGAGGCATACGGAAGAAGTGATATGGGGCGATAACTGGACAAGGAAGATGGGTCAAGTGAAGGCTTTTTGAGGATGGGTGTAATGGTAGCATGTTTAAAAGCAGAGGGGAAGACACCAGAGTTTAGTGATAGGTTGAAGAGATGAGTTAGGGTTGGGATAAACACTGTGGTGAGGTTAGGGATGAGGTGGGATGGGATTGGGTCAAGTGCACAGGTGGTCAGATGAGATTTGGAGAGTAGAGTGGAGAGTTTTTCTTCTGTAATGGTGGAGAAGCGGGTTTTGGTAGAAGAGAACCGAGCAGTTGTGTAGAGGGTCTGTGGGGACTGTGTAGTGAAGCTTTCCCTGATGTTGACTATCTTTTGTTTGAAATATTTGGCAAAGTCCTCAGCTGAGAAGAGAGGAGAGGGTGGAGGCGCTGGGGGACGGAGAAGGGAGTTAAAAGTGCTAAAAAGTTGTTTAGGGCTGTAGGCCAGGGAAGATATGAGAGATGAGAAGTAGGCCTGTTTTGCATCAGCGAGTGGGGATTTAAATATGAGGAGGGATTGCTTGTATGCGGTGAAATGTCAGATTTGCAAAAAATGGCCTGGGCAGGAAGGTGAAAACAGGCCCGGGGTTGAAAGGGTTAACCTAATTTCTTGGGGTAGGGCATTCCAAAGAATTGGTGCAGGTCGAGAGATGTCTTAAAGCCGGGAGTGAGAGGTTTGGTTTACAGTGGATGTCAGTCATAAATCCATTACAGAGTAAAGAGCACGGGAAGGGTGGAGGGACAGAGATGAGGGAAGAGATGTAGGGTGGTGCAGCATCGTGTGTGAGTGAGAACAAGCAATTTAACCACCTAACTGTTTTGCCCGAGCTTAGCTTAGGCTGTGGGAAAAGTACTTAACTGTTCTGCCAGCAGAGCTGAGCTCGGGCAGAAAGTGGAGGGGGAAGGGATACTTTAGATGCTGATAGCTCCTCAATAGTAGCAGCTAGAAGCCTGCAACTGGTCTTGTTTGAAAGCTGGCAAGACTTCATTAGTCATTACAAGCAACAGAGGAGGTATCACTGTTCG
Organism: Bufo bufo; assembly: GCF_905171765.1. NCBI lineage: Eukaryota > Metazoa > Chordata > Amphibia > Anura > Bufonidae > Bufo > Bufo bufo. The sequence continues at coordinate 449,615,984 of NC_053390.1, read as the reverse complement.
AGTCGTGGAAAAATTGCGGGTAAAACCTGCTTTTACTTTCACTTTTAGCTGTAATCACTGCATCACGATTTCTAACAGTGATATCTACCCATGTACTGAACACATTGCTGTCTGAAAGCTTGGAATGCCAGATTTCAAACAATACAATATAACCCATATCTCTAGTTGGTACCAAACCAGAGATATGAGCAGATAAAGCAGCCACCCCCCGTCAGTCTGGAGCAGGAGGGGGAGCAGTTGCAGAGATAATAGGCTGCAGGAGGAAAGTAAAAATAGTGAAAATATCTAAAAGTGTGGCATTATCATCAGTGTACTGACCCACATAATAAGATTGTTATTTTTACCACATAGTGAACTCCATAAAATAAACTACAAAAAACTTTCCCACTAAAAATAAAATAATAAAAGTTATTTAATACATTATATATACCACAAGATGGTTCCTAAAAAACCTACAACTAATCCCACAAAATAAAAAAATGTAGAAAAAATGTATGAATAAAATTATGACGGCCAAAACACAAAGGGGGAAAATATTATTGGTCCTTTAGGCTAAAATTAATTATGTCACTAAGGGGTTAAAAATGCAATTGTGTCCTCTGAGCTGTGTGCCAACAAGATATACTGCAGACACACATTAAAAATCTACAATTAAAAAAGGTGACATTTTTGGGAGGGTTTTTCCAATTATACCGGGACTGTTAGGAGGCTAAATTGGATCCTACAGTATATTGTATGGGAAACCAGTCCAATGACTGGCACAAATTGGCACATACCCTGGCTGCTGCATTAAGGATATATTGTTGTTTTCATAATGAGAAAGGGGCAGATTCAAGAGATGTTTTTAAAGTGCAAGCGACATAAGCGGGCGAGAGATTGAATATAGGGGGTGAAGGAAAGATCAGTGTCAAACTTAACACTGAGACAGTAGCCATGCTGCCTAGGTGTGATGTAGTGCCACACACTAAGAGGGAGATATCAGGTTTTGGTAGGTTAGTAGATGGAGAGAACACAGGAAGTTCAGTTTCTGAAAGATTCCGTTTCAGATAGAGGACATGATGTTGGAGATGGCGGACAGACAGTTACTGACTGATGTTCTGTAATACAGCAGGGGTGATGTTGGGGGATGACGTGTATAGTTGTGTGTCATCAGCATAGAGATGGTACTGGAAACCAAATTTGCTTACAATTACTAATCAAATACTGACAGTCTGAAAGAGGCTTTATGGATGCTCAAAATACAGGCTTATTTTATTTTATTTTTTTATTTTTCTGTTCTTCTAATGGCTCAGAAGAACGGAAACATAAACAGTGCTGCGAACATGGCCTTATTGCCACTGTTGCTGCCCCCATCCCCACTCTGTTATGGGTTCACTATTATCACTGCTACTGTTGCAGTTACTGCTGCCACCCTCTCCACTTTGTCATGGGGCCACTATTGTCACTGTTACTGCCACTGTTGTTGCTACTGTGAGGCCAGTACTTGAATCTTGGGGTACTGCAGTTAATTCCATGCTGATAAATTAGACCTGACAGCAACAGTGACCTGTAATACTGACGCACAGTAAATCTACAGCTAACAGAAGGGATTAAAAAGCATGTGTTTGGAATGCCACAACATGCATTAAAATAAAAATAAAAATTCTCCACTACTTTATTGGCGCTGCCTCCATTTCTTTATTTGGTTCCACTAAGGAGCCATTGCACTGCAGGGGTGTGCAAAGGTTTTTTGCTTTTTTGAAGAGTCCTGTATGCTTTACTTTCTGTTTAACAGAAGAGATTAGCTATGAATCTTGGTGCACTGCACAGGTATGTAGACGGCGATAAATTACACCTGTAAGGCCTCATGCACACGGCCGTTGTTTTGGTCCGCATCCGAGCCGCAGTTTTGGCGGCTCGGATGCGGACCCATTCACTTCACTAAGGCCTCATGCACATGACCATTGTGTATTTCGCGATCCGCAAATCGTGGATCCGCAAAACACGAATGGCGTCCGTGTGCATTCTGCAATTTGCAGAATGGTACGGACAGCCATTGATATAATTGCCTATTCTTGGCCGCAAAACGGACAAGAATAGGACAGGTTACATATTTTTTTTTGAAGACCACAGAACGGAGCAACGGATGCGGACAGCACACGGAGTTCTGTCTGCATCTTTTGCGGCACCATTGAAGTGAATGGGTCCGCATCCGACCCGCCAAAACTGCGGCTCGGATGCGGACCAAAACAACGTTCTTGTTCATGAGGCCTAATACTGATGCCACAGTACCACAGAATGGATTAAATATGAATATGGGTGAACTAGAATGTAATGCACACAGGGGTACACTCTCCCTGCAGTTTAACTTCCAAGCCTTCACACTGAGATCGGGTCAACAAGTAGGATCAATATGATTAGGCAGAGTGGCCTGGGTATACCAGATTTATAGCGATTCGTGACAAGTTAATTGAAAGGGATTTTTCATAATTTTACTATTCTGACATCATAGGTTATACAAGATATACAGGCCTCATCTCTTGTGGAATACAGTACACCAAATTAGCACATCTCACACACTTTGCCAGTTGCTGGACACAATAGCAGCCTCCCTTAACAAAAGGCTATTTAAAATCAAACCTCACATACAATGATAGCAACCTATGACAAGTCATTCAACTTATTAGCATTTAGATCAACCTGGTCAATATGTAAAATAACCCTTTCATGTATTGTATATAGCAGATACCAGTATTGTTCAACAAAGTTTCAGTTGTATCTTGCCAAACATTATGTCCCCACCCCCAAGGCCTCCTAAGAATACCAGTATCTTTACCTCCTGGCTAGAAGCAAACCGGATATTCGTTGTACAGGGAAATATTCACTGGTTGGAGGTCTGATGCCTCCTCATATAACCATCATAAACCTGCCTGGAGAAAAATCGCTTACAGTTTGGTGTCAGAAGGTGGGATCCGCCAAAAAACTGTATCGGGTTAGGCTACTGTCACACTTGCGGCAGAGTGATCTGGCAAGCAGTTCCGTCGCCGGAATTGCCTGCTGGATCCGGCCAAACGAACATTACCTGACATTTTTCATGCAACGGATCCGTCGTTCCGTCGACGGAAATTCAAGCCGGATCCGTCAATCCGTTTCATACCGTAGACACTTTTTGACAGATCCGTCTGCCGGATCCGTCGTAATAGTGGATCCGTCTGTTCCGTTTTCTTCTGTTTTTAAACGGAAAGAGGGATCCGGTATTCAGATTTTTGAGATAAAAAGATGCAATCTGTTAAGCAAATACTACAGTGGATATAAAAGACAACCAAAGGTCACTTACCACTCAGAAGTTCCTTCTGCAGATTGCAAAGATGATGCCGGACCATATTCGTTTTGGATTTCAGGCTCTAATTCTTGTTTCACGCTGGATAAGACGTCTTCGAGCCAGACGGCGTCGTAAGCATCGCTATTGGGTGCATCCAATAACCTCTGCAAGAATAAGAAGGGGAGTTTTTGAAACTCTGTTTCCTGAATTGAGGGATTATCCTGAAAAATTCTTTAATTACTTACGGATAGGGATGAGCGAACCCGAACTGTATAGTTCGGGTTCGTACCGAATTTTGGGGTGTCCGTGACACGGACCCGAACCCGAACATTTTCGTAAAAGTCCGGGTTCGGGTTCGGTGTTCGGCGCTTTCTTGGCGCTTTTTAAAAGGCTGCAAAGCAGCCAATCAACAAGCGTCATACTACTTGCCCCAAGAGGCCATCACAGCCATGCCTACTATTAGCATGGCTGTGATTGGCCAGTGCAGCATGTGACCCAGCCTCTATTTAAGCTGGAGTCACGTAGCGCCGCACGTCACTCTGCTATTATCAGTATAGGGAGAGGTTGCAGCTGCGACGTTAGGGCGAGATTAGGCAGATTAACTCCTCCAAAAGACTTCATTCTGTGATCGATCTGCAGCTGTGGATCATTGAAGTGCTATTATTGACTTGCTCACTTTTTTGAGGCTGCCCAGAGCGTTTTTAGATCACTTTTTTTCTGGGGTGATCGGCGGCCATTTTGTGACTTGTGGTGCGCCAGCACAAGCTATCACCTAGTGTATTTAACCATCGATAGTGTGGTTATTTTGTGCTATATCCTACATCAGCTGCAGGCTGAGCCTGTGTCACCGAAGTGCATTTAACCATCAACAGTCTGGTTATTTTTTGGCCATATACTACATCAGCTGCAGGCTGAGCCTGTGTCACCGAAGTGCATTTAACCATCGACACTCTGATTATTTTTTGGCCATATACTACATCTGGTGCAGGCTGAGCCTGTGTCACCCAAGTGCATTTAACCATCAACAGTGTGGTTATTTTTTGGCCATATATTACATCAGGGGCAAGTTGAGCCTGTCACCCAGCGCCTAAAAAATAGACCTGAAATTTCTATTCAACCAAATCTGTACTGTTTTAGCTGGTCAAGTTATTTGTAGTGACCGTAAAAGCACACTTTTTTTTCTGGGTTGAAAAACCATTCCCAAATTTGCCATTCTCAAAATAACTAGTTTCTGGTATTTGAGGCCTACTTGAAATCTATCCCAAAAAGAATATCTTACATTAAAGCTAGTGATAGTGTCATTCAGAAAAACCTAAGACACACGCTAGCGTGCAGATAGAAGTCTGATTCTGTGATTAAACTTATACCTGTCACACAGCGCAAAAAAAAACAGGCCTCACATCTCTATTTAACCAAATCTGTACTGTTTTAGCTGGTCAAGTTATTTGTAGTGACCGTAAAAGCACACTTTTTTTTCTGGGTTGAAAAACCATTCCCAAATTTGCCATTCTCAAAATAACTAGTTTCTGGGATTTGAGGCCTACTTGAAATCTATCCCAAAAAGAATATCTTACATTAAAGGTACTGATAGTGTCATTCAGAAAAACCTAAGACACACGCTAGCGTGCTGATAGAAGTCTGATTCTGTGATTAAACCTATACCTGTCACACAGCGCAAAAAAAAACAGGCCTCACATCTCTATTTAACCAAATCTGTACTGTTTTAGCTGGTCAAGTTATTTGTAGTGACCGTAAAAGCACACTTTTTTTTCTGGGTTGAAAAACCATTCCCAAATTTGCCATTCTCAAAATAACTAGTTTCTGGTATTTGAGGCCTACTTGAAATCTATCCCAAAAAGAATATCTTACATTGAAGCTACTGATAGTGTCATTCAGAAAAATCTAAGACACACGCTAGCGTGCTGATAGAAATCTGATTCTGTGATTAAACCTATACCTGTCACACAGCGCAAAAAAAAACAGGCCTCACATCTCTATTTAACCAAATCTGTACTGTTTTAGCTGGTCAAGTTATTTGTAGTGACCGTAAAAGCACACTTTTTTTTCTGGGTTGAAAAACCATTCCCAAATTTGCCATTCTCAAAATAACTAGTTTCTGGTATTTGAGGCCTACTTGAAATCTATCCCAAAAAGAATATCTTACATTGAAGCTAGTGATAGTGTCATTCAGAAAAACCTAAGACACACGCTAGCATGCTAATAGAAATCTGATTCTGTGATTAAACCTATACCTGTCACACAGCGCAAAAAAAAACAGGCCTCACATCTCTATTTAACCAAATCTGCACTGTTTTAGCTGGTCAAGTTATTTGTAGTGACCGTAAAAGCACACTTTTTTTTCTGGGTTGAAAAACCATTCCCAAATTTGCCATTCTCAAAATAACTAGTTTCTGGTATTTGAGGCCTACTTGAAATCTATCCCAAAAAGAATATCTTACATTGAAGCTAGTGATAGTGTCATTCAGAAAAACCTAAGACACACGCTATCGTGCTGATAGAAGTCTGATTCTGTGATTAAACCTATACCTGTCACACAGCGCAAAAAAAAAACAGGCCTCACATCTCTATTTAACCAAATCTGTACTGTTTTAGCTGGTCAAGTTATTTGTAGTGACCGTAAAAGCACACTTTTTTTTCTGGGTTGAAAAACCATTCCCAAATTTGCCATTCTCAAAATAACTAGTTTCTGGTATTTGAGGCCTACTTGAAATCTATCCCAAAAAGAATATCTTACATTGAAGCTAGTGATAGTGTCATTCAGAAAAACCTAAGACACACTCTAGCGTGCTGATAGAAATCTGATTCTGTGATTAAACCTATACCTGTCACACAGCGCAAAAAAAAACAGGCCTCACATCTCTATTTAACCAAATCTGTACTGTTTTAGCTGGTCAAGTTATTTGTAGTGACCGTAAAAGCACACTTTTTTTTCTGGGTTGAAAAACCATTCCCAAATTTGCCATTCTCAAAATAACTAGTTTCTGGTATTTGAGGCCTACTTGAAATCTATCCCAAAAAGAATATCTTACATTGAAGCTAGTGATAGTGTCATTCAGAAAAACCTAAGACACACGCTAGCGTGCTGATAGAAGTCTGATTCTGTGATTAAACCTATACCTGTCACACAGCGCAAAAAAAAACAGGCCTCACATCTCTATTTAACCAAATCTGTACTGTTTTAGCTGGTCAAGTTATTTGTAGTGACCGTAAAAGCACACTTTTTTTTCTGGGTTGAAAAACCATTCCCAAATTTGCCATTCTCAAAATAACTAGTTTCTGGTATTTGAGGCCTACTTGAAATCTATCCCAAAAAGGATATCTTACATTGAAGGTATTGATAGTGTCATTCAGAAAAACCTAAGACACACGCTACCGTGCAGATAGAAGTCTGATTCTGAGATTAAACCTTAACCTGTCACACAGTGCAAAAAAAAACAGGTCTCACATTTCTATTCAAGCAAATCTGTACTGTTTTAGCTGGTCAAGTTATTTGTAGTGACCGTAAAAGCACACTTTTTTTCTGGGTTGAAAAACCATTCCCAAATTTGCCATTCTCAAAATTGTGGTGAACGGGAACAATGAGGAAAACATCTAATAAGGGACGCGGACGCGGACGTGGCCATGGACATGGTCGTGGTGGTGTTAGTGGACCCTCTGGTGCTGGGAGAGGACGTGGCCGTTCTGCCACAGCCACACGTCCTAGTGTACCAACTACCTCAGGTCCCAGTAGCCGCCAGAATTTACAGGGATATTTGGTGGGGCCCAATGCCGTTCTAAGGATGGTAAGGCCTGAGCAGGTACAGGCATTAGTCAATTGGGTGGCCGACAGTGCATCCAGCACGTTCACATTATCTCCCACCCAGTCTTCTGCAGAAAGCGCACAGATGGCGCATGAAAACCAAGCCCATCAGTCTGTCACATCACCCCCATGCATATCAGGGAAACTGTCTGAGCCTCAAGTTATGCAGCAGTCTCTTATGCTGTTTGAAGACTCTGCTGCCAGGGTTTCCCAAGGGCATCCACCTAGCTCTTCACCAGGGGTGGAAGAGATAGAATGCACTAACGCACAACCACTTATGTTTCCTGATGATGAGGACATGGGAATACCACCTCAGCACGTCTCTGATGATGACGAAACACAGGTGCCAACTGCTGCGCCTTTCTGCAGTGTGCAGACTGAACAGGAGGTCAGGGGTCAAGACTGGGTGGAAGACGATGCAGGGGACGATGAGGTCCTAGACCCCACATGGAATGAAGGTCGTGCCACTGACTTTCACAGTTCGGAGGAAGAGGCAGTGGTGAGACAGAGCCAACAGCGTAGCAAAAGAGGGAGCAGTGGGAAAAATCAGAACACCCGCCGCCAAGAGACTCCGCCTGCTACTGACCGCCGCCATCTGGGACCGAGCACCCCAAAGGCAGCTTCAAGGAGTTCCCTGGCATGGCACTTCTTCAAACAATGTGCTGACGACAAGACCCGAGTGGTTTGCACGCTGTGCCATCAGAGCCTGAAGCGAGGCATTAACGTTCTGAACCTTAGCACAACCTGCATGACCAGGCACCTGCATGCAAAGCATGAACTGCAGTGGAGTAAACACCTTAAAAACAAGGAAGTCACTCAGGCTCCCCCTGCTGCCTCTTCTGCTGCTGCTGCCTCGGCCTCTTCTGCTGCTGCCGCCTCGGCCTCTTCTGCTGCTGCTGCCACCGCCTCGGCCTCTTCCTCTGCCTCTGGAGGAACGTTGGCACCTGCCGCCCAGCAAACATGGGATGTACCACCAACACCACCACCTGCGTCACCAAGCATCTCAACCATGTCACACGGCAGCGTTCAGCTCTCCATCTCACAAACATTTGAGAGAAAGCGTAAATTCCCACCTAGCCACCCTCGATCCCTGGCCCTGAATGCCAGCATTTCTGAACTACTAGCCTATGAAATGCTGTCATTTAGGCTGGTGGACACACACAGCTTCAAACAGCTCATGTCACTTGCTGTCCCACAGTATGTTGTTCCCAGCCGCCACTACTTCTCCAAGAGAGCCGTGCCTTCCCTGCACAAACAAGTGTCCGATAAAATCAAGTGTGCACTGCGCAACGCCATCTGTGGCAAGGTCCACCTAACCACAGATACGTGGACCAGTAAGCACGGCCAGGGACGTTATATCTCCCTAACTGCACACTGGGTAAATGTAGTGGCGGCTGGGCCCCAGGCGGAGAGCTGTTTGGCGCACGTCCTTCCGCCGCCAAGGATCGCAGGGCAACATTCTTTGCCTCCTGTCTCCTCCTACTCAGCTTCCTCCTCCTCTTCTTCCACCTGCTCATCCAGTCAGCCACACACCTTCACCACCAACTTCAGCACAGCACGGGGTAAACGTCAGCAGGCCATTCTGAAACTCATATATTTGGGGGACAGGCCCCACACCGCACAGGAGTTGTGGCGGGGTATAGAACAACAGACCGACGAGTGGTTGCTGCCGGTGAGCCTCAAGCCCGGCCTGGTGGTGTGCGATAATGGGCGAAATCTCGTTGCAGCTCTGGGACTAGCCGGTTTGACGCACATTCCTTGCCTGGCGCATGTGCTGAATTTGGTGGTGCAGAAGTTCATTCGCAACTACCCCGACATGTCAGAGCTGCTGCATAAAGTGCGGGCCGTCTGTTCGCGCTTCCGGCGTTCACACCCTGCCGCTGCTCGCCTGTCTGCGCTACAGCGTAACTTCGGCCTTCCCGCTCACCGCCTCATATGCGACGTACCCACCAGGTGGAACTCCACCTTGCATATGCTGGACAGACTGTGCGAGCAGCAGCAGGCCATAGTGGAGTTTCAGCTGCAGCACGCACGGGTCAGTCGCACTGCGGATCAGACACACTTCACCACCAATGACTGGGCCTCCATGCGAGACCTGTGTGCCCTGTTGCGCTGTTTCGAGTACTCCACCAACATGGCCAGTGGCGATGACGCCGTTATCAGCGTTACAATACCACTTCTATGTCTCCTTGAGAAAACACTTAGGGCGATGATGGAAGAGGAGGTGGCCCAGGAGGAAGAGGAGGAAGAGGGGTCATTTTTAGCACTTTCAGGCCAGTCTCTTCAAAGTGACTCAGAGGGAGGTTTTTTGCAACACCAGAGGCCAGGTACAAATGTGGCCAGACAGGGCCCACTACTGGAGGACGAGGAGGACGAGGATGAGGATGAGGAGGAGGTGGAGGAGGATGAGGATGAAGCATGTTCACAGCGGGGTGGCACCCAAAGCAGCTCGGGCCCATCACTGGTGCGTAGCTGGGGGGAAACACAGGACGATGACGATACGCCTCCCACAGAGGACAGCTTGTCCTTACCTCTGGGCAGCCTGGCACACATGAGCGACTACATGCTGCAGTGCCTGCGCAACGACAGCAGAGTTGCCCACATTTTAACGTGTGCGGAATACTGGGTTGCCACCCTGCTGGATCCCCGGTACAAAGACAATGTGCCCACCTTACTTCCTACACTGGAGCGTGATAGGAAGATGCGCGAGTACAAGCGCACGTTGTTAGACGCGCTACTGAGAGCATTCCCAAATGTCACAGGGGAACCAGTGGAAGCCCAAGGCGAAGGCAGAGGAGGAGCAAGAGGTCGCCAACGCAGCTGTGTCACGGCCAGCTCCTCTGAGGGCAGGGTTAGCATGGCAAAGATGTGGAAAAGTTTTGTCACCACGCCACAGCTAACTGCACCACCACCTGATACGGAACGTGTTAGCAGGAGACAACATTTCACTAACATGGTGGAACAGTACGTGTGCACACCCCTCCACGTACTGACTGATGGTTCGGCCCCATTCAACTTCTGGGTCTCCAAATTGTCCACGTGGCCAGACCTAGCCTTTTATGCCTTGGAGGTGCTGGTCTGCCCGGCGGCCAGCGTTTTGTCTGAACGTGTATTCAGCACGGCAGGGGGCGTCATTACAGACAAACGCAGCCGCCTGTCTACAGCCAATGTGGACAAGCTGACGTTCATAGAAATGAACCAGGCATGGATCCCACAGGACCTGTCCATCCCTTGTGCAGATTAGATATTAACTACCTCCCCTTAACAATATATTATTCTACTCCAGGGCACTTCCTCATTCAATACTATTTTTAATTTCATTTTACCATTATATTGCGGGGCAACCCAAAGTTGAATGAACCTCTCCTCTGTCTGGGTGCCGGGGCCTAAATGTGTGACAGTGGCCTGTTCCAGTGGTGGGTGACGTGAAGCCTGATTCTCTGCTATGACATGAAGACTTATTCTGTGCTGACATGAAGCCAGATTCTCTGTTACGCGACCTCTCTCCTCTGCCTGGGTGCCTGGGCCTAAATATGTGACAGTGGCCTGTTCCAGTGGTGGGTGACGTGAAGCCTGATTCTCTGCTATGACATGAATACAGATTCTGCGCTGACATAAGGCCAGATTCTCTGTTACGACACCTCTCTCCTCTGCCTGGGTGCCTGGGCCTAAATGTGTGACAGTGGCCTGTTCCAGTGGTGGGTGACGTGAAGCCTGATTCTCTGCTATGACATGAAGACAGATTCTGCGCTGACATAAGGCCAGATTCTCTGTTACGGGACCGCTCTCCTCTGTCTGGGTGCCGGGGCCTAAATGTGTGACAGTGGCCTGTTCCAGTGGTGGGTGACGTGAAGCCTGATTCTCTGCTATGACATGAATACAGATTCTGCGCTGACATAAGGCCAGATTCTCTGTTACGGGACCTCTCTCCTCTGCCTGGGTGCCTGGGCCTAAATGTGTGACAGTGGCCTGTTCCAGTGGTGGGTGACGTGAAGCCTGATTCTCTGCTATGACATGAAGACAGATTCTGCGCTGACATAAGGCCAGATTCTCTGTTACGGGACCGCTCTCCTCTGTCTGGGTGCCGGGGCCTAAATGTGTGACAGTGGCCCGTTCCAGTGGTGGGTGACGTGAAGCCTGATTCTCTGCTATGACATGAATACAGATTATGCGCTGACATAAGGCCAGATTCTCTGTTACGGGACCTCTCTCCTCTGCCTGGGTGCCTGGGCCTAAATGTGTGACAGTGGCCTGTTCCAGTGGTGGGTGACGTGAAGCCTGATTCTCTGCTATGACATGAAGACAGATTCTGCGCTGACATAAGGCCAGATTCTCTGTTACGGGACCTCTCTCCTCTGCCTGGGTGCCTGGGCCTAAATGTGTGACAGTGGCCTGTTCCAGTGGTGGGTGACGTGAAGCCTGATTCTCTGCTATGACATGAATACAGATTCTGCGCTGACATAAGGCCAGATTCTCTGTTACGGGACCTCTCTCTTCTGCCTGGGTGCCTGGGCCTAAATGTGTGACAGTGGCCTGTTCCAGTGGTGGGTGACGTGAAGCCTGATTCTCTGCTATGACATGAAGACAGATTCTGCGCTGACATAAGGCCAGATTCTCTGTTACGGGACCTCTCTCCTCTGCCTGGGTGCCTGGGCCTAAATGTGTGACAGTGGCCTGTTCCAGTGGTGGGTGACGTGAAGCCTGATTCTCTGCTATGACATGAAGACAGATTCTGCGCTGACATAAGGCCAGATTCTCTGTTACGGGACCGCTCTCCTCTGTCTGGGTGCCGGGGCCTAAATGTGTGACAGTGGCCTGTTCCAGTGGTGGGTGACGTGAAGCCTGATTCTCTGCTATGACATGAATACAGATTCTGCGCTGACATAAGGCCAGATTCTCTTTTACGGGACCTCTCTCCTCTGCCTGGGTGCCTGGGTCTAAATTTGTGACAGTGGCCTGTTCCAGTGGTGGGTGACGTGAAGCCTGATTCTCTGCTATGACATGAAGACAGATTCTGCGCTGACATAAGGCCAGATTCTCTGTTACGGGACCGCTCTCCTCTGTCTGGGTGCCGGGGCCTAAATGCGTGACAGTGGCCTGTTCCAGTGGTGGGTGACGTGAAGCCTGATTCTCTGCTATGACATGAATACAGATTCTGCGCTGACATAAGGCCAGATTCTCTGTTACGGGACCGCTCTCCTCTGTCTGGGTGCTGGGGCCTAAATGTGTGACAGTGGCCTGTTCCAGTGGTGGGTGACGTGAAGCCTGATTCTCTGCTATGACATGAAGACAGATTCTGCGCTGACATAAGGCCAGATTCTCTGTTACGGGACCGCTCTCCTCTGTCTGGGTGCCGGGGCCTAAATTTGTGACAGTGGCCTGTTCCAGTGGTGGGTGACGTGAAGCCTGATTCTCTGCTATGACATGAATACAGATTCTGCGCTGACATAAGGCCAGATTCTCTGTTACGGGACCTCTCTCCTCTGCCTGGGTGCCTGGGCCTAAATGTGTGACAGTGGCCTGTTCCAGTGGTGGGTGACGTGAAGCCTAATTCTCTGCTATGACATGAAGACAGATTCTGCGCTGACATAAGGCCAGATTCTCTGTTACGGGACCTCTCTCCTCTGCCTGGGTGCCTGGGCCTAAATGTGTGACATTGACCTGTTCCAGTGGTGGGTGACGTGAAGCCTGATTCTCTGCTATGACATGAAGACAGATTCTGCGCTGACATAAGGCCAGATTCTCTGTTACGGGACCGCTCTCCTCTGTCTGGGTGCTGGGGCCTAAATGTGTGACAGTGGCCTGTTCCAGTGGTGGGTGACGTGAAGCCTGATTCTCTGCTATGACATGAAGACAGATTCTGCGCTGACATAAGGCCAGATTCTCTGTTACGGGACCTCTCTCCTCTGCCTGGGTGCCTGGGCCTAAATGTGTGACAGTGGCCTGTTCCAGTGGTGGGTGACGTGAAGCCTGATTCTCTGCTATGACATGAAGACAGATTCTGCGCTGACATAAGGCCAGATTCTCTGTTACAGGACCGCTCTCCTCTGTCTGGGTGCCGGGGCCTAAATGTGTGACAGTGGCCCGTTCCAGTGGTGGGTGACGTGAAGCCTGATTCTCTGCTATGACATGAATACAGATTATGCGCTGACATAAGGCCAGATTCTCTGTTACGGGACCTCTCTCCTCTGCCTGGGTGCCTGGGCCTAAATGTGTGACAGTGGCCTGTTCCAGTGGTGGGTGACGTGAAGCCTGATTCTCTGCTATGACATGAAGACAGATTCTGCGCTGACATAAGGCCAGATTCTCTGTTACGGGACCTCTCTCCTCTGCCTGGGTGCCTGGGCCTAAATGTGTGACAGTGGCCTGTTCCAGTGGTGGGTGACGTGAAGCCTGATTCTCTGCTATGACATGAATACAGATTCTGCGCTGACATAAGGCCAGATTCTCTGTTACGGGACCTCTCTCTTCTGCCTGGGTGCCTGGGCCTAAATGTGTGACAGTGGCCTGTTCCAGTGGTGGGTGACGTGAAGCCTGATTCTCTGCTATGACATGAAGACAGATTCTGCGCTGACATAAGGCCAGATTCTCTGTTACGGGACCTCTCTCCTCTGCCTGGGTGCCTGGGCCTAAATGTGTGACAGTGGCCTGTTCCAGTGGTGGGTGACGTGAAGCCTGATTCTCTGCTATGACATGAAGACAGATTCTGCGCTGACATAAGGCCAGATTCTCTGTTACGGGACCGCTCTCCTCTGTCTGGGTGCCGGGGCCTAAATGTGTGACAGTGGCCTGTTCCAGTGGTGGGTGACGTGAAGCCTGATTCTCTGCTATGACATGAATACAGATTCTGCGCTGACATAAGGCCAGATTCTCTTTTACGGGACCTCTCTCCTCTGCCTGGGTGCCTGGGTCTAAATTTGTGACAGTGGCCTGTTCCAGTGGTGGGTGACGTGAAGCCTGATTCTCTGCTATGACATGAAGACAGATTCTGCGCTGACATAAGGCCAGATTCTCTGTTACGGGACCGCTCTCCTCTGTCTGGGTGCCGGGGCCTAAATGTGTGACAGTGGCCTGTTCCAGTGGTGGGTGACGTGAAGCCTGATTCTCTGCTATGACATGAATACAGATTCTGCGCTGACATAAGGCCAGATTCTCTGTTACGGGACCGCTCTCCTCTGTCTGGGTGCTGGGGCCTAAATGTGTGACAGTGGCCTGTTCCAGTGGTGGGTGACGTGAAGCCTGATTCTCTGCTATGACATGAAGACAGATTCTGCGCTGACATAAGGCCAGATTCTCTGTTACGGGACCGCTCTCCTCTGTCTGGGTGCCGGGGCCTAAATTTGTGACAGTGGCCTGTTCCAGTGGTGGGTGACGTGAAGCCTGATTCTCTGCTATGACATGAATACAGATTCTGCGCTGACATAAGGCCAGATTCTCTGTTACGGGACCTCTCTCCTCTGCCTGGGTGCCTGGGCCTAAATGTGTGACAGTGGCCTGTTCCAGTGGTGGGTGACGTGAAGCCTAATTCTCTGCTATGACATGAAGACAGATTCTGCGCTGACATAAGGCCAGATTCTCTGTTACGGGACCTCTCTCCTCTGCCTGGGTGCCTGGGCCTAAATGTGTGACATTGACCTGTTCCAGTGGTGGGTGACGTGAAGCCTGATTCTCTGCTATGACATGAAGACAGATTCTGCGCTGACATAAGGCCAGATTCTCTGTTACGGGACCGCTCTCCTCTGTCTGGGTGCTGGGGCCTAAATGTGTGACAGTGGCCTGTTCCAGTGGTGGGTGACGTGAAGCCTGATTCTCTGCTATGACATGAATACAGATTCTGCGCTGACATAAGGCCAGATTCTCTGTTACGGGACCTCTCTCCTCTGCCTGGGTGCCGGGGCATAAATGTGTGACAGTGGCCTGTTCCAGTGGTGGGTGACGTGAAGCCTGATTCTCTGCTATGACATGAAGACAGATTCTGCGCTGACATAAGGCCAGATTCTCTGTTACGGGACCGCTCTCCTCTGTCTGGGTGCCGGGGCCTAAATGTGTGACAGTGGCCTGTTCCAGTGGTGGGTGACGTGAAGCCTGATTCTCTGCTATGACATGAAGACAGATTCTGCGCTGACATAAGGCCAGATTCTCTGTTACGGGACCGCTCTCCTCTGTCTGGGAGCCGGGGCCTAAATGTGTGACAGTGGCCTGTTCCAGTGGTGGGTGACGTGAAGCCTGATTCTCTGCTATGACATGAATACAGATTCTGCGCTGACATAAGGCCAGATTCTCTGTTACGGGACCTCTCTCCTCTGCCTGGGTGCCTGGGCCTAAATGTGTGACAGTGGCCTGTTCCAGTGGTGGGTGACGTGAAGCCTGATTCTCTGCTATTACATGAAGACAGATTCTGCGCTGACATAATGCCAGATTCTCTGTTACGGGACCGCTCTCCTCTGTCTGGGTGCCGGGGCCTAAATGTGTGACAGTGGCCTGTTCCAGTGGTGGGTGACGTGAAGCCTGATTCTCTGCTATGACATGAATACAGATTCTGCGCTGACATAAGGCCAGATTCTCTGTTACGGGACCTCTCTCCTCTGCCTGGGTGCCAGGGCCTAAATGTGTGACAGTGGCCTGTTCCAATGGTGGGTGACGTGAAGCCTGATTCTCTGCTATGACATGAATACAGATTCTGCGCTGACATAAGGCCAGATTCTCTGTTACGGGACCTCTCTCCTCTGCCTGGGTGCCGGGGCCTAAATGTGTGACAGTGGCCTGTTCCAGTGGTGGGTGACGTGAAGCCTGATTCTCTGCTATGACATGAAGACAGATTCTGCGCTGACATAAGGCCAGATTCTCTGTTACGGGACCGCTCTCCTCTGTCTGGGTGCCGGGGCCTAAATGTGTGACAGTGGCCTGTTCCAGTGGTGGGTGACGTGAAGCCTGATTCTCTGCTATGACATGAAGACAGATTCTGCGCTGACATAAGGCCAGATTCTCTGTTACGGGACCGCTCTCCTCTGTCTGGGTGCCGGGGCCTAAATGTGTGACAGTGGCCTGTTCCAGTGGTGGGTGACGTGAAGCCTGATTCTCTGCTATGACATGAATACAGATTCTGCGCTGACATAAGGCCAGATTCTCTGTTACGGGACCTCTCTCCTCTGCCTGGGTGCCTGGGCCTAAATGTGTGACAGTGGCCTGTTCCAGTGGTGGGTGACGTGAAGCCTGATTCTCTGCTATTACATGAAGACAGATTCTGCGCTGACATAAGGCCAGATTCTCTGTTACGGGACCGCTCTCCTCTGTCTGGGTGCCGGGGCCTAAATGTGTGACAGTGGCCTGTTCCAGTGGTGGGTGACGTGAAGCCTGATTCTCTGCTATGACATGAATACAGATTCTGCGCTGACATAAGGCCAGATTCTCTGTTACGGGACCTCTCTCCTCTGCCTGGGTGCCAGGGCCTAAATGTGTGACAGTGGCCTGTTCCAGTGGTGGGTGACGTGAAGCCTGATTCTCTGCTATGACATGAAGACAGATTCTGCGCTGACATAAGGCCAGATTCTCTGTTACGGGACTGCTCTCCTCTGTCTGGGTGCCGGGGCCTAAATGTGTGACAGTGGCCTGTTCCAGTGGTGGGTGACGTGAAGCCTGATTCTCTGCTATGACATGAATACAGATTCTGCGCTGACATAAGGCCAGATTCTCTGTTACGGGACCTCTCTCCTCTGCCTGGGTGCCTGGGCCTAAATGTGTGACAGTGGCCTGTTCCAGTGGTGGGTGACGTGAAGCCTAATTCTCTGCTATGACATGAAGACAGATTCTGCGCTGACATAAGGCCAGATTCTCTGTTACGGGACCTCTCTCCTCTGCCTGGGTGCTGGGGCCAAAATGTGTGACAGTGGCCTGTTCCAGTGGTGGGTGACGTGAAGCCTGATTCTCTGCTATGACATGAAGACAGATTCTGCGCTGACATAAGGCCAGATTCTCTGTTACGGGACCGCTCTCCTCTGTCTGGGTGCCGGGGCCTAAATGTGTGACAGTGGCCTGTTCCAATGGTGGGTGACGTGAAGCCTGATTCTCTGCTATGACATGAATACAGATTCTGCGCTGACATAAGGCCAGATTATCTGTTACGGGACCTCTCTCCTCTGCCTGGGTGCCTGGGCCTAAATGTGTGACAGTGGCCTGTTCCAGTGGTGGGTGACGTGAAGCCTGATTCTCTGCTATGACATGAAGACAGATTCTGCGCTGACATAAGGCCAGATTCTCTGTTACGGGACCTCTCTCCTCTGCCTGGGTGCCTGGGCCTAAATGTGTGACAGTGGCCTGTTCCAGTGGTGGGTGACGTGAAGCCTGATTCTCTGCTATGACATGAAGACAGATTCTGCGCTGACATAAGGCCAGATTCTCTGTTACGGGACCGCTCTCCTCTGTCTGGGTGCTGGGGCCTAAATGTGTGACAGTGGTCTGTTCCAGTGGTGGGTGACGTGAAGCCTGATTCTCTGCTATGACATGAATACAGATTCTGCGCTGACATAAGGCCAGATTCTCTGTTACGGGACCTCTCTCCTCTGCCTGGGTGCCGGGGCCTAAATGTGTGACAGTGGCCTGTTCCAGTGGTGGGTGACGTGAAGCCTGATTCTCTGCTATGACATGAATACAGATTCTGCGCTGACATAAGGCCAGATTCTCTGTTACGGGACCTCTCTCCTCTGCCTGGGTGCCTGGGCCTAAATGTGTGACAGTGGCCTGTTCCAGTGGTGGGTGACGTAAAGCCTAATTCTCTGCTATGACATGAAGACAGATTCTGCGCTGACATAAGGCCAGATTCTCTGTTACGGGACTGCTCTCCTCTGTCTGGGTGCCGGGGCCTAAATGTGTGACAGTGGCCTGTTCCAGTGGTGGGTGACGTGAAGCCTGATTCTCTGCTATGACATGAATACAGATTCTGCGTTGACATAATGCCAGATTCTCTGTTACAGAACCTCTCTCCTCTGCCTGGGTGCCTGGGCCTAAATGTGTGACAGTGGCCTGTTCCAGTGGTGGGTGACGTGAAGCCTAATTCTCTGCTATGACATGAAGACAGATTCTGCGCTGACATAAGGCCAGATTCTCTGTTACGGGACCTCTCTCCTCTGCCTGGGTGCTGGGGCCAAAATGTGTGACAGTGGCCTGTTCCAGTGGTGGGTGACGTGAAGTCTGATTCTCTGCTATGACATGAAGACAGATTCTGCGCTGACATAAGGCCAGATTCTCTGTTACGGGACCGCTCTCCTCTGTCTGGGTGCCGGGGCCTAAATGTGTGACAGTGGCCTGTTCCAGTGGTGGGTGACGTGAAGCCTGATTCTCTGCTATGACATGAATACAGATTCTGCGCTGACATAAGGCCAGATTATCTGTTACGGGACCTCTCTCCTCTGCCTGGGTGCCTGGGCCTAAATGTGTGACAGTGGCCTGTTCCAGTGGTGGGTGACGTGAAGCCTGATTCTCTGCTATGACATGAAGACAGATTCTGCGCTGACATAAGGCCAGATTCTCTGTTACGGGACCTCTCTCCTCTGCCTGGGTGCCTGGGCCTAAATGTGTGACAGTGGCCTGTTCCAGTGGTGGGTGACGTGAAGCCTGATTCTCTGCTATGACATGAATACAGATTCTGCGCTGACATAAGGCCAGATTCTCTGTTACGGGACCTCTCTCCTCTGCCTGGGTGCCTGGGCCTAAATGTGTGACAGTGGCCTGTTCCAGTGGTGGGTGACGTGAAGCCTTATTCTCTGCTATTACATGAAGACAGATTCTGCGCTGACATAAGGCCAGATTCTCTGTTACGGGACCGCTCTCCTCTGTCTGGGTGCCGGGGCCTAAATGTGTGACAGTGGCCTGTTCCAGTGGTGGGTGACGTGAAGCCTGATTCTCTGCTATGACATGAATACAGATTCTGCGCTGACATAAGGCCAGATTCTCTGTTACGGGACCTCTCTCCTCTGCCTGGGTGCCTGGGCCTAAATGTGTGACAGTGGCCTGTTCCAGTGGTGGGTGACGTGAAGCCTGATTCTCTGCTATGACATGAAGACAGATTCTGCGCTGACATAAGGCCAGATTCTCTGTTACGGGACCGCTCTCCTCTGTCTGGGTGCCGGGGCCTAAATGTGTGACAGTGGCCTGTTCCAGTGGTGGGTGACGTGAAGCCTGATTCTCTGCTATGACATGAATACAGATTCTGCGCTGACATAAGGCCAGATTCTCTGTTACGGGAACTCTCTCCTCTGCCTGGGTGCCTGGGCCTAAATGTGTGACAGTGGCCTGTTCCAGTGGTGTGTGACGTGAAGCCTAATTCTCTGCTATGACATGAAGACAGATTCTGCGCTGACATAAGGCCAGATTCTCTGTTACGGGACCTCTCTCCTCTGCCTGGGTGCCTGGGCCTAAATGTGTGACAGTGGCCTGTTTCAGTGGTGGGTGACGTGAAGCCTGATTCTCTGCTATGACATGAAGACAGATTCTGCGCTGACATAAAGCCAGATTCTCTGTTACGGGACCGCTCTCCTCTGTCTGGGTGCCGGGGCCTAAATGTGTGACAGTGGCCTGTTCCAGTGGTGGGTGACGTGAAGCCTGATTCTCTGCTATGACATGAAGACAGATTCTGCGCTGACATAAGGCCAGATTCTCTGTTACGGGACCGCTCTCCTCTGTCTGGGTGCCGGGGCCTAAATGTGTGACAGTGGCCTGTTCCAGTGGTGGGTGACGTGAAGCCTGATTCTCTGCTATGACATGAAGACAGATTCTGTGCTGACATCAGGCCAGATTCTCTGTTACGGGACCGCTCTCCTCTGTCTGGGTGCCGGGGCCTAAATGTGTGACAGTGGCCTGTTCCAGTGGTGGGTGACGTGAAGCCTGATTCTCTGCTATGACATGAAGACTGATTCTGCGCTGACATGAAGCCAGATTCTCTGCTATGGCATGAAGAGACTGATTCTCTGCTGACATGAAGCCAGATTCTTTGCTATGGCATGAAGAGACTGATTCTCTGCTGACATGAAGCCAGATTCTCTGCTATGGGACCTCTGTCCAATTGATATTGGTTCATTTTTATTTTTTTTATTTTTATTTTAATTCATTTCCCTATCCACATTTGTTTGCAGGGGATTTACCTACATGTTGCTGCCTTTTGCAGCCCTCTAGCTCTTTCCTGGGCTGTTTTACAGCCTTTTTAGTGCCCAAAAGTTCGGGTCCCCATTGACTTCAATGGGGTTCGGGTTCGGGACGAAGTTCGGATCGGGTTCGGATCCCGAACCCGAACATTTCCGGGAAGTTCGCCCGAACTTCTCGAACCCGAACATCCAGGTTTTCGCTCAACTCTACTTACGGATGACCGTAGAAAGTTTTGATGATCTGTTACGTGTGTCACCTCACATTCATAGACAAGACACTACTTTCCTCCGCTGTGTTTACCCAGCAGAACGCCTATTATTGACCATAAGGTAAAGTACATACTTATTATATATAGTACAAATTATTTTTTGTTTAAATTTTAAAAAAATGATATTTTAGGTAGTGTGAAACCATAAATCTTTTTGAACCCAAATTTGCTCTTTTTTTCTGGCATCACTGTACAAAGTGCATAATTTGGGCCACAATTGATGCTCAGCATTATTATTTTTACTTCTACATCTTGTATTTTAAAGTTTTAATCCATATAATGGTCATTAACGATGTAGAATGAACTGTGATCAATATTGGTCACCATGGACAAGAAACCTTTATCGTTGTTTTTTCCAAAAAATAATATTGGCCACATAAAAAATCTTGACCAAACAAAAATATGGAAATAAGGTCCCATAGAATTGCGTCAGATTGATATACCTTGTATATTATGTTATTTGAAAATCTAATACCCTAATTTTTTTTATTTTTTAGGTTTCTGGCAAGTGGAGAAAGTTTCAGCTCACTCCATTTTCAATTTCACCTTGGCATATAAACTGTCTCCATAATTGTGAAGGAAACATGCCGAGTTTTGTGGGAACAACTGCATGATGAATTTATTCCACATCCAACTAGATAGCATTGGACAGAAATAGCTGAAAAATTTTGGGATGTTTGTCAGTTTCCCAACTGCATAGGTGCGGTAGACGGGAAACATATTCGGATTATCAAGCCCCAAGGAACCGGATCAGAGTTTTACAACTACAAGAAATATTTTTCGATAATCCTAATGGCCATCGCAGATGCACAATATCGTTTTGTTGCCGTCGACGTAGGGGCCTATGGATGCACCAACGATTCAATGGTATTTAAAAATCCTTATATGGGCCGTAGTCTATATAACAGACAATTAGATTTTCCTCTGCCTCAACCACTGCCAGGTACTGATGCCCCACCCATGCCGTTTGTATTGGTTGGTGATGAGGCATTCCAAATGTGTGGAAATCTTCTGAAACCGTATTCAAGCCGCGGATTAGATAAAAAAAAACGCACATACAACTAACGCTTGACCAGGGCTCGAAGAATGGTTGAATGCACATTTGGAATTTTGGTAGCAAAATGGAGGATTTTCGCTAAACAAATTCATATGAAGGTTGAATCGGTCGACGAGGTTGTAAAGTCAGCTGTGGTGTTACACAACTACCTCCTTAAAGGGATTCTGTCACCAAGTTTTAGGCTATAGAGATACGTACATGCACAGCTAGATCGCCGCTAGCATGTCCGCAATATAACTGTCCTATAGGGCTGTGTGCTTTTATTTTCTTTAAAAAAAGATTTTAGAGATATGTAAATTAGTCTTGTAGGTGCCCAAGGGGCTATACGAGCCTTCCTGGTGCCCAGCCACGCCCGCCTGTGAAGGAGCCCAGCACTGCCTATGTCCTCTGAATCTCCTCCTTTCATCACCGATAGATTGCCGTAATCTCGCGATGCACGAGCTCGCGCATGCGCAGTGCCGGTATAGTGTTCCTTCCCTGTGCTGGCATCAGCCTCAGGGAAAGAACTGTGCATCGCGAGATTACGGCAATCTATCGGTGATGAAAGGAGGAGATTTGGAGGACATAGACGGTGCTGGGCTCCTTCACAGGCGAGTGTGGCTGGGCACCAGGAAGGTTCGTATAGCCCCTTGGGCACCTACAAGACTAATTTACATATCTCTAAAATCCTTTTTTAAAGAAAATAAAAGCACACAGCCCTATAGGACAGGTATATTGCGGACATGCTATGTCCGCAGCTCTATAGCCCATAACTTGGTGACAGAATCCCTTTAAAAAAGAACCACTCAATTTGGAACAGATACCAAAGGACAGCGAGATGGCAAGCATTCAAAGTTTTGGACCTCGGTCAAGTGTATCGGTTTCACGGATGAGAGACTGTTTTGCAGATTATTTCTGCTCTGAAGCAGGAAGGGTAGACTGGCAGGACCGATTTGTATAAACATTTTGTGATTAATTTTCAAATAACTGTTAATTTCTGTTTGTTTGCCTGTTTGTTCGTGGTTGGTTACAGTATGTTGTATTTGTTTTCAATTGGATTTTTGGTTCAATAAATATTGTTTTTCAACGTACTTGAAAGTTTTATTTAATATATTTATGTGCCCACGATAGAGGAGAAACACATTCTTGCGTCGCTCCACTAGCGATGGTATATTATGTGCGGCATGTTTATAGAGACTCATTTTCAATCTCCCCACGCTAGAGAAGCGACACATACTTGTGTCGCTCCACTGGCGCTGGTAGATTTTATCTGGCCTGTTATGGAGAGTGAGGTTAAATCTGCCCACGCTAGAGGAGCGACACATACTTGTGTCTCTCCACTGGCGCTGGTAGATTTTATCAGGCCTGTTATGGAGAGTGAGAATCTGCCCACGCTAGAGGTGCAACACATACTTGTGTCGCTCCACTGGCGATTGGACATTTTTAAAGACCTGTTCTACATACACTAAAGTTATCTCCCATCGCTGGTGGAGCGAACCGAGTATAGGTCGCTTCAAAAGCGATGTGAGATGTTAAATTTTATTAAACACTTTTTTAAAAAAAATACAAAACAAATTTAATTTTCAAACAAAAAATGTTTTATTTTATAACATAAATATTTTGAAATAATATAAATACATTTTTTTTTTAATAAGAAAAAAAAAATGGCTACAAATGCCTATAGGTTGGACCTGTGGGAGTAGAAGGTTGGGTGGTGGAGGGCCGAACACTGGTTGGTCCCCCTCGTTCCTGTTCCTGTGCCGCTGTGGACATATAAGTGTGTGTTGGGGCAAGCACAACAGAGGGAGTATGCAATCTGGATGGGGGAGCAGGAGAAGGAGTTGACTGAGCATGAGTAGAAGGAGTGTTGAAACTGGTAGCAGGAAAGTAATGAGGAGGAGAAGGAGAAAAGTGTTGAGTAAAGTGCTCGGTGGATTGGGAATGGGGATGGGGAGGCTGGGATGGGGGCTGAGGAGGTTGGAAAGGGGGGTAGGTAGTTTGGGAAGGGGGTTGTTGAGGTTGTGATGGGGGATAGGGCATGGATAGGGGATAGGGCATGGATAGGGAATAGGGCATGGATGGGGGATAGGGCATGGACGGGGGTTAGGATGTGGGGCGGTGCTGTACTTGCCACAAGACACTGTCCACCTGTCTCCGGGCCTCAAACAGCTGGCACGGGAGTAAATTGTCCCATCACGGGGAGCAACGATAACCAATAGTGATGCACCGGACCCAACTGCGACGTCAGCGCTGCCCCCGCCTGCAGACGTCGCACTGTGTCCTCCAAAGCGCCAACTCTATTGGTGAATCCCATCAAGGACTCATAAACGAGCCTTGTGAGATCCTCGTAGTCCGCCTGACAGCTCCCACCGGTCCTCTGGCGACGCATCAATGCCTCAAAGAGTGGTGCCATTGTGGCCATTGTTGAGTCGCCAGAGGGCACAGGTAGGGGAACATTGAGGTCCCGACCAACTGTTGTAGTGGGACGAGAGGGACCCGCGGTGGGAGGCTCTTCGGGGACCGCCTCTGGTGCTCCAGCCTCTGGAAGGACTTCAGGAGGAGGTTTGTGCGCCCGAGTACTGCTAGATGTGCTGTAAAGGAAACAAAAAAAAAAAATTATTAAATGATAGGGAACTATATGTGGATGTCCCGGACAGAGTGTCAACTGACAGTCTGCCTGGGCCACAAACATAGATTGGAGATTAACATTCATAATTATTATAAACATTAGAGCTTACCTTCGCAGCTGTAGGGTTCGACGTAGGAAACCTAATGCGGCCGCATACCAGTACGGCCGCTTTTGGCTCTCTCTTGAACCACTCGGGCACTTGACCTCCTCGTTATAGTCCTTATAGCGGTCCCTCATTGACCGCCACTGCACCAGGATCGTCGTCCCTGTCCACAAGAAAAAAATATATATTTAAAATGAATATTATAATTTTTTTTTCAGACATCAAAAATGGTTTAGTATTTGATTGAACCTGCCACAATAACAATAAAAAAAATATTGATGTTCACTATAGGTACCAGTAACCGACTTCAACCAGACACAAAACCAATTTTGACTGAAAAGTAGACGTGCATTATACAAAATTATACTGTATACTTACGGCACTCCTCCCATTGACTTTCATTGAGGTCGTCCCAATTTGGCACTATGAATTCACATATCTCAAGCCAGAGGAGCCGCGTAGCATGATGGTCTGCGTGGCGGCGGTCGGTGTGGTCCCACAGTTGTGGTCTGTCCTCCACCATCTGGATGAGAAGTTCATTGTCGATAATCAAACAGCCAAATTCCTCCTCATCCGTTCTGGTGGAGCCTCTGAAGCCCTAAAAATAGAAAAAATAAAATAAAATTAGCACCTCATGTTTGACAGATTTCACTCATTGAGAAAATACTCACATGAACACGACCGCCGCGTGCTCCCCGACTTCCTCTGTCTTTTGCTTGACGACCTCTATTGGAGTCAACGGGACGAGCTGCCTGTAATAGAAATAACAATATTTTAAAAATTTCAAATATACAAATCATAATATTGATCCTAAAAAAAATAAAAAAATAAAAAAAAAATTAAAATTTACCGTCCTCCACCACCGACTTCCTCCTCTCCTGCGGTGTCTGGGCCGGGAGGCCTCTCCTCCGCAGATGATGACTGTCAAATAAAAAAATGAAATATTTAAAATGCGTTCATAATATTATAATGCCTACGTCTACGACGACGTCTTGGAGGAGAGGTCCCGGCCTCAGTAGAAGATGATGAGCCTGTAGAAAAAAAAATGCATTGCCTATGCAAAACTACATAGGGACTACATGTGGAGCAAGTACATAGTGGATGCTAGGGGTAGTAGTCCTGATGACTTCCACCCCTAGCATCCACTATGTACTTGCAACACATGCATTGCCTATGCAAAACTACATAGGCACTGCATGTAAAGCAAGTACATAGTGGATGCTAGGGGTGGTAGTCATCAGGACTACTACCCCTAGCATCCACTATGTACTTGCACCACATGCATTGCCTATGCAAAACTACATAGGCACTGCCTGTGGAGCAAGTACATAGTGGATGCTAGGGGTAGTAGTCCTGATGACTACCACCCCTAGCATCCACTATGTACTTGCACCTCATGCATTGCCTATGCAAAACTACATAGGCAGTGCATGTGAAGCAAGTACATAGTGGATGCTAGGGGTAGTAGTCATCAGGACCACCACCCCTAGCATCCACTATGTGCTTGCACCACATGCATTGCCTATGCAAAACTACATAGGCAGTGCATGTGAAGCAAGTACATAGTGGATGCTAGGGGTAGTAGTCATCAGGACTACCACCCCTAGCATCCCATCCACTATGTACTTGCACCACTGCCTGTGGAGCAAGTACATAGTGGATGCTAGGGGTAGTAGTCCTGATGACTACCACCCCTAGCATCCACTATGTACTTGCACCTCATGCATTGCCTATGCAAAACTACATAGGCAGTGCATGTGAAGCAAGTACATAGTGGATGCTAGGGGTAGTAGTCATCAGGACCACCACCCCTAGCATCCACTATGTGCTTGCACCACATGCATTGCCTATGCAAAACTACATAGGCAGTGCATGTGAAGCAAGTACATAGTGGATGCTAGGGGTAGTAGTCATCAGGACCACCACCCCTAGCATCCACTATGTACTTGCACCACATGCATTGCCTATGCAAAACTACATAGGCAGTGCATGTGAAGCAAGTACATAGTGGATGCTAGGGGTAGTAGTCATCAGGAATACCACCCCTAGCATCCACTATGTACTTGCAACACATGCATTGCCTATGCAAAACTACATAGGCAGTGCATGTGAAGCAAGTACATAGTGGATGCTAGGGGTAGTAGTCATCAGGACCACCACCCCTAGCATCCACTATGTGCTTGCACCACATGCATTGCCTATGCAAAACTACATAGGCAGTGCATGTGAAGCAAGTACATAGTGGATGCTAGGGGTAGTAGTCATCAGGACTACCACCCCTAGCATCCCATCCACTATGTACTTGCACCACATGCAGTCCCTATGCAAAAGTACATAGGGCCCCACAGGTGGTACAAGTACATAGTGGATGCTAGGAGTAGTAATCAACAAGACTACTACTCTTAGCATGACCTATATACTACAGCTCCTATGTATAAATACATAGGAGCTGGTTATATTTCTTTTTCCTGCAAACGACAGAAATCTTTGCGACAGATCCGGCTCTAATGCATTCCTATGGAGAAAAACGCCGGATCCGTCATTCCGGCAAGTCTTCAGTTTTTTTTTGGCGGAGAAAAAACCGTAGCATGCTACAGTTTTCTTTTTTGCCTGATCAGTCAAAACGACTGAACTCAAGACATCATGATGCATCCTGAACGGATTACTCTCCACTCAGAATGCATGGGGATATGACGGATCAGTTGTTTTCCGGTATAGAGCCCTTTTGATGGAACTCAGTGACAGAAAAGAAAAACGCAAGTGTGAAAGTACCCTTAAGCGATTCTATATTTTTTTATATATATTATTACTACGTCTCCGAGGAATCTGATATTCCTAAAGAAAAAGAGGGATCTTAAGTCCCGAGGAATCTGATTTCCCTAAAGAAAAAAAGGGGTCTGGAGTCCCCTAATCTGAAAAACAGTATTGTGTGCAATGAATATCCTTTGCTAAAATTGTATATTGGTGTATAGTTGCTTAAGCATTTTTAGTCGTGATATATATATATATATATATATAAGGTTGAATTGTACTGTATAGACTGTGTATAGATTATGTATAGATTGTATGCAAGTTCATGCTGAAATTGAAGGTATAAAATAGGTCATCCAGAATAGCGTAAAATCTGCCATAAATTCAGGAGTAGTTATGAGCCTGGATTAGAAGAGATAGGATGAAAAACACATAAACTGATAAGCATAAGGTTTGTCAGTAAGTATTTTTGCACTAAACACAAACATAGATAAACCTTCAAATTCAGCTGATCTCACTGTATATTTTAGCTAAGTAAAAATGGGAAATTCTTATGGTAAGAAGGATCCCAAAAAGAAACTAAATTTTACATTTAGAACTGAAAATCATGTTCCTAAGTCTGCTGCATATCGCTCTATGGTAAAACTGTCTCCTAAAAATGAATTGGGGGAAAGTCCAAAAATGTTTGTCCAGAGGTGTTTAGGTCCATTTTATACTGATCCTTGGGTTGATAATATGTGTAAATGGACAGAAGGAATGAAATATACTGACCGGTTCCCAAAAGAAGGGTCTTTTTCAGATTTTTATATGGCCATAATCAAGGGCCTATGTCTGAATGACAGACACTTTTCCATGGTACAAAGGAGACCCTCACTGGGATAAAATATATATGAAAACTTGTGGACTCCAACTCCTGCCCCACCCCCATATGTGCCATTGTACCCTGTAGTAACTAAATTAACAACAGAAATTGGCTTTATAGAACTTGAGGTACAGGTTTTCTCTGAACATGCTAATCAACCTATTGTAAAGTCTGCACAGCCCAGTAGAACAATATATGCAAGGTCTGCAAAGGGTTTTGAACTAGGAAATACCCCTCCCATAGCAGCTGAAGCATTCCCTTTTGTAATAATGGGGAATCAGATGGTAATGAAACCATTACCATCCACTGTCTTAAATGATAGATGCTTTTGAGATGTTCAAAATGTATCTTGTTTCAGCCCCTGCATTGGGCATTCCACAATACAATGTACCATTTCACCTGTATGCACGTGAAAATTACAAAACCATAGCTGCTGTGTTAGCTCAGGACCATGGAGGACGGTTGAGGCCTGTTGCATAAATATCCAAATTACTCCCAGTCACTGTGCAGGGCATGCCACCATGTCTCAGGACCTTGGCAGCATGTGCAATGGCTGTAGAATTGACAAGCTCGATCACACTGGGACACGATACCACACTGCACACATCACACTCTGTCCTACACCTTTTTAAAAAATCTGTCCACACAACACATGATTGCCCAAAGGTTGGTGGGATATGATGTTATCCTTACCACCACCCCAGGGCTCCAGGTCCATTATTGTGCACCAACAACTGCACCAATGCCGTTTTTGAACTCTCTCCTAGAGCTAAAGGGCCCAAAAGATGAGATTTCAGAACAACATAAATGTGCAGAACTAATTCACATAGCTACCAGCCCCCGCCCCACCCTACAAAGTGTTCCTTTTCCTGATGCAGATTTTTTTTGTAGATGGCTCCTGCACTCAACAAGATGAGCACACATTTCATGCTGGTTAAGCAGTTGTACAATTGCCCGAAAGAGTTCTTGAGGCCATGCCAGCCGCTGTCGCATCAGCTCAAGCTGCAGAGTTAATCGCACTTGCTAGAGCTTGTGGAATTATGTCTGGCAAGCGAGTAAATATGTACACAGACTCTAGATTCGCATTTTCGGTGTGTCATGATTTTGGGGTAATATGGCAGCATAGAGGGTTCACTACAGCGACATGCAAGCCAGTAGCACATGCAAAAACAGCTTCCCGTGTCACACTAAATTGCGCGACCAAAGTTTTTATAAATTCCCTGCTAGTACCGCTCACGCCTGAAAATAACATAATGTTGTCCCAGCTCCAAACATTTGCAACATCAGCAGACATGGCTTATTGGGAGATTCAAGGGTTGACCAAAGACGCTAACGGTCTATGGTCAAAGGGAGGAGTAGTATTTGGATAGGGAGACCCTTCCCAACCCCATGGACAATGAGTCCATTAATTCTGATGCCTAGAGACTTGCAGCAGATACAAGAGGAATATGTGGCAAAACTGATTGAGAAATTAAACAGTGATTATGATGATATTTCACTCTTGTTTCCTTTGCCAACAGGTGCATCAACCCAACCCTCGTCTTACAGGAAAATATGGCGCTGGATTATCTTTTAGCTTCTAAAGGGGGGGTTTCTGTGAGTTTATAGGAGAGGACTGCTGTACTTGGATCGCAGATACCAGTGATAAAGTCCAGGCCCATACGGATAAGGTCACTGTAATTCAGGGCAGAGCTAGGGCTATTGCTAATGACGGATGGAATCCTTTCACGGCTTTGGGTGGTTTTGGAGATTTCCAGTTTTCCATAGGTAACTGTTTGAAGGAAATAGGAGTATATATCCTCATGTTGTTATTTTTCTCTTTATCCTATATATCCTGGTGAGATGTTCCTGCTGTTTGATCGATCGGATCGCCCAGGCACGTGCAGATGATCACATCCTCATCGCAGCTCCCAGATATACCACGGATCAACCTATGTCTTTGATGGAAAGGATGTCCAACTAAACGTTCATCGCCACGCCACACCTCCCCACATCAGGACCTCCCTCAGAGTCAACTCCCGGGAGAATCGAGACGAGGGATGGAGCATCATCATGGAGGAAATGACACCCAAGGAGCACCACAATCGACGAGGGCAAGCTGAGGAAACCGAAGATTCAGCAAGAGATTCAAAGAACACAGGGGACATATTACAAAGAGGAGGGAACTGTCGTGGAAATTTTTATTAGCATATGATGACTATAGTGGACTTTCTTTTTAGCTTAGAAATGTTATGTAGGTTTATTTTGTATATGCCTCCCTGTGTAGGGTCTGACCGGATTACGGTCATAAAGGAGCGTGGTCGGGTCACGACGTTGCAAGGGAAATTCTATAGATCAGCACTCTGGTCCCTACTCCCCTTGTGAAAGCCGCCACCTTTGGTTTGAGGGGGATATTATGGCTGCTGGATCTGAGAGCAATGTTTTTAGTGAAAGCTACCAGCGGGTCCTCATCAGCAACAGTAGGGTATAGCACACTGATGCCGGTCTCACTGAACCATGGGCGCCCGAACATGAAACATTGGTTGGTGGGACTGGTGTCCATGTGAATGCTATATCACCTTTCTTGGTCCACCCTGTTTTAAAAGACCTTCCTCAGGGACTGATCCCCCCTTTCGGAACCATGTCTAACAGAGGTTCACTTTGGGTCAGTAGCAGATTTGTACCAGATTAAATGGATAATGTCCGATTAGGGCCACATTTGTTTAAGAAAAAGGCTGAGTCATTTGGGAGCATTTGCGCATGTTCTGGGTGTGGTAGTGGATGGTGAGCATGTTTGAGCACCACCCACCGGCACTCTCGGGAAATGTGCGATTGTACCTGCCTATCTGTAATATTATTGGGCGGCCATGTGCCATGGAGGGTGGGGTTAGCCTATTGAAAGGTCTAACCCAAATATCCTATCTATGTGTAGAGCTTGCATGCCTTATGTTTTGTATATTTTGTGTTCTTTCTTACTTTTCTTTCTTCTCTCTTTTCCAATATGCAGGAGATTTTTTCCTACTGTGCGCCAAATTACACAGAATTTTTTTTTTTATCTCCTTCATAGTCTTTAGTGTCTTCATGTGTCACACATATATATATATATATATATATATATATATATAAGTGATCCTGTTTTTATATATATATATATATATATATATATATATAAAAGTTGGGATCAATGGTTGGGTTGAAAGCGATTTTTCATAATTTTACTATTCTGACATCATAGGTTATACAAGATATACAGGCCTCATCTCTTGTGGAATACAGTACACCGAATTAGCACATCTCACACACTTTGCCAGTTGCTGGACACAATAGCAGCCTCCCTTAACAAAAGGCTATTTAAAATCACACCTCACATACAATGATAGCAACCTATGACAAGTCATTCAACTTATTAGCATTTAGATCAACCTGGTCAATATGTAAAATAACCCTTTCATGTATTGTATATAGCAGATACCAGTATTGTTTAACAAAGTTTCAGTTGTATCTTGCCAAACATTATGTCCCCACCCCCAAGGCCTCCTAAGAATACCAGTATTGTTTCAATTGTATCTTGCCAGACACTATGCTCCAGCCCCCAAAAGGCCCTATAAGTATGTTCTGTGAAATAAAGATACAGGTATTTGATAACCCAAGTTCAGTCTGGGCTGATCTTTCCCTCCTGGCCAGGAGCAAACCGGATATTCGTTGTACAGGGAAATATTCACGGGTTCGAGGTCTGGTGCCTCCTCATATAACCATCATAAACCTACCTGGAGAAAAACCGCTAACATTAATTTCTAACAAATTTCTTGTCAAAGTTCGGCGAATCAGCCAAACATAATTTTTCAAAACTTTACTCATCTCTATCTATAATGTTTTTGTATTTATGTATACAGAGTTGTGTGAGGGCTAATTTTTTGCTGTACTTTTCAGTGATCCCATTTTGAAGTGTGTGTGACTTTTTGATAATTTTTTATGATTTTTTTTGTGGAGGTGAAGTGACAAAAAATTGTGAAATGGCCATTTTGAGTTTTTCTTTACAGTTAACCACGGCATCTGAGGGGTTAAATGTATGTGATCAGCCTTAAGGCTTGATCACATACATCCGCCTGGGTGTCTGCTGTTTGAAATAACAGAAACCCGGTGGCTATGGGGCCCACTGCATGTGCGAGCAGGCGCCATCTTTAAAGGTGGAGCTGCACAGATTGATATACAACCCCAATTCCAAAAAAAGTTGGAATGCTGTGCAATGTAAATAATACATATGAGATGTTGAAATTGGGACATTTTACCATTTCATGAAAAAAATTAACTCATTTAAAACTTGATGGCAGCAACAAATCTCAAAAAAGTTGGGACAGCATCCCCTTTTCTTAACAGTCTGTAAACATCTGGGAAGTGAGGAGAACCAATTGCTGGAGTTTCAGGAGATAAGTGTTGGCTCATTCTTGTCTGATGTTGGATTATAGCTCTTCAACAGTCCTGGGTCTTCTCTGCCATATTCTTTGTTTCATGATGCACCAAATGTTTTCTATTAGTGAAAGGTCTTGATAGCAAGCAGGACAGTTCAGCACCTGAACTCTTCTTCTGCAAAGCGATGCTGTTGTGATGGATGAAGTATGTGGTTTAGCATTGACTTGCTGTAATATGCAAGGCCTACCCTGAAGGAGACACTGTCTGGATGGCAGCATGTGGTGTTCTAATGGTGCCATATTCAACAATAAAACCTTATATAAATAAATAAACACAAACCTCAGTATGGATGAAAAGGCCGCGGTCTTTATTAAATTCTTGGGGGTTACATAACTCAACCACTTTTAAACCAATATAAAATTCATTTTGAATAAATATTAAAGTCTGTTACTGAAATAATTAAAGTCCACCCAGAATTCTGAGCGACTAACCCCCCCCCCCTAAAATAAAACAAAGATCGCGACAAATTTGCAGGGAGGGAGGGCGGGACAAGCTTCTTCTTTGCTCATGACGCGCCGACTGCTCTCCACAGGTAAGATGTCTCCATAAATAGCCGAAATTCCCACCACAGCTCCCTGCTAACCAATCCAGCTTCGTGATAAAAATAGCAAGAAGCCCAGCAACCGGACAACAACAGATTTCACCAATAGAAACGCTGACCAATGAGCTAATTGACCAATCCTGAAGCTGTCCAGTATCTAACCGGCTCACTTATCCTGAGGAAAAAATAATAAGAGAAAGAAAAGGGGGGGGGGGGGTAGAAACACCACAGAAAACCATGTTTCAATGGTACCATGAGGTGCAAAGCCCATTCAGGCCATGCCCCTATCATGGTGCTATATTCAACAATAAAACCTTATATAAATAAATAAACACAAACCTCAGTATGGATGAAAAGGCCGCGGTCTTTATTAAATTCTTGGAGGTTACATAACTCAACCACTTTTAAACCAATATAAAATTCATTTTTAATAAATATAAAAGTCCGTTACTGAAATAATTTAAGTCCACCCAGAATTCTGAGCGACTAACCCCAACAGGCAAGTGAGGAATTATCCGAACTTGCCCCCCCCCCCCACCAACAAAACCGCAGTCCTTTCAATAATAGATTGCAAACCATTAATAAAAATGGCCAGCCCAATATCTGATAAATGCACCAAATCTTCCCTATACAAACCCAGAATTGACCCATCCAACTCCAAGTGCCGGTGAGACCAACCATTTACTACCGGCATGAATTTCTCTAAACCTCGATTTATTCTCCTACGAATTTTATCCAAAAATCTTAACTGAGGGTTATTCCACAGAAAATGAGGGATAATTTCTGAAAAAACTAAAATAACCCCCGGAATAAGCTCACTAATGTACACTAGATCTCTTTTCATCTCTGCCAAAAAATCTAAAGTTTTATTCCTACCCAAATCATTTCCACCGACATGAAAAATTATGACCTGGGGAGGAAGATGGGATTGTAATTCCCCTTTTAAAATGGGAACTACTTGGTGCCATTTCAGCCCTCTAAAACCAAACCAATATACACAAACTTCAGGAATATTAAAAAAACACTTGCTGAGAATAATTACGAACCAAAGATCTCTTCTCAGCCCAGAAAATGAACGAATGTCCTACAATCCAGACTCTAATCTCCTCAGAATCTGAAAAAGAATTATAATCATAAAACCAGATTAGGTCTAACATACAATCTATAACAATCAGATTCCCATCTACCAATCCTTTTTATCAAAGCTTTATCCAAACCCATACGAGAAGCCTCCGTAGCTGCTCCAATACGAAACGAATGGGATGAATAACGCTCTGAACCTAAACCTAGTAAACATAAACATTTCTTAAAAACTGCATTAAAGTGAAATTTGGACAATGAAGAACCATCCTCATGAACCAGAAATGAATTACTGCACCCTGGACGAATCAACAAAAATTCCCTAACCGCCTTAACCGGACAAACTTCTGAATTCCCTAAATTATTCAAAGAAATAACTGACCCCTTGCCCATCTGATCTGATTTTGACTTTCTAATTGAAATTTAAACAGAATTAACACCTAACTGAACATCAGACAAACACAATTAAGAAACTGACTTCGTATTAGCCGCCACTAATTCACTTAATCTAAACGCACCAAAAAATGCCAACACAAACGCTAATTTAAATAACCGAAACTCAAAAACCGAAGATGCAACCTGACCTAAAACTGAAACCAACCTACCTAGCAATTCGAAAGTAACCGGCCTGCGCATATCAGCTGCAAAACTATCTTTCCTAACTCCCTTCAAAAACTGCTTCACAACAAAAGAATTATTAACAGGAGGAAGGCCTGCCAACTTAATAAAGAAAGATACACCTGCTAATGTTTTCTGAATAGCAGAATACCCTAAACCCAACCTAACCAAACCACAACAAAAATCTAATACTGACCCTATATCACCCTCAAAAACCCTTACATTCCTATCATTGCAAAAAAACATCCACTTACTCCAAGCTAAGGCATACCCACTCCAAGTATTAGGTGCCAATGAATTCCAAATGAATTCCCTCATAAATGCCAGATTATCTCCCACAAGTAGGCTGGACAAGGGATGCCTTCTTTCCTCGCGTCTGGAAGCCGCACTTGAAACTCCTTCCACTGCGCACGAGAAAGAGAATCAGCTATAATATTTTCTTTACTCGCTATGTACTTAGCCTTCAACCAAATATTTCTAGCCAGGCAACATCTCACCACAACCTGTAACAACTTAACTACTAACTTATTATTAGAAGACAAGCAATTCACTGCAAACATAACACCTTTGTTGTCTGTGTGCAACAAAACCCTCTTATTAGCCAGCTCATAACCCCAAATCACTAAAGCGACTACTACTGGGAATAATTCTAACAAAACTAAATTCTTTGTAATCCCCACAGATCTCCAATAATCCGGCCAAGGCTCTGCTGACCACTGCCCGTTCAAAAAGGCCCCATAACCCCATGAACCTGATGCATCTGTAAACAAACCTAAAGCAGATGCCTCAACAAAATCACCCTGCCAAATGCTAGCTCCATTAAAATTACTCAAGAACTCCTCCCAAACTCTAAGATCATCTTTCAGCTCTTTATTTAGACGTGCATGCGCTCCCAGACCCTTAAGACCACTTGTAGCCATATATAATCTCCTTGAAAAAAACCTTCCTACTGGTATTACCCTGGATACAAAAGAAAACAGCCCCAACAAGCTTTGTAAATCTCGCAGCGTCGTCTTCTTAGCTACCAACAGTCTTTTTATCAGCGACAATAGCCTACTAATTTTCTCCCCTGGAAGCCTAAATTCCATCGCTACAGTGTCAATAGTTATACCTAAAAATTCTATAGAACAACATGGTAAAACCGTCTTGTCTTCAGCTAACGGAACGCCAAAACACTTACAAACTTCATAAAAACTACCTAACAAACTGGAACAAACTTCTGAACCTGCCGGACCAATAAACAAGAAATCATCTAGGTAATGCAACAAACCCCCAGCCTTAACATCATACATGCAAACCCAATGAATAAACGATGAAAATGATTCAAAATAAGAACATGATAACGAGAAACCCATAGGCAAACACATATCATAGTAAAACTTATCCTCAAACTTAAAACCTAACGAATTAAAACCTTCAGAGCATACCGGTAATAAACGAAAAGCGGATTTAATATCCGCTTTTGCCACTAAACAATTCTTGCCAAATAAATTTAATAATTTTATGGCGTCATCAAATGAACTGTAAGAAACAGAACATAGCTGGCTATCAATTTCATCATTTAATGAACATTTCTCCGGATAGGATTAATGGTGAATAATCCGGAATTCATTACTAGCTTTTTTTGGTACTAAACCTAGGGGAGATGCCCGAAAATCCTCAAAAGGAGGGGAATTAAAAGGGCCTGCCACTCTACCCGCAATCACTTCTTTCTTAATTTTATCCCTAACTATTCCCACATTAGCTAGTACCGAATTTAAATTTTCACACAGATGACAACCTGGCCCTTTAAATTTAGGAACGAAGAAACCAACAGTAAAACCTTTAATTAACAGATCGACTTTCTCCCTGTTTGGGTAGATTTCTAACCATGGAAGCATGCTTTGCAACTTCACTGGAGTCCGTGCCTTTTAAATAGTCCCGGCTAATGCCTGCCTGTTAGGATCTGTAGGGCCTTTTAAAACACCTAAACATTGGATGCGGACCCGAACAGACAGAGCATTCATGCCTGTATCTGCACGAACTTAACCACTTGCACGCTGACTCGTTAAAGGCAAAACACAAACCCTTCTTAATCAAATTTTGTCCTCCCAAAGCATGCTGCCTATTAGATGAAACCGCCCTTTGAGGTAGCATTAAACTAAGCCATAAGCCTACATCTTTGTTACCCCATTTTAAACCGGATGAACTGCTAGCTTCTGCCTAAAAGTTTCATCATATTGAAACCATGAAAGCCCTCCGAAATTACGATAAGCTTCCAAAATAGTATCAATATGCTGAAAAAGGCCCACACCCAGCTGAGGATATTTAGCAACCAAAATAGAAGCATAAATGGAAAAAGCCTGTAACCAATTGTTAAAGGATTTAACAATACCTCTTTTTCTCTCCTCCTCTGACTTTTCATCCGTCTTTTTATCCACTTTAAAAACTTCTTTGGCCGACGGGAGTAACAACAAAATGTCTACATATTCCCGTCGCCAAATTTTCTCTTTCACTACATTGGACAGGTGAAAACCCAGAGGAGAAGCCTCACATGAAAGTGCCTCCTTTAAACATACTTCATTTACCCCTACCGCATTTTCAAAAACCGGTCCCCCTCCACAAGTATCCAAATTTGCCACCAATACAGGGGGATCCGTCCACGCCGCCGATGGCGACCCCGCTGCCTGCTCAGCCCTAACTCTAATACTCTTAGCTAGCTCTGAAAACATACAAGCTAAATTCTGCAAAAAAGAAAGATTAGGGTTATCAGACAGCAAAGAATGCCTGTCTGGGATCTCACCCCTGGGAGGCTGGATAGGATCTTCAGGCGGCGACACAGCCATCTCCTCAAAACCAGGCTGCGAGACCGCCGGCCTGGGAGGAGACTGCTGGTGCCTGCCCAGATTGGAGCTCCTCTGCGGTGAAAGCGCTCTCCTGGGTCTTTTCCTCCGGCTTG
Source organism: Bufo bufo (assembly GCF_905171765.1). Lineage (NCBI taxonomy): Eukaryota > Metazoa > Chordata > Amphibia > Anura > Bufonidae > Bufo > Bufo bufo. The sequence continues at coordinate 449,578,451 of NC_053390.1, read as the reverse complement.
AAGATCGGGTCGGTGCTCTAGCCTGAAGCATTCCAGCAGCAACCTCCGCTTCCGGTATTGAACCTTAAGATATCAGCCGCACAGCACAGCTCCGCAACCCTCTCACTGTACCTAGGACCTTGGAATGCGCTCCTTCCCCCCTCTCATCTTCAAGATAGTGGAAAAGCTTTGTGTGCTTGGTACATCCAGGAAGCAGGATTTTTCTACTAAGCGGTGTCTGAGCAGTGTAACGCAAGTGTATAGAACAAGCAAGTATCCATACTGTTTCAGTAGTCCATAACACTGTTCAGTATTGATAATGTGTTTCCAGTTGTGTAAGTTGCACGTCATAGGCCTTAATGAAACTCCATACCATCAGAGATGCAGGCTTTTGAACTGTGTGCTGTTAACAAGCTGGATGGACCCTCTTCTCTTGAGCCCACAGCCCACAGCATCTGTGGTTTCCAAAAGGAATTAAACATTTTGATTCAGTCAATTTTAATCGCCTCCGGACCGCCTAACGCAGGATCGCGTTCCGGAGGCGGCAGTCCCAGGCACAGTCACGCATATATGCGTCATCTCGCGAGACGCGAGATGACGCGCTTAGCCGGCCCGCGCATGTGCATCGCGGGCCGGCAAAAGTTAGAGGGGGTCACGTGATCAGCTTGCCAGCCAATGATCGTGGCTGGCACGCTGATGATTTTTTAAAAAACGAATTAGAAGCCAGTTAACGCATTATATTTGTAAATATGATGTGTTAAATGGCTTCTTTGCTCCTCTGCTGGTCCTTTTGGTAGGTTGGTTCCAGCAGAAGAGCAGACATCACAGTGAGTACACACCAAACACTTCACTTAGCCCCAGATCACCCCCCATCTCCCCAATTAACCCCTTGATCACCGCTTGATCGCCCCTGTCAATCACCTACTGAAAGGAAAAAAGTGATCAGTGTAAACTGTCACTTTTTTTTCACTGGTATTGACTGATAGGTTTTAGGATAGTTTAGGCCCCATGGTTAGGTAGTTTAGCGATTGTTTAGCGCCCAGCCCACCGCACCGCAGTCACTGATTCGCTGATTAGCGTATCGCTAATCAGCATTTGTACTTTTATAGTATCTGTAAGTGATCAAAACTGATCACAGTCAGATCTATAATAGTATTAGTGTCACCTTAGCTCGCCCTCCACCCAAAACGCAGTGTTTGCCCGATCAGGCCTGATCGGTCGCCCACATGTGCGTTCACCCACACCCGCCCCGCCGCAGTGACAAAAACTTTTTTTTTTTTGATCACTGCACAATCACTTTCCAAGCGCTGCGGCAATAAAAAAAAAATCAGTTTTGATATTTTTTATCAATCGCAGCGGCCTCTGGTACTTCACTAGCCTCCCATTTGTAAGACAGGCTTGCTTTTTTTCTTGGGTAGTCTCAGGGAATACCCCTAAATTTTGTAGTCCAAATGTCAAACAGGGGATATTCTTCTGAAGAGGCCTACAGGATTCTGACCCAGTCGGATGAGGAATGGAAACCCTCATCTGATGAATCTAGCAGGTCAGAATATGAACCTGTAGAAAGCAGTGGCAGTCTGACACAAAGTTCGGACGAGGAGGTTGAGGTCCCTGATAGAACCAGGCGTACCCAGCCCCGTGTTGCTAGACCACAGGTTGCGCAGGATCCGCTTCAAGGGCAGCAGAGTGGGGCTGGCGCTGTTGGATTACGTGGTGAGGCATACACCAGCAGCTCAGCCCTCCCTGGACCTAGTACCAGCACTGCCGTACAACATGGTGAAGTGGCGAGCACCAGAAGGGCAGTTGAAGCTGGTACGGTGGCACGTGCAATAGTTACCCTATCGCAACCACCGCACAGACAGGCCCGTAGACCCCCTAGAGTCCCTGAGGTGCTGGCAAATCCTGATTGGCAGTCCCCAACTTCAGCCGCACCATTAGTTCCCCCTTTCACTGCCCAGTCTGGAGTTCGAGTTGAGACAGCTCAGATCGGTTCGGCCCTGGGATTTTTTGAGCTGTTCTTGACTGCGGAGCTCTTGGACTTAGTCGTGGCAGAAACAAACCGGTATGCCACTCAATTTATATCCGCCAACCCGGGAAGCTTTTATACCCAGCCTTTCCGGTGGAAACCAGTCCAAGTTTCCAAATTAAATTTTTTTCTGGGCCTTCTCCTCAACATGGGTCTAACCAAAAAGCATGAATTGCGGTCATATTGGTCCACGAACCCAATTCATCACATGCCCATGTTCTCTGCTGCTATGTCCAGGGCACGATTTGAGGCCATCCTGCGTTTCCTGCACTTTAGCGACAACACCACTGTTTGTTCGATTAGTGTTTGCGGAGCTATCTAAAATCCCTAACACTAGAAGTTATGATAATTGTACAAAAGGAAGAAAGATAGGCATTGAAGGAAATAAAAACATGGACAGATGTAGTAGTGAAATCAGTAGACAAGGGGGGCAACATTGTAATATGGCCGAAATCAATGTATGAGAAAGAGGCGTGGAGACAACTAAATGACATTAATTGTTACAAAAAACTAACATATACGGTAATCCCACTGCCAAATTCACTAAGGAACTTGACCATATTCTCCGACAAAGGGTAGAGGATGGTTAAATATGAATGCTGTTTAGTAGATATTATGTTGGAAAACCCAGTAATTCCTACCCTGTACTTTCTTCCATAGGTACACAAAAACATTGAACAACCCCCAGGGAGACCAATAGTATCAGGCATCAATGGCCTGAATGATCCGATTTGCAAATATGTGGAGTTCTTCTTACACCCCCTAGTGGAGGGCCTTTCATCTTATTTAAAGGACACCACAGATGTTTTTTTTAAAAAACAACTCGATCCAGATATGATCATCGCGACATGTGATGTAGAATCACTATGCACCTCAATTAGACAAAAGGATACAGATTTTTTCTTACAGACTACTTCCATGGACAACAATAAGCGTAAGTTTGTTTTGTCGTTACTTGAATTTGTCTTAACCCATAACTTCTTTTTATTTGGGGGGGTCTTTCTTCCTATTGCTCCAGGGAACCGCAATGGGGGTGTCTTGTGCGCCCTCATATACTAATTTGTTCCTGGGGCTGTGGGAGAGGGAGATCCTCCAAACGGATCTCCTGCCTATGGCCAGTAGGGTACAATACTGGGGACGTTACATTGATGATTTATTGATTATTTCGTAGGGGACAGAAGAAGAGTTTGGTGTCTTTATACAACAGCTTAACAAAAACAATATGAATATCAAACTTACGTCTAAGACCAGTCAAACTTGTTTGGACTACCTGGATGTGTGTTTGCAGATTGTTGGTGAGGGTCGTATTATGACGGACCTCTTTAGAAAAAATACCTCAGTGAATTCTTTATTATATGCGGGAGCGGCTCATCCAGGTAACCTCATTAAAAGCATACCGGTTGGTCAATTTTTACGAGTGAGGAGAATCTGTTCAACTGAACAGGCCTTTGAATTGCAGGCTGAGGAACTACGCCAGAGATTCTACAAGAGGGGTTACTGTTCTGTCCCCAGATGCAGATACGGTTGTTTTTGTGTGTTTATCAGTTTGACATTGCATTTAACTGTGTTGTAATTTATTTGCATTATATTGTATGGTATTAGCACCATCTATTGATGAGTTCATGTATTTCATCCAGCCTCTCTCTCACACACTCCCACACTCTCTCACTGGTTTCCTGCCCATCATCTGTTGTTCAGCCTGTTTTCTAGCTTAGTCGGTAAGGACACTTACTGCAGTTCAATATATGTTTCTTGTATTGATAGCTCATTATCATTGTATTATCTCATGTACTATATGTATAGCTGATTATTCTGCGTCTTATGCCATGTACCATGGATATTTATGTTCTAAAATACTACTGCTTTATTCTGTAGTTTCACCTTTCCTGTCAATCTACTATCAATAAAGAGAAAGTTAAAGCAGTACAGTTTTCTCTTCTTATCAAGATGGAGAAGGTTTCGCTACATGTCAGATTACACACCGTGCTAACGTGTATGAGGACAGTATAGTAAAACAACTGCTAAGAATAGGCTCAGTGAATAACTGCTGAAGACAGCAGTGAAACGACTGCTGAGAACAAGCTCAGAAGATCAGACTAGACAGAGCCCGCCATTATCCACGCAGAGCCTGCATACGGATATCGCAGCAGCCTCCTAACAGTCGCACCGAATATCAGACTATACAGAGCCCGCCATTATCCACGCAGAGCCTACTTACGGATATTGCAGCAGTCACACCATGTCTAACAGTCGAGCATCTTCAGTCAAGACAAGGTCTTAGATAAGTGGCTCTAACAGGACATCGATCAGAGAAGCTGCCGCCATTGCCCGCGCAAAAGCAGAAGCTGCAAAGGCAAAAAAGCCAGCTTCACAGAACAAGAGATGCAGATAAAGCTAGATATCGCAACTTGAAGCAACTCTAGTAAAACTCGCTGCTGATAAAGAGACATCAGAAATACAGATAAAGCTAAGAGAAGCTTCCCTGAGGATGGAGAAAGCGCAACTTGAAGCAACTCTAGTAAAACTTGCCGCTGATAAAGAGACAGCAGCTGCCATAGCAGAAGCAGAATATCTAGAAGCCACGGAACATCTAGAAACCAAGAGTCATCGCAGCATTGTCCAGCCAGAACTTGAATACCAAGATCCAGAACAGCGTACCTTACAATACGTCTATCAACATTCCAAGTCAGATGACGACCCAGATCCACAGCTTCATACAAAGCAGTTTATTGACAAGCCAAGCCAACATGCTTATGCAGATCATCAGAAAGTCGACTATCAGTCTCCTTGCAGCAAACTAGAGAATACACATCAGAGTAAAACCGGCTACAACAACTTCTCTCCAGAACAGAGAATCAGAAATCCACCCCTGCTAAGAGAGATGCCCTTTGCTTCAGAACGGTATTATACAGACCAGATTAAACCAGATACTTCCAACAGGTATGACCGTGCACCACACATTCACTCTGACAACATAACACCAGCCGGTTCCAGCGCCAATAAAGCCACAATGGACTTTGCCAGGTTCCTTGCTCGACGTGAGCTGGTCACCAAGGGACTTGTAAAGTTCAGCGACTGTGCTGAGAACTATCGAGCTTGGCAAACTTCCTTCCAAAATGCCACCAGAGACTTAGGTCTGTCATGTAGTGAGGAACTGGATCTCCTGGTAAAATGGCTGGGAAGTGAGTCCGCCGAACACGCTAGAAGGATTAGAGACATCAATGTAAATTATCCAGATGTTGGTCTAAAAAGGGTCTGGGATAGACTTGATGAGATTTATGAGGCAGCAGAGGTCATAGAAAGCACCTTATTTAAGAGAATTGAGGACTTTCCTAAAATAGCAAACAAAGACTATTCAAAGCTTAGAGAGTTAAGTGACTTATTAATGGAGCTGAGTGTATCAAAGGCAGAAGGGAATCTGGTGGGATTGGCATTCCTTGCAACTGCTAGAGGTGTGAATCCCATAGTTCAGAAGCTCCCATACAACCTGCAAGAGAAGTGGGTCATGTATGGTTCTCGGTATAAACAGACTTACAATGTACCATTTCCCCCATTTAATGTGTTTGTAGATTTTGTCTCTGCACAAGCAAAAATCTGAAATGATCCTAGCTTTGATTACATGATGTCATGTGCCAGCATCTCAGTCAGTAAACCTCATAGGGCAATGGTGGAGGTCCACAAAATTAACGTTTCGTCCACAGGTTCAGTACATAAAGAGTTCAGCTCCTGTCAAGTAGGAGACAAAACCAAGGACCCAAGCAGGCAGTGTCCCTTACACAGAAAGCCTCATTCCCTACTCAAGTGCAGAACCTTCAGGGAAAAGTCATTGGAAGACTGCAAGACCTTCCTCAAGGAGAACAACATCTGTTTTAAATGCTGCTCTTCAACTTCGCACTTCGCCAGGGACTGTGAGGTTAGTGCAAAATGTGCCGAATGTAACAGCACAAACAATAACACAGCTCTACACCCTTGGCCACCGTGGGCTTCACCCAAAACCTTTGGCAGTTACATCTAATTGTACAGAGGTTTGCAGAGACGTCAGAGGAGGTATATCCTGCTCTAAAATATCCCTAGTGAAGGTTTACCCAGCAGACGACCGAAGCAAAGCCATCAAAGTGTATGCAATTCTAGACGATCAAAGTAACAAATCGTTAGCGAAGTCTGCCTTCTTTGATAGCTTCGACATCAGAGGACTCGGTGCCCCCTACTAACTTGTGCTGATACTGTGGAAACAGCCAGAAGGAGGGCAAGCAGCTACATAGTTGAGTCCAGCGATGGTCAAGTGCGTCTGCCTTTACCAACTATACTGGAATGTAACCAGATTCCTGACAATAGGTCCGAGATACCCACGCCAGAAGTAGCAGCGCATCAGCCTTATCTGAAGCGTATAAGACACCTGATCCCGAACCTTGATCCTGAAGCTCAGATAGTCTTACTCCTCGGGAGGGATATCCTACAGGTCCACAAGGTTAGACAACAGATCAATGGACCTCACAACACTCTATACGCCCAGAGACTTAACCTAGGATTGGTCATTGTAGGAGAAGTCTGTTTGGGAGGTGTACACAAACCAACAACTGTCAACAGCATGCTTACCAGTGCACTTGAGAATGGACGCCCATCTCTTCTCCAACCATGCAAAAATCACTTCTTCATTAAGGAACTGCCTCAAAGCACTTCATCATCAGGTGCCCTTGCAGCTCCTGCCTACCCTGACTTCATCTGGGATGGCAATCAAGACCACCTGGGATCCACAGTCTTCCGCAAGACTAAAGAGGACAATCGTATGGCGATGTCATTCGAAGATAGGCTGTTCCTAGATATAATGGAGCAGGGAATGGTGCAGGACGAAACAAGAAGCTGGGTTGCACTTCTACCCTTTAAGCCTCAAAGACAATGCTTACCCAACAATAGAGAGCAAGTTTTCAAATGATTTGTCTCTCTCAGGCACAACCTACGAAGCAAACCTAAGATGAGAGATCACTTCTTTACCATCATGGAAAAGATATTCCGGAACGGTCATGCAGATCTAGCACCTGTACTTCGAGACTCGGAAGAGTGCTGGTACCTGCCCATGTTTGGGGTGTATCACCCGAAGAAGCCAGGTCAGATCAGAAAGGTGTTTGACTCAAGCACCAAGTATGAAGGCGTATCATTGAACAACATTTTGCTGTCAGGCCCAGATCTAAACAACAAGCTTATAGGAGTTTTTCTCCGTTTTCGCAGAGACTCCATTGCATTCACGGCTGATATCCAACAGATGTTCCATTGCTTCCTAGTTAAGAAGGAACATAGAAATTTCTTGAGATTCCTATGGTTCAAGGACAACAATCCCTCTAAAGATGTTACAGAGTATCGTATGAAAGTTCACATCTTCGGCAATAGTCCTTCTCATGCAGTCACCATCTAGGGATTAAGACGCGTAGCTCAGAAAGTAGAAGAAGTACAGAGCGGATGTCAGAATCTTTGTAGAGAAGGACTTCTATGTGGATGACTGTCTGAAATCAATGCCCTCAGATGAGACTGCAATCAGTCTTCTTAAGAGAACCCAGGAGATGCTCTCTCTGTCTAACCTGAGGCTACACAAGATCGCTTCTAACAGCCAGAAATTGATGGAAGCCTTTCCTTCTCAGGACCATTCAGAAGGATATAGATCTAGGCCCATTCAGAAGGATATAGATCTAGGCTGTGAATCACCTCCGATGCAACGGAGCCTTGGCCTACTATGGGACATAAAAGCTGATACTTTCACTTTCCAGGTTAGAAGAGAAGAAAAACCCTTTACTCGCAGAGGAGTACTGTCGGCCATAAGCAGTTTATATGACCCACTGTTATTTGCAGCTCCTATACTCATCGAAGGTAAAGCTATGTTAAGAGACTTCACCAGAGAAGGGTCGAACTGGGACACTCCCCTTCCCATGAAGGAAAGAACCACGTGGATGGCCTGGAAGAATTCCCTTACAGCCTTATCTGATCTTCACATAGCTCATCCATATGTTTCTGTACCAACTACCAAAGTTGAGACACAAAAACGTTGTGTTTTCTGCGATGCTTCAGTCAAAGCAATTGCGGATGTAGCTTAGTTGAAGACGTTAGATACCAGCGGACAATGCCATGTAGGGTTCGTCATGAGTAAAGCGAAACTAACGCCACTCTAGGAACACACAATACCACGCCTGGAACTATGTGCCGCAGTGTTAGCGGTGGAGTTAGCTGAACTCATCGCTGCAGAAATGGACCTGGAGTTTAAAGACTTATAGAGTTCTATACCGATAGCAAGATAGTACTTGGATATATCTGGAATGAAGCTAGACGCTTCTATGTCTACGTCAACAACAGAGTGCTAAGGATCAGAAGATCTACCAGAACAATGGAAATATGTACCTACGCATCTCAACCCTGCAGACCAAGCAACCAGATCCGTCGCTGTTGACCTTCTCAAGGATACGATTTGGTTTACAGACCCCACCTTTTTGTACAAGCCGACGCCCAACACAGCAGAAACTGCCATGTTTGAACTAGTAGACCCACATACTGATGTTGAGATACGTCCTCAGGTATCTGTGTTACATACGGAGACTCTGGACCACCACCTGAAATCCCACAGATTCAGTAGGTTCTCTACTTGGAGATCTCTTGTTAGTGCCATCACTTGCCTGACTCACATTGCTCGGTCGTACAAAGCAACCTCATCGGCAGATAAAGACATCTGTAGAGGTTGGCATCATTGTAAACATGTCTACACAGCTCTCGATCTAGAGCGGTCAAAAAATTTAATCATCTAAGCTGTACAGCATGGAACCTATGCAACGGAAATCGACTGTGTAGTCAGCCAAAGACTCGTGCCCAAAGGTAGTGTTTTAAGGAAATTTGACCCAGTGATCGATGAAGAGGGGCTCTTAAGAGTAGGTGGATGCCTTATGGAAGCCAATGTAGGCCTGGCAGAGAAACATCCTGTGATAGTACCTGGACAGCATCATATAGCCACTCTGCTCGTGCAACATTACCATGAACAGACAAAGCACCAAGGTCGTCTGTTCACTGAAGGAGCTCTAAGAGCAACTGTGGATAGTTGGAGCTAAAAGATGTGTATGCGGATTCATATTTAAATGTGTTACCTGTCGGAAACTTTGTGGTATGTCACAGGCACCGAAGATGGCAAACCTCCCGTATGACCGACTAAGTACAGATCCACCCTTCAGCAATGTTGGCCTAGATGTGTTCGGTCCTTGGCCCGTGGTTGTCCGGCAAACCAGGGGAGTCAGTGCGCACGGGAAATGTTGGGCCATTATGTTCACCTGTCTGTCCATCAGAGCTGTCCATATTGAAGTAATTGAATCTATGGAGACTTCCTGTTTCATTAATGCCTTCCGACATTTCATTGCCATTAGAGGACCTGTCAAACACATTCGTTCTGACCGAGGCACAACCTTCGTCGGAGCAGCGAGAGAACTACAACTCTCTTCCAACTTGGATGTTAACATAGAAAGATACCTCAGTGAATGAGAATGCACTTGGACCTTCAACCCACCACACTCTTCACACATGGGAGGTGCTTGGGAGAGGATGATAGGCATTGCACGGAGAATCCTCAACTCAATCTTCTTACAAGAAGGATCTTCAAAGCTGACTCATGAAAGCCTGACTACCTTCATGGCGGAAGTATCGACTATCATAAATGCCAGACCGCTAACTCTGATTTCTAGCGATCCTGATGACCCAACAGTTCTCACACCTGCCACACTGATTACCCAAAAGGACTGAACAAATTTGTGCTCCCACCTGGAGAATTTAATTCCAAATATCTTTACAGGAGACGATGGAGACAAGTACAGAGTCTCTCAAACTCGTTCTGGGACAAGTGGAAAAAGCAATACATTCCCACTCTGCAACCGAGAAGAAAGTGGCAAACCAGCAAGCCTAACCTCCAGGCTGGCGATGTAGTCCTAATGAAAGACTGCCAGTCAAAAAGAAACGAGTGGCCATTAGGTCTTGTGACTAAGACATTCCCAAGTAAGGACAGAATTATACGCAAAGTAGAATTGAAAATATGGAGACAGGGAGAGACCAAATTGTTCCTCAGACCAGTAGGGGAACTCGTTCTACTGTTTGCACCCAACGAATACAATAGTGACGTCGGTTGACGTCAAGCGGGAAGTGTTCTGTCCCCAGATGCAGACCCGGTTGTTTCTGTGTGTTTATCAGCTTGACATTGCATTTAACTGTGTTGTCATTTATTTGCATTATATTGTATGGTAATAGTACCATCTATTGATGAGTTCATGTGTTTCATCCAGCCTGTTTTTCCTATGCATTATGGGAGTCCCAGGGCATTGTGGGTAGTTCCTGGTTCTTTCTAGTCTTGTCCTGGTATAGCAAGCAGCCACCATCTTGTGTCTCAGGAGCCACACTCTCTCACTGGTTTCCTGCCCAATCATCTGTTATTCAGCCTGTTTTCTAGCATAGTCGGTACGGACACTATCTTGTGACATTTACTGCAGTTCAATATATGTTTCTTGTATTGATAGCTCACTATCATTGTATTATCTCATGTACTGTATGTATAGCGGATTATTCTGTGTCTTATGCCATGTACCATGGATTTTTATGTTCTAAAATACTACTGTTTTATTCTGTAGTTTCACCTTTGCTGTGAATCTACTATCAATAAAGAGAAAGTTAAAGCAGTACAGTTTCTCTTCTTATCAAGACGGAGAAGGTTTAGCTACATGTCAGATTACACACCGTGCTAACGTGTATGAGGACAGTATAGTTACACCACACGATCGATAGAAGCAGGATATCAGAGAGCCAGTAGGTCAAGGAGATCAGATCTACTTCACAAAAAGGAGAAGTTGAATGAGAGGGAAGCAATACAGTTTATTACCGGATTCTATACACGATGGAAGGAAGTCCGGAACACACTAGGTAAATACTGAGGATTGACCCACAATTGGGAAAAATATTATCACCCTATCCATCAATCACGTATCGGAGAGCAAAGAACCCGAGAGATCATCTAGTTAAAAGCCACTATGCTACAAAAAAAATGGGCATTTTTGGCACAAAGGGTTCACCATGGGGGAATAAAGAATGCGGTAGATGTGTCGCATGTACTAATATGGACAGAGTCGAACATTTCTGGGACTCCTCATGTAGGAAACAATACAAAATTACACATTCGATTGCAGGTATAACTATAGGAGTTATCTATTGGGCAATATGCCCATGCGGGAAGATATATGTGGGGATGGCAACATGCCAGTTTAAAAAGCGAATCAGAGAACATGTATTGGCAATACAGGCGGCTAAAGATGTGGAAGATACGGAGAGTCTGTTAACAATTCCAAGACACTTCAAAGAGAAACACATCTCTGATTGTTCCCTTCTTCGCTTTAGGAGCATTGACCATGTGATCATTCCCCCTAGAGGTGGAGATTGGAAAAAACCTATCTGCCAAAAGGAAACACGATGGATATTTATATTGAATACGATTACACCACTAGGATTAAATGAAGGTAATTGCTTTGCCTCCTATTTATGACTCCATATGATGATGCTCCTCTGACCGGGATCGGTTATGTTTTCATTTTTTAACAGTCATTTATTAACAGTGTTTTTATTTGTAGTATCTATAGTAATACCTGTTATTGTTTTTAAGTGATGTTTTGTTTGATGTAATTACTGATCCTGTATATATTTCCTTCTAGAGTCTATGTCTTTGCGCTAAGTATTGAGACCTATAGATGTGGAACTGAAGGGATGAAGAAGAATTTGATATCACTCATTGACTCACAAATACTATTCTCATCTCTTATGTGCCGATCCATTTGTGGACATAATATGGCATATATGTCTGGATGTTTGGGAACCAGAATTTGAATTTGGTTGTTCTTATATTAGGACATTATGGAGGTTGCTATCAGTGAGGGTGGAGGACGATATGGATACAATATTAGGGGAAATAAAATATATATAGAATATATATAAAACAGCCTTTAGTACGTTGCCTTTCTTATGGTGCGTCGCGAGTTCCAATAGTGAAGTGGGCAATATTCACATCTATCGACGCGTTTTCTTTAAATAGACCGCACTGCACCAGGACAGAGCTGAAAAAGTCCTCCCTTCCAGATCTCACAGGAATTTCTTGGACATGGGTAAGCAGTCAGTTCACTCGAATTCACCTTTTCTCCAGGGAACCTTATGAGAAATCAAGGTGCCGCCAATAGTGAAGTACAATCACAAGAGGTTCCAACTACAAGGTTTTATTATACTCACAAGATGGATAAGGTAACAAGTAGTGTACATAAATCATTCACCCGACCCGGGTTTCGCTTTAGGAAGCTTCGTCAGGGGTATCTACTCCGCCTCCATAGAGGCGGTCCTTATATACCTGCCGATGGTAAGCTACCACCCTTCTTTAAAATCGTCATAGCCCTTACGGCTCAATACAAAAAATACAAATCCATAAAATACATCAAATACATTCATAAAACAAATATCACAAAAAGACCTCCTCTGGGTCACCAAATCACTGGTTTAACTGCAAGACTGGATTACTCCAGACTAATCGCATATAAACACATATAATCTTAAACCATGCGATCATATCGATCACATCCGAAGTATCGCACATGATCGCATGGTTAGCACAAAGACATATCTGGACCAATCCCATGTGCCAACATTCTTATAATTAACACAGAAATATATCTGAACTGATCACATGTGATCACATAAAATAACTAGATCGCATAACATTAACATACTTAACACCAGCAGTCCCAGGGTTAATACACAGGGTGGATGCACAAGCATGTCTGGACTGGTCACATCCTAATCACATCACATCTCCTACTCACCGCTACCCACCCACCTAAAAGTACAATATCTATCCAATTAAAAAAAGGGCACCTCTTAGAGGCTATCCCCTCATTCATGGATAGCTGGAACGTCACCACCTACATAGTTGGTTACAAACCTTGATCAATTCAGTACTGCCCTCCTCCATTCATTGCTATCCTACGTGTCATACCTCACATGGTGCCATCCCACCAATGGAGACGTCAGGAGTCACATGGCTCTTTTCAGCCAGTAACAACCTCACATGTGATGGGACCGCCCTTCAGTAGTTGTTTACACAGCATGGGACCGCCCTCCTTCATTCATGGATTGCCACTCCTCTCCCCCACGAGGTCCTTTCCCACCAATGGTAGAGTACCTCACCTGGGGCCGCCTACCTCCATCCAGGAATGACTGAACACATCACGATCCACATGATTGCCTCCAACTAGAAGCAGTCACTCCCTCACTACTGCCACAGACTTATCATGGCCAGAAAGGGGATTGCAGAAAATTCTTCTCAGGTGAGGCAGGGTTTTAAATCGAATTCTACGTTCATCCCTTTTGGTTGCAATGAATCCATCTTGTAGATCCATTCAACCTCCCTCCTATTGATCTGCTTGATTGAATTCCCTCCCCGCCAGTGTGGTTTAACCAACTCCACCCCTGCAAATGACAGGCCACTTGGGTCTTTCTGATCTTTGGTTTTAAAATGCATCGAGACACTGTGGGTCTCAAGTCCCTTTCTGATGTTGTGGACATGCTCCTGAATTCTAACTTTCAGCTTTCGCATGGTGCGGCCCACATACTGGAGGCCACACGGGCACTCCAGCATGTAGACCACCCCCACACTTTCACATGTAATGCATCCTTTTATTTTGTAATCCTGACCCTTCTGATTGGAATGTACAATCTGAGTATCCCTCTTTCTTTTTTCTCTCTTCCTATTACGGCACGGCAGACAGAACCCACGCCATGTGAACTTATTCCCTTTTCTAACACTCTCAGAGTGTGAGGCGCTGTGCACCAGTTTAGTCCGTAAACTTGTTGCTTTTCTGAAAATCACATTTGGATGTTCCGGAATATTCATCCCTAATACTGGGTCATTCTTTAGGGTTGACCAGTTCTTCCTTATAATATTCTTGATAATTCCAGCCTGGACATTATACTGTGTGAGGAAAGAAAAACGGAAGCCTTTCTTTATTTTCCCCGAGAATCCCTCTCCTACATTTTCTCTCTCTACTTCTTCTCTACATTTATCTAGATCCTCTCTACAGTATCCTTTCTCTAGAAACCGCTCACTAATAACCTTGCTTTGCGCTCTAAAGTCTTCATCCTTTTTTACAGTTACGGTGAACCCTTTTTAGTTGCCCCTTGGGTATATTCTTCAGCCAAGGAGTATAGTGACAACTAGAAGTGTCTATATATCCATTGACGTCAGTCTCCTTGAAGAACGTTTTAGTCTTCAGGTGATTGTAAGATCAATAATATTGTAAGATTGTAAGATCAATAATAATGCTATTATTGCTGACTGTACTTGTGAAGGAGAGGTTCCATTGATTCACATTCAGACTGTTAATGAAGTTCAAGAGACCCTGTCTCTCTCCCCTCCACACAATCAGACAGTCGTCAATGAACCTCTTCCAGATCGTAAGTTCACCAAAAGCAGTCATGGAGGCAATCATGTGGATCGTGATGTGTTCAGTCATTCCTGGATGGAGGTAGGCGGCCCCAGGTGAGATACTCTACCATTGGTGGGAAAGGACCTCGTGGGGGAGAGGAGTGGCCATCCATGAATGAAGTAGGGCGGTCCCATGCTGTGTAAACAACTACTGAAGGGCGGTCCCATGACATGTGAGGTTGTTACTGGCTGAAAAGAGCCATGTGACTCCTGACGTCTCCATTGGTGGGATGGCACCATGTGAGGTATGACACGTAGGATAGCAATGAATGGAGGAGGGCAGTACTGAATTGATCAAGGTTTGTAACCAACTATGTGGGTGGTGACGTTCCAGCTATCCATGAATGAGGGGATAGCCTCTAAGAGGTGCCCTTTTTTTCATTGGATAGATATTGTACTTTTAGGTGGGTGGGTTGCGGTGAGTAGGAGATGTGATGTGATTAGGATGTGACCAGTCCAAACATGCTTGTGCATCCACCCTGTGTATTAACCCTGGGACTGCTGGTGTTAAGTATGTTAATGTTATGCGATCTAGTTATTCTATGTGATCACATGTGATCAGTTCAGATATATTTCTGTGTTAATTATAAGAATGTTGGCACATGGGATTGGTCCAGATATGTCTCTGTGCTAACCATGCGATCATGTGCGATACTTCGGATGTGATCGATATGATCGCATGGTTTAAGATTATATGTGTTTATATGCGATTAGTCTGGAGTAATCCAGTCTTGCAGTTAAACCAGTGATTTGGTGACCAGAGGATGTCTTTTTGTGATATTTGTTTTATGAATGTATTTGATGTATTTTATGGATTTGTATTTTTTGTATTGAGCCGTAAGGGCTATGACGATTTTAAAGAAAGGTGGTAGCTTACCATCGGCAGGTATATAAGGACCGCCTCTATGGAGGCGGAGTAGATACCCCTGACGAAGCTTCCTAAAGCGAAACCCGGGTCGGGTGAATGATTTATGTACACTACTTTTTACCTTATCCATCTTGTGAGTATAATAAAACCTTGCAGTTGGAACCTCTTGTGATTGTACTTCACTATTGGCAGCACCTTGATTTCTCATAAGGTTCCCTGGAAAAAAGGTGAATTCGAATGAACTGACTGCTTACCCATGTCCCTGAGATCTGGAAGGGAGGACTTTTTCAGCTCTGTCCTGGTGCAGCGCGGTTCATTTAAAGAAAACAATATTAGGGGAGATAATGAACATATGTTTGAACATGTCATTTTGTGAAATTATCAGTTTTTCTATTTATTTATTATATTGAATCATGGTTGTATTTCGGATCATGACTCACAGTATACTTTTTTGATTCAAATACAAGGGATACATCCTCTTAACACATTATTCACAGTTTTTTTTAGCATGACTTGTTTGTGTATTTTCCTCATTTTGCACTTTTTTCTTCTTGTGGTCACACATTCACTATTGCACTGAGCACTTGCATTTTAGCACAATGCACTTCAATACCTCATTTATAGTATATGGACATATACTATAACAACAAATATGGAATTATGTTTAATCATTTATATACTTCTGCTTATATGTATAATCACTGTATGATGTTTAGGTTGCATCCTTTTTCATATATCCGTATACTGTGGGATGAGATGTGTATATTTAAAGGGCTTCTGTCACCCCACTAAACTCATTATTTTTTTTTTGTGTACTTATAATCTTTATCCTGCCATATTGCCATACATTATGTTATTAATAATTTTCGTTCAGTAGATTTAGCAAAAAAACGTACTTTTATGATATGCTAATTACCTTTCTACCAGCAAGTAGGGCGTCTACTTGCTGGTAGCAGCCGCAGAAAACCGCCCCCTCCTTCTGTTGATTGACAGGGCCAGCCGCGATCTCCTCCTCCGGCCAGCCCTGTCAGCATTTCAAAAATCGCGCGCCTGTGTTGATTCGGCGCAGGCGCTCGATTTTTGAAATGCTGACAGGGCTGGCCGGAGGAGGAGATCGCGGCTGGCCCTGTCAATCAACAGAAGGAGGGGGCGGTTTTCTGCGGCTGCTACCAGCAAGTAGACGCCCTACTTGCGGGAGAAAGGTAATTAGCATATCATAAAAGTAATTTTTTGCTAAATCTACTGAACGAAAATGATTAATAACATATGTATGGCAATATGGCAGGATAGGGATTATAAGTACACAAAAAAAAAAAAAGAGTTTAGTGGGTGACAGAAGCCCTTTAATGTACATTTATTAGGGTTTCCCTTTGTTTTTTTTATTCCTTCTATGTTTGTCTCCACCAACCCCCCAACCCACCCCCCGCTCTTCTGGTGACTAATTCCTAACATAAAAATAATATAACAAAAACAAAGACAGGTGCACTCTGCAGTCTTACTAATCCTCACACTGGTGTAAAATTGAGAATAAGCCAACATATCCTGCTTGGAGGACATGTCTGAGCCCGAGCACCACGCCAAGGTTTGTCAAGTACCTCAGGACCTAACGCTAAACCTACCTGGGCCGTATGGGCAATACCAGGAGCCAGTGGGCAAATTACAGGAGCGCAAGGTATGACTCTCAGCAATCTCCCAGTAACCTCCAGCATGTGACCATGCATACAGTGGGAGGAGGGAGAGAGCCCTGAGCCCCACCCAAGACTGGCTGATACAGCCCGGGCCTCACATGTGCACCAGAATGCTGCCCTGTGGATGGAAATAAAGGCACATTCAGACTAGGAGTTTCTACACCTCCAAAAAATTCAATAAACAAACTACAGATTGGCGTGGTATTAAAGAGCAGGAAGTGCTCAACCCCATATGCAGTGGTGTATCTATACCAGGGGGGCAGATCCTGCACTTGTGGTCCGCTGCTAATGGCAATCCCCAGCGAAAATGCATACAATGGAGGATGCCTGCAGCGGACAACAAGTACCACAATGGACATCCTACACAGGATAGCAAATGTGTGGATGTGATAAACAGTAAAAATAATATAACAAAAACAAAGACAGGTGCACTCTGCGGTCTTACTAATCCTCACACTGGTGTAAAATTGAAAGATTAGCCAACATATCCTGCTTGGAGGACATGTCTGAGCCCGAGCACCGCGCCAAGGTTCCTCAAGTAGCTCTGGACCTAACGCTAAACCTACCTGGGACGTATGGGCAATACCAGGAGCCAGTGGGAAAATTACTTACATTACGTTGCTTTAAGCAAGTTGGAGACAACAGCCTTAATTCTGTTATAGCCTAACGATGCACGCAAGTGTTGTATATTTTATTCCGGCACATTAGCGTACATGCCCCTGTTCGGTGCGGGCAGATTGCCCAATTCAAATATGGCGCCCGGCTCCGACGAAAAGGGGGGAGACTGCTGTCTGTGCCCTGCGTGAGGGCCACGACTTGTCCTCTATCCTCTACTCGGCGTGCTTGTGCGGGAATTGGGGAGGTGAGGGCGATATGCGACATTATCATCGCGAGGCTGGAGTCCATATGTGAATTTGGTTGGGAGATACCACAAGTTTTTCACTGGATTTTGCCACCATTACTGAAGGACGCCACTCGTAACATGCAGGAACAATTTTCCCCCTGAACACAGGCGATTACTCTATACATAATGAGTGGGTGGTATTGATAGGAGCCAGCAGGATATAAAGATGCAGGATTTACATCAGATAGACACGCCCCCAGAGGAAGTGCGGCAAAACCGGACCTAGAGGCTTCCGTACCTTCGGGTGTGACGTCACACAAAAGGTTTCCAGGACGACGAGTAAACATCGCTTCCCTGTGCGTGCGCGCGAGCTACCGGCCGGAGCTACGCGCGTACCACAAGATGAGCAGAAGACAGGATCGGATGAGACATCAACAGGAGAATCCCAGCCAGTAATATTCGAATCCATCTGCAGCATCAAGTGTGCCCGACAATGCACATACCAGTAAGTGTTTAGCACTTATTCTTATGCATACATTGTATTTGAATTACTGGATTTTCATCTGCCATAGACTATTGAGACATAGATTCTGCTGTATTTAAATCGAGGAGCTAGCGAATATATAGGTAGTAGATACTGGGTATTGGAATAATTTCTATTCATTGCGGCAATATCCGAATCTTCACAGCTACTTAACAAGTCAGCGCGGGGTTCTATTATCTTTTTTTAACACTAGTTTTTTTCCTATTTTTTGGGGTGTTTTTGGCAATTAACCCCATGTTGGAACCCTGCAGCGACGCAGTCCGCACATAGTTTCATATTGTGTGAGCTTATTTCCCCCATTTAGACGGCAGCGCGAGTATCTCTCTTTCTTATTTACCAATAAATAAAAAGTGATTAAATAGCTGTACACACTACAGAATGGTATCAATGAAAACTACGGATCGTCCCGCAAAAATATAAGCCCTCATGCAGAAAATTACAACAAAAATATTATTATTTTTTTTTTTTTCTTATTCAGTATCAAAATGTTACAAAGTAAAAGTAAGAAGCCCAAGAACGCTAGATGACCCATAATGCCCTGCAGGTAGCCAATGCGCAGATGGCCATCCCCTGTGAAGTGAAAGCCCTTTAAAAGCCTCATCCCACACAGTCTCTGTCATTTCAATGTGATCTAAACATAGGGAGAGATGTGACAAGCGATAGGAACAGTGTTCAAGAAGCCTTTAATTGTGGAATATTGGATAGGGGAGACTGCAGGGACAGTGTAGGGAGATCGTAGGGAGTGTTTTACACACTGTAGGGTGATCCTAGGAGAGCATAGGGAGACTGCAAGGACAGTGCAGGCTTTGCAATCTGAAGTTGAAGGGATCAATAGGAGACAGTCCACTTTGCATCAATCCCTGTGTAGGACACAGAGCTATCTAATTTAACAGTGTCCACCTTGTTTAATAAGATGAATGAGGTGAATAAGCTGTCTAATTTAACTGCTATTCGGGTGCCCACCTTTTTTCATAGATGAGCTATTTCATTAGACGTTGATTGTCAAATTGGTGTGCACAAGATATTTATAGGGGTGCCCACCTTGTTTCATAGATAAGAAATTCCATTAGGCCTTGATTCTCAAATTGGGGTGAAAATTTTTCTCATTTAACTATAATTGAAGTGTCCACCTGGTGTCATGGATAAGCAATTACATTATTCCTTGATTGTCAAATTGGGGTGAATAAGCTATGTGTAACGGTCACGTCCACACACACACAGGGGGAAGGATAGTGACCACTGCGCTCCACCCTCACCCCTGGCCCTGCCTACTTGCCTCACGAGTCCTGATGACAGGGGACAACTGGACGACAGTCCCTAACTTAGGATACGTGCAGGGAAGACAGACAAGACAAAATACGGAACATGAACGGACCGGGTCAGAACAAGAGAGCTACGCAGTACAAAGGGTTAAGCAAAGAATGGTCAGGAGAAGCCGGGGTCAAATACCAGGAGAGTAGAGAAGTACAAGAGGAGTCCTAAGAGAGTAGTCAGGTGGGAGTCGAGGTCACAATACCAGGACGGGATGCGCAGTACAAGAGGAGCAGGCTAAGGATCGTCAGGGAACGGAATCAGGTGAGTATTCAGTAGTCCAACAAAATAGCCAGGAACCTAGAAATTAACAGGCAACCTGTGGCTAGCAGGCTGCCTGTATTTATAGTGGGGAGTGAGGGTCATGTGACGTGGCCAGCGTCACATGACCGACAGACCAACCAGTTGAGCACCGAGTGATCAGCTCGGCGCTCAAGGCAGACTTAGAGCAGGGGGGACCATCCAGCAGTAAAGCCGCCTGGGAATGAGGTCAAACACAGATCCTAATTCCCAAAGCTAAGCAACAGTTCTGCGGGCAATGGGGGACAGAGTGCACCTTCGGAACCCCGTTACACTATGTTACTGTTATTGGGGTGTCTACCTTGTTTCATAGATCAATTCAATTAGGCCTTGATTCTCAAATTAGGGTGAATAAGCTGTCTATTTTTACGGTTATTGGGTGCCCACCTTGTTTAATAGATAAGCAATTCCATTAGGTATTGATTCTCAAATTAGAGTGAATAAGCTTTCTCATTTAACTGATGTTGAGGTGTCCTCTTTGTTTAATAATAAGCAATTCCATTAGCCCTTGATTCTCAAATTGGGGTGAAATAAGCTATTTTTTCTGTTATTGTGGTGCACACCTTGTGTCATAGATAAGCAATTCTATTAGGCCTTGATTCTAAAATTCGGTTGAATAAGATTTCACATTTAACTGTTATTGGGATGTCCACCTCGTTTAATAGATAAGAAATTCCATTAGGTCTTGATTCTCAAATTGGGGTGAATAAGCTATTTTTACTGTTATTGGAATGCCAAGCTTGTTAAATAGATAAGCAATTCTATTATGCCTTGATTCTAAAAATTGGGGTGAATAAGATATTTTTACTGTTATTACAGTGTCCCCCTTGTTCAGATCAGCAATTCCATTAGGCTATGATTGTCAAATTTTGGTGAAGAAGTTGTCTATTTTTACTATTATTGGGGTGCTCACCTTGTTTTATCGATAAGCAATTCATTAGGCCTTGGTTCTCAAATTGGGGTGAGTAAGCTGTCTAATAGTGATGGACGAACATCGGCCGGGACGGTTCGCGAACGCGATTGCGCAAACGCAATCAAGTGTTCGCGAACCGAAAGTTTGCGGCGAGCTCCATTTACTTTAATGGCAGGCAAACCTGAAAAACCTTCAGCTCATATTTGCAGCCACCAAAATACTCAGTAGAAGTGCACAAATAGTCCCACAACATGGACAGTGACTACTAGAGGGGAATCAATGACAAAAATTCAACAAAAAATATGTGTCTTAAATCAGGGGACAATTTTTTATGCGTCTTAAATGAAAATTCTCTGAAATGTGCCCTGTTGTGCTACCTAAATGCACTATATAGAAAGTATATTATTAGTATATACCACCCTGCTTCAATCACTTTTGGGTGGGGGGCGACTGGTATATCACACCAGTAGAAATTATTTGTTCCAATAACGCTTGTCCACTTTATACCTGCGGTATCTAAGCAGATACCGCACACAACTGCTGCACAATACAAAATGCACTATAATATACTTTCTATGTTAGAAAGTATATTATACATTGTACAAGGAAGGCAATCCATTAGAATATACATGAAGAAAAAACATAACCTTTAATAATGTTACTATTAAGGGCTTATTCAGACGGCCGTATATGCTATCCGCAAACATGCGGATCCGTTATTTTGCGGATTAGATGCTGACCTATTCACTTCTATGGGACCCTTTTCTATTCCACAGTTCCGCAAAACAAATGAAACATGTCCTATACTTGTCTGTGAAAATCAGGACATGGCCCCATTGAGTCTATGGGTCCGCAAAAATACTGAATGCTAACCGTTTTTTACGGACATTCTGAACTGCTAGCAAAAATTGCGGACAAGAATAGGACATGTTTTATTTTTGTTGCGGAAACGGAAGCACGGATGCGGAAGTGCGGAACCGCAAATGCGGATGCAGACAGCACATTCCGGCCCCATTGAAAATGAATGGGTCTGCCCCTGTTCCGCAAAATTTGCGGACGTGTGAATGGACCCTAAAAAATATCCCTCAAAAGAAAATAAATTAAATTATTAAAGTTAAGCAAAAAGATAGATGTGGTAGGCAATAACAAGTGCTTCGGCGGCACTAAATCAGGTGCTCGGCGGCACCAAATCAGAAACCATATGTCCTACCACAATCCGGGGGGTTCCAGTGCACATCGATGAATCCCGGAGGGAAAGCAAAAAACATCTATCCCTGGGCTAGATGATGATGTGGTATTGAAAGACAGGGTGGGCAAAGGAACTGTCCCTGATATTGCCCTACAGAGGGTGCTATTCTGGCCCCTGATAGCCCTGACCACAGAGCACCTGCCCTGATAAGAGCGACCCCGTCCAGGAACCTTACCATATATAAAAATGGCCCTAGTAAGCCCCTAGCCCCTAAGCCCCTGACTTCCAGGTGATCACTATATAGATTTATCTATGTGTTTTTGACTCATTATAAAAGTATATTATTAGTATATCGCACCCCTCTGTGTATCACACCTATCGATAGCACACCTATACCAGTCCTTAAATGGACTTTTGTGGCCCTATTAGCTAGCATTTGGTGTCCTTAACAGCCTGTCCCTGCCCCACAACAGCAACCTCTCCCTACACTTGCAAAAGACTGAATGTAAAATGGTGGCCAGATCAGGTTTATTCATAAGGAAGGGGGTATGTCCATGTGCTGAAACGTCTCAATTGGCGGTCCTGAACCACCTGATGGATGTGTTATGGGTCAAAGTTCTTCACAATTTAAAGAATATGGCGGCTCGAATATCGTCCATATGTTCGCATGTTCGACGAATCGCGGAACACACAAAGTTCGCCGCGAAACGACCGCCGGGCGAACCGCAAGGCCATCTCTACTGTCTAATACTGTTATTGGGGTGTCCACAATGATATTGAATAACTTATTTTACATATACAGTTACTGATACTATACAGTATGTCCAACAAAGAGGTGCCAGGACCCTCCAAAGGAACTGGCAGTGGCAAAAATGTTGCTGTAGCAGCAGAAGAAGGGGGTATTAGCAGCAGCAGCAGCAACAGGCCAAAACTGCCACTGTCATCCAGCGATCGTGTTTTGACTACCAATCCCGCTGTCCCGGAATGGTTGACTCAGTCTTCAATATCATCTCAACTGACATCAGACACCTCTGACCACCTGGGTTCCTTTGACACCACACTTAGTTGGCATGGCCCAGAAACAAGCTCTCTGTCCCTCACCTGTCCTGAACCTGCCTCTTTCCTTTGTTGCTCCTTCTGCCAAGCAAGTGATGTATGCCACTGGATTTTCTTCACTTTCCAGCAAGGAAGATATTATTGAGGACAGTCCGAAGCTAATGCCCAGCCCAGATTTGGAGTAGAGGTCCACTGCTTCCTCCTGTAGGCATGCAAAGTAGCGACAATGACAGACAACCTGGGAGCAGGTGTTGCGAGCAGTCAGACTCAGCTATGAGACTGGTAAGGGTAACATAAGTGACGAGCAGAAAGTTGTGGTTGATGATATAGCCACTTGCACGTGGCAGCAGGGTGAAGAGGGGGCTGCATCGTCATCATCAGGGGTGAGGGTGTCAGCTTTGCTCATGAGACAGTGGCAAGGTGGCAGCATGCAGCTGAGCCTGCAGGGTACGAGCATGGCCGTGAGCCAGCAGGATGGCAGCAGTGTGAGATTCTGGAGCCAAATGTGCCTGGGGTGGACCGACTGCTATTCAGGAGCCTACCTGTCTGTAAAACAACTAGTGGTGCACAGCTTCATAGAGGCAGCAGCAGGTAGTCTTCATGCAGTGGGGTAAAATGCCATATTCGCCAGTGTGGGAATTTTTCATCAAGTTGCCAGAGGATGTCAGCATAGCTGTATGTAGGTTCTGTGGGCAGAAAGTGAAGCGCGGCCAGAATGCCAATGTTGGCACCACGGCCCTGCGTCAACACATGGAGCATCACCATAAAGTGGTCTGGGAAAACCATGTCGCTAATGTAGTGGTACAACCTGACATCTCCCAGGGGCCCGCAACCCTTCTCCACCACCTCAGCAGCAGTGCTTCTTTCTACTGGTCCTGATGCTCCTACTCCTCTTCACGCATTTTGCCAGCAATCGATCACTAAGGTTATTGCAAAGAAACAACATATTTTTTTTACTTTTTGGGCGATTTTATGCGGGATGAGGTGCCGATTTGATTGGTACCATTTTGGCGTACATACGACTTTTTTGATCACTTTTATTACCTTTTTTGGGAAGTAGGTGGGCAAAATTTCAATTTCATCAAAGTTTTATTTTTATTTTTTTATGAGTAAACCGTGCGGGAAAGGTAACATGACCGTTTCATAGATCAGGTCATTACGGACGTGGTGATATCAAACATGTGTAGTGTATTTAATTTTTTACATCTTTAATCAGTGACAATGTGTTTTTTTATTTTTACTTTTTTTTTAAAAAAAATTTGACCCAGACCACACTTGGTTCTTGAGGCTCAGTGGGTCTGATGTCTGTATAAACACAATACCAGTACACTATATAGTATTTTCACTTTACACTTAGTCTGATCGCATGTGAAGGCGTCGGTTGCCATGGTAACCATCACCCGCTGCCACAACAGAGCAGCGGGTGATGGGGAGGGAGGGGGGCCCCCTCCCCTCTGTGATCCGTCAAGAATCGGGGGGTTGAAACGGCACAGCAGCCCCAGATGGGAGAGGGAGGGAGCTCCCTCCCTGTTAACCCCTTCCATACAGTCGTCCCTACGGACCGCAGCATGGAAGGGGTTAAAGGCTGACATTTAGAGATGGCACGAACTATCCGCGGCGAACAGTTCCCGGCGAACATAGCTTGTTCGCGTTCGCCTCTGCCAGGGCGAACACATGCGATGTTCGGTCCGCCCCCCTAATACATCATCATTGAGCAAACTTTGACCCTGTACCTCACAGTCAGCAGACACATTCCAGCCAATCAGCAGCATACCCTCCCTCCCAGACCCTCCACCTCCTGCACAGCATCCATTTTAGATTCATTCTGAAGCTGCAGTCTTAGTGAGAGGAGGGAGACTGTAACTGCTGCTTGATTTAATTGGGAAAGCGATAGCTAGGCTAGTGAATTCAGTGTCCACTACCAGTCCTGAAAGACTCATCTGATCTCTGCTGTAAGGACAGGTCCTGACAGCACCCCAAAAAGCCCTTTTTAGGGCTGCAACATAGTCTGCTTTTTTTTTTTCCTTTATATACATATTGCAGTTGCCTGGCCTGCCTGATGTGTGAGGTGCTGCAGGCCCCACAGACTGTAGATGTGCCCACTGCCAGTGCTCACCCCTGTCATTCCGTGTGGCACAGGACTTTGCTTAAAAAAAGGCACTTAATTTTTACACTTTAATCTAAGGTTAGTTGCTGCCAGTGTGTGTCAGGCTGGACTTCCACTGACTGTAGTGTGCCCACTGCCAGTGCCCACCACTCATACCGGCTGGCACAGGACTTTGCATTAAAAAAGGCATTTAATTTTTACACTTTAGTGTAATTCTCAGCTGCTTGCTGCTGCTAGTGTGTGTCAGGCGACTTCAAC
Source organism: Bufo bufo (assembly GCF_905171765.1). NCBI lineage: Eukaryota > Metazoa > Chordata > Amphibia > Anura > Bufonidae > Bufo > Bufo bufo. The sequence continues at coordinate 449,552,845 of NC_053390.1, read as the reverse complement.
TGACTGTAGTGTGCCCACTGCCAGTGCCCACCCCTGTCATCCCGTGTGGCACAGGACTTTGCTTAAAAAAAAGGCACTTCATTTTTACACTTTAATCTAAGGTTAGTGCCTGCCAGTGTGTGTCAGGCGACTTCAACTGACTGTAGTGTGCCACTGCCAGTGCCCACCCCTGTCATACCGAGTGGCACAGGACTTTGCTTAAAAAATAGGCACTTAATTTTTACACTTTAATCTAAGGTTAGTTGCCTGCCAGTGTGTGTCAGGCTGACTTCCACTGACTGTAGTGTGCCCACTGCCAGTGCCCACCACTCAATACCGGCTGGCACAGGACTTTGCTTAAAAAAGGCATTTAATTTTTACACTTTAATGTAATTTCAGCTGCTTGCCTGCTGCTAGTGTGTGTCAGGCACGACTTCAACTGACTGTAGTGTGCCCACTGCCAGTGCCCCACCCCTGTCATACCGAGTGGCACAGGACTTTGCTTAAAAAATAGGCACTTAATTTTAACACTTTAATCTAAGGTTAGTTGCCTGCCAGTGTGTGTCAGGCTGACTTCCACTGACTGTAGTGTGCCCACTGCCAGTGCCACCACTCATACCGGCTGGCACAGGACTTTGCTTAAAAAAGGCATTTAATTTTTTACACTTTAATGTAATTTCAGCTGCTTGCCTGCTGCTAGTGTGTGTCAGGCCGACTTCAACTGACTGTAGTGTGCCCACTGCCAGTGCCCACCCCTGTCATACCGAGTGGCACAGGACTTTGCTTAAAAAATAGGCACTTAATTTTTACACTTTAATCTAAGGTTAGTTGCCTGCCAGTGTGTGTCAGGCTGACTTCCACTGACTGTAGTGTGCCCACTGCCAGTGCCCACCACTCATACCGGCTGGCACAGGACTTGCTTAAAAAAGGCATTTAATTTTTACACTTTAAATGTAATTTCAGCTGCTTGCCTGCTGCTAGTGTGTGTTCAGGCCGACTTCAACTGACTGTAGTGTGCCCACTGCCAGTGCCCAACCCTGTCATACCGAGTGGCCACAGGACTTTGCTTAAAAAATAGGCACTTAATTTTTACACTTTAATCTAAGGTTAGTTGCCTGCCAGTGTGTGTCAGGCTGACTTCCACTGACTGTAGTGTGCCCACTGCCAGTGCCCACCACTCATACGGCTGGCCACAGGACTTTGCTTAAAAAAGGCATTTAATTTTTACACTTTAATGTAATTTCAGCTGCTTGCCTGCTGCTAGTGTGTTGTCAGGCCGACTTCAAATGACTGTAGTGTGCCACTGCCAGTGCCCACCCCTGTCATACCGAGTGGCACAGGACTTTGCTTAAAAAATAGGCACTTAATTTTTACACTTTAATCTAGGTTAGTTGCCTGCCAGTGTGTGTCAGGCTGACTTCCACTGACAGTAGTGTGCCACTGCCAGTGCCACCACTCATACCGGCTGGCACAGGACTTTGCTTAAAAAAGGCATTTAATTTTTACACTTAATGTAATTTCAGCTGCTTGCTGCTGTAGTGTGTGTCAGGCCGACTTCAACTGGACTGTAGTGTGCCCCACTGCCAGTGCCCACCCCTGTCCTACCGAGTGGCAAGGACTTTGCTTAAAAAATAGGCACTTAATTTTTACACTTTAATCTAAGGTTAGTTGCTGCCAGTGTGTGTCAGGCTGCTTCCACTGACTGTAGTGTGCCACTGCCAGTGCCCACCACTCATACCGGCTGGCACAGGACTTTGCATAAAAAAGGCATTTAATTTTTACACTTTAGTGTAATTTCAGCTGCTTGCCTGCTGCTACGTGTGTTGTCAGGCCGACTTCAACTGACTGTAGTGTGCCCCACTGCCAGTGCCAAACCATGATTACCGGGTGGCACAGTAGCTTGCTGATAAATAAGCATTTAATTTTTAGGACAGTAGTCTAAATTCAGTTGCTTGCCTGCTGCCAGTGTGTGTCAGGCCCGCTTCCAATGACTGTAGTGTGCCCACTGCCAGTGCCAACCCACTGATACCGGGTGGCACAGTAGGCTTGCCGATAAATAAGGCATTTAATTTTTAGACAGTAGTCTAAATTCAGTTGCTTGCCTGCTGCCAGTGTGTGTCAGGCCAGCTTCCACTGACTGTAGTGTGCCACTGCAGTGCCAACCACTGATACCGGGTGGCACAGTAGCTTGTCGATAAATAAGGCATTTAATTTTTACCACTTTAGTGTAATTTCAGTTTGCTTGCCTGCTGCCAGTGTGTGTCAGGCCCGCTTCCACTGACTGTAGTGTGCCACGCCAGTGCCAACCACTGATACCGGGTGGCACAGTAGCTTGCGATAAATAAGGCATTTAATTTTTAGACAGTAGTCTAAATTCAGTTGCTTGCCTGCTGCCAGTCAGTGTGTCAGGCCCTCTTCCACTGACTGTAGTGTGCCCACTGCATTGCCAACATTCATACCTGATCGTATACACACACTGGATGTTTTAAAGCACGTTATTCCAAACATTTAGGAATGTTAGTTGATTTTTGCCCTTTATGGATTAAAACCCGACTCTGCGTCCACTACGTAATTTTCCATGGGAGTTTTGCCATAGATCCCCCTCCGGCATGCCACAGTCCAGGTGTTAGACCCCTTGAAACAACTTTCTCATCACTATTGTGGCCAGAAAGAGTCCCTGTGGGTTTTAAAATTCGCCTGTCTATTGAAGTCTATGGCGGTTCGCCCGGTTCGCCAGTTCGCGAACATTTGCGGAAGTTCGCGTTCGCTGTTCGCGAACTGAAAATTTTATGTTCGCGACATCTCTACTGACATTACAGCACAGATGTCGCGTTTTCAAGCAGAGTGTCAGCAATGTGCTGACACTCTGCTAAAACCGCTCGGCTTCCTGGAAATGAAAGGGGGAGGGTGGGATGATCGTGCGCCCCCGCCCACCCCATCTGTCATTTTGAAGTTTCTGATCCCCGCGGTCACGGAACGGGGGACTGAACTTCCGAAAGCAATGCAAACCGCAGGTCTGAATGACCTGCGGTTTTGCAGCTATCGCCAATATGGGGGGGTCACAGTACCCCCTCTGCATTGTCACAGAGTGCCTGCTGAATGATTTCATCAGGCACTCTGTTCCGATCACCGCCCGCCGCGCAGCGGTGATCGGAAATACACAGGGCGTACAGGTACGACCTGTGTCCTTAAGTACCGGGACATCAGGGCGTACCTGCACGCCCTGTGTCCCCAAGAGGTTAATGGTGCTGAGTTTATTGATGACGAGCCATATGATTAAACTGGTATTATTGGTTAAACGGTTTACATTGAAGAGGATACCAACAAAAGAGGACATACTACAACAAATGTATGTTTTTTTGTTTCACAATACAATGTGCTATGAATATACAAATTAAACAAAGGCTATAACATGTTGTGCTACAGTGTTATCTTGTGACAAAGGCCATTTAAGACCATTGAAAAATATTTATTGCCATTGTTTATCTAATGCGTTGAGGAGCGAAGATGAGGACCGCTATGATGTATACATTTTGTCACACATCGAGTTAAATATTGCTAATAATATAGAAATTATCAGATGAGATTTAGGATTTATTTTGTTTTGCCAGACCCCTATGGTTTCATTGGAAAATGTTCTTTAACCCTTTCAGGACCAAGCCATTTTTCACCGTAGGGACCATATACAGTATATATATTTTACATTATTTAGAATAGGTGATGAAGTTACTAAAACTAAGATATACTTTACTATATTTTGGAAATGAATTAAAGCGGAAGAATCAGGGGTGGAGTACTGATTGGTTCTGTCCCTTTTAATTATTATATCACCTTCTTTATTCTCTGCAATTATATTGTTTGAAATTTAGTGAGTTAGGGAGAGTTAGATAACATATACAAAACCCCCGTTTTGCTGAGAAGGTTACATTCCTGAGGGATTATCTCAGAGACATGCATACTACACCCTGGACATCCTTAGGAGGAAGAGCTGAAATGTATAAACTTTTCTGCACAAAGACAAATAACGGGAACTTCACAGAGAACATTATCCAGGTATGATGTTGTAGGTCTCTACTTTTTTCTTGTATCAACATGAAGTATCAACCATGTGTTACTACATGGCAACAGGAATCCCCCCCCCCCACACACACACACACACACACACACACATTGTATTGTGCAGGCCAGGTGATTGATTATTATTTATTCTGTATGTGATTTGTCCATTTTAGGATACTTTCACATCAGCATTGTGCTGTCTGGTTTTGAGATCTGGCACAGGCTACATGTAGTATATTAATTGTTGCTTGCGCTGTTCTTTGATGATCATTATTAATTTTATTTATTATTATTGACATATATTATGCAACCCTACTTGACCTCATTTTTTCTCATTTATACTTCAATTTGTTGATAACATATGGAATGCTATATCTCATGTTCATATTTCTTGACATATCCCTGGTTGTACTAAGTAATCTAAACATTTACACAATTGATAAAAGCATTATAAAACTTTAATTGGTGTGCCATAGAATCTCTTCAACAATATATTTTTCCCAGAAACCCAAAGGAGCGTTGACTGGCTTACAATACTCCTCATGTATACGCAACACCCTCCATAAGGAGAAACAGTACCTCAAGCAAGGCATCGCAGAGAGTAGTTACCGAGAAAGAGCTGTGTTCCTGGCATGAGAAACTAGGTTTTCCTTTCCTTTTCAAACCACCAGGGGAAAATCTTATTATGAAAAAGCACTAAAGAAATTTATCTTAGGCATTTCGCAATTCATTTCTAGGTGATGTTTCACATATGAAAAACATGTTCAAGCTTTCTTTCCAAAAGGAGCAAAAAAAACTAGAGCATAGCCTGCCAGTCATCATTCAGCCTTTTAAACAGATTTTCATAGGATAACTAGGAGAATAGCTAAGCCAGCTTGCAACTAACTCTTTCAGGACAAAACTCTATTACCAAAGGAAAGCAAACTGAATTGGCTTTTCTAGCTGAAAGGCATTGGGGGACCTGTAGGTCGGTACTATTTCTAATCTGGAGATCATTTATTATATGTGATGACTATTATAAACTGTGCAATAGTTCTCTAGATTTCTGGGAAAAGATATGCAAATTATTATGCCTAACATCAGGTGGCATCAGAAAAAACTATTGTATTTTATCAGGGGAGCTAATTTGCATATCTTTGGTTTTTTTTTTAGGAAAAAAAAATATTCAAATCAGCTTTTCTGGCAAAAAGGATAAGAAAGGTAATTCTTTACGATGCCAGCTGATGTTAGATAGACCTTTGTCCTGTAAGAGCTAGTTGCAGGTGTGGGGCTGGATTTGCTATTCTCCTAGTTATACTATTGAAGACTGTTTAAAAAGTTGATCAATGACTAGAATGCTATTTTTATAATATGATCTTCATTTGGTGTTAGCCCCAGACTATTCAATAAGCGCTCTTTCTCTCTCATAGAGGACCAGAGAGTGTTATATACCAACTTTCAACAGCAATTGGAGCATATTTGAGTGATGTAGAATTGATTTGCATCCATATCAAAAATTTGTTCATCGCTAATTACAATACCATGTTAAAAAGAAGAGGTGTGCTCAAAGCAGGAGGGTATCCCATGAACAGAGGATGTAAGTGCTGATGCACTCACCTATTGGGGTTGTGCACAGAAGCACAACATTTATTTCAGTGTGTGTTATATTCTAGAGCTGAAAATCTTTTCCCATCATCAGCTACTGTATGCCGTTTTAAAGGGCTCTGAATAAACTCCAATTTTATCAGAAGTTGTGGTGCTGGAAAACTCTTGGAAAATCTTATCCTCATTCAAACAGATGCCATTATACAGTAGAAGGAGTAGAAGCAAATAAAAATTGATCTTATACCGGTGCTATAACCAAGGAGTCGATCATGAAAGTTCTCCACAAAGGAGTTTATTTATTAGATGTCATTAAAAACTAAGCATTTCAAACCAGACAAAGAAACTAGTATGCTTAAAATGCTTTGTTTTTAATGACATCTAGTAAATAAACTACTTTGTGAAGAACTTTCACAATCAAATCTTTGGTGACAGTGCTGGCAAAAGATCAATTTTAATTTCATTCTACTCCTTCTTTATACATTAACCACCTTATTACTTCTGTTTCAAGTGAATTTTCCTTCAAGCAATAGTTTTAGTTTGGGAGTTGATTGCCATCATTTGTGAGGTTGGTACGTTACCAGGTTTTGTATCTGAGACCCGCTAAATCAGTTTGAGAATCCCTGCAGAACTACATCATACTTCCCAGGAGCTCAAGTTTCAAGAAACACTACAGTTCCCACCTAGTTCTACTGCTTAACAATTACATGATCTACAATACCTTGTTCTTATTTATAGTGAAATCTAGTGATGAGCGGCAGGGGCTATATTCGAATTTGCGATATTTTACGAATATTTGGGTGAATATTCGTCATATATATTCGCTATCTTCGTTCATTAATTTAAATCAATGCGAAAATCGCGATGTAAAATTCGCTTACTGCGCATGCGCAAAAGGGGTGTGGCCTAGTTTAGCAACTGTTTTGAAACTACCCGAAGTTTGAGGAGATTGGAAAACATGGGTGGCTGCAATATTTGTGACCGTGAGGAAGAAATCCTGATCACTGTAAGTGATACACAGCCGTGTATTTGATTACATTTCACATGCATGTCAGAACAATCGCTTTATATGCAGATAGAGTGTTATAAAATATTCGCGATCGCGAAAATCGTCACATATGATGCAAATGTTTTTTCGCAATACATACAACTTAACATTTTATCAGGTCTAAGTTTGTTCTAGAGTTTGTGTCCTGTTGGTCAGGACTCAAGAGAAGCTTTTTTTGTCTTACCGCCAGTATTTGCTGGTTCATTTAGAGTTATCCAGGGTGCACCACGGGGAGACGAACCAGCTTTACACCCCATACCGTACCGTCACTTCACTAGACAGGTACATCTCTGCTCAGCTGGCCAATATCCGATTGCTCAGACTCCACACACATACAATCGCAATAAAATCCGATTTTATAATGGTAACATTGAATATAATATTTCCCCTTCAAAAACTTAAATACTTTTTGCTGTTTTGTTGATGACATTATTTTCAATACTTGTATTAAAAAAATTGGGATTATATGCTTGCATCTTTATCCTGCAGTGCATGTTGGCGCGCGGCTATGACAGGACCTGGGTCCAGTCTGAGAAGTAGGCCATTGTGAGGGGGATCCGTTTCGAGCTATGAAGGAAGTTCAATGACAGGCACCCTAGGATGGCCATATTAAAGAAATGGTCCGATTTGAAGAAGAGGAACTTGGAGCAGATCAGAGAGATCTGTGACAGAATATGCCCAGGTACAATGCTTACATTACTTTTGTATCTCTCTCCAACACTCTGTAATGTATATATAATAGCAGTGTGTTTAAAAAAGTGAATAAAGCACAAAATCCTTATAATAGCTTTTATTTCCATACACACAAATGCATTGGGAACACTACACATTCTATTCCAAATCAAAACATGAAGAGAAATATATCAAATTTGTGTTGTTACTCTAAATAAATATAAGAAAAGTGAATATTAGACTGTTCAAAAAATATCAGTGTTTGTATTCTATACAAACGCAAACATTCACTATATAAACTGAAAAATGTTTGAAGATTTTGCTTTCCTTTGAATCACTTACCGTATTTTTCGCTTTATAAGACGCACTTTTTCCCCCAAAAAAGTGGGGGGAAAATGGCAGTGCGTCTTATAAAGCGAACACTGCCATGTTTACTTTGGTGACGCTGATACATCGCAAGCCGCGATGTATCAGAGGGGTGGGAGGAGGGGACGGAGGCTGGCAACACTCGCGGCGGGGCCCGATGCAGTCACTGTACTGTAATACATCGGGCCCCGCTCACGGCAATTTTCACATGTAAAGTCTATAATCTTCAAGCAGTATCTCTGCTTTAAACTAGGGCAATCCTCTGTAGTGCAACTCACTATGAAAGCGGCAGGCAGAGTGGCAGCGTAACCTCGCGATGCTCACTCATTCACGCTCCTCCCAGTTCCTTCATGAAGGAAGTGGGAGGAGCGTGATTGAGTGAGAATCGCGAGGTTACGCTACCGCTCTGCCTGCCGCTTTCATAGTGAGTTGCACTACAGAGGATTGCCCTAGTTTAAAGCAGAGATACTGCTTGAAGATTATAGACTTTACATATCAAAAAACTGCTTCATTACAATCTGCTTTCATCTATAACAGTACTCACTATGAAAGCAGCGGTCCAGCCGGCGCGTGACGTCAGTCACTCGGTCATGCTCCTCCCACTTCATTAATGAAGCTGGCAGGAGCGTGACTGACTGAGTGAGTGACGTCACGTGCCGGCCGGACTGCTGCTTTTATAGTGAGTACTGTTATAGAAGAAAGCAGAGCCATTAAAATATTTTACATATAAAGTCTACTGTGTGCCCTGTGGTGTAATGGGGGTCACTATTCACACAGGGACAATATACTGTGACACATATGATACTGTCACCAGCATAAGATCATCTTGTAGTGATCCCCATTACATAAGATGCTATATATGATGCTACATCCCCCATAGTAGTGTATCATCCACACATCCCCCTCATAACAATGCGTCATCCACAGATCCCCCATAACAGTGCGTCATCCACAGGTCCCCCCATAACAGTGTCATCCACAGGTCCCCCCATAACAGTGTCATCCACAGGTCCCCCCATAACAGTGTCATCCACAGGTCCCCCCATAACAGTGTCATCCACAGGTCCCCCCATAAGTGTCATCCACAGGTCCCCCCATAACAGTGTCATCCACAGGTCCCCCATAACAGTGCGTCATCCACAGGTCCCCCCATAACAGTGCGTCATCCACAGATCCCCCCATAACAGTGTCATCCACAGGTCCCCCCATAACAGTGCGTCATCCACAGACCACCATTAGTTCAAAACCCAGCAAAAGCACACCTTTTGGTTCAAATATTTTTTTTCTTATTTTCCTCCTCAAAAATCTAGGTGCGTCTTATCATCAGGTGCGTCTTATAAAGCGAAAAATACGGTAACTAATATTTAGTTGTATAACCACAGTTTCTAAGAACTGCTGTACGTACATCTGTGTTGCATGGAGTCAACCAACTTCTGGCACCTGCGAACAGGTATTCCAGCCCAGGATGATTGGACTACTTTCCACAGTTCTTCTCTATTTCTTGGTTTTGCCTTAGAACCTGCATTTTTGATGTCACCTCACAAGTTTTCTATTGGATTAAGATTCGCGGATTGGGCTGGCCAGTGGCCACTCCATAACGTCAATCTGGTTGGTCTGGAACCAAGATGTTGCACGTTTATTGGTGTGTTTGGGGTCGTTGTCTTGTTGGAACACCCATTTCAAGGGCATTTCCTCTTCAGCATAAGGCAGCATGACCTCTTCATATGCGATAAATAGGCCCAACACCGTAGTATGAGAAACATCCCCATATCATGATTAGGCCAGTCAATGTGCTCTTTGGCAAATTGTAACCTTTTCAGCACATGTCAGTAGTATAGTGGGACATGTCTCGTCAAACTCAAAGTGACAGGTGCCCCGCCCCTTTTTCACACCATACCCCCTCCCAGAAATGCCCTAACCCCACCCAGATCCGCCCATTTATCTCCCCTTGCCCGTCCCAAACCATGCCTAAATGCCTCCCACTTTGATATGATTTTCATATCATTTTATATGTTTTAATATAAATTTTATATCAAATGATGAGCTTTTCATATCACTTTATAAGTCCTTATCAAATGATAATCTTTTATTAACACTTTATATCCCATTTATAACATTTTGATATGGTTTTACACCACTTTTATATCATTTTGTGATTTGATATCACTTTGATATAATTTTGATATGACTTTTATTTATTGGCATGCCTGGGCATGTCCAAAGGACGTATACTACACGGCCGGGCGTCTTTTAATTATAATAGCAACGATAAAAAAATCAAGGACGACAAAATTTAAATCATTTTAAAAAGTTTTATTAATTTTTCTTTATTTACAACACGTCAACTTACATTTTTAACAACCACTTAGGGACCGACAAGTTTGTGTGTAATTACAACAGCGTATACATAATTGTTTCATGCGCTTCGCTACAAAGTAGTGCACAACACAATAATTTTTTCTAAAATCACTTGTAAACATTTGCTAGTTTGGTCTGCGGCCATTACTGCATCTATATCTTATTCGACGACGACTACATGACTACGTCGCTGCAACAGGCCGGTAAGCGTAACCGTTATAATCTTTTATTATATATACATAGTTTATAGCGGCGCTTGCTATATTTCATATATGTTTATTACGTTTGTTATATTTCATGTTTATTATAGACGAGCACATTGATAACATTCTAAGAACCTTGAACGGTGTTACCGGTGGAGAAAATAAAACGTATTCAAGCGCGGCGGGTAGTATCATCAACAATTCTGAGGAGCTAAAGGAGAACGACTCTCCGGCTATTATCGATCTATCTACACCCGTGTCGGCTGCCGTAAAACAGCAGCGCAAGCACCCCAATCAGAGTAAGTAGCGATCCACATTGTTGATGTATTCTAATTTTAAACACTGTCTATATTTCTAATACGCCTTTTAAAATCGCAGCGCTGAAAAGAAAAATGTATACTTTTCATGCTCTAACGGATCTCACGGACGATGATTTACAACAGAGGCGCAAGCTTCACAAACAGAGTAAGGCGTAACCCGTATTGTCGATGTATTCTAATTTTAAGCATTATCTATAATCCTAATAAGCTTTTCTAAAATCGCAGCGTTGAAAAGAAAAATGGACGCTACCGGTGTTTCCAGAGGCGGTCAAAGAAATCGAACACGATCGGTAAGGTTCTCTGACTACATCTGAAATAACAATGTCTATAGCTTTAAACGTGTATTAATGTTTATTCGATTCTTGTAATTTAAGTTTTTCAGACGCCCTGTAGTGTTGCAAATGTCATTAGAAATACTTGGGCCGCAGAAGCGCCAGAACCATGCACCAGCGCCCGCGACAGTTGGTGGAATGAAGATCCAGCGATACCGATTATTCAATGCCCTAACGCGCGTGAGTTAAAATCTCACGGCGCACTAGTTTTATGGACGATTCATTGGCCTGTATTTGTGGGAGGGGCACTGCTGCCTATATCATGGCAGTATGCCCCCTCCCTCAATGAACGTCGTTTCAAAACTGGGCTCGTTCTGTGCGGGGGAGCGCTATAGCTTTTTGCGTCTAGCCTGCAACATTTTCGTGTCTCAAACTACACCGACAAACTCGCGCCTAGAACAGGTAAGTGGCTGCCTCGTATCGCAGCTCCCTGGCGGTGCTGGCTCCCTAGGTAAGGGGGAGCTACACTGCACCGGAGCGTTCTGCCAGGCAGCTTCGGCTCCCACGTGGCATGAATCGTAGGGAGCAGGGGTCAGTGCAATCCCGAATCGACTCACGCATCTCACACCCTTAAGGTATGGCACGGGCCGCCGTGCCGCTAGCAAGGTTGAGTTGTAACCGCATCACAAGTTTTTCATAGTCATGCCCGCTCCCGCACTCACTCACCCCTGCCTCGCGCTGATCCGCTGTTTGGTTTCCACAGACGCTTCTTGCAGTGTCTCTGGTGCCCTCTAGTGGTCTATCAGGTACTGCGGGCAGAAGGGGAGTCACAGTTCTCATTTTTGCTCCCTCTAGTGGTCTGTCAGGTACTGCGGGCAGGAGGGGAGTCACAGTTCTCATGTTTGCTCTCTCTAGTGGCCACTTCAGTTACTACATGTAATTGTTGTAGTGAAAAAAAAGTAAAAAAAAAAAAAAAGAATATATTATACCCCAGTATAATAAACATTGGTGGAGCAGTGCGCCTCCCTCCCCAACACCCCATTATAATAAACATTGGTGGCGCAGTGGAAAGTGCCAGTGAGGGTTAAAAAAAATTAAATAAATTAACTCACCTCCAAATGATCGCGTAGCAGCCGGTCTCCTATTCTTTCTTCAGGACCTGTCAAAGGACCTGTGGTGACATCACTGTGCTCATCACATGGTACATCACATGATCCATCACCATGGTAATGGACCATGTGATGAGCTCAGTGACGTCACCACAGGTCCTGAAGAAAGAACAGGAGACCGCCAGCTACACGATCAATTGGAGGAGGTGAGTTCATTTTTTTATTTATTTTTTAACCCTCATTGGCACTGCCCACTGCACCACCAATGTTTATTATACTGGGGTGTTGGGGTGGCGCACTGCGCCACCAATGTTTATTATACTGGGGTGTTGGGGGGCGCACTGTGCCACCAATGTTTATTATACTGGGGTGTTAAGGGGGGTGCACTGCGCCACCAATGTTTATTATACTGGGGTGTTGGGGGGGGGCGCACTGCGCCACCAATGAAGATAACTGACCTGTTAATACAAATACAGGAGGCGGGTGCCGGAATCAAATAACCGGCACCAGACCTCTATGACAGGGAGCTGCGATCCGGGGCAGTTAACCCTTCAGGTACCGCACCTGAGGGGTTAACTGCTGCTTATTGCAGCTCCCTGACATAGAGGTCAGGTGCTGGCTATTTGATTCCGGCACCCGCCTCCTGTATTTGTATTAACAGGTCAGTTATCTTCATTGGTGGCGCAGTGGCCGCAGCCCCTCCCCTCCTCCTCCCGTCTCTCTTCCTATCGGCGGCGGTGGCAGCAGCACAGGGGGAAGGGAGAGACTCCTTCTCTGCGCTGCTGAGAAGAACATTGGCGGCGGGGCAGAGAACTATCATCTCCTGTGCCCCGCCGCTGTATTCAGCTGCAGAGCTGCGGCGGGGGGTCTAGTCGCAAATGGCGACAAGACTAAAAAGTCAAGCCCGGCCTGATGGTGTGCGATAATGGGCGAAATCTCGTTGCAGCTCTGGGACTAGCCGGTTTGACGCACATCCCTTGCCTGGCGCATGTGCTGAATTTGGTGGTGCAGAAATTCATTCACAACTATCTCGACATGTCAGAGCTGCTGCGTAAAGTGCGGGCAATCTGTGCGCGCTTCCGGCGTTCTCATCCTGCCGCCGCTCGGCTGTCTGCTCTACAGCATAACTTCGGCCCTCCCGTTCACCGCCTCATATGCGACGTGCTCACCAGGTGGAACTCCACCTTGCACACGCTGGACAGACTGTGTGAGCAGCAGCAGGCCATAGTGGAGTTTCAGCTGCAGCACGCACGGGTAAGTCGCACTGCGGAACAGCACCACTTCACCATAAATGACTGGGCCTCCATGCGAGACCTGTGTGCCCTGTTGCGCTGTTTTGAGTACTCCACCAACATGGCCAGTGGCGATGACGCCGTTATCAGCGTTACAATACCACTTCTATGTCTCCTTGAGAAAACACTTAGGGTGATGATGGAAGAGGATGTGGCCCAGGACGAGGAGGAGGAAGAGGCGTCATCTCTAACACTTTCAGGCCAGTCTTTTAGAAGTGGCTCAGAAAGAGGATTTTTGCAACAGCAGAGGCCAGGTACAAATTTGGCCAGCCAGGACCCACTACTGGAGGACGAGGAGGATGAGGAGGAGGATGGGGATGAAGCATGTTCACAGCGGGGTGGCATCCAACGCAGCTCGGGCCCATCACTGGTGCGTGGCTGGGGGGATACGGAGGACGCAGACGATACACCTCCCACAGAGGACAGCTTGTCCTTACCTCTGGGCAGCCTGGCACACATGAGCGACTACATGCTGCAGTGCCTGCGCAACGACAGCAGAGTTGCCCAGATTTTAACGTGTGCTGACTACTGGGTGGCCACCCTGCTGGATCCCCGTTACAAAGACAATGTGCAGTCCTTAATTCCCTCACTGGAGCGTGAACGGAAGATGCACGACTACAGGCGCACGCTGGTAGATGCGCTTCTGAGAGCATTCCCGACTGACGCCGGGGGACAAGTGGAAGCACAAGGCGAAGGCAGGGGAGGAGCAAGAGGTCGCCAAAGCTTTGTCACCTCGCTGCAACAACCGGCCCCAACTGCTGATATGGAGCGTGTTAGCAGGAGGCAGCATTTGAACAACATGGTGGAACAGTACCTGTGCACACGCCTACAAGTACTGACTGATGGTTCTGCCCCATTCAACTTCTGGGTCTCCAAATTGTCCACATGGCCAGAGCTTGTGCAGCGTACTCAAGTTAGGTTTAAAAATGTTCCTGGGTGTTGTAGTGCAATTGTGACACTAACCTGAGACAGCTGACTCTCTGCAAGGGCAGGTGATGATAAGTAATGTTCGTGACGCCAGTGCCAATTAAACGGTGGCACGCCGTTTGCTGATAGCAGGAATAACTGAGGAACCACGTGATGTTAAAACAGAACTCAAACTTTAGTAGTCATCATACATGGACATAGATGGAAGCGCAGTTCCTTTGCAGACAGTTGGTTGCAGTACATTTGATGCAGGCAATATATAGCAAGGTGACTTCAGAGTGTTAAACACAGGACTTGCAGTACAGGCGGCTTGCACTCTATTCCTGACTGATCCTGAAACATAGAAACTCTTCTCCAAGGCCCGATGCCCTAGCTCTGGCGTATATCCTTGGTTTTATAATTATCAAGTACCTCCTCTGTTGTCTTTAGTACCTCTTGCTTTTCTGTACTTGCCTCTGTCTCTCCCAGTTTCCTCAGGCTGATTAACTGTGGTGTTCCTGCTTCTGCATATGTGAACTCAGGAGGGGAACCTTCTCCTTGGATCTGGAACCCGGTTACAGGGACTGCAATACCCTCTCCTGGTCTGCAGGCTTCAGGCCTGGACTTGACTCAGACATAGTCTGATCTCCAACTCCAACTCTTTAACTCTAGACTCCAACTCCAGACTCTAGACTGACTTTCCTTTCCCTGACTGGGCCTTATATAAACTAGGGCTCCCTAGCTCCCTCTAGTGACTAAGAGCTGAAATGACACCCCTAGCAGGCCTGTACTTGCACATTTTACAGCAACAGGGAAATACATAGCATTACATTACATTACATTTTATAAAGATGACTTATACCAACTTTCCCTTAAATAAGGAGAAACGACAGCACACCAGTGACCCTTCTGTAGTGACGGGCATTACAGTTCCCGTACACTACATACCCCACTGCTTTAAGCTGAGTACGACCTCGTACTCCATCAGGGCCCGCCCAACTGGAATCTTTACCTGAAACAGAAAAAGACACATGCAGGCATACATATATGTAATTCATCTGCATTTACATTCATATCAGGTCCAATTGGCAAAGGTGAAGGGTGGTGACAAGGGGCGTCGTTCTCTTCTCTCAGGATAGTGAATGGAACTGGGGCGCTGACCTGGCACAGCGTGACATTAATACCAGGATAGTCCATATGTGTAAATTGTCCTTAATAGAACAGCAAGAAACGGTAAAACAGTATAAAAGTTCTTGGAGGCTCAAAGAACAAATATGAGTCCGTACCCAGGTACCTTTCTAATAAATCACAGAGGCTCTCATGCGGTGGAGTCTTTCTCTGGGCACATTCCTTTTAAAAGAGCAAAAATCTCAGAGGCTCAGGTTCTTTTGAGTCTATCTCTGGGCACGGTTCCTTAGTATCAAGTTGCACAATATAAAACAAGTGCTGTAATACCCCTGATCAACCTGAAAAGGGGGTTAAGGGTAAAAGGTGCAACAACGGAACAGGCACAACGTGGTGTGGGATAGCAAAAGCAGGCAGGAGGTCCTGGAAACAAACTTGGCTTTGTTGACTTTAATACTTCAGTGGTCAACACCTACCACTGAGCCGTGGATAAACTGGCAGCAGCAACAAACGACCAGGAAACATAGGACTCCTGTCCTGGAAGGGTTAAGTTCTCAACATCATTTTTTTAGCAAAATAAATCAAAGGCCTAGCAGGCTGATTCACAGAGGCATGTCATAATCACCCGGCTCTGCTGGCAAATATGGCCTGTAGTAGTCCTCTACAGGAGGATGTGCCCACATCACGGAGTCAGGGGGCAGCTGCAAAGTGAAGGGGCCCCTGATAGGTATTGGCCCCATAGGCCTAGGGGTAAACACTCTTGTGGACCGTACCGGTCCTGGCATAACTACTGTAGGCTGTAGTGGACTTGGTACCGCCGCCACAAGCGGTCCGGTGGGCTCTGTGCAGCAATTCACAGCAATAGGGGGTCTTCTTTGGGACCTTGACGGAGCAACATTAGTAGAAGGTGGTTTACGGGTGGTGACAGGCACCCTTACCTCGTCCTTCTTAGGCGGCGTCTGGATCCTGGCGGTGGCAATCTTGCGCAGCTCCCGCAACTTTTCCTCCAGCCGGACAATCTGGTCACCGATGCTTTCCGTGTCGGAATCGCTGTCCTCTGCTGGCGCCTCCGGCGCAGGTACAGTCAACGATTCGTCGGACGTGGCCTCTGCAGGCTCCGGTGGCGCATCGGGCCTCCTACCCTTCCGGATATTCTCCAGGGTAACACGGAGTCCCTTGAGATTTTCCAAGTCCTGGATTGTCTTCTCCCGTCGAGGCAGCTCGGGGGAAGGATAGGGGCTCACCCATTTTTCCAACACGGTTGGCTGCCAGAAGACATTAGGCCCAATGAAGGAGCCCCGCTCCTGGAAGGCGTGGTGGGCCGGTTCTGGAGAGCGTTCAGGTTCCCGCTCGCAGCCAGAGTAGTCTTCTTCTGCCTCTCAGTCCTCAGGTTCTCGCTTGGGACGGGTCACGGCAGTTGCATATGGGCCTCTCAGGCTCTCGGCAGGGGTGAACTCCACCTCCTCTCCCTCGCGGAGGCTATGCTGATACGAAGGGAGGTAGTCTCTTTTGACAGATCTCCTGTTGACGTATAAGTCTCTGCCAGTTAGGTAGTCTTGTATGAACCCGTAGCCACGGGTTTTGTCAAAGGACACCACCAAATCCCTTTCTCCTTTCCAGGCGGGGTTGGGTGTCGGTGTGGCGCTCGTGAATAGTCTTGGTCAGTTCCTCATAATATATTTTAGTCTTTGTATTCCGCTTAATAGCGGCCTCCCGGATCTCTGCCATTAATGAGGACCACTTGAAAGAGGGCTGAAAGAAGTCTCTCCAAGAGCCATAATGGTGCTCTGGTTCTTTCCCCAGTGCCGGGCAGGCGGGTTTCTCCGGTCCCGGAGAGTAGGCCGGTGGAGCGTCCTCAGGCTCTACACCAACATTATTCATTTTTGGTAACTCCGGCGCGGACGTTGCAGCAAAACAGTCCTCACTGTCCAACATGCTCGATCCTTCTCTGGAGAGCGAGAGGATGGCGCCAATAAGATCAGCCAGATCCTCCCATTGCACTGGGAGGCCGCCCCCCAGGTATTCCAGTATATGGAAGGCGGAGTCCATGCTGGCCGACATGCAAATGTCCAGACAGGCTGTGGCGCCTGACCTTGAACCTTTTCCCGCTTTTTCATCACAAAGGCGCCAACTTTTCCCGCCTTTTCGGGATGAAGATGACGCAGCAGCAGTTTCAGCAAGCTCAGCGGCCATCTTTGGTAGAAACGCTGTCTATTCACTGACAGCAAGCAGGATGATGAAAAGTCCACAAAACCACACTCCGATGTGGCGATTTCTTTCCTCTTGATAGCGCAACACTGCACAGCGCTTTTTAGAGGTTTTAGGGACACTTTTAGTATGTTTGTCAGTCCACAAAGTCCACTTTAATAAAACAGGCAATTTGTCACTTTGGTCACAGGGCAACTGTATAAGGCACAAAGTTCACGCTTCTTGCACTAGAAAGCGTGCGTATCCTGTTCGTGACGCCAAAAGAGAGGTGCAGCGTACTCAAGTTAGGTTTAAAAATGTTCCTGGGTGTTGTAGTGCAATTGTGACACTAACCTGAGACAGCTGACTCTCTGCAAGGGCAGGTGATGATAAATAATGTTCGTGACGCCAGTGCCAATTAAACGGAGGCACGCCGTTTGCTGATAGCAGGAATAACTGAGGAACCACGTGATGTTAAAACAGAACTCAAACTTTAGTAGTTATCATACATGGACATAGATGGAAGCGCAGTTCCTTTGCAGACAGTTGGTTGCAGTACATTTGATGCAGGCAATATATAGCAAGGTGACTTCAGAGTGTTAAACACAGGACTTGCAGTACAGGCGGCTTGCACTCTATTCCTGACTGATCCTGGAACATAGAAACTCTTCTCCAAGGCCTGATGCCCTAGCTCTGGCGTATATCCTTGGTTTTATAATTATCAAGTACCTCCTCTGTTGTCTTTAGTACCTCTTGCTTTTCTGGACTTGCCTCTGTCTCTCCCAGTTTCCTCAGGCTGGTTAACTGTGGTGTTCCTGCTTCTGCATATGTGAACTCAGGAGGGGAACCTTCTCCTTGGATCTGGAACCCGGTTACAGGGACTGCAATACCCTCTCCTAGTCTGCAGGCTTCAGGCCTGGACTTGACTCAGACATAGTCTGATCTCCAACTCCAACTCTTTAACTCTAGACTCCAACTCCAGACTCTAGACTGACTTTCCTTTCCCTGACTGGGCCTTATATAAACTAGGGCTCCCTAGCTCCCTAGCTCCCTCTAGTGACTAAGAGCTGAAATGACACCCCTAGCAGGCCTGTACTTGCACATTTTACAGCAACAGGGAAATACATAGCATTACATTACATTACATTTTATAAAGATGACTTATACCAACTTTCCCTTAAATAAGGAGAAACGACAGCACACCAGTGACCCTTCTGTAGTGACGGGCATTACAGCTCCCGTACACTACACTTGCCCTGTATGCCTTGGAGGTGCTGGCCTGCCCTGCAGCCAGTGTACTCTCTGAACGTGTATTTAGCACGGCAGGAGGCGTCATTACAGACAGACGCAGCCGCCTGTCCACAGCCAACGTGGACAAGCTCATGTTCATTAAAATGAACCAGGCTTGGATCCCTCAGGACTTGTCTGTACCTTGTGCAGAATAGACAGTTCTAACAGCCTTAACCATCCTTCCTTGTACTCAAGTGCACTTATTCCTTTTTTTTATTTATATGTCCCAATATTTTGGGGGATACCCCTATGTAAAAATGCAAAATAACACACATCTGTGTTGGCTACCTATTCCTCCTTCGCCGCCGCTTCCACCTAGACTGCCACGTGAGCCTACACAGCCACATCCACCCATTCACCGCCTCCTCAACCTCTTCCTCCTACATTATTCCTATTTTTTTTTTTAAGGTCTTTTAGATATTTATTTATTTATTTCCCTATCCACATTTGTTTGCAGAGCATTTGCCATGCTCTTAAGCACATTTTTCTGCCTTTTGCAGCCCTCTAGCTCTTTACATGACATTTTTACAGTCATTTTAGTGCTCAAAAGTTCGGGTCCCCATTGACTACAATGGGGTTTGGATTCGGGGTCAAGTTCGGGTCCCGAACCCGATTTCTTTTTTTTTAAGTTCGGCCGAACCTGCCGAACCCGAACATCCAGGTGTCCGCTCAACTCTACCCGGGATCTTTCAGATAGTAAGGTCATTGCTTGTGGTGATGTGTCGGTGGTCCTAAGAGGCCGGGACCACAGGCTGAATCGCAAGCTCACCATACCAGAGTTTGTTCTTGCCTTCAGTTTGTACAGAAACGTGATCTGCTCAGTGCGTCCTGACTGGAGGGAAGAACTAGATTTGTATTTGTTCAGAGTAACCAAACTTGGACACAAGTACGGTGGTAATTCCTTTTATGACTACCACTGTTCGTTCTCAGCTAAGGCAGCAGCAGCTCTCAGTCAGTTCCAGTTCCTTACAAACTGGGCCAACATCGACACCAAGATATTTTGCAGGCATTTCGCCGGGCTGAGGGCCCCATCATGCTCCCTGTGCCAATCCATAGTATGGTCTCATAAGGCCGCTCCCGGTACTGAGTTCAGTTCTATAGTGCCGGTTGCCGGGCCCTCTGAACCGCAGAAATCCTCTGGCATGGTAGACAAGTTAGGTAGACCCATCAAAATTCTCGGTAGATCACAGATATGCAACAATTTCAATTACTCATCCTGTAACTATAGTCAGTGTCGTTTGCTGCATATTTGTTCTAACTGCTTCAGAGCCCATCCTAAGTCAGTCTGTTCATTAAAATCGGATAAAAGTTAGATGTGTGTAGTTAACGTAGGTTGCTTGCAACGGTTCTTGCACTACCATCACGACCCAGGTTTTGTGGAATTCCTACAGGTCGCACGTTCAGTTTCCACACTGGGATGTTTGCCCTACCAGAATCTACACACGAATGTAAAAATTTACATTCCGCTGACCGTAACCCAAATGTCTCCGATAAATTGATCACAGCAGAGTTAGTTAAAGGTTTCTTGATAGGCCCTTTTTCATCCTCACCCTTCGAACGGTATGGTCACCGGTAAATTCAGAAAGAAAGAGAGATTGATTATCGACCTGTCTGCCCCGCATGATTTCTCCATTCCTAGCATCGATTCCCTCATTCCGTCAGAAGAAGTCAGCATGAGATATTCGTCCATAGACCAAGCCATCTCAAAGCTATTGCAGTTAGGCCCCGGCTTAATACTGTCAAAAGCTGACATTTCAGATGCCTTCAAATTACTGCCTATAAAGCTGTCTCTGTGGCAGTGGCATGGTATCAAGTGGAGGGATCTTTATTATTTCGCATCCAAACTCACATTTGGCTCCAAGAGTAGCCCATGGTTATTCGACCAGTTAGCCCAAGCTCTCCACTGGATACTAGTCCATGAATTCCACTGCAGTAATATCATTCACTACCTAGATGATTTTCTAATTATCGAACACCCTGACTCCACCACAAAAGACCTTCATTCACTTCTAAACTGTTTCAGTCAACTTGCCGGTCCTGTGTCTCCCAAGAAGGTTGAGGGGCAATCCACAGTCATCACCTTCCTTGGCATCATTTTAGACACCCACAATATGCTAGCCAGGTTCCCGGAAGACAAATTACACAGGATCAGGGAAGTCATCCACAATTTCAAGTTAGCTAGGGTGGTCAAAAAAGTGGAGCTACAGTCACTCTTAGGCCCCTTTCACACGGGCTAATATTCCGCGCGGATGCGATGCGTGAGTTGAACGCATTGCACCCGCACTTAATCCTGACCCATTCATTTCTATGGGGCAGTGCACACGAGCAGTGATTTTCACGCATCACTTGTGCGTTGTGTGAAAATCGCAGCATGCTCCTCTTTGTGCGTTTTTCACGTAACGCAGGCCCCATAGAAATGAATGGGGTTGCGTGAAAATCGCAAGCATCCGCAAGCAAGTGCGGATGCGGGGCGATTTTCACTCACGGTTGCTAGGAGACAATCGGGATGGGGACCCGATCATTATTATTTTCCCTTATAACATGATTATAAGGGAAAATAATAGCATTCTGAATACAGAATGCATAATAAAATAGGGCTGGAGGGGTTAAAAAAAAATAATAATAATTTAACTCACCTTAATCCACTTGCTCACGCAGCCCGGCTTCTCTTCTGTCTTCTTTTTTGCTGTGTGCAGGAAAAGGACCTGTGGTGACGTCACTCCGGTCATCACATGGTCCGTCACATGATCTTTTACCATGGTGATGTCACCGCCAGCTCTCTGAGAAGCTCTGACAGACGTTCTTCTGTACCTCTTGCATGATGTTCTTTGTTTTGGTTTCACTTTGTCATCTCTTTTCTTCTCCCAGCTGTCATCTATTTACACTGATTGCTCCTTTATATTCCCTCCCATACTGCCTCAACTTTGCGGTTTATACTACTTCCTGGATTGTGTTCACTGCTAGATTGCTGCAACTGCTGGTTCCTCAGATAAGTCTTTTCCCTTTATTTGTGTTTCCGTGCTGGCTTGATTCTAGGTGACCCTGACTCCATCCGTATTAAGTGCAGGGAGCCGGTGGTCGTGTCCCCTCACTATTATAGGGTTTTCAGGTGTCACACAGTCTAGGTACGAGGGCATGAAATTATCTATCATAAAGATCTTTGCATGGGCAGAGGCAGTCAGGGAGAGCTCTAGGGGTTTTATTAGGGCTCACCCATATGTTCCTTAGTTTGGGATCAAGTCAGTCGGTTGTTTATTTATAAACTTCCAGTTTTCTGCAACACCATCCGTGACATTATAACTTGCCAAAACCGTCTTAAGCATGGATCCGGTTTCAGCCTTGATTGACCGCATGTCTGGGTCAGATCTCCGTAACTGTGTCTCAGTTTCAGGTGACCGGTTTTCTGCTTGCGTTCATGGAGTTTGTTCTGAGCCTAAGATCTCGCTTCCGGTTACGTTCTCCGGGGGCTAGTGAGAATTTTGTTCGTTTTAGAGAGGCTTGCAAACTCCATTTTCGCCTACTTCCCCATTCCTCTGGTGATGAGGAGCAGAGGGTGGGGATCATCATCTCGCTGCTCAGGGATAAGGCTCAGTCTTGGGCCTTTTCGCTGCCGGTGGGGGCACGGCCCCTCCGATCGGTGGATTAATTTTTTGTAGCCCTGGGGCAGATATATGATGACCCGGATCGTATTGCTCTGGCTGAATCTAAACTGCGTCTTTTATTGCTAGGGTAAACAGTCCGCAGAGATATATTGTTCAGAATTTCAGAGATGGGCAGCTGATACTGGTTGGGAATGATGCTGCACTCCGAAGTCAATTTTGCCATGGTCTTTCGGAGGGATTGAAAGATGCATTTGCCTTTCATGAGAGACCTGCCTCGTTGGAGTCCTGCCATGTCTCGAGCTGTTCATATTGACAGGCGTCCTTAGAGAGAGAGAGAGATCACTCCTTCCTGTCATATTCAGTTCAAGGACAGTAGGGCTGGTCTCATTCAGGTGCGCAGGGGCCTCAGTCTCTCTCAATCCCCTCTGAGCAGGAGGCCAAGCAGCTGGGGTTTGCTTGCCTCTGATAGTAGAGGATTCAGCTCTCAGAGGAGGGTTTGTTTCTGTTGTGGAGGTATAAATCATTTGGCAAATGTTTGCCCCTCTAGGAGATTCAGGGAGTTTTCTGAGGGTAATAAAGAAACAAAAAGAAAAAACCCTCTTTCCATCTGTTACTATTGGCAAGGTTGATGCGGAAATTGAAGATTTGCCGTTTGCTTGTAGTTCCCGTTTTGTCCTACCTGCCAGGGTGGCGCTAGATAGCAAGAACATTGTTTGTGAGATTTTTGTAGATAGTGGAGCAGCTGTCAATCTCATTGATAATCAATTTGCTATAACACATGGTTTCCAGGTATGCACTTTGGGAAAGGATATACCTGTTTTTGCTATCGATTCCGCTCCACACTCTCAAAAATTGTTAAAGTGCATAGTTCACAATATCCGTTTGACTGTGGGTGATGCTCATGTTGAGGATATGTCATGTTTCGCCCTAAGCGGATTACCTACTCCTCTAGTGTTGGGGCTACCCTGGCTCACTAAACATAACCCCACCATTGATTGGCAAGCAAGGCAAATAAATGGTTGGAGTAACTTTTGCAGAGAGAATTGCCTCACGGCGTCTCTTTCAGAGGTTTCTACCAAGACTGTACCATCTTTTCTCTCTGAATTTTCGGATGTGTTTTCAGAGAGTGGTGTCCAGGAGCTGCCCCCTCACTGGGAGTACGATTGCCCTATTATTCTCATCCCAGGCGCCAAGCTGCCAAAATCACGTTTATACAATCTCTCCCAACCTGAAAGGGTCGCTATGCGTACTTATATCTCTGAGAGCCTGAGAAAGGGACACATCCGACCCTCGAAGTCACCTGTTGCCGCTGTTTTTTTTTTTGTTAAGAAAAAAGATGGTTCTTTAAGACCATGTCTGGATTTCAGGGAGCTGAACTGTATCACAATTCGTGACCCTTATCCGCTTCCTCTGTTCCCGGACCTGTTTAACCGGATTGTTGGGGCTAAAGTTTTTTCTAAGTTGGATTTAAGAGGGGCATACAACCTAGTCAGGGTCAGGGAAGGGGACGAATGGAAGATGGCTTTCAATACCCCTGAGGGCCATTTTGAGATTTTGGTTATGCCCTTTGGTTTGATGAATCCTCCAGCCGTCTTCCAACATTTTGTGAACAGCATTTTTTATTATTTAATGGGGAAATTTGTACTGGTGTATCTAGATGACATTATGATTTTTTCTCCTGATTTCAAAACTCATAGGGACCACCTACGTCAGGTCTTGCTCATTCTGCGGGAGAATAAATTGTACGCTAAATTGGAAAAATGTGTGTTTGCGGTTCCAGAAATTCAATTTATGGGTTTTCTTCTCTCCGCTTCTGGTTTTCGCATGGACCCTGAGAAGGTCCGCGCTGTGCTTGATTGGGAGCTTCCTGAGAATCAGAAGGCGCTGATGCGGTTTTTGGGTTTTGCCAATTATTACAGGAAGTTCATTTTGAATTATTCCTCTGTTGTTAAGCCACTCACTGATATGACTAAAAAGGGGGTAGATTTTTCCTCCTGGTCGGTAGATGCACTTAAGGCCTTTTCTAGTATCAAAGAGAGTTTTGCCTCCGCTCCCATCTTGGTTCAACCTGATGTCTCTCTGCCTTTCATTGTTGAGGTGGACGCTTCTGAGGTGGGTGTGGGTGCGGTCTTGTCTCAGGGTCCCTCTCCTGCCAAATGTCGACTTGTGTGCCTTTTTCTCAAGGAAACTCTCCTCCGCAGAGAGAAATTACGATGTGGGAGATAGGGAGTTGTTGGCCATCAAATTAGCTTTTGAGGAATGGCGCCATTGGCTAGAGGGAGCCAGACACCTTATTACCATGTTTACTGACCATAAGAATCTGGCCTACTTGGAATCAGCCAAGAGTCTGAACCCGAGACAGGCCAGATGGTCTTTATTCTTTTCTAGGTTTAATTTTGTTGTTACGTTCCACCCTGGGGTTAAAAATGTGAAGGCTGATGCCCTGTCACATTGTTTTCCGGGAGGGGGGAACTTTGAAGACCCGGGTCCCATTTTGGCTGAAGGGGTGATCGTCTCTGCTCTTTATCCTGATTTGGAGGCAGAGGTTCAGGCAGCCCAGGCAGAGGCTCCTGATCTTTGTCCTCCTGGGAGGTTGTTTGTGCCTCTTGCTTTACGACACAAGGTTTTTAAGGAGCACCACGATACTGTCCTTGCTGGGCACCCGGGGAGTAGAGCGACAGTGGATATCATTGCTCAGAGATTCTGGTGGCTGGCTCTTTGTAAGACGGTTGAGGGTTTTGTGGCAGCCTGCGAGACCTGCGCTCGTGCCAAGGTCCCTCATTCACGGCCATCGGGTTCTCTCCTCCCGTTACCCATTCCTTCCCGTCCTTGGACACATCTGTCCATGGACTTCATTACGGACCTGCCTCGTTCCTCGGGGAAGACTGTGATTCTGGTAGTAGTGTACCTGTGGCGAAACCAACCTCGCCACTGGGTTTTGGAGGGGCCTGGCTTCTGGCCTCTTGCCTCAGGATTATGGGCCCTCTCATCAGCCAGGCCTCATTTGTTCACAAAGGACTTGAACTCACTTGAACTCCTGGTCTAATTCGTGCCATTTTGGGATGTTTAATGTCTGTGTATTGAAAAGGGTTGTGACATTGTATGTTTAAATGGTGATTTCTGTTCTGTTATCCCCACATGTGTATTGGTGATTTCCCTTTGTCTTGAGAGATAATCGGATTGCTCCTCGGGTGTCTCCAGGGCAGAGAGGAGGAAACCATGATGCATTGTGGGGATGTATTGTCTCTGTGTATCCTGAATTGCTACATATCTGTCCTGTGTCGCAGTCTCGCTTCTGGTCCCCTAGGGGCGTGAACGATTGGTTGCTGTACTTACATTGTATGTGTTGTAACATATTGATTGGTTGTATTTCAAAACCCTGTGGGCGGACCTGTATTTGCAACAACTGTAATAAAAACCAGGCTGGGTGTGCCAGCACCTCAGACCACTGCTTGACCCTCAACACGGAGCCTTGTCTCGTTATTGGGGGGATCCGCTGTATGCTGTTAGAGACTGATTGCCAGGAGTGTAAGCTGATTCCTGTTCGTATGCTAGCAGCTATTCGTGAGGTTCCAGTTTGGAGTGCTATTTTGTATCCAGTTCGGGAATTTGATGTTCTGCAGTAGCTGTGCCTGTCTCTCAGAAAGGGGCCTATCGCCTAAACGGATTTTAACCCCTTGTCTGCGGAAATGGTCTGTTACAGTACCATTTTAGCAAAATTGCGCATTTCATTCCATTCCCTGGGTTACCCAATGCTAAAACGCTGGCGCAAGCATTTGTTGATCACATTGTCAAATTGCATGGCATTCCTTCAGACATAGTTTCTGATAGGGGCACGCAGTTTGTTTCCAGATTCTGGAAGGCTTTCTGTTCTCGCTTGGGGGTTCGGTTGTCGTTCTCTTCTGCTTTTCACCCGCAGTCGAATGGCCAGACCGAACGCGTCAATCAGAATCTGGAGACATATCTGCGCTGTTTTGTGGCAGAGAATCAGGAGGATTGGTGTTCTTTTTTGTCCCTTGCTGAGTTTGCTTTAAATAACCGTCGCCAGGAGTCCTCGGATAAGTCACCATTTTTTGGTGCATATGGGTTTCATCCGCAGTTTGGGACATTCTCTGGAGAGGGGTCTTCTGGTTTACCTGATGAGGAGAGATTTTCCTCGTCTTTGTCATTTATTTGGCAAAAGATTCAGGGTAATCTGAAGAGGATGAGTGAGAGATATAAGCGTGTGGTGGATAAGAGACGTGTGCCTGGTCCGGACCTGAATGTGGGTGATCTGGTGTGGTTGTCTACAAAGAATATCAAACTGAAGGTTCCCTCCTGGAAGTTGGGTCCTAAGTTTATTGGGCCTTACAAGATCTTGTCCGTCATCAATCCGGTTGCCTTCCGTCTTGATCTTCCTCAGACTTGGAAGATCCATAATGTTTTTCACAGGTCCCTATTAAAACCGTATGTCCAACCCACTATACCCTCCTCTTTGCATTCTCCTCCGATTGTTGTTGATGGTAATCTTGAATTCCAGGTCTCTAGGAATGTGGATTCTCACATTATCCGCGGTTCTCTCCAGTATCTCGTTCATTGGGAGGGTTATGGTCCTGAGGAGAGGATGTGGGTCCCAGTGGCGGACATTAAGGCCACTCGTCTTATCATGGCTTTCCATAGGTCCCATCCTGAGAAGGTGGGCTCTGAGTGTCCGGAGTCCACTTGTAGAGGGAGGGGTACTGTCACCGCCAGCTTTCTGAGAAGCTCTGGCAGACGTTCTTCTGTACCTCTTGCATGATGTTCTTTGTTTTCGTTTCACTTTGTCATCTCTTTTCCTTCTCCCAGCTGTCATCTATTTACACTGATTGCCTCTTTTTATATTCCCTCCCATACTGCCTCACTTTGCGGTTTATACTACTTCCTGGATTGTGTTCACTGCTACATGCTGCAACTGCTGGTTCCTGAGATAATTATTTTCCTTTATTTGTTTCCGTGCTGGCTTGATTCTAGGTGACCCTGACTCCCTCCGTATTAAGTGCAGGGAGCCGGTGGTCGTGTCCCCTCACTATTATAGGGTTTTCAGGTGTCACACAGTCTAGGTACGAGGGCATGCAATTATCTATCATAAAGATCTTTGCATGATCTTTGCAGTCAGGGAGAGCTCTAGGGGTTTTATAGGGCTCACCCATATGCTCACCCATAGTCTGGGATCAAGTCATTTGGATGTTTATTTATAACTTCCAGTTTTCTGCAACACCATCCGTGACAGGTGATGGATCCACAGTGACGGCACCACAGGTTCTTTTCCTGCACACAGCAAAGAAGAAGACAGAAGAGAAGCCGGGCTGCGCGATCAAGTGGATTAAGGTGAGTTTCATTATTTTAAAAAAAATTTTAACCCCTCCAGCCCTATTTTACTATGCATTCTGTATTCAGAATGCTATTATTTTCCCTTATAACCATGTTATAAGGGAAAATAATACAATCTACAGAACACCGATCCTAAGCCCGAACTTCTGTGAAGAAGTTCGGGTTTGGGTACCAAACATGCGCGATTTTTCTCACGCGAGTGCAAAACGCATTACAATGTTTTGCACTCGCGCGGAAAAATCGTGCATGTTCCCGCAACGCACCCGCACCTTTTCCCGCAATGCCAGTGTGAAAGAGGCCTTAGGCATGCTGAACTTTGCCATGCGCATCATTCCGCAAGGTAGGGCGTTCATTTCTCGTTTGCTCACACTCCTCCCTACAGACCCCTCCCAGGTTAGCCTCATATGCCTGGACGAGCTGATCATTGCCGACTTAAACATGTGGGACCATTTTCTTAGGCAGTGGAATGGCATTTCGCTTTTCATTCCCGAAATATCCAACAACTCTCCCGTAGTTTTTTCTGATGCCGCCGCAAATACAGGCTTTGCAGCTATTTTTGGCGCCCACTGGCTAGCGGACAAATGGCCGAATGAAGTCAGCTCTATCCCAGGTTTCTTTCACACTTTGGCAATTTTAGAACTTTACCCCATAGTAGCAGCTACCCATGTTTGTGGTCAAGATTGGCATGGCCAAACAGTATCATTTGGTTCAGATAATGCCGCATTCTGAATAGCGGGTCATCCAAGTCCCCCACGTTATGTCATTTGTAAGACGTCTGGTTCTTCTTTCTCTACAACATCAATTCCGCTATATATGTTCGCACATCCCCGGGACCAACAATACAGCTGCCGATGCCTTATCTCGATTTAACTTTTCCCTTTTCTCGCAGGTTTGTCCAGAAGCAGACGTCATCGGTGCCACAGTCCCTCCGTACGCCTCTCTGACCCTAATCTAGACGCTCATCCTGCCACAGCTCGTTCGTTGTTAGCCAAATCCCTCTCGCCTAATACTGCTAGGGCCTATCAGACAGGTTGGGGAGTTTTTCGCAAATTCCAGGACAAATTTCCTTAAGGCCACACTGAGTTTGTTGAGTACATTCTAGCATTCATTGGTTACTGTCACACCGATTTGAAACTGGCACACTCCACGGTTAAGTCCTACCTCGCGTGAGTTCAGCATTTCAGAGCCATGAGTCACCCAGATGAGGGTTCCTTGCAGGGCTGGCGCCACCTGTAAGGCGACAAAGGCAGCCGCCTAGGGTGCAATTTAGCAGGGGGTGCCGGAACCGTGCGGTTTGAAAAGAAAAACGTTGGTTAAGTGGCAGCCGGCCAGCAGCGCCCCTCAGGCTGCGCCGCCTGAGCGGCTGAGCGCTCTAGTAAGAATCCCTCAGGCGGCACAGAACTGAGCCGGCGGCCGGAGATGATGTACAGACAACCCAGAGCCTCAGTGAAGCCGTGGGGGCGCAGCAGACCAGAGAGACTGACACCGCTGTCTCTCTGGTCTGACTGAGCTTACCTTCAGGCTGAGGGTGGAGGCCGGAGCTCTGCCGACTTAGATGGAAGACTGGGTAGCTCAAGGGCGCACAGCCGTGCACTGTGCGCCCTGATCTCTACGTTTGCCCCCCCCTGACCCCTCCCACCCTTGAGCACGCAGAGCAGAGAGGGGGTGGAGCGAAGAAGGAAGGGAAGGCCACTGAGCAGCCGAGCAGCCAGCCACCAGCAATTTCCTGCCTCCCAATGCCTTCTGGGACAGAAGTGGGCTCCTGGATTGGAGTGCAGCTGCTTTCCTCTTCCCCAGGGCGACATTAGTGTTTGTCTCCAGTCCCCAGAGTCCCCAGAGCCAGACCAAGAGCCAGACTGCAGCCAGAGACCAGATCATCATATTGTCCTGGTGGTAAGTAGTCAATGCAATATGTTTATTATTTAATTGTTTAGTTATTAATACTACATTGGAAACTAATTTACCTCACATTAAAAGGACACTATAGTCCCAGAACCACTACAGTTTAATGTAGTGGTACTGGTGTCTATAGCCTGTTCCTGCAGAAAAAAGACACTGTGCAGTACTGGTGTTAAAGGAGCACTATAGTGCCAGGAAAACAAACTCATTTTCCTGGCACTATATAGTTGTTAGGAGTGGGGCACCCTCGTGTCCCCCTCCCACTGGGCTGAAGGGGTTAAAACCCCTTCAGCCACTTACCTTTCTCCAGCGCCGGCACTGGGAACTCTTCTCCCCAATCCTCCTCTCAGCTGCGAATGCGCATGCGCACGCTTTCAAAACTATGTTCCGCGTCTCCCCACTGTAATTTCACAGCGAGAAAGCGGCTGTCAGGGAGACAGCTACAAGAAGCTTGATTAACCCTAAGGGAAACATAGCAGTTCTTTTCATTTAAATGCTGAGAAAGGGGTGGAACATATGTGATGTCATGATATGGGCAGATCATCTGATAAGAGCGGGGGTGGCAATTTTTATCTTGCCTAGGGCGGCAAAAATCCTTGCACCGGCCCTGGTTCCTTGTTTTCTATCCATGTCATCAAAGCCACTCTAAAGGGTCTGAGTAAATGTAACAGTGAGAGACGCACTTGCCGGCAACCCATTACCGGACAGGTTTTCCGTGATCTGTCCGACATGCTGGACAGAGAACCTTTCGGTGCCCAGCAAAGTTTAGTAGTAAAAGCAGCCATGTACTTGGCCTTTTACGGTTTCTTGAGACCGGGAGAGTTTACTTCCCCTCCTAACAGTGATAGATTCGTCACCGTCAGACAGCTCAACGCTACCAGAGATGGTTTCATACTCTCGCTAATCTCAGGTAGGCCCCCCGACTCAGGTATCATATTTTCCTACCACACATCGTTGGTGCCCCGTTCGTGTTCTCCAACAGCTATTGACCGTGTTAAATGACAAACTGCCCGATAGCCCATTGCTGCCATTCAACGATACTCAACTCACCTGCCCCCAATTCATAACCCACATTCGTGTGTTGTTGGCTAACCTTGGAATAGACCCCTCCTCAGTATCCGGGCATTCTTTTCACATAGGGGCGGCATCCGCCGCGTCAAAAAACCAAGTACCAGCACATATCATCAAGAGACTAGGTCGCTGGCGTTCCTCTTGTTTTAATGGATATATACCTCACCCGAATTCCGAAATGTCTCATGCTTTTCAAAGTTTGGTGTTGTATCTAGGAGTTATAAAGTTATCTTGAAAGAAATTTGTTGTTTATTCTTGGCCTCCTTCAGGCATCCCCACAACGGCGCGGTTTCAGTACAAATCTAACCGCTTTAGTTATACATCAACAGGTAGGAGTTACGTTCTCCCGTCAGTGCCTCGACCACAAGTTTTAAGGCCGATTCATTGGCCTGTATTTGTGGGAGAGGCACTGCTGCCTATATCATGGCAGTATGCCCCCTCCCTCAATGAACGCTGTTTCAACACTCCTACCCTACCCACCTTCAGCCTCAGTTCCTCACACCAAGGGGATGCCCTCCTTCAGGCATCCCCACAACGGCATGGTTTCGGCACAAATCTAACCGCTTTAGTTATATCTCAACAGGTAGGAGTTACGTTCTCCCGTCAGTGGCCCGACCACAAATATAACTTAATTACTATGTTTGAAATTCTTAATAGTTAGATCTTAATGTGATCTCTTTTAAATTTTAGCCAAAAGAAAAGAAAGCGCAAAATTTTGTTCTGTTAAAGAAAAACGACGAACAACATGCGTAATAAATGATGTTACAGATTTTTGCGACATAACGCCAGTGTTCGCTACACAAGGTACAACGTCTTTTAAAAGGCGCATCACATTTGAGACGTTTCCAGCTGCTTGGCGCTTGTTCGTCGTTTCTCTTTAACAGAACAAAATTTTGCGCTTTCTTTTCTTTTGGCTAAAATTTAAAAGAGATCACATTAAGATCTAACTATTAAGAATTTCAAACATAGTAATTAAGTTATATTAGTGCGCCGCAATATTTTAACTCACGTGCGTTAGGGCACTGGATAATCGGTATCGCCGGATCTTAATTCCGCCAACTGTCGCGGGCGCTGGTGCATGGTTCTGGCGCTTCTGCGGCTTAAGTATTTCTAATGACATTTGCATCACTACAGGGCTTTTGAAAAACTTAAATTACAAGAATCGAATAAACATTAATGTTTATACACGTTTGAAGCTATAGACATTGTTATTTCAGACGTAGTCAGAGAACATTACCGATCGTGTTCGATTTCTTTGACCGCGCTCTGGAAACACCGGTAGCTTCCATTTTTCTTTTTCAACGCTGCGATTTTAGAAAAGCGTATTAGGATTAAAGATAATGCTTAAAATTAGAATACATCGACAATACGGGTTACGCCTTACTCTGTTTGTGAAGCTTGCGCTTGCTGTTGTAAATCATCGTCCGTGAGATCTGTTAGATCATGAAAAGTATACATTTTTCTTTTCAAGCGCTGCGATTTTCAAAAGAGTATTAGAAATATAGACAGTGTTTAAAAATAGAATACATCAACAATGTGGATAGCTACTTACTCTGATTGGGGCGCTTGCGCTGCTGTTTCACGGCAGCCGGCACTGGTGTAGATAGATCGATAATAGCCGGAGGGTCGTTCTCCTTTAGCTCCTCAGAATTGTTGGTGATACTAGCCGCCGCGCTTAAATACGTTGTATTTTCTCCACCGGTAACACCGTTCAGGGTTCTTAGAATGTAATCAATGTGCTCGTCAATGATAAACATATATGAAATATAACAAACGTAATAAACATATATGAAATATAACAAGCGCCGCTATAAACTATGTATATATAATAAAAGATTATAACGGTTACGCTTACCGGCCTGTTGCAGCGACGTAGTCATGTAGTCGTCATCGAATAAGATATAGATGCAGTAATGGCCATAAACAGAACTACCAAATGTTTACGAGTCATTTTATAAAAAATGATCGCGTTGTGCTCTCTACTTTGTAGCGAAGCGCATGAAACAATTATGTATACGCTGTTGTAATTACACACAAACTTGTCGGTCCCTAAGTGGTTGTTAAAAATGTAAGTTGACGTGTTGTAAATAAAGAAGAATTAATAAAACTTTTTAAAATGATAAAAATTTTGTCATCCTTGATTTTTATCGTTGCTATTATAATTAAAAGACGCCCGGCCGTGTAGTATACGTCTTTTGGACATGCCCGGGCATGCCAATATATAAAAGTCATATCAAAATTATATCAACGTGATATCAAATCACAAACTGATATAAAAGTGGTATAAAACCATATCAAAATGTTATAAATGGGATATAAAGTGTTAATAAAAACTTATCATTTGATAAGGACTTATAAAGTGATATGAGAAGCTTATCACTTGATATAAAATTTATATTAAAACATATAAAATTATATGAAAATCATATCAAAGTGGGAAGCATTTAGGCGTGGTTTGGGACGGGCGAGGGGAGAGAAATAGGCGGATCTGGGTGGGGTTAGGGAGTTTCTGGGAGGGGATATGGTGTGAAAAAGGGGCGGGCACCTGTCACTGAGTTTGATGAGACATGTCCCACTATACTACTCGTCTTTTTTTCAATAGTGGGACTTTGCGGGGGCTTCTTGCAGATAGCTTGGCTTCACATAGACGTCTTCTAATTGTAACAGTACTCACAGGTAACTTTACACCTTCTTTGATATTCCTTGCCATTTTGGCTATTCTTCTATCGATTCGAATGGTAGTTTTTCACTTTCTTACACATTTTTCAGATTTTGGTTGCCATTTTAAAGCATTTGCCATCATTTTAGCTGAGCAGCCTATCATTTTCTGCACTTCTTTGTATGTTTTCTCCTCTCCAATCAACTTTTTAATCAAGGTACACTGTTCTTCTGAACAATATCTGGAACGACCTATTTTCCTCAGAATTTCAGAGAGAAATGCACTGTAACCAGCATGTGCGACATTTGCTGCCTTCCTTCCTTAAATAAGGGCAATAATTGCCACCTGTTTTTCAAAGAATGAATGACCTCACTAATTGAACTTCACACTGCTATTATTTTGAACATGCCCCTTTCAATTAGTGATTCAATTACACAGAATCAACAGCATGCATGTCATGACTGTTGGCTCTGTTGGATTTCTATTACTCTACTACACCTGCAAGTAAATTATTTGCCATGTAGAAATATCATTTCTACCAAAAACAATTGATCAGGATAGTGATGTCTGACTGCTATTATTTTGAACACAACTGTATATAGTTATGAAAATAAGTATTTCATCCCTTTACAAATGATTACTTGTTACCTGGTGTGACACATAGCAAATCAGTAGGTTACACCATACATCTCAACCTCGCCATGAGTATATATATATATCTGAGAAAAATGGCTGCACTGGCAAATGATGAAAAGTTGGGTGCACGCTCTAAAGGGAATAGGCTTCTTACCCCAATGAATAGTCCAGAAAATGAACGTCACTCCAGTAAATCATGAACAAATGACTCCTTTAATCACCCGTGCGGTACCGCACGGGTGATTAAAGGAGTCATTTGTTCATGATTTACTGGAGTGACGTTCATTTTCTGGACTATATATATATATATATATACACACAGCGAGGTACAGATGTATGATGTAACCGGCTGATTTCCTGCGTTTCACACACACATAAAGATATATATATGTATGTGTGTGTGTGTGTGTAAATACATAAACTGCAATCGTCATTCTGTATTCCAGTAAAAGATCCCGTCCATTATTACATTACATACATCCCCAACTTTACCCCTTAACGCCCGATAACGTACATGTACGTCAGATCTGGACGTGACTTAAAACCCAGTGACGTACATGTACTGCATGGTGATCGGGCGGGTGCAGGAGCTACACCCGATCAGCGGCAGGGGTCCGGCAGTCACTGATAGCCGGACCCCTGCTGCATGCACCAGCATCATTGAAATCACCGATGCTGCGCATTAATCCCTGCACGTCGGCCGCGGTCAACGCTGACCGCGGCACGTGCGAGCTTCAGAAATATTTGGGGTGTCCATCGGGTCCCCGCGCTGCTGTGACGGGGACCAGATGGCAGGAAAGGCAGTCTGATGCCTTCCTTAGCATCATCGCTGCCTTCCGGAGGGCCTCTGAGATCCAGCCCCCTGGATCTCACAGGCAAGCAGGCTGTAAGTGAATTACATTGAGTAATACACTTACAGCCAATGCATTATAATACAGACCTAACCCCACAATACATGACCTAACCCCTCACGATGAACACCTTAAAAAAAATATAAAAAAAAAATGAATAAGCTAAATAAATCATTTTTTTGTCAACTTACATCACTAAAAGTGCAACACCAAGCGAACAAAGGCGTATGACCCCCTAAAATAGTACCAATCTAACGCGTCACCTCATCCCGAAAAAAATCTTAAAACAATCGACACAAAAAAAACAAAAAAACTATGGCTCTCAGAATATGGAGACACTAAAACATGATTTTTTTGTTTAAAAAATGTTGTTATTGTGTAAAACTAAAATAAATAAAAAAGCATACATATTAGGTATCACCGCATCTGTAATAACCTGCTGTATAAAAATATCACATGACCTAACCCCTCAAGTGAACACCGTTAAAAGAATAAAATAAAAAGTGTGTCAAAAAAGCAATTTTTTGTCACCTTACATCACAAAAAGCGTAATACCAAGTGATCAAAAAGTCATATGCCCTCTAAAATAGTGCCAATCAAACTGTCATCTCATACCAAAAAGAATGAGCACCTACATAAGGTCGCCCAAAAAATAAATAAAACCAAGGTTTTTAGAATATGGAGACACCAAAAAAAATTTTTTTTTCTGAAATGCTTTATTACCGTATTTTTTGCCTCATGAGACGCATAACCCCCCCCAATGTGAGGGGAAAATGCCCCTGCGTGTTATGGGCAAATACTAATGAAGCGCTTCTATTATGAAAGCGCTTCATTAGTACCGGAGGATCGGGAAGCGATGAAGGCTCTGTACTCACCGCTTCATGGCCCTCGGCTCGGCTATTGGCTGTGCAGGGCTGCGCACAGCGTGAGGGTGCTCTGTGACCTCACACTGTGCGCCGCGATACACAGTCGACAGCAGGATGAAGAGGATCACGATGGTGAGGAGCGGTGGCGTCCAGGAGCAGGAGAGGTAAGTGAGTTTTTTTTATTTTATTTGCACTGGGGGCTGATGGCTGACATATAGGGGTTGATATATGGGGCTGATGGCTGACATATAGGGGCTGCTGGCTGACATATGGGGGCTGATGGCTGACATATAGGGACTGATATATGCGGCTAATGGCTGAATATATGGGGTTGATATATGGGGCTGATGGCTGACATATAGGGGCTAATGACTGACATATGGGGGCTGCTGGCTGACATGGTGGCTGATAGATGGCTGACATATGGGGGCTGATAGATGGCTGAAGGTTGGAGGGTTGATCTGAGGCATTGTGGGTCTGATCTGAGGTCTGGTTGACATTGGGGTCTGATCTAAGGTCTAATTGACATTGGTGGTCTGATCTGAGGTCTGATTGACATTGGGGGTCTGATTGGGGCTGTAAGCTGAGGTCTGATTAGCTTTGGGGGTCTGATTGCTGGTCTGACCTGAGATATAATGGAAAATTGTTCTCCTCTAAAATCTAGGTGAGTCTTATGGACTGGTGCATCTTATAGGGCAAAAAATATGGTATGTAAAACTGAAACAAACAACCAGTCATATTTTGTATTGTCGCATCCGTAGCAATCTGCTCTATAAAAATACCATATGATCTAACCTGTCAGAAACACTGTAATTAACAAAAAATAAAATCGATGCCAAAACAGCTATTTTTTGTAACCTTTTCTCACATAAAATTTAATATAGAGCAACCAAAAATCATATGTACCCTAAAATAGTACCAACAAAATTGCCACCTTATCCCGTAGTTTCCAAAATGGGGTCACTTTTTGGAAGTTTCTACTTTAGGGGTGCATCAGGGGGGCGTCAAATGTGACATGGCAACTTAAAATTATCCCAGTAAATTTCTGCCCTCCAAAAACCTTATGGAGCTCCTTTCCTTCTGCACCCTGCCATGTGCCCGTACAGCAGTTTATGACCCAAATTGGGTGTTTCTGTAAACTACAGAATCAGAGCAATAAATATTGAGCTTTATTTGGCTATTAACCCTTGCTTTGTTAGTGGAATTTTTTTTATTAAAGTGGTAAATTTGCCAAAAAAGTTAAATTTGCAAATTGTATCTCCATTTTCCATTAATTCTTGTGGAACACCTAAAGGGTTAACAAATTTTGTAAAATCTGTTTTGAATACCTTAAGGGGTTTGGTTTCTAAAATGGGGTCATTTTTGGGTGGTTTCTTTTATGTAAGCCTCACAAAGTGACATCAGACCTGAACTGGTCCTTAAAAAGTGGGTTTTTGACATTTTCAGAAAAATTTCAAGATTGGCTTCTAAACTTCTAAGCCTTCTAACGTCCCCAAAAAATAAAATGGCATTCACAAAATGATCCAAACATGAAGTAGACATATTGGGAATGTAAATGAATAACTATTTTTGGAGGTATTACTATCTGTTATAAAAGAAAATTGAAATTTTGACATTTGTAAATCTTTCAACATTTTTGGTAAATTTGGTATTTTTTTTATAAATAAAAATGAAATTTTTTGACTAAATTTTACCACTGTCATTAAATGCAATATGTGACGAGAAAACAATCTCAGAATGGCTGGATAAGTAAAAGCGTTTTAAAGTTATTACCACAAAAATGTACACGTCAGATTTGCTAAAAAGCCCCTGATGAGGAAGAAGAGGAGAAGGAGGATGTCACCAGCCCCCTCTAGGAGGGTAAATATGTGCACACAGCAATATAATTCTCTATCCATAACATGTACAGAAAAAAAGGACCAAAAATACTCCACACAATGCACTAATTACCCAGTACTCATTAAATAAAAAAAATAAATACAGCTGCAGCAGGAGGACAAAAAAGCAATGCTGGAGATCAAGGAGCAGCCAAAGAAGATATGTGAGCAGCAGCGGCATCTGCATAGGAAGGTGCAGCAGTTGGGGGAGCTGCACCGTAAAGGGATTTTTTGATATTGTTATGTTTTTAATTAATTTTAACCTATATGGTTGCAGTAAGACCCCTTTAGTCCTTGGGCAAACTCATCAGGATCAGGATAGACAGCAGAAGCAGGTAAAGGTCACGGATCCATTGAAGTGGGATTGCGACCTTTATGTATATGTTTGTCATGATTTATACTGTACTGCAGATGTGCCAATATCATAACAATGGATGATGTTAGTGACCCTTAATAGGAGGAGAACCCTCAATGATTTGGTGATGGAGCTAGTTGAGGGACCAAACGGTATGTGCGCCTGATACTGAGATGTTGTGCACCCGTGCAGATATGGTCCAATAAGGGAGAGGTTTGATGTCCTTGACCTCCTGCTTCTTTGTACACCATAATATGGGCACATATCCCTGTGCTACAAGTATTTCAATGACATGTACCTTCACTAAGATGGCGTTGTGTGTAATAGTGCGCATACGTCGGTCTGTGGTCACTTGGATACCACTACTAATATGGCGATTGTTGATTCATAGCTCGAATGCGTAGGCTCAGGGAGGAGCCAGCAAGATCACTTCCTGCTTACATTCTTGCGATGTTTGACGCAGGCACAGTACTTATTACAACACGCCGAGATTTCGGCGATTTGAATACATGAGGTCGCCTCCACTCCTGAATGGTATGTACTGTCATCACTCCACTCCCACACTCCGCTGTGTCACACCATGATCCGGACCTGTATCACCTGTTATTAATTGAATACTTAGCATGATGCACATTAAATAACCATCATGATGCACTGTATTTTTAATATGGATATGGTTTTAT
The DNA here is from genome assembly GCF_905171765.1 of Bufo bufo. Classification (NCBI taxonomy): domain Eukaryota; kingdom Metazoa; phylum Chordata; class Amphibia; order Anura; family Bufonidae; genus Bufo; species Bufo bufo. The sequence goes on along the minus strand of NC_053390.1, from coordinate 449,514,230 downwards.
GTACCAATTTACCTATATGATAGAATTATGTGATCACTACTGGATTTTATGTTTTTAATCATGTTTTTTTTTAATGTGATTTGATTATATTACTTGTTATCATTACCACTTATGCACTTGTGATATCTTTTGATTGGTTAATCTATATACACTGCTCAAAAAAATAAAGGGAACACAAAAATAACACATCCTAGATCTGAATTAATTAAATATTCTTCGGAAATACTTTGTTCTTTACATAGTTGAATGTGCTGACAACAAAATCACACAAAAATAAAAAAAATGGAAATCAAATTTTTCAACCCATGGAGGTCTGGATTTGGAGTCACCCTCAAAATTAAAGTGGAAAAACACACTACAGGCTGATCCAACTTTGATGTAATGTCCTTAAAACAAGTCACAATGAGGCTCAGTAGTGTGTGTGGCCTCCACGTGCCTGTATGACCTCCCTACAACGCCTGTGCATGCTCCTGACGAGGTGGCGGACGGTCTCCTGAGGGATCTCTTCCCAGACCTGGACTAAAGCATCTGCCAACTCCTGGACAGTCTGTGGTGCAACGTGACATTGGTGGATAGAGCGAGACATGATGTCCCAGATGTGCTCAATTGGATTCAGGTCTGGGGAACGGGCGGGCCAGTCCATAGCATCAATGCCTTCGTCTTGCAGGAACTGCTGACACACTCCAGCCAAATGAGGTCTAGCATTGTTTTGCATTAGGAGGAACCCAGGGCCAACCGCACCAGCATATGGTCTCACAAGGGGTCAGAGATTAATAACTTCAATTAAACTATGTGAATTCATATTATCTGTTTAACTCTTTAAGGACCCTGGGATTTTCCATTTTTGTGTTTTTCACTCCCCGCCTTCCCATAGTCCTAACTTTTTTATTTTTTCATTCACATAGCCTTATGAGGGCTTATTTTTTTGTGGGACAAGTTGTACTTTCTAATGGCACCATTTACGGTTGCCTACCATGTAGTAGGAAGTGGGAAAATATATAAAATATATATATATATAATAAAATTATTGGGCAGTTGAAGTGATAAAAAAATGGCAAATTAATGGCAAATGACCGTTTTTATTTTTTTCCCGTTACGTCATTTGACGCATCCTTTATTATTGTTATATTTTAATTGTATGGGCATTTTCGCACGCGGCGATGCCCATGATGTTTATTTTTTTTATTAAGTATTTTTATTTTAAAGGGGACCTTTCATTGGTTTCTAGTAAGTGAGAAAAATATCTGTACCTGCAGGAGTGATGCTGCCAATTGCCTAGTTTTAAAATTAGCGTTCCTGCGCCCCGTTATGGCCCACCGCAAATTTCACGCTCAATATGCCAATACTGAGCATCGGAGCAATGAGGAGGTAAAAAATTCCCTTGTTGTGACGCTCTGCGATGCGATTGGACAGCGCTACAGCCTGGGGATAACAAGACGCCTACAGAGAAAGACTGACTCCTCCCCGTTGCTCCGATGCTCAGTATTAGCATAGTGAGCGCAAAATTTGCAGGGGGCCATAACGGGGCGCAGGGTGGCACCACAGCGGAGGGTACCCCACAGGTACACATATTTATTACATTTACTACAAACCAATGAAAGGTCCTCTTTAAGGAAAGGGGGTGATTTGAACTTTTTTTTTTTTACATTTGTAAAAACATTTTACTTTTTTAACTCACCTTGGGTGACAATAACTGGCAATCATTAGATTGCCCATTGTCTTCATTGATAACTATAGAGCTATCATTAAAGACTTAATTTGCACAATATCAATACAATGCTGCCACCTAGTGGCCTGTATTGGTATAGATCAAATAGGCTCTGAAGACTGCTTGAGGCTTCAGCCTATTGGTGCAGTGTAACAGGTTCCCTGATCTCAGCCGGGGAAAGCTGTTACCGGATCGTAAGTGTGCGACTTCCGCTTCCGGACTGCGCAGATGCAGTGGCATCTGGAAGGGAAAATGTATGCGATTAGCCTTATAGATGATCGCATACAGATGCCGAGGGTCTCTGCTATTGAAATTAGCAGAATCCCAGCAGCTATGGCGCCCGCTGCGCGTGCGAGCGGGTGCAATGTTTGGGAACCAGACCTCCTTAAGGGGTCCTTAAGGGGTTAATTCATCAAAATTACATATTAAAAAAATATTTCCAAAACCAATTGTGTCATTAAAATTTCAGGAGTACCGTTTAAAAACATAATTGAGGTGGCCAAGTACTAATCAGTATGGATCCAATATAGTTTGGTTAACTGCGCATGTCGACACATTGCTTCCGCATTACATAAAGAAACATGTGATGCAATCATGTGATCGCATTGAAGGAGGAACACACACAGGCCGCAAGAGTCCATAAACAGGGCATTCACATGATAACAGATCACGTGTTCGCACCAGAAATTGAATGCAAGCTGAGCCACAAACGCATCCTGTCTATGTGGTCACATGACAGCAACCATGGAAATTAGTAGAATAACTCCCAAAATGGTGACATGGCTTCAAGAATATTATATATACCACAGCTTATATTGCAAAGTGAAAAGCTTTGATTATATAAAAATCGCATGTGCAAATTATCATGACGAGGGTATTGGTTATCCATGTTCGCCTCTACCATTACTTTCATACCCACCTTACTCACCTCTAACCACCATTACACTTTCCCACCCCAGAGCCCTCATCCCAATAAAACTCGGACCACCAATTGGAAATGTAATGGCCACAGCAGCCGTTTATTAAATAACATTTACAACCATAACATAACAATACAGTAAAAAGCCCAATGGGGGGAGGTCCTTGAAGCCCCAAAACATCGAGCTGTCAAACCGGGGTGAGCCATTCTTGCCTCCAGCCGTACCGCCCAGCTCAAAGGCACCATCGAATGACCCCCCCTCGATTCACCACAACCGCTCGGTCCACCTGGAAGTCCAGCCTCCACCGTGGGGCCCCCCCAATTGTCCTCAGATTCCACCGTGCCCAACTCCAAGGACCCCCCACCACCACCACAAGCCGCCGTGACAAAAAACCCACTCCCCACAAAAATCCCAGCACCACAACCCCGATCCCCTCCATTCCAAACTGGCCAAAAAAGGGGAAGGGTGGGTGGGAGCTTTTTCTCTCTACCTAAAATGGCCCCTAGCCTTCCTCTTCCCTGCCTATTTAACCCCTTAACTCCACCCCATCACACCACCTAACCTATCCTAACCTTTCTCCCTGCCAAAGCCCCCTCCCTCTCCCCTAGCCCGACCACTCCCCCCCCCCCCCCAGCTCACTAAACCAAACCCCCGTCATGGGGGCCTCCCCTAAAGGGGGCTCCGCCCCCCCTCAGTCCGGCCACTGCTTGACGAGGGTATTGGTTATCCATGTTCGCCTCTACCATTACTTTCATCCCCACCTTACTCACCTCTAACCACCATTACACTTTCCCACCCCAGAGCCCTCATCCCAATAAAACTCGGACCACCAATTGGAAATGTAATGGCCACAGCAGCCGTTTATTAACCTCTTAAGGACATAGGGCGTACAGGTACGCCCTTGTGCCCTGGTACTTAAGGACACAGGGCGTACATGTACGCCTTGTGTATTTTCGATCACTGCCGTGCGGCTGGCAGTGATCGGAACCCGGTGCCTGCTCAAATCATTGAGCAGGCACCTAGGCTAAATGCGCGGGGGGGTCCCGTGACCCCCCCATGTCGGCGATCGCGGCAAACCGCAGGTCAATTCAGACCTGCGGTTTGCTGCGATTTCTGAAGTTTCTGGTCCCCGCAGTCCCTGACCGCGGGGATCAGAAACTTTATATGCCTAAAAAAAAAGTTTTATTCACCCCCCCCCTGCACCCCCAAATGATTTTTATGGTGGCGGGAGGTGCAGGGGGAGGGTTGCGGGCGGTGTGGGCGGTGCGGGAGGCGGGCGGTGCGGCAGGCGGGATCGCGATCCCCCGCCCTCCTCCCCTTGTATAATCGTTGGTGTCTAGTGGGGATACCAGGGTGCCAGCACATTGCTGGCACCCTGGTATAAACGGCTGACATCTGCGATGCGATGTCAGCCGTTTAACCCTTTCCATACAGCGGTCCGTACGGACCGCTGTATGGAAAAGGTTAACAGCGTAGGGAGCTCCCTCCCTCTCCCATCGGGGGGCTGCTGTGCCTTTGCAGCCCCCCGATGGGGAGGGAGAGAGCCCCCAGAGAGCCCCCCGAGAGATCCCCTCCTTACCCTTCCCCGTCTGCGAAGTTCTGAGCAGACGGGGAAGGTTCCCATGGCAACAGGACGCCTCTCAGGCGTCCTGCTGTCCATGGTGCTGAACAGATCTGTGCTGAAAGGCATAGATCTGTTCAGTGTAAGTAAAATACAGTACAGAACAATATATATTGTACTGTACTGTATTATTCAGACATCAGACCCACTGGATCTTCAAGAACCAAGTGGGTCTGGGTAAAAAAAAAGTGAATAAAAGTGAAAAAAAAGTAAAAATCAAAAAACACATTTATCACTGATAAAAAATGAAAAAAATAAAATTCCCTACACATGTTTGGTATCGCCGCGTCCGTAACGACCTGATCTATAAAACGGTCATGTTACTTTACCCGAACGGTGAACACCATAAAAATAAAAAATAAAAAACTATGATGAAATTGAAATTTTGCCCACCTTACTTCCCAAAAAAGGTAATAAAAGTGATCAAAAAAGTCGCATGTACGCCAAAATTGTAACAATCAAACCGTCATCTCATCCCGCAAAAATCATACCCTACCCAAGATAATCGCCCAAAAACTGAAAAAACTATGGCTCTTAGACTATGGAAACACTAAAACATGATTTTTTTTGTTTCAAAAATGAAATCATTGTGTAAAACTTACATAAATAAAAAAAAAGTATACATATTAGGTATCGCCGCGTCCGTATCGCCCGGCTCTATAAAAATATCACATGATCTAACCCCTCAGATGACCACCGTAAAAAAATAAAAATAAAAACGGTGTAAAAAAAGCCATTTTTTGTCATCTTACGTCACAAAAAGTGTAATAGCAAGCAATCAAAAAGTCATATGCACCCCAAAATAGATGCCAATCAAACTGTCATCTCATCCCGCAAAATATGAGACCCTACTTAAGATAATCGCCCAAAAACTGAAAAAACTATGGCTCTTAGACTATGGAGACACTAAAACATTTTTTTGGTTTTAAAAATGAAATCATTGTGTAAAACTTACATAAATAAAAAAAATTGTATACATATTAGGTATCTCCGCGTCCGTGACAACCTGCTCTATAAAATTACCACATGATCTAACCTGTCAGATGAATGTTGTAAATAACAAAAAAAAAAACGGTGCCAAAAAAGCTATTTCTTGTTACCTTGCCGCACAAAAAGTGTAATATAGAGCAACCAAAAATCATATGTACCCTAAACTAGAACCAACAAAACTGCCACCCTATCCTGTAGTTTCTAAAATGGGGTCACTTTTTTGGAGTTTCTACTCTAGGGGTGCATCAGGGGGGCTTCAAATGGGACATGGTGTCAAAAAAACCAGTCCAGCAAAATATGCCTTCCAAAAACCATATGGTGTTCCTTTCCTTCTGCGCCCTGCCGTGTGCCCGTACAGCTGTTTACGACCACATATGGGGTGTTTCTGTAAACTACAGAATTAGGGCCATAAATAATGAGTTTTGTTTGGCTGTTAACCCTTGCTTTGTAACTGGAAAAAAAATATTAAAATGGAAAATCTGCCAAAAAAGTGAAATTTTGAAATTGTATCTCTATTTTCCATTAAATCTTGTGCAACACCTAAAGGGTTAACAAAGTTTGTAAAATCAGTTTTGAATACCTTGAGGGGTGTAGTTTCTTAGATGGGGTCACTTTTATGGAGTTTATAATCTAGGGGTGCATCAGGGGGGCTTCAAATGGGACATGGTGCCAAAAAAACAGTCCAGCAAAATCAGCCCTCCAAAAACCAAACGGCGCACCTTTCACTCTACGCCCCGCTGTGTGCCCGTACAGTAGTTTACGGCCACATATGGGGTGTTTCTGTAAACAGCAGAGTCAGGGCAATAAAGATACAGTCTTGTTTGGCTGTTAATCCTTGCTTTGTTAGTGGAAAAAATGGGTTAAAATGGAAAATTAGGCAAAAAAATGAAATTCTCAAATTTCATCGCCATTTGCCAATAACTCTTGTGCAACACCTAAAGGGTTAACGACGTATGTAAAATCAGTTTTGAATACCTTGAGGGGTGTAATTTCTTAGATGGGGTCACTTTTAGGGAGTTTCTCCTCTAGGGGTGCATCAGGGGCTTCAAATGGGACATGGTATAAATAAACCAGTCCATAAAAATCAGCCTTCCAAAAACCAAACGGCGCACCTTTCACTCTACGCCCCGCTGTGTGGCCGTACAGTAGTTTACGGCCACATATTGGGTGTTTCTGTAAATGGCAGAGTCAGGGCAATAAAGATACAGTCTTGTTTGGCTGTTAACCCTTGGTTTGTTAGTGGAAAAAATGGGTTAAAATGAAAAATTAGACAAAAAAATGAAATTCTCAAATTTCCTCCCTATTTGCCAATAACTCTTGTGCAACACCTAAAGGGTTAACAACGTATGCAAAATCAGTTTTGAATACCTTGAGGGGTGTAGTTTCTTAGATGGGGTCATTTTTGGGTGGTTTCTATAATGTAAGCCTCGCAAAGTGACTTGAGACCTGAACTGGTCCCTAGAAATTGAGTTTTTGTAAATTTCGGAAAAATTTCAAGATTTGCTTCTAAACTTCTAAGCCTTATAACATCCCCAAAAAATAAAATATCATTCCCAAAACAATTCAAACATGAAGTAGACATATGGGGAATGTAAAGTCATCACAATTTTTGGGGGTATTACTATGTATTACAGAAGTAGAGAAACTGAAACTTTGAAATTTGCAAATTTTTTTCAAATTTCTGTTAAATTAGGTATTTTTTGGTGCAAAAAAAATTATTTTTTTTGACTCCATTTTACCAGTGTCATGAAGTACAATATGTGACGAAAAAACAATCTCAGAATGGCCTGGATAAGTCAAACCGTTTTAAAGTTATCAGCACTTAAAGGGACTCTGGTCAGATTTTCAAAAAATGGCCTGGTCCTAAGGTGTAAAAAGGCTGTGTCCTTAAGGGGTTAAATAACATTTACAACCATAACATAACATAATACAGTAAAAAGCCCAATGGGGGGAGGTCCTTGAAGCCCCAAAACATCGAGCTGTCAAACCAGGGTGAGCCATTCTTGCCTCCAGCCGTACCGCCCAGCTTAAAGGCACCATCGAATGACCCCCCCCCCTCGATTCACCACAACCGCTCGGTCCACCTGGGAGTCCAGCCCCCACCGTGGGGCCCCCCCAATTGTCCTCAGATTCCACCGTGCCCAACTCCAAGGACCCCCCCCACTGCCACCAACGACCGGACTTGACCACCTCAACTCCGGGCGTTCCTCCACAACCTCAGGGCCACCTCAATGCCTTCCTGCAACGCCAAACTCCACATATCCAGCCCCACCGCATTCAAATGCACTCCGTCTGATCTCCAAAAAGTCCCCGTTCCAGCCTCCAAATCCCTATGCTTGACTACCACCGCCCTGTTCCTAGCCATAAAACTGCCCTGTTCACCTTTATCCTCGCCTTATTCACCGCATCCACAGACCTAGCCTCCCTCCACACCTGCCGGGGAACAATATCCGACCATACGGTCACCATATCCGGAAATAACGACCACAACCGTAAGAAATCCCACTTGATCTCCTTTATCAACTCCCGGATAGGCTTCGCCGCCAAATCATTGCCCCCCGCATGTACCACCAACACCTCCGGTGCCCTATCCATTCTCATGAACCTATGAATTTCAGGCAGCACCCCTTTCCAAACCATACCCCGCCTCCTAATCCACCTTACCACCGCAGACTCCCTGTCAAATCCTAGCTGTTGACCGTCCGGCCGAACCGCTGCCCGGACGGCCCCCCAGAAGACATAGGAATGCCCCACAATCTACACCAGAGCGGGCGCCGTATCTGTAACGAGAGAACAAAAAGAACAATTCCGCAGCTTTGCACAAACACAATAAACCTAACACCAACCAACCCTCCTCACTTTATAAGCGATCCAAACGCACATAAGATTTAAACCTCGCCGATTCCCAACGGCCAATCCTCTTAATAACGTCCTCACCCATACCCCATCTAGCCGCTTCTGTCGCTGCCCCGATTCTAAAGGAGTGGCTAGAATACCCCACCTTATCCACCCCCACCCAGCTCAAACACCTCGAAAAAATAGCAGAAAACTGAAAGCGAGACAAAAAGGTGCCATCCGCATGAACCAACAACGGGGACCCGTCCCCACCCCTTATCCCATAATCCCGCAAACATTGAACCGGGCAGATGTCACAATCCTCCACCCGTAAAAGCACCACCTTCTTCCCTTTACCCAACGTATCCGTCTTTGACCGCCGTATAATAAACTCTACCCTATCATCAAACAACCCAACATCCCTCCTCAAAAGTCCCCCAACCCGACTCACCGACGGACAAACCAACTCCCCCACCCGCATAGCCCCAAAAAGGCCAGCGAGAAAGCCAACCGAAACAACCGCGTTTCACCCTCTGACCGACAAACCGTCCGCAACTGCCCCCCCAACTTAAGCAACAACCCAAACGAGACTGGCCTCCTCCCATCCACCCCAGCACCCATCCTCCTCCAACCTTTCAATGCCTGCACCACCAAAAATGACTTTGTCACATCCACCATCCGCCGAGCCTTAAAACCAAAAGCCAACCCGGCCATGTAACTGTTTATCTTGCTAACCGACCAACCCTGCTCCCTACCATGACCCAAAAACATTAGCAAAACCAACTCCGGCTCCTCAATCCCTCCTCCCAAAGCGGCACACCAGTCCTCCCACACCCTCCAAGCCCTCATTTACATATCCCACGTACCCGGAGCTAATGACGCCCGAATAAGCCCCATCAATGCTCCTCCAGCAGCTCCCACAGGCAACCCGGACACTCCAATCCAACCGCCTCCGCCTCCGGAGCCAACTGCCGAAAACGATTCCACTGCGAACGAGAAAGGGCGTCAGCAATACAATTGTCAACCCCCGGCACATGCACCGCTACAACCCAAGCATTAAGTGACAAGCACTCTAACACTAACCGCTGCAGCAGCCGCACCATCAATGTCGACGATGCCGACAGCCCATTTATCGCTTGAACCACCCCCATGTTGTCGCAGTGAAAACGAACCTTTCTGTTCCGGAACCGCTCTCCCCACAACACAACCGCCAGCACAATAGGGAACAACTCCAACAAAGCCAGATTCTTCACCCAGCCCCGTTCCACCCAAACAGCTGGCCACACTCCAGCGCACCATTGACCTCCACAAAAAGCCCCAAAACCTGAACCCCCCGCCGCATCCGTGAATAACTCAAAATCAAACGCCTCAACAACTCCCCCCATAAACAGCGAGCAACCGTTGTACTGGTCCAGAAAAGAACTCCAAACCTGCAAGTCCGCCCGCAGCTCCCTACCCAACCGAATATAATGATGCGGAGCCACCACCCCCCCGGTTGCCTGCGCCAACCGCCTACAGAACACTCGCCCCATGGGCATTTTCCGGCAAGCGAAATTAAGCTTCCCCAACAGCGACTGAAGCTCCCTCAACTGCAACTTTTTTGCCCGAATCGCCCTAGCCACCAAACCTTTCAGATCTTCCAGCTTATCGCCCGGCAACCGACACTCCATCCTCACCGAGTCAATCACTATGCCAAGGAAACTCAATTCTGTTACCGGCCCCACCGTCTTACCTTCCGCCAGCGGGACCCCAAACCTCTCAAAAACCGAGCTCAACGTTGCCAACAATAATGCGCAAACCGGCGACCCCGGGGGGCCTATACACAAAAAATCATCCAGGTAATGAATCAGCGATTCACAACCCGACGAGTCCACAACTGCCCACTCCAAAAACGAGCTGAAAGTTTCAAAGTAAGCGCACGACAACGAACACCCCATGGGTAAACACCGATCCACAAAGAACCCCCCATCCCAAAAACATCCCAACAAATGCTGACAGTCCGGATGAACCGGCAACAACCTAAACGCCGCCTCAATATCCGTCTTTGCCATCAACGCCCCCGCCCCAAAACGCCTCACCCAACCGACCGCCGCGTCAAACGATGTATATACTACAGAACAAACCGCCGGGTCAATACCATCATTGACCGAGGAGCCCCTCGGGAACGACAGATGATGAATCAGGCGAAACTTATTCGCCTCTTTCTTAGGTACAACCCCCAGCGGTGACACCCGCAAATGGTGGCTCTAAAAACGGTGGCTCTAAAAACGGACCCGCCATCCGCCCCAGCATCACCTCCTTCCCCAACTTCTCCCCCACCAACTCCGGATGCTCCCTAGCAGACCGCAAATTCTTCCTGAGCAACACCGCCTCACCCGGAACAAACGGAATTCGAAAACCTTCCGCAAAACCCAAAACCAACAAACCCGCCGCCTCCCTATTGGGGTACCTATCTAAGTACGGTTGCATCCTTTCCAGCCGAACCGGCGTCACCCCCTTTTCCAAAACCATCACCCCCTCTCTGCTTGCCTCCCTTAAAACACTGCGCTGCCCCGTGATTCCCTCCACAGCCTGAGCATTCATGCTTAAATTTACATTTAGGCCCGAACCTACAGGTGCCTTCATTGAAGGCAAAACACAGTCCCCTCGCTGAGGCAACCGCTGTATTGCCCGACCCCCCACTACTACCTTCCCCATGAAAGGGCTGCCCCGAACGCACTGGGGCCGTAACCTTCAGCCATAAGGCAATATCCTTATGGTCCCACCGCATCTCAGGGCGAACCGCCTTCCTCTGCCGGAACTGTTCGTCGTACCGCAACCACGCCACTCCCCCATACACCCGATACGCTTCCCCGATTGCGTCTAAATAACAGAACAACCCCGAACAAGCCTCTGGAGTCTTCTCCCCAATCACACTCGCCAATATCGCGAACGCCTGCAACCAGTTCGCGAACGTCCTCGGTATTAACCTATACCGGCGCTTCTCCTCCTCCTCCCGCTTACCATCTTCCCTTCGCACCCTATCCAGATTGAAGCGTTCCAAAGGAAGCAAGGAAAATATCTCCACATATTCCCCCTTCCAAATCCTCTCCCTCACCTCCGACTTCAAATGCGCCCCCAACGGACCCTCAAAGCAAACATAAACCTCCCCTTTTGCCTTATCATCAACCCGAACAGAATCCTCCTCCCCCTCCGCTCCCGCCTGCGTCTGTACCGACACCCCCACACACGGCAACCCCCGCAGCGGCTCCACTGACGACCCTGCGCTCGCAGCCAAACCTTGCACGCCCCAGGCCTGTAACGGCGTCCCCCCACTCAACCCCCAACTAGCAACCAACCCCGCCAGACCCCCCAACAATTGCCCCTTACTCAACTCTAACTGGGAGACACCCCCCACCCCAGCTCCCACACCCTGCACTACCTGCGCAAGTGGACCCCATGCAATCTCACCTGGCTGCCTGGGCGCTGTGTTCCCATCAGCCGCAAGTCCTGACTCCTGAAGATCCCTCCTCTGCGTCACGCTGTTGCCGTCTCTCTGTCCCCTGGACCCGCTGGGACCAGGGACGTCCCCTCCCGGATAGACCATGCCGCTGGAACCTTCATCCTCACCCTGCCTCCTGGCAGGGCAGGAACGCGCGTTGCAACAGGATCCCTCCACGGTCCGGACCTCCTCACATCTCCTGGGCTCGGCCGACTCCTGTCCCCTGGCTCTATGCAAACCAGGGACGCCGGCTTTAACGATGTCATCATAACTGCTCCTGGGGGTGGAGCCTCTCGTGCTGCTTGCAACCTGGGGCCTGCTGCTACCACCGGATCCACATGCAGCAGCCCCGCGCTGAATGCCTGACCTCCCACGCCGGGGGCCGCCCCTGTGCCAGGAGTTACAGAGGCGCCCGCAGTACCCGGTCCCGCTCCCATGCCGTCGCCGCTTGCAGGAGTGGATGGCCGGGCCCGGCCACCCACAAGGCTCCGCCTACAGTGAGGATTCCTCCCACGCCGGGGCCTAGAGGAAGCTGGTGTCGGCGGCACCCGACGTGGAGGGTCCCGGGAGGGGCTCCTAATACGGCGCTGAGCCCGAGGGGGGGAAGTCGATGGGGAAAGGCGCGCCGGCGGCCTGGCCCACCGCGGCCGTAACACAGGTGAGTGAGGCAAGACGGACACCTCACTCGGCCCCCCCAGCAGCAGCTGGATCTGCTCTTGAGCCCACGCTGGGCCCCTCACCTCAGCCGCTGCCCGCAACTCGCCGATCATGGCCTCCAGACGCTGCATCTCTCCGGTGATGTACCAGATTTTTCTCTCTACCTAAAATGGTCTCTAGCCTTCCTCTTCCCTGCCTATTTAACCCCTTAACTCCACTCCCTCACACCACCTAACCTATCCTAACCTTTCTCCCTGCCAAAGCCCCCTCCCTCTCCCCTAGCCCGACCACTCCCCCCCCCCAGCTCACTAAACCAAACCCCCGTCATGGGGGCCTCCCCTAAAGGGGGCTCCGCCCCCCCTCAGTCCGGCCACTGCTTTACATAGTTGTCAAGAAATAACATAAAATAGAAATGTATATATAGATATATATATGTGGCAATAACGCCCCATTCCCAAAACCGGATTACCACACGGAAGAGTATAACTTCAGTCACACCCAACCATGTAGCATGGAAGTCAGGCATTCTGTTCAGGACGACAGACAACACCATGTGTTCAAACATAAATCTGGAATAAAACAAATAAAATAATAATATAATAAAACCCTAAGGCTCCTTTCACACGGACGAGAATTCCGCACAGGTGCAATGCGTGAGGTGAACGCATTGCACCCGCACTGAATCCGGACCCATTCGCTTCAATGGGGCTGTGCATACAGTACAGACCAAAAGTTTGGACACACCTTCTCATTCAAAGAGTTTTCTTTATTTTCATGACTATGAAGGCAAACTGAAAAGACTAGCGTGGTATTAGCAGGAGGTGCTCAAACCCACATGCAGTCGTGCATATATATAGGGGAGCAAATCCTGTACTTGTGGCCCGTTGCTAATGGCGATCCCCAGCAAAAAATGCATACGGTGGAGGATGCCGGCAGCGAACCACAAGTACCACAATAGACATCCTACACAAGGTAGCAATTGTGTGGATGTCATAATCATTATAACAATATAACAAAATAGTAGCAAAGACAGGTGCACTCTGCGGTCTTACTAAACCCTCAAACTGATTTTAAAATTGAGAGATTAGTCAACATGTCTTACGGTGTAGGACATGTCTAAGCCCGGGCACCACGCCAAGGTTTCTCAAGTAGCTCGGGACCTAACACTCTCCTAACTGAGCCGTATGGGCAATACCAGGAGCCAGTGGGCAAATTACAGGAGCATGAGGCCGACTCACAAACAACTCACCAGTTACCTCCAGCATGTAACCTATTTTGTTATATTGTTATATTGATTATGACATCCACACAATTGCTACCTTGTGTAGGATGTCTATTGTGGTACTTGTGGTTTGCCGCGGGCATCCTCCACCGTATGCATTTTTTGCTGGGGATCGCCATTAGCAACGGGCCACAAGTGCAGGATTTGCTCCCCTATATATATGCACGACTGCATGTGGGTTTGAGCACCTCCTGCTAATACCACACTAGTCTTTTCAGTTTGTATATATAGAGATTCCTGGAGGTGTATAAACTCCAATTTAAATGTGCCTGTTTTCCATCTATAGGCCACATTTGGGTGCACCTGTGAGGCCTGGGCTATATCAGCCAGTCTTGAGTGGGACTCGCAGACTCCTCCCTCCTCCCATTGCTAGCATGGTTACATGCTGGAGGTAACTGGTGAGTTGTTTGTTAGTCGGCCTCATGCTCCTGTAATTTGCCCACTGGCTCCTGGTATTGCCCATACGGGTCAGTTAGGAGAGTGTTAGGTCCCGGGCTACTTGAGAAACCTTGGCGTGGTGCCCGGGCTTAGACATGTCCTACACCGTAGGACATGTTGACTAATCTCTCAATTTTAAAATCAGTTTGAGGGTTTAGTAAGACCGCAGAGTGCACCTGTCTTTGCTACTATTTTGTTATATCATGACTATGAAGGCATCAAAACTATGAATTAACACATGTGGAATTATATACATAACAAACAAGTGTGAAACAACTGAAAATATGTCATATTCTAGGTTCTTCAAAGTAGCCACCTTTTGCTTTGATTACTGCTTTGATTACACCTTTTGCAGGTCCTGAAAGAAGAAGAAAGACAATGCCAGCTGCGCGATAAAGTGGATGAGGTGAGTTATGTTTTTATTATTTTTTAACCCTCAATTGACATTATACTTAGCATTCTGTATTAAAGAATGCTATTATTTTCCATTATAACCATGTTATAATAAAAAAATAATAAAATCTACAGAACACCAGACCCAAACCCGAACTTCAGTGAAGAATTCCGGGTTCGAGTCTGGGTACCACATTCAGTTTTTTCTCACGCGCGTGCAAAACGCATTGCACTCACGCGGAAAAAAGTGAACAACGAAACGCAATCGCAGTCAAAACTGACTGAAATTGCGTGCCTACTTGCACGATTTTCCCTGAACGCACCTGCATCGCATCCGGCCCTCACCCGCGACGCCTGTTTGAAGGGGGCCTAAGACAATGATACTAAAACACCAAGCAAAATGAAAATGCAAATGTGATCGCACACTACATCCAGCATTCTGCCCTGCCTCCATGCTGGATGAGACATTGGTGTACATTTTGACCAAAGCGTAATAAGCCACTCACCGCGTCAAGGTCGTCTCATTTGAGTGGTCCCTAACTCTTGTTCCTACCTGTTTATGGGCCATGACAGCCACCAAGCAAAATACCTTCTTTTTTTTTTTCACAGATGAAAAATGATGAGAATAATCCCTCCCTAGCACAGGAAACCCTAAGACAATGAGACTAAAACACGAAGCAAAATAATTTTTTTTTGTTTTTTTCAGACTAACTACAATGACAATAATCCCTCCCTAGTACACGAAATCCTAAAACAATGACACTAAAACACTAAGCAAAAGACTTTTTTTTATTTATTTTTTATAGATGAAAGACGATGAGAATAATCTCTCCCTACTCTAGCACACGAAACACTAAGACAATGACACTAAAACACCAAGCAAAATACTTTTTATTTTTTTCACAGATGAAAGACGATGACAATAATCCCTCCCTAATCTGGCACACGAAACACTAAGGCCCCTTTCACACGGGCGAGTATTCCGCGCGGATGCGATGCGTGAGTTGAACGCATTGAATCCCGACCCATTCATTTCTATGGGGCTGTTCACATGAGCGGTGATTTTCACGCATCACTTGTGCGTTGCGTGAAAATCGCAGCATGCTCCTCTTTGTGTGTTTTTCACGTAACGCAGGCCCCATAGAAATGAATGGGGTTGGGTGAAAATCGCAAGCATCCGCAAGCAAGTGCGGATGCGGTGCGATTTTCACGCACGGTTGCTAGGAGACGATCGGGATGGAGACCCGATCATTATTATTTTCCCTTATAACATGATTATAAGGGAAAATAATAGCATTCTGAATACAGAATGCATAGTAAAATAGCGCTGGAGGGGTTAAAAAAAATAAATTAATTAATTTAACTCACCTTAGTCCACTTGATCGCGCTGCCCGGCTTCTCGTCTGTCTCCTTTGTTGAACAGGACCTGTGGTGAGCATTCATTACAGGAACAGGACCTGTGGTGAAGTCACTCCGGTCATCACATGATCCATCACATGATCTTTTACCATGGTGATGGATCATGTGATGACCGGAGTGACGTCACCACAGGTCCAGTTCCTGTAATGAATGCTCACCACAGTTCCTGCTCAACAAAGGAGACAGACGAGAAGCCGGGCAGCGCGATCAAGTGGACTAAGGTGAGTTAAAATATTTATTATTATTTTTTAACCCCTCCAGCGCTATTTTACTATGCATTCTGTATTAAGAATGCTATTATTTTCCCTTATAACCATGTTATAAGGGAAAATAATACAATCTTCAGAGCACCGATCCCAAGCCCGAACTTCTGTGAAGAAGTTCGGGTTTGGGTACCAAACCCGCGCGATTTTTCTCACGCAAGTGCAAAACGCATTACAATGTTTTGCACTCGCGCAAAAAAATTGTGCGTGTTCCCGCAACGCACCCGCACATTTTCCCTCTTTCGTCGCGTGTGAGGGCCGGACAAGATGCGGGTGCGTTGCGGGAGTAAAGCGTTTTAAGGCGTTTTGCACGCGTGTGAGAAAAATCGGCATGTTTGGTACCCAGACCCGAACACGGACTTCTTCACAGAAGTTCGGGCTTGGGATCGGTGTTCTGTAGATTTTATTATTTTCCCTTATAACATGGTTATAAGGGAAAATAATAGCATTCTTAATACAGAATGCTTACTAAAATGTGACTTTAGGGGTTAAAAATAATAAACTAATTTAACTCTTCTCCTCTTCTTTCTACTTTCTTCAGGACCTGGCTAAAGGACTGTCACGGCTGTGTCAAGGTCTGGTGTAGTGGACCATGACACTTTTGCCGTGCATGCTTGTTGCTGGTGGCAACATGTTGTTTTGCATGTTTTGACACTTCCCCTTTAAGTTGTGTGTCCCTTCCCATCCTGGTGTGTTCGGGGTTAAGATTTGTCTTCCTTGGTGTGGAACTGGGTGTGGTCTCTAGGCTCTATTTATCCTTGTGTTTTGAGCCTGAGTTCTTGTTTTGTCTCCATGCAGCGTACTCAAGTTGTGTGTAATAGAGTTTCTGGGTGTAGTAGTGCAATGACACTAACCTGAGACGGCTGACTCTCTGCATAGGCAGGTGATGGTAGAAATTGTTTGTGACGCCAGTGCCAATTAAACGGTGGCACGCCGTTTGCGGATAGCAGGAATAAATTGAGGAAC
Organism: Bufo bufo; assembly: GCF_905171765.1. Lineage (NCBI taxonomy): Eukaryota > Metazoa > Chordata > Amphibia > Anura > Bufonidae > Bufo > Bufo bufo. The sequence continues at coordinate 449,497,257 of NC_053390.1, read as the reverse complement.
ACGTGGTATTAAAACAGAACTCCAACTTTAGTAGTTTTCATGCAGAGACAATCTTGGAATCGCAGTTCCTTGGCATACAGTCGATTTTGCAATACGTTGATGCAGGCAATTACAGATTTAGCAAGGTGATTACAGAGTGTTGAACATAGGACTTGCAGTACAGGAGCTTGCACTCTATTTCTGTCTGATCCTGGAATATAGCAATTCTTCACCAAGGCCCAATAACCTAGTTCTGGCTTTATATCCTTGGCTATAGCTTTAGAAAGTACCTCCTCTGTTATTTTTAGTACCTCTTGCTTCTCTGCACTTTGCCTCGGTCTCTCTCTCAGCTTCCTCAGGCTCTAGAAGCTTCTGAACTCTCAACTAGACTGACTTTCACTTCCCTGTCTGGGCCTTATATAAACTAGGGCTCTCTAGCTCCCTCTAGTGACTAGAAGCTGGAATGACACCCCTAGCAGGCCTGTACATGCAAGTGTCATAGTAACAGGGAAACACATAGCATTGCATTACATGACATTTTATAAAACTGACATATACCAACTTCTCCATAACTAAGGAGGGACGACAGCACACCAAGTGACACTTTGGTAGTGACGGGTATTACAGTCCCCGTACACTACATACCCCACTGCTTTAAGCTGAGTACGACCTCGTACTCCATCATGGGTCGCCCACCTGGAATCTCTACCTGAAATAGAAAATAGAGACATGCAGGCATACATACATGTAATTCATCTGCATTTACATTTACATCAGCTCCAATTGGCAAAGGTGAAGGGTAGTGACAAGGGGCGTCGTTCTCTTCTCTCAGGATAATGAATGGAACGGGGGCGCTGACCTGGCACAGCGTAACATTATAACCAGGATAGTCCATGACAATGAATAAGTCCATGATAGAACAGCACAATAGATAAAACAGTATAAAAACGGAACTACCCAGGAGTTTCCTGTGGGTGTATCACAGGCAAGGGCTCACGTGGAGGAGTCCATTCTTGCGCACAAATGTCAAGTAAGGTATTGCCAGTGGCAACTGTTTGGGAGGAGACACCACCAGAATAATCAAAGTCCCCTAAACGGACTGGCGGGCGTCCCCTGGTCATCCGGGTGGCCCTTCTCAAAACAGGGGTCTCCTCTTCCCTTGGCAACAAGGTGGAAGAGAGAGGAGCAACAGGAGGGTCTCCATCAGGGAGATCTTGGTCAGGAACAACTGGAACACCTGGAACAATTAGATCCACTAGAGGGGGAACTGGATCCGGGGCATCTTGAACCAGCTCTTCCGGAGGTGAAGTTACAGTAGGTGCCGGAGCAGGCACCAGCAAGTTCAACCAAGGTGTCAGAAGCCAATGCATGGGATCAGCGTCATACCTCAGATTACTAACAGCTTGCATAGGATCCACGGGCTGTATTGCTGACTCTGACACAGGATATTCAGGTCCAGAACTCTCGGCACTGGGTTCTGGTGTCAGGCAGAGCTTCAACCGGTTTCGGTGTACAATTTGGGATCCCTTGTCTTCCCTGGTGATCTCATAAGTGTGAGTTCCAACATTTGGGATTGCAGTGATAACATAGGGACTTCGCTCCCATTTACTGTCCAGTTTACTGGTACGGCGGTTATTCTTTAACCATACCACGGCCCCTATTGTCAAGGGTTCTGCATGGGCTGCTTGATCATAGTCCCTCTGCTGTCGGTCCCTAGCATAGTCCATACGTTCCTGAACAATGGCGTTGGCTGTATTCAATCGCCTTTGATGTTCAGCAACCCAGTCGGTGTTAGGTAATGGGTTAATGCAATCAGGTACATGTATGTCCAATGAATGATCAGCAGGCAATGTCCCTTGGCGCCCAAACATCAAGTAAAAAGGGGTATACCCGGTGGAACAATGTATGGTATGATTGTATGTGAACATGAGCTGTGGCAACAGACTGGGCCAATCTCCTCTGTTCCCAGGAGGCACGGCCCTCAGCATCTCTATCAAGGTCTGATTCATTTTTTCACATAATCCGTTACCTTGAGGATGATAGGCCGTGGTCCGGATCTTCTTACAGTTGTGTAAGCAGCACAGTTCATGGAACAGATGGGACTCAAAAGCCGGTCCTTGATCGGTGAGGATCTTTTCTGGACATCCATAAGGCAGGAGGAAGTGCTTCCAGAACATTTCGGCTGTAGTCTTGGCTGTCTGGTCTCTCACAGGCACTGCTACAACAAACTTTGTGAAATGATCAATAATAGTCATGGCATAAGCATACCCTGAGCGACTAGGCTCCAGTTTCACATGGTCGATGGCGACAAGTTCAAGAGGACGGGTACTTACAATGGGTCTCAGTGGTGCCCTCTGATCATGGTGCTCACTTCGTTTTAAGGCACAGGCTACACACTCCCGACACCACTTCTCCATGTCTTCTCTCATGCCCACCCAGTAAAACCGCTGGCGGATAGTAGCTTCAGTCTTTTGGACCCCAAAGTGACCAGATTGATTGTGGTACATCTCCAACACCATACCTGCATCTCGTCGGGGTATGAGAATCTGGTGCACTCTCTCGTTGGACACTGGGTCTAGGCTTCTCCGTAGCAATAGGCCCTTTTGTATGAAGAGTTGATGGCGCTGTCTCCACAGTTTGATGAGCTCAGGATCTGCACTCTTACGCCGAATCCTCTCAGGGGCTCTGCCACTAGTAATGAAGTCCAACAACTCACCCAGCACTCTACTTTCAGACTGTAGTTTCACCCACCTTTCTTCTTTAGGATCAGGCCTACTGGAGGGTGAAGGTACTGCAGCTCTGTTATTGGTAGCTCGAGCCTGATCCTGTTGAGCAAATTTGTTATAGAAAGCCGGCATCTCTACATCTTCCCAAGCATCTCGCACATCATCAGGAGCTGTCTCTGTGGGAAGCCTAGATAAAGCATCAGCATTATCATTAGTACGTCCAGCACGATACTTTACAGAGAAATTATAGTTGGCAAGGCGAGAGGCCCATCTCTGCTCCAAGGCCCCCAATTTAGCTGTATTTAGATGTGCCAGAGGGTTATTGTCAGTGAATGCAATGAACGGAGTGGCGGCTAGATAATCCTTGAATTTTTCTGTCACCGCCCACACTAATGCCAGGAACTCTAGTTTGAAGGAACTATAATTCTGGTCATTTTTCTCAGCTCCTTTCAGGGAGCGGCTTGCATATGCTATCACTCTCTCTTTTCCCTCTTGGATTTGGGCTAACACAGCTCCCAGGCCTCGCTTGCTAGCATCGGTATAAAGATGGAAAGGCTTGCTATAATCTGGATAACCTAACACAGGAGGCTCGGTCAGTTTTTTTTTTAGCAATTGGAACGCTATCTCTCTTTCCTCATTCCACTCAATGGACACAGGAGTTCTAGGACTTTTCTTGGGTTGCCCCCTCAAGAGTTCCTGAATAGGATCAGCTATTTGAGCAAAATGGGGGATAAAACGTCTATAGTAGCCGGCAAAACCAAGGAAACTCCTCACCTCTTTGACGGTAGTAGGAACCGGCCAATTACGGACAGCTGCTAATTTATCAGGGTCAGGTTGCACTCCCTCTCCGCTTACTACATGCCCCAGGTATCTTACTGCAGGTTTGAGCAGGTGACACTTGGATGGCTTTACTTTCAAGCCATATTTGATAAGGATTTCAAATACTTCTGCCAAATGTTTTAGATGGTCTTCATATGTTTTTGAGTACACAATGACGTCATCTAGATACAGCAGCACTGTTTCGAAGTTTTTATGACCCAAACACCGTTCCATTAGTTTCTGGAAAGTTCCTGGGGCATTACATAGCCCGAACGGCATACAATTGAATTCGAACAGGCCCATGGGAGTAGTGAAAGCAGTCTTTTCCCTATCTGCAGGGGCCATGGGTACTTGCCAGTAGCCACTGGTCAAGTCCAATGTGGAGAAATAGGCAGAGGAGCCCAGAGCAGTTAGTGACTCCTCAATGCGGGGCAGTGGGTATGCATCTTTGTGGGTTATTTGATTAATTTTCCTATAATCCACACAGAAACGGATACCACCGTCCTTCTTCTTTACAAGGACCAGGGGTGCAGCCCACGGACTACGGCTGTCCCGGATTACATTAGAGTCTTTCATCTCTTGGATCATTTCTTTTACAGTCTGATATGAAGTAGGTGGTAAGGGTCTGTATCTCTCCTTGATAGGAGGATGAGAGCCAGTAGGTATGGTGTGTTGTATGGCACTCACCTCCCCATAATCAGTAGCATGCTTACTGAACGCCTGGTGGTACTCTTTGACCAGGTGTAGGATCCCTTCTTGTTGATGTTGGGGGGTAGTCTCGTCCCCCACATGGAGCTCTTCCCACCAGGGCACTTGTGGCTGGATCACCGGCGAACATCCGCTGTCTGCAGCTGGCGGCTTCTCTGTCACTGGAAGACGAATGATGTCTTGGAAGGACACCTGGGACAGCTGGGCAACACGGCAATGCTTAGTAAGCGCAACAGGATGATTCCTCAGGTTAATCAGACGGACAGGTACTTTACCTTGGGAGACGTTCACCAGGCACTTGGCAGCTCTCACATAAGGGTAATCCTCCATCTGTATTGGTTCCACCAGGGCTGGATAATCTTGGCCTTGGACTCCCAGGACAGCACGACACCATAAAAGAGTTTGAGAATTAGGAGGCAAAGTCACAGGCTTGATATCACTAATCCTGGCAGTACAAATTTCTCCTTTCCCATTAGCAAACCTCTGTTGGGCACTTAACACAGTAATAGTCTTTTGAATCACCCTCCTGGATGCAGAGGAAGCAGTGGGCAAAGTCTGATGTAATACAGCAAGTATTTCTGAATAACAGTTTTTGAAGACATTGGTGCCTAGAATGACAGGATGTCCTCCTCTGTCACCGGCCGGTACTACGATCACTCCCTGTTGAGGCAGGGTTACTTCTCCCACCTGCAGGGTGGGTTCCCAGTATCCATGAATCTTTACTGGTTTGCCATTGCTGGCGATAATTTCCACCCAGGATTCAGGCGGTTGGGTCAACTGGTTGGTGTCCCAGAACTTTTCAAATGCAGGCAGCTGAATAGTAGTGACCTGAGACCCAGTATCTAATAGGGCTTCAAAGGGGACCCCGTTGATCTCTATATTGATTTTAGGATGGGATCCTACATAACGTGGCATCCAATTTGGATCCTCTGGACCTAGTGTTCTACCTCCCGAGGGGTGGTCCTCAGCCTCAGGGGTTGCCCGTTTAACTGCCAGCACGTGGATTCTGTGTGTCCCAGCTTTTTGCAGTATGTACACACGGGCTTCTTGCGACCTCTATTACGCCTCCCAGGATCCCTGGGGTGAGTCTCTTGGTATGGAGGTGGGAACGGCCTAGGAGGTGACAGGAATTCTTCTTCTGTCATTATGGGTTTTTCCCATTCCTCTATTTTTCTGCACACTTTCTCTAGACTTTTAGTGAGGTGATTTACTTGCTCTGTCAGCATGGCAATAGTATCGGTAGCTGACACTTGAACAGCTTGGCCGGCCTCAGCTCGGTTAGTGATAAGCGGTTTTGGCCTGTTGGCTGGTGACTCAGGTGGGGTGCTCAACTCAGGAGATACTGCGGGCCCCAGAATTTTTATAGCCAGTTCTTTAAAGTCCAGAAAGGTACTGTTAGGGTGCTGGGCGGACAGCATCTTTAATTGGGTCCTTATTTGTTCACTAGACACCCCATTGATAAATTGTTCCCTCAGGGTCTGGTCCCGGTTATCAGCCTCTTTGGGATCTATCTGAATTACAGCCCCTAAAGCCTCCTGAAGTGATAGGGCATAGTCACGGAGGGACTCACCGGACTTCTGTTTCTTGCCAAAGAAGTGCATCTTTATCTCTGAGGCAGTCCTAGTTTCAAAAGTGGCCCTGAGGCGGGTGAATATCTGTTCTAGAGTACTCCGCTCAGTAGCAGGCCAGGATAATACCTCCCTGCGGGCAGCTCCCTCCAGCTGCGCTAGCAGGATTTCCATTTGCTGATCGGCATTTATGGGGTACAGTTTGAATAATGCCAGCAACTTTTCTTTAAAGTCTCTTAGGGTATGGGTCTCTCCTTTGTAGCGGGGAAACCATGGGGCCCCAAAATAGTAAGGCATGGTAAAGGGCATCATGCTGGGGGCTATAGGATGATTCGGAGCCGCAAGCTCTCCCGGGGCCGGCTGCTCAGGCACTCCCGGTTCTGACATGGTAGTCTATTGAGATATGGCCACTGGCGACTAAAGGGGCCGGAACACTCCCCTTCCCTCCGGTTACAAGTGCTTACCGGTATCGCCGGGCTTGCGCAGGCCAAGTCTCGCGAGATTCCGGACGTCCTGAGCACCCGATGACGTAGAAGAAGCAGGGCCGCGGCGGTGCGATGATGAAGAGGGGCGGGATTCTCTGTGTCCTTGCAGGGATCCGCCCACAAAGGTCCTCAGCAGCGCGGGAAACTTTACTCCAGGCGGCCGGTGGCCATCTTTAGCAAAACGCTGTCCATTCACTGACAGCAAGCAGGATTGTAAAAAGTCCACAAAACCACACTCCGATGTGGCGATTTTCTTCCTCTTGGTAGCGCAACACTGCACAGCGCTTTTTAGAGGTTTTAGGAACACTTTGGGTATGATTTTCAGTTCACAAAGTCCACTTTAAATAAACAGGCAATTTGTCACTTTGGTCACAGGGCAACTGTATAAGGCACAAAGTTCACGCTTCTTGCACTAGAAAGCGTGCGTATCCTGTTCGTGACGCCAAAAGAGAGGTGCAGCGTACTCAAGTTGTGTGTAATAGAGTTTCTGGGTGTAGTAGTGCAATGACACTAACCTGAGACGGCTGACTCTCTGCATAGGCAGGTGATGGTAGAAATTGTTTGTGACGCCAGTGCCAATTAAACGGTGGCACGCCGTTTGCGGATAGCAGGAATAAATTGAGGAACACGTGGTATTAAAACAGAACTCCAACTTTAGTAGTTTTCATGCAGAGACAATCTTGGAATCGCAGTTCCTTGGCATACAGTCGATTTTGCAATACGGTTGATGCAGGCAATTACAGATTTAGCAAGGTGATTACAGAGTGTTAAACATAGGACTTGCAGTACAGGAGCTTGCACTCTATTTCTGTCTGATCCTGGAATATAGCAATTCTTCACCAAGGCCCAATAACCTAGTTCTGGCTTTATATCCTTGGCTATAGCTTTAGAAAGTACCTCCTCTGTTATTTTTAGTACCTCTTGCTTCTCTGCACTTTGCCTCGGTCTCTCTCTCAGCTTCCTCAGGCTCTAGAAGCTTCTGAACTCTCAACTAGACTGACTTTCACTTCCCTGTCTGGGCCTTATATAAACTAGGGCTCTCTAGCTCCCTCTAGTGACTAGAAGCTGGAATGACACCCCTAGCAGGCCTGTACATGCAAGTGTCATAGTAACAGGGAAACACATAGCATTGCATTACATGACATTTTATAAAACTGACATATACCAACTTCTCCATAACTAAGGAGGGACGACAGCACACCAAGTGACACTTTGGTAGTGACGGGTATTACAGTCCCCGTACACTACATCCAGCCTTGGTGTGTGTTGGAGTGTGGATGTTCCTGGATTCCATCTGTCCAGTGTGAGGGCATCCTAGTTGGACATCGTTTGTCTCGTTTGTCTCCTTTCCCTTCCTCATCTGTTATGTTGTTTGGTGTGGTTCATGTTGGGGTTTAGTTGTCTGTCATGTCTGGTGTTCCATGTCAGGTCGGTTTGGTGTTGTGATCTGCATGGATGTTTGATATTTTCCCCAGTCTGTTGTTGTACCAGAAGCACTGTGTACTTACCTGCCGTCCAGTTGCTGCTTATGGTCTTTTCCCTTCTGTTACTAGGCATGTGGGAGACTCCAATTTATCCGTGTCGTGGATGAATCGGCAGTTACTCATTCCTGACTTCCATATTGCAGGGACCGGTAGGGTCAGTAGGGCCTAGGTTTGAGAGTATGAACCCCCCTACCATCGAGGGCGGCTCATACAGTCAGGAGGTCAGGGATAGGATTAGTTCACCTGAAAAATAGTCGGCACTCACTCTGTTTGCACGTTGCATGGGATAGGAATGAAATCCACGTATATTCAAGGAAAATCCCAGCAGTCGTGTCTTCAATCAATAGGATATTTATTTAATCAAATTAGAAATGTCCACAATCCTGGACGCGTTGCGGCTAGCATGCCTTCATCAGCAGATACAGGTATACAAAATGACCTAGTTTATATAAAGGGATATACTCCTCCCCTCATGACAACATCTCCCACTCCCATTACCTACACAGGTGATGGGAGGGGTGTATAATTAACAAAGAAAATACGCCCATAAGTAAATCACAAAAAATGGGTCTGTGTCTCAGATTATACTTCACAATCACATGTATGCAAAAAAAATGATTCAAAATCATATACACATTTATATATATATATCTCATACATTGCCAGGTATATAAGGCCCCTCACTGAATATTAGATGTCTGAAAAATAGAACATAAGCATAGTATTAGCTTATTAGATAGGCATAATCTCATAATCCCTATTAAGGCCTCTGGGATGTAAAGTATCCAATGTGTGGATCCAATACGCCTCTCTGCGCAGTAACAGCTTCTTTAAATCACCTCCTCTCCTAGGTCTTTTGACCTGTTCCAAAACTTGGAATCTCAACTGAGCTATCCCATGTTTGCACTGTTCAAAATGAGATGGAATAGGTAACAATAAATTTTTTGTACGAATGGTCGATTTATGTTTCCCTAGGAGAGGAGGTGATTTAAAGAAGCTGTTACTGCGCAGAGAGGCGTATTGGATCCACACATTGGATACTTTACATCCCAGAGGCCTTAATAGGGATTATGAGATTATGCATATCTAATAAGCTAATACTATGCTTATGTTCTATTTTTCAGACATCTAATATTCGGTGAGGGGCCTTATATACCTGGCAATGTATGAGATATATATATATAAATGTGTATATGATTTTGAATCATTTTTTTTGCATACATGTGATTGTGAAGTATAATCTGAGACACAGACCCATTTTTTGTGATTTACTTATGGGCGTATTTTCTTTGTTAATTATACACCCCTCCCATCACCTGTGTAGGTAATGGGAGTAGGTGATGTTGTCATGAGGGGAGGAGTATATCCCTTTATATAAACTAGGTCATTTTGTATACCTGTATCTGCTGATGAAGGCATGCTAGCCGCAACGTGTCCAGGATTGTGGACATTTCTAATTTGATGAAATAAATATCCTATTGATTGAAGACACGACTGCTGGGATTTTCCTTGAGGGATAGGATTAGGGCAGCTGTAGGAGGTGACCTGCTCCCTATACTTGTGTTGTGGCCTAGTATCAGTTCCAATTATACGGTGGGGGTTTCCCCCACTCCCCACCGTGACAAGGACCTTTGATGACGTCACTGCGCTCATCACATGTGATGGACCGTGTGATGAGCGCAGTGACGTCACCACAGGTCCTTTTCATCAAAAAAGAAAGAAAACATGCCAGGCTGAGAGTTCAAGTGGATTATGGTGAGTTTATTAATAGTTTTTTTTATTTTTTAACCCCTCCATCACTATTTTAATAAGCATTCTGTATTAGAATGCTATTATTGTCCCTTATAACCATGTTATAAGGGAAAATAATAAAGATCGGGTCCCCATACCAATCGTCTCCTAGCAACCATGCGTGAAAATCTCAACGCATCCGCACTTGCTTGCGTGAAAGGGGCCTAAGACAATTACACTAAAACAGCAAGGAAAATACTTTTTATCAGCTATACTCACTAACTAACCTACACCTGACTTTCTCCCCCTCACTCACTATCTGTATTATCTCTATTGTCTCTAACACCCTGCACTGGAACCTATCAGCTACACTATCACTAACTAAGCTACACTGAGTATCTCCCCCTAACTATCTGTATTACGGTGTGTGTGTATATATATATATATATATATATATATATAATCTCTAACTAACTACAATAGGCGTCGCTACAGGGGGGCAAGGGGGGGGGAATTACCCCCCCAGGTTATTCCTTGTCCCCCGCTGATTCCCCTTTAAAACGCTGGCCGCCGCCGCTAGTGCAGCCAGGGCCATCTTTAACGTACGGCAAATGGAGCAGCTGCCCCGGGCCCAGTTGCCCAGTTGGCCCTGCTGGCCACTGGTGATGTGGTGGGCGGCAGCAGGGCATAGGGAGATGAGCGCTTCCATTGTGGAAGCGCTCATCTCCATAGTCATTTGTATCGCCGTCCTCAGGACAGTGATACAGATGATAGTGCTGTGGAGGGGCAGGGGAGGGGCAGGGGAGGGAGAGGCGTCTCCCTTCCCCGTTCCTCTGATGGAGGTACTTGTTACTGGCACATGATTGGGATTCATCTATGGGGGCACTTGTTACTGGCACATGATTAGGGGCCTCTATTGGGGCACTTGTTACTGGCACATGATTGGGGGGCATCTATGGGGGCACTTGTTACTGCCACATTATTGGGGGCATCTATGGGGACACATCTTACTGCCAAATTATTGGGGGCACTGTGGGGGTCTATGGGGAATATGATTACTAGTATGGGCACTATGGGAGCATTATTACTTCTGGGGCACAGTGGGGTTATGTTAGGGGCACTGTATGAGCACTATTACTACCATGTGTGCTCTAGCAGAGAATTGTTCCTATTGGTGGGACTTTTGGGAGCACTTTTACTGTGGGGGCACCTTGGCACAGTATCAGCTTACCACAATTATTTTTGGGCGACGTTATGTTTAGTGTCAGGGGCACTATTTGTTGGGCGCAGTTATTTTAGGGCACTGTGTGCCAATAATTATTGAAGGGCACTATCTGAATGGTACTACTATTATCAGGGGGTTTCTCTGTTTCTGCAGTATAGTATTGGGGAGCACAGTGGCACAGTATTGGGGGTGGTAGGATGGGAGAGGTTAGTAGTACAGTACTATCTGCACATTGTAAAGAAAAAAGTAATATGCAAAATACTATATATTTGTGTCAGAAGTTGTGTTTTTTTAATTTTTAGAATAATGATACAGCCATTTTATTTGATACTTTTGTGCTGAATCTTTTTTTTATTTCTCTATAGTAAGACACTATAGTCACCAGAACCACAACAGCTAAACGTAGTAGTTCTGGGTGTCTATAGCATGTCTCTGCAAGCTTTTTAATGTAAACACTGCCTTTTCAGAAAAAAAGGCAGTATTTACATTACTGCCAAGGAACACCCCTAGTGGCCACTCATCATTATTAAAGTTTACTACTCTACGAGGTGTGTGCATTTTTTTTCTTGTGTGGGTCTGTTGTGGTGGAGGGCGTGTTTGCATGCTAGGGTGTGGGAAGGCGGGTTCCAGTGGGCCCAAGTAAATTCTTGACAAGGGTCCAATCAATATTAAAGACAGCCCTGAGTACAGCGGCGATCTGTCAGTTTTGCCAAACTGAAAGTACTGCCCATGCTGCCCACCCGCTTCACTACGGGCTCCTCGGCAGTTGGCAGTCAAGTGAATCTTCCCCCGCCCACCTCAGCTGCTATTGGCTGGGAAGGAGAGGGCAGCACTGCCATTGGTTGCCTGTGTATTTCAGACTAGCAGGGCCTGAAGAGGCAGAAAAGAATGCGGCTTGGGGATTTAACATCAGGAAATAATGTTGCGCGACCCTCCCCCTGCCACCACACCTAGGGGAAGAAGGCACGAGGACAGATCACATCAGAACTGTAAGTACCTTTTCTATCTGCGATGCACCCCTGACCAGCGCCCCCTTCATTACATGCACCCCTGACTAGCGCACCTTGCGTTACAAGCACCCCTGACCAGCGCACCCTGAGTTACACGCACCCCTGACCGCCGCATTCTACGTTACAAGCAGAATAAGTAGTATTAGTTGCACACACCAAGAACACCCACAGGTTATTTCACAAAAGGGTGAAGAGTTTGGAGAAGTCAGGAGAAGTGAACAATATAGGACAACATAGCTGATTTGGAAAAAAATCTCCAATTCAGCTCACTTTCCTATTCAGTTATGTTGTCCTAAATTGTTCCCTACTCCAAACTCTTCACTAGTGATGGACGAACATCGGCCGGGATGATTCGCGAACGCGCAAACACGATCAAACGTTCACGAACAGCAAGTTCGCGGCAGGCCACATTCACTTTAATGGCAGACGAACGTGAAAAATCTTCAGGTCATTATTGCAGCCACCAAAAATGAGGCAGTCATCTGACAGAAAACATCAAGTAATTTTGTGGCTGGAGGTATATTAGACGGTCATTGGATATTAATTTTACTGCAGGCCAGTACAAATAGATGTCAAATACATATGTTTAAAAGAACAAAAAAATATAAAATTGGATTAAAAACATGGCTAATGAAATCCCCCCTCTTGAAAAAAAATGTAAAAAAAAAAAAAATGATAATAGTTGAAATTCGATAACACGTGGTCGTCGTCAACAGCTGTTGAATTCCTCCAAGGTCCCAAACATTGGAGGTACATTAGGCGGTCACTGTATAACAATTTTACTATTGGCCAGTTAGATTACAGGCCCCAAAAATTATGCATTCCCCGTACATAAAAGATCAAGTGATTATGTGGCCGGAGGTATATTAGACAGTCAATGGATATCAATTTTACTGCAGGCCAGTGGACTACAGGCGCCAAAAATTATTCATTCACCGTACAGAAAAGAACAATTGATAATGTGGCTGGAGGTAAATTAGGCGGTCACTGTATAACAATTTTACTGTTTGCCAGTTAGATTACAGGCCCCAAAAATTATGCATTCACCGTACATAAATGATAAAGTGATTATGTGGCTGGAGGTATATTAGATGGCCATTCAATATAAATTTTACTGCAGGCCAGTGTAGTACAGGCCCCAAACATTAGGCATTCACCGGACAGAAAAGAACAAGTAATTTTGTGGCTGGAGGTATTTTAGACGGTCATTTGTTATCAATTTTACTGCAGGTCCCCCTCTTGAAAAAAACCAAATGATAATAGTTGAAATTCTATGACACTTGGTCGTCACAGGTGTTGAATTCCTTTAAGGTCCCAAACATTAGGCATTCACCGGACAAAAAAGGCCTTTTATGCCGCTGTATTTACCTAAGACAGGGACCATTATTTGTTCTGGGTGGTGGCGGATATTTGTGGGCTGTCAAGAGGAAATTCAATTAAACGTGGTCGTCACAGGTGTTGAATTCCTCCAAGATCCATGCCACATTCATTTTTAGAAATGTGAGGTAGTCCACACTGTTGTGAGCTAGGCGAGTGCGCTTATCAGTCACAATACCCCCTGCTGTGCTGAACGTTCATTTGGACAGTAACAATATAACAAAATAACAAAGATAGGTGCACTCTGCAGTCTCACTAAACCCTCAAACTGATTTTAAAATTGAGAGATTAGTCAACATGTCCTACGGTGTAGAACATGTCTAAGCCCGGGCACCACGCCAAGGTTTCTCAAGTAGCCCGGGACCTAACACACTCCTACCTGAGCCGTTCGGGCAATACCAGGAGCCAGTGGGCAAATTACAGGAGCATCAGGCCGACTCACAAACAGCTCATCTAGTTACCTCCAGCATGTAGCCATGCTTGCAATGGGAGGAGGGAGGAGTCTGCGAGTCCCACTCAAGACTGGCTGATATGTCCCAGGCTTCACAGGTGCACCTAGATGTGGCCTGTAAATGGAAAACAGGCACATTTAAATTGGAGTTTATACACCTCCAGGATTCTATATATACAAACTAAGAAGACAGATTGGCATTCGCAGGAGGTGCTCAAACCCACTTGCAGTTGTGCATATATATAGGGGAGCAAATCCTGCACTTGTGGCCCGTTGCTAATGGCAATCCCCAGCAAAATGCATACGGTAGGGGATGCCCGCGGCCATCACTCAAAGATGGGCAAGCCAAGAGTTCCATGACAAATTGTGCGAACTCTGGCCACAGGTCAAGCCTGCACACCCAATAGTCCAGGGGTTCCTCATTTCTCAGAGCATCCACATCGGCCGTTAACCCGATATAATTGGACACCTTCCGGTCTAGGCGTTCTCTGAGGCTGGATCCGGAGGGCGGCTGTTGATGGGTTGGCTGCAATGATCTCATATCTGAAGTGACCAACACATCTTCAAACCGCCCTCTTTTTGCATGCGCTGTAGTATTGGTTCTCACAACTGTTTCTCTGTGGGTGGGAATTCCTCTGCCAGTGCCCGCAATAGCAGAATGCAGCATCTCTCGCAGCAAGTCTGGAAATGCTGCATTCTGTCAGCCCTCTGTGATGCTGGTAACATGTCCACCATTTTGTGTTTGTACGTTGCCACCCAGTACTGGTCCTTTCCCTTTATGCTTTTTATACTGGGGACCAAATTCAAACACTGAAGCATGAAGGCCCCCATTTGCACTAAATTGGAGGCAGAGGAGCGGCCTGGCTCCTGCTCATCGCCCAGGAGAATGTCGTCCTCGGTCTCCTCCCCCTATCCATGGACAACACCAGGGATCCCAGAAAGGTTTAAAGCCTGCTCTTCTTGCTTCTTCTCCTCCTCCCCCCAGGCACCATCCTCCTCTGACTCCTCTTTAGACTCCTGCTGACTTGTCTCAGATGGAGTAGCCCCCCTGGGAATTCATTCAGCATTGCGACTTACTCATCTTCCTGCTCCTGCTCCTCGACGGCTTGATCAATGACACTACGCAATGCACGCTCCAGAAAGAAGGCGTAAGGTACGATGTCACAGATGGTGCCCTGGCTGCGACTGACCAGTTTGGTGATCTCATCAAATGGCCGCAGAAGTCTGCATGCGTTGTGCATGAGCAGCCACTGGCATGGCGAAAAAAAAAAGTTCCCCAGAACCTGTCCTGCCACAGAGTTTTTACAGGTAGTCGTTAACGGAATGTTTCTGCTGGAGAAGCCTATCAAGCATATACAAGGTGGAGGTCTAGTGCGTCGGGAAGTCACAAATCAGACGTCTGACAGGCAAGGGGTGTCGCGCGCGGAACGTCAGCAAGGTGAGCCATGGTGGTGTAAGATCTTCTAAAATGGCCAGAGACTTTCTTGGCCTGCCGCAAGACGTCCTGGACCCCGGGGTATTTGGCAACGAATCGCTGCGTGTGTTATTTTGCCCTGTTTCAGCACGCTCAGCAGATTGGCACCGTTGTTGGACACCACTTTACTAACTGTCAAATTGAGCGGGGTTAGCCACTGATCGGCCTGTGACCGCAGAGCTGAAAGGAGTGCAGGACCGGTGTGGCTCTTAGCTTCCAGGTACAACAGCCGCAGCACAGCATGGCAACGTCTCACCTGGCACGTCGAATAGGTTTTGGGGAGCTGGGGGGGTGCAGCGGAAGAGGCGGCAGCAGTGGAAAAGGAGGAGTCAGCCGAGGAGGAGACGGAGGATGGAGTAGGAGGAGAAGAAAAGAGGCAGGCCTGCATGCAATCGTGGCGGTAACACCAAATCCACATGGGTGCCACGGGTTACATGCTTCACGGCCGTCAGAAGGTTCACCCAGTGGGCAGTAAAAGTTATGTACTTTCCATGCCTGTGTTTGCTAGACCACATGTCTGTGGTCAGATGTATCTTGGCAACGACACTGTGTGCCAGAGATACATTCACTTGCTGCTGAACGTGGCCATATAGCTCTGGGATGCCTTTCTGGGAGAAATATTTCCTTCCAGGGACCATCCATTGCGGTGTGCCAATGGCCAGCATTTTTCTAAAGGCCTCCGAGTCCACCAATTTATATGGCAGTAGTTGGTGGGCTAGCAGTTACGACAATCCAGTGGTTAGCCGTTGGGCAAGAGGATTATCCGGCGTCATAATTTTTTTCCGCTCAAACATTTGGGCCATGGAAGCCTGCTGTCACGAGTTGGAGGTCCCAGGAGAGACCACCGCGTCGTCATGCAATAAACAAACGGAAATCAGGTACAGACACATAAGAGTTTATAGCACAAACAAAACAGGGAAGGCAGCACAGACAAAACATGAGCTCTATGTACCGTCAGCACAGTGAGAGAAAACCCCCACTGCGCCACTGTCTAGTAATACTCCAGAGGGGCGTGACTAAGCAACTCCTGGTTTTCACTAGGGCCTCAGAAGGTAAGGTTAGGCTTTGCCGCAAGAAGTTGCCAGGGTCCACTCTGGAGCGTGAACTAGACAGTGACAGCAGGAGCGAATGGACAACAGGTACCAGAAGGTACCGACGGCACATAGGCATACATAACATACAGGCAAATACAAAACAGGGCAACTAATAATACAAGCAGGAGTTCACGCAAGGGAGCAGGAGTGGCAATGAGCAGAGGAGGACTTGCTCCACCAGTAGTAAACTGCATGGCCTTGTCATGCCACTCTGCTGCAAAGGCTTGCTGAACACAGACATCAGAATAAACACAAAGTAACTAAAACATAACTGGCAGAACAGATAACAAGAAAGAGGACATCAAAGAAGACGGGAGAGAACGTAAATGAACAAGTAGGGAAACCCACAGAGCACAGGCAGACAGACACAGATCCCATGGGTCAGCAGCATGGGAGAGAGAGTACAAACCAGGAGCAGGACAAGACAACACACACCAGGAGAGCTGACACAGAACTGAGGAAACCTCAGCCTTATATACAGGTTCCATGGGTGCAGCAGAGAGACCACACCCATGGAGCAGACAGAGGATTAACTCCTAATAGGCACACAGGGGAGTTAACCCATAAAGAACCACAAATGACACAGGAACGAAACTTCAGCGAGGAGTGCCGAACAAGCAATGACGGAAGGTCACAGCCAGAGATAGTGGCTGTGACACCTGCCTTGTGCCAGATGAATGCGCCGACGGCACGGTGGAAGGTGGAGTGGAGGACAAATGGGAGAAGAGAGGAGAAGGAGAAGAGGCAGGACGTGGAGCACCAGGAGTGTGGCTTTGTGGGTTCTGATGGCATTGCTCACACTGGGCTCAGTGATGGGAGGCCAGGTGCCTTCTTAAGGCGGTCGTCCCTAGGTGAGTGTTGGGCTTAGCGCGACTTATGCGTTGACAGCACAGGCTGCAGATGGCAACACTATTAGCAGCAGCTGACAAGTTAAAAAAAGATCACACTGTGGAGCCATGTGCCGGCGTCCTGGGAGCGCAAGATGTGACCGTGCATGGTGGATGGCTCGCTCCAGATACATTTGCAGTCTGCTTTTTGCCTCCTGTGCACTGCGAGTTCTGCCTGCTTCTCCTCCTTCTCCTCCCTATCTGCTGCTCCGTCTCTCCCTCTGAACTCCCCTCCTCTTACTCTCTTGTGGTCACCCACATGACGTCCATCGACACGTCATCATCGTCACCTTCACCACCACTGACATTAGAGATCTCGGAGTAGGCAGCAACAGCGGGGACAACCCTCCTTGGGCTAATCCGGGCACTGTCGTCAGACCGCTGGGTGGCGGCCGTTGCTACCTCCTCTTCCTCATCTGATGCCAAGAATGGCTGCGCATCGGCAAGGTCTGGGAATTGATTGGAAAATAATTCCTCTGACTCGAGTGGAGGGGCTATGGTGGTGGTGGTGTCTTTGGGGGTGCACACAGCAGAGAGTGAGGACGGTGCAAATACAGAGGATGAGGAGGGTACAGAAGAGGAAGGCTGAGTGCGCCACTATTCCAACTCTGGTGCATCCATTCACGTAATCGCACGCACCTTCTCCAACTTCCCACTTAGGGTCCGGCCTGGTGCACCTGCCCAACCCATAGCTCCCCTGCGGAATGGGCGGTCTCATCCTCTGCCGGTAATTTTTTAAAATGACCCTGTGAGAAAGTCCGTATAGAAGAGCAGTATTTGTGGAGGCAGGTATATAGAACCTTTTATTGATTATTTGCTAGAAGCAGGTATATCAAATCCTTTAATCAGTTTTTTGGGGGGCAACTGGTATATCACACCATAGTAACATAGTATATAAGGCCGAAAAAAGACATTTGTTATCCTGCAAGTTGATGCAGAGGAAGGGAAAAAAAAGGGAGGTACAAGCCAATTTTCCCTACTTAAAGGGGTTGTCCGGGTTTAGAGCTGAATCCGGACATACCCTTATTTTCACCCCGGCAGCATCCTTGAGGCTAGCATAGGAGCGATCTAGCGCAGGGCACGGGCTCTTTTGTTTATCAGAACACACTGCTGGGCGGAAACTTCCGCCAGGCAGTGTGTTTGGTGACATCACCGGCTCTGGGTCGGGCTTCCTGGCAGCCCCATGGAGAGCCCCGGTACGTCACCGGAACTTCTAAAAATGCCTTTGCCCTGCGCGATTTAGCGCAGGGCAAAGGAGAGCATCGGAGCATGAACTGCTCCAATGCTCAAGTCAGGATGAAAATGTCTGCCTTGTTCACAGGAGCCCAGAACTGTACACAGTACTCCATGTGTGGTCTGATTAGTGATTTGTAAAGTGATAGGACTATGTTCTCATCACAGGCATCTATGCCCCTTTTGATGCAACCCATTATCTTATTAGCCTTGGCAGCAGCTGCCTGACACTGGTTTTTACTGCTTAGTTTGCTGTTTATTAAAATTCCTAGGTCCTTTTCCAGTTGAAATTATTTGTTCCAATAGCGTTTGTCCCTCTGTATAGCTGCGGTATCTCAGCAAAACCGCACACAACTCCTGCAAATTACAAATGTACTATATGGAAATTATATTATAGGTATATCACACCCCTGCCTCAATCAGTTTTTTTTGGGGGCAAATGGTATATCACACCAGTTGAAATTATTTGTTCCAATAGCGTTTGTCCCTCTGTATAGCTGCGGTATCTCAGCAGCACCGCACACAACTCCTGCAAATTACAAATGCACTATACGGAAAGTATATTCTAGGTATATCATACCACTGCCTCAATCAGTTTTTTGGGGGGGCAACTGATATATCACACCCATTGAAATTATTTGTTCCAATAGCGTTTGTCCCTCTTTATAGCTGCAGTATCTAAGCAGATCTGCATACAACTGCTGCACAATACAAATGCACTATATAGAAATATTATAGGTATATCAGACCCCTGCCTCAATCAGTTTTTTGGGGGGGCAACTGGTATATCACACCGGTTGCAATTAGTTATTCCAATAGCGTTTTTCCCTCTGTATAGCTGCAGTATCGCAGCAGAACCGCACACAACTGCCGGACAATACAAATGCACTATAATATACTTTCTATGTTAGAAAGTATATTATAAGTATATCACACCCCTCAGTATGTGACACCTATCGATAGCACACCTATACCAGTTCTTAAAAGGACTTTTGTTGCCCTATTAGCTGGCGTTTGGTGTCTCTATACTCTCTAACAGTCTGTCCCTGCTCCACACAGCAACCTCTCCCTACACTGGCAAAAAACTGAATGTAAAATGGCGGCCAGATCGGGTTTATTTATAGGGTAGGGGATGTGTCCATGTGCTGAAACTCAATTGGCTGTCCTGTCCTACCTAATGGATATGTCATGGGTCAAAGTTCGGCGCTATGCAAAAAAATATGGCACGTGCGAATATTGCCATATGTTCGCCCGTTTGGCGAATCGCGAACGAGCAAAGTTCGTCGCGAAACTACCGCCGGGCGAACCACAAGGCCATTTCTATTCTTCATTCTTTTGTGAATAAGCCTATGAGCGTCTGTTCATTGGTCTTCTTTAGTGACATGTTTAACATGTGGTAGGCAATTAAGAGTGCCGTGTTTGTGTGAGGGGAGGCGGGGCTTTAATTATTTAAACCTGACTCTCCTGCCCCCACTTGTCGGTTTGAATGCTTTCGAATCGGCTCGTGGGTTGTCTATCCGTTCCAGAGAAGTCGCGTGTCTCTTTGTTAGTTCGTGTGGTCGGCTGCGTCGGGCTCATCGCTGCGGAGAATAGGTAGGCCGGGTGGCTGCACACCCGTCTCGTTATTTATGTCATGTCATGTTATGCTGCCGGGCGTGCCCGCCGGTCCCCAGCCGCACCTGTGACTGCCCGCACTTCCGATCCGCTCCAGGCACCCCGCTCCCACATGCAGCGTCCCCCAGGCTAAACTGTACAACAGCCTCCTCAGTCACCCCTCACCTGTGGCTCCGCTGCGGCGAGTCACACTCCCGCTCTCATACCATCGCGCGCAGTGCAGTGGTCACGCCGGCCATCGGCTCCACAGTGCGGCTCACTGCCCTTCGGCGCTCCAGCAGGTCCTGGTCTGAGAGAGGGCGACACCTACAGGCCATGCTGGTACTGCAGTCCAGGTACTGGGCTCCTTGCTCAGCACCAGTGGCTAGGCACTAAGGCAGGCGTCAGTGGAAAAAAAAATAATAATAATAATTTAAGTATTAAATAAAAAGAGGGTTCAAGGAAGGGGGATGGCCACTACGCCTTGCGCATGCAGCCTGGCCGCCCATAGCCCATACGGTACGTCGGGAGTCAGTCGGTCGGTTTCGGGCGCAGCCGCGACAAGCCGGTGGTTAGCTAGGGAGCGGTTGCGTGGGTGAAGGGTCACTCAGCCGGGGTTCGCTCACTCACATGTCTGTCCTTGTTTATTCAGGTCCACAGGTGGTTGGCTACTTTGCGATACTGTGGGGTTTGTGGCTGTTATGGCCGCCAGGCAAGTCAGGTGTGGTGCGCATGCGTGGGCCACCCCCCTTTTTACTCCTGCGTGGGCTTGGGGGTCTGGGTATGGTGGCCTATCAATGCTCAGGCCACTGGCGCATGTCTTGCAGGGTGGCGCCTACAGTCGTGGCCTTTGGTGGGAAGTTGGAAAAAAATAAATAAAAAATATAGATATAAATTTTGTTTTGCCAGGTCTGTCACCAATACAGACTCGTTATAAAGCCCTGCCACGACTGCAGGCATTTAGTCTGTCACGACTACAGACTCGTTATAAAGCCCTGCCACGACTGCAGGCATCAGTCTGTCACGACTACAGACTCGTTATAAAGTCCTGCCACGACTGCGGGCATCAGTCTGTCACGACTACAGACCCGCTCTAAAGCCCTGCCATGACTGCAGGCATCAGTCTGTCACGACTACAGACCCGTTATAAAGCCCTGCCACGACTGCAGGCATCAGTCTGTCACGACTACAGACTCATTATATAGGCCTGCCACGACTGTAGGCACAAATCTGTTACGACTACAGACTCATTATATAGGCCTGCCACGACTGTAGGCATTAGTCTCATGTCAACAGACTCGTGAGGTAATACTACCACGTCTACAGGCGATGGTCCGTTACCGCTACTCTCGATGTAGGGTCCCCTCACGACTACAGGGGCTAGTCGGTCACATCCACAGACTCGGTCGCACTCCCGTTGACTACAGGCACTGGGTGGGCATCTACGGGTAGTTGCGTCACGACTACGCACGCGGGTCAGCCACGGCCTGGGAGGTCAGCTTTCACGGTCACAGGTAGGTCCGGTCAGGCTTCAGTCTCCCAGCGGGTTCCAGTCACAATAACCAGCCCCTAGGTGAGGGGGGGCACTCCCGCACCGCCGCACAATGCCAGGGAGCTGTGCGGCTCCTCACGCGGCACACGATTCAAACCAGCCGGGGCCCACGGTAAAGGAAGGGCTCCCTCTGATCCGGTGCACATTGCCAGGGAGTGGCGCTGCTCCCCACACGGTACGAGTGTCCAGCCGGCGGGGGGGTCGGCCCTAGCTGAGGAGGGGGGCTCCCCCGCACTGGTGCATTCTGCCAGGGAGCAGCGTGAGCTCCCCACGCGGCTGGGGGTAAAGGCTCCTCGTCTTCAATAAAGTCTGGCACGTGCCGCCGTGCCGTTAGGTAGGCAGGGATCAGGGGAAGGAGTACTAGGCTCGGTCAGGGGGAGCAGATCATAGGCGGTGGCTGGCTTCCTGCTGCCAGCCGTACATAAGGTTCCAAGGGGGTTATTTAGGCACAGGATGTTAGTTAGTCCGTGCAGGTGATCTGCGTTATACCATGCTCTTCATGCTCATACTCAGAGCTGTGCCCATACGGGAGCTGCTTAAGTGGTTTATAGTTAAAAAAAAAAAAATAATAATATTTGAGTCTCTCACGCATGGCTTCTCCGTTTTAGGTTACACATATGACTCCGCCATCTGAGTCTCTCACGCATGGCTTCTCCGTTTTAGGTTTACACATATGACTCCGCCATCTGAGTCTCTCACGCAAGGCTTCTCCGTGTTAGTTTTACACATACGACTCCGCCATTAGAGTCTCTCACGCATGGCTTCTCCGTTTTAGGTTTACACATATGACTCCGCCATTAGAATCTCTCACGCATGGCTTCTCCGTTTTAGGTTACACATATGACTCCGCCACTAGAGTCTCTCACGCATGGCTTCTCCGTTTTAGGTTACACATATGACTCCACCATTAGAGTCTCTCACGCATGGCTTCTCCGTTTTAGGTTACACATATGACTCCGCCATTAGAGTCTCTCACGCATGGCTTCTCCATTTTAGTTTTACACATATGACTCCGCCATTAGTCTCTCACGCATGGCTCCGCCATTAGTCTCTCGCGCATGGCTTCTCCGCTTTAGGTTTACACACATGACTCCGCCATTAGAGTCTCTCACGCATGGAGGAAAAAAAAAAAAGATTCCTCACCAGGCCCAGCTGCGCTGGGACTAGTCTCTCATCTCACCATAGCTAAGAGACTGATGGCCAATTCCTTGGCCAGTAATACTCTGAGGGCTTACAAGACAGCTTGGCGCCTGTTTCAGAGATATGAGAAGCCCAATAGGTGAGGGGGCCTATCACTCACCTATTGGGCTTCGTCAGGGTTTTGCCACTCTCAATTAAACCTGTCCTATAGCACTGTTAACTATACATGGCAGGTATTCAGCACCATTGGTACATGCTACATCCGGACCTACCGTCACTCTTCTCCGCCCACCCGATCAAAGTGGCGTTGAAGGGTTTGCGCAAGATGTCTGTTGTGAAACGACATGTGCGTCAGCCATTTACCGGTAGCTTGTTCAGGCCGTGACAGACAAACTGCAGGGTAAACCGTTCGGGCCGCAGGTTAGCGCTCTGGTAGAAACAGCCTTGTACCTGGCCTTCCATGGATTCCTCAGATCAGGCGAGCTCATGGGCACCAATACGCTGGCTGGGTGCTTGCGGAAAGGTCAGCTCATCCGGCGCGGGTCCATCTATGTCCTCACCTTGGCCTCGTCCAAGACGTCACGGCCGGGGGAATCGGTGGCGGTCAGATACTTTCCCACGGACAGCAGATGGTGTCCGGTGCAGGCCTTGGAGGCTTGGCTGCGTAGTATTTAGGCCAAGCGGCATGTTCTCCTGTACTTGAACTAGGCAATGCCCGGCTAACCACCGCGGCCTTTCTTAGGTACATTCGGGTTTAGTTGACAGGTTCAGGGGTCGGTCCTCTCTGGATCACAGGACATTCCTTCCGCATGGGCGCGGCAGCTGCGGCGTCCATGCATAAGGTGCCAGTACATGTCATCAATTGGTTGGGTCGTCGCAGTTCCGCGTGTTCCATGCGTTATATCCCGGATCCTTAATACGAAATGTCACTGGTTTTCGAGTTTTGGTTTTGTAGTTTCTGTTATCAAGTTTTTCAAACTCCTATGCATGGTTCTTTTGGCCCCTTTAGGCTACCCTTCGATAAGCAGTTCCGGCATAACTCTGCTGCTTCTAGGTAGGGGGGGGGGGGAGTATAGGCTTAGGTAGGGGACCCTCTCATCATGAGCCTATCCGAGCACAAGTGGTAGACAATTAAGAGTGCCGTGTTTGTGTGAGGGGAGGCGGGGCTTTAATTATTTAAACCTGACTCTCCTGCCCCCACTTGTCGGTTCGAATGCTTTCGACCCACCCAGAAGCCCTCCCTTCTTCTCAGGACTCATCATTGGTGTGGCCCCCTTTAGGCTACCCTTCGATAAGCAGTTCCGGCATAACTCTGCTGCTTCTAGGTAGGAGGGGGGGGAGTATAGGCTTAGGTAGGGGACCCTCTCATCATGAGCCGATCCGAGCACAAACAGGATTATTTACACAGCCCTGGTGTTTGCTAAAACTGGTTTAAACTGTAAAGAAAAGTTTCATGTTTCTCTCTTTCTCAGGTCTAAAGCAATACAGAGGAAGAAAGGAAAACTCTTGAAAGCTTGTCTTTTAAGTATTAGGTTACTACAATCAAAAGGTATCCCTGCATACCGCAATACTCTCGTGTTTTGTAATCTTATCTATATATACTTATTTTGTTTTTTTCAGTAGTATTATTAAGTGGTTAAAATTATTAGTGGCCCCCCCCCCCATTTTTGACTATGGTATTTTATGTGGCCCCTTATGTGGCACCCCTATACGAACAATTTCCTAGAGTCGCCACTGACTAACTATATAATGTCCCTAACACTAGTGATGGCCCGAATAGTTCGCCGGCGAATAGTTCCCAGCGAACATAGCTTGTTCGCGTTCGCCGCGGCGGGCGAACATATGCGATGTTCGGTCCGCCCCCTATGCATCATCATTGAGTAAACTTTTACCCTGTACCTCACAGTCAGCAGACACATTCCAGCCAATCAGCAGCAGACCCTCCCCCCCAGACCCTCCCACCTCCTGGACAGCATCCATTTTAGATTCATTCGGAATCTGCATTCTCAGTGAGAGGAGGGACAGTGCTGCTGCTGCTGATTCAATACGGAAAGCGTTAGCTAGGGCAGTGTTCTGTGTCCACAGACTCATCTGCTGTAATGACAGCGTCCTGACAGCACCCCAAAAAGCCCTTTTCAGGGCTGGTACATCAGTCTGCTTTATTTTTTCTTTTTATATATATATATATATATATATATATATATTGCAGTTGCCTGCCCGTGTGTGAGAGGCTGCAGGCTCAGTCACAGACAGTACTGTGTGCACACCATTCATACAGGGTGTGACAGAAAATACCTAGCAGATAAAAAAAAAAATCTATTTAATCTTTTTCTGTGATCTAATCACAGTTGCAAGCCCGTGTGTGTCAGGCCCACACAGACTGTATTGTGGCCACTGGCTAGGCCTCCACTTATATCGTTACAGGGTGTCACTCACTCACAAATACCTCGCAGATAAAAAAAAATTATATTTAATATTTTTCTGTGATCTAATCACAGTTGCAAGCCAGTGTGTGTCAGGCCCACACAGACTGTATTGTGGCCACTGGCTAGGCCTCCACTTATACCGTTACAGGGTGTCACTCACAAATACCTCGCAGATAAATAAAAATTCTATTTAATATTTTTCTGTGATCTAATCACATTTGCAAGCCCGTGTGTGTCAGGCCCACACAGACTGTATTGTGGCCACTGGCTAGTGGCTAGGCCTCCACTTATACCGTTACAGGGTGTCACTCACTCACAAATACCTCGCAGATGGGGGGCGTGGCCTGTGAGTGCATGGAGTAAGACGCACCGTTCACTGCTCCTGCTAGAATCCTGTTCATTTATACTGGAAGCGCACTCAAACTACCTGAAAATACTTTACCTGGTGAGAGGAAGGTGTCCGGTGACTGTGGTGTTGAAATCGGGAGCCTGGAAATGCCGAGGAAATCGTCCAAATTGGCAAAACAAGACCGCCTGGAGAAGGGCCAAGATGGCGCCGAGGGTGGAGAGGCGTCGGCGCTGCAGGAGATGGTGAGCCAGAGCGCGGCAGCTAAACTCAGCAAATATGCCAGACTGGATGGTGGAGTGGGCGATTTGGCTAGCGATAAAGGGACTGATATACCTACCTCCTCTGATCAGGAGGACGATTCCATGGACGGCGACGATCCGGTTTTGGCCGGTTTTGGCCGGTCAGCCGGTACTCAAATCTGCAGCCCCTGCCAAAGTTTCAGTAGGCCCGCGGGCTGATTCTGCAAGGGAGCCCTCATTGAAAGATATAATGGCTGCTGTGGCAAGCTGCAACAGTACCCTTAAAGTGCTCACAGTACAAGTTGGCAGCCTGCGATCAGATGCGTCCATAATCAGGCACGACCTGCACAAGATTTCTGAGCGCACTTCTGATTTGGAAAAGAGGGTGTCCTCACTGGAAGATGTTATTCAACCTCTGCAAATGGCGTCTAAAACGAATGGGAAGGATATAGCTGCCTTATATGCCAAAGCGGATGATTTAGAGAACAGATCGCGGAGAAATAATCTTCGAATTGTTGGAATGCCAGAAAAAACAGAAGGGGCCAATGCTACAGAGTTTGTGGAGAAATGGTTGCACCAGTTATTCCATGAGAAGGGCCTATCTTCCCTGTACGCGGTTGAGCGGGCGCACAGAGTCCCTTCGCGGCCGCTCCCGCCAGGCAGGCCTCCTCGCCCCATACTGGCAAAGATTTTACATTTTAAAGATCGGGACACTATCCTACGCCAGTCAAGGGACAATGACGAGATGGTCCTGAATGGGGTCAGAGTGTCCATTTTTCCGGATTATTCCAATGAGGTGCAGCGAAGGAGGAGCAGATTTATAGATATAAAGAAAAGGGTCAGAGATGGGTGAGGGGTGTGAATTATGAGAGAGTGACATGCGTATGGGGTGTGAGATTCAAACATGCCGTAATCTTTCATCATGACACAGGTGATTAAAGTGTTGAGCTGGAATGTGAGGGGAATGGCTGATGCACGGAAACGACAATGTATATTTCAATATTTGGGTCGGTTTCAGCCAGCTATCTGCTGCCTGCAGGAAACGCATTTGTCCAATGATAATGTGCAGTGGCTGAACAAAAATTGGGTAGGTCATGTGGTACATGCAATCCATTCCTCTCACTCCAGGGGTGTAAGTGTGATTGTGCATAAAAGTATAAGGTATGAACATCTGAAGCAATGTGTGGATGCTGAGGGCAGGTATGTGTGTGTAGTGTGCAAGATTGATGGGATCCAGGTGGTGTTGGTGTCAGTGTATGTGCCTCCACCGTTTGCTTCTCCCTTGATACGGGATATTATGACCTTTGTGGCGGACTTCCCTGGACTGCCGTGGCTGCTAGTGGGGGATTTCAATTGTACATTGAATGACTCCATAGATAGATGTCGGGTAGAAGGAGCCAGTGGATCACCGGGGAGTGTGGCTCTTAAGAATATTATGAGGGAAACTGGTCTACTTGATGCTTGGAGGCTGCGTAACCCGGATAAAATGGTGTTTTCATGTAGATCTGCTATGCATCATTCATTATCACTCATAGATCTGGCTTTGGTTAATGATGTTATGCTACCACTGATAAGAGATGTTATTTATCACCCTCGGTCGTTGTCTGACCATTCCTTGGTGCAGATTGATTTGTGCCTGGGCGTGCTTAGGCAGGGACCGAGGTTGTGGAAATGTAACCCACATTGGCTGAATGTACTTGGTGATCTGTCTGAGATTACTCTGGAGGTCAGGGAGTACTTTTCTATCAATGGAGGGACGGCTTCAATACACGGAGTCTGGGATGCCATGAAAGCGTTTTTGAGAGGTGTACTGATCAAAGAAATTAGTAAGCATAAATCTAAATCCAGAGAGGCAGATGTTAAAGCTCATGTACAAGTAACAGAGGCTGAAAGGGAGTTTGGTAGAATCCCCACCATGGCTAATAGTGAGGCGCTGGAGGTAGCTCAGGAACAACTGAGGTGTCACCTACTACAGGCTGCAGAGAGGAAACGTAGTTTTTATCGCCAAAGATCTTTTGAGGATGGAGAGAAAGTTGGGCATCTGCTCTCAGTGGTTTCTCAGGCACAGAGGGGTTCTTCTTGTATACAAGCAATAAGGGATGGAACTGGGAATAGTAGCCAGGATTCAAAAAGGATATTAGATATTCTAAAAGGTTTTTATGTCTCTCTCTATGCTTCCAAGGCGTCTAGCTCGGAGGAGGCCTTGTCCACCTTTCTGGCTGAGGCTCAGCTTTCAGTGTTATCAGAGGAAGATAGAGAGAGACTGGAAGAGCCGATCACGCTGGAGGAGTTAGAGGTTGCTCTTGGGGAGATGGCGAACGGTAAGGTGCCGGGGGCAGACGGCATACCAGTGGAGGTGTATAAAAAGTTGCAGGGGGTACTTCTTCCTGAATTACTTAAGGTTCTTGAATATTCTCTGGAGACTGGTTCGCTACCACATTCTATGCAGGAGGCTATCATTGTAGTTATTCCTAAGTCTGGGAAAGATCCCAAAGTTCCTGATTCCTATAGACCAATTTCGCTCTTAACAGCAGATGTGAAGCTCCTGGCGAAGGTGCTGGCAAATAGGCTGTCCAGGGTGATCCTAACTATTGTGCACCCGGATCAAACGGGCTTTATGCCTGGGAAATCGACTGCTATAAATATCCGCAGAGTATATGCTAGGTCTGAATATTCCAGCTGATAATGGAGGAGATAGCGGCCTTACTTGCGTTAGACCGCCGCCAGGCGTTCGACAGTGTTGAATGGAACTACCTATGGGAAACCTAGAGAGTTATGGGCTTTGGTGCTCGTTCATTCAGTGGGTGAAGGTGTTGTATTCAAGCCAAAGGCAAGAATCAGAGCTAATGGGGGGCTGTCAGATAGCTTTTCTTTGGCCAGAGGCACAGACAGGGGTGCCCATTGTCACCCTTGTTGTTTGCTCTAGCAATTGAACCACTTGCAGCCCTTATCCGCCTGTCACCCTCATATTGTGGGGTTTAGATATGGTGAGACCGCAAAATAAAGTGGCAATGTATGCTGATGACACTATGTTATTTCTGGGTGACACTCGGGGGCTCTTTGGATGCAGCCCATGGCTTTAATAGATAGATTTTGGTGGCTTCCTCTGGGCTTCGGATAAATTGCAGAAGTCTGCCTTGATGCCGGTAGACGGACAGGCACTCTCTGGTGCGCTAGGCAGATAGTTTGGTACCCTGGGTGGGCAAGTTTAATATTTGGGGCTATATATAACACCTAGATTGCTGGATTTGAAGAACTTAATTTAACTCCTTTGCTAAATACTTTTAGGCTGAAGGCAAGGACATGGGGTAGACTCTTTTTTGTCGGTGGTGGGCAGAGTGAATCTCTTAAAAATGGTAATGATGCCTCAGTTACTATACATATTGAATAATGCCCCTGTATGGATCCCATTTGAGAGATTAGGAAAATACATTCGATTTTCAGAGATCTTATCTGGAAATATGGTCAAGCTAGGATTAAGCTGGAGACGCTGCAATATCCCTAAGTCTGAAGGCGGTTTGGCTGTCCCTAATGCCCTGGATTTATTTCTTAGCCTCTCAGTGTCAACATTTTAAGGTGGGTTGGATGGGAATTTCAGCTATCAGATGTGACGGGGAAGATACTGCAACACTGGTTGGGTAGTAGGGACCTTATGGGTATTCTGGAGGGTGCAGGGATGCATGGGGGGAGGAGAGAAAGCAAACGCTTATAGAGCTTATGAAAAAAGTGTGGGCAAAGGTGAAATTGATCAGGGGTGTTGGTGGGTAGGTGAGCTTTCCCCAGTATGGAACAATTAACTTGATGCCATAATTCATTTCTCTATCAGGAGTCCGGAATTGGGAATCCCATGGAGTAATGAGGATTGGTCAATTGATCGAGGACTAATGTATTTAAATCATTTCAAGGCCTACAGCAGGAATTCAGCATTCCTAAAGTGTGGTTCTATCAATATTTGCAACTGAGACACGCCTATGATGTCACGATGAGGAAGGGTTGCATTATAGCAAAAATGGATGTGGTCCATAAACTGGTTCTCCCAGCTGGAGGAAAGAGAGGTCTGATATCACAGGTGTATACTCTGCTTCTAGACAAATTTTTGATAGGATTCCCTCTGACAAGGATGAGGAAATGGGAAAAGGATCTGGGGGACATCTCTAAGGATCAGTGGGAAGATATACTGGAGGCAGTCCCTAGAGTGTCTGTAAGTGAACAGGGCAAGTTGTCACAACTATTTATCATCCACAGAGTCTACAGTGTTTTTACGGAAAATCGGTGTTAGAACTGATGACAATTGTCCAAAATGCATGGAGGAGGGTGCTGATCTGTTTCATATGCTTTGGTCATGTCCAGTGTTAAGTAGTTTCTGGGATGAGGTGTTGACTTTGATTAATCGTAACCTGGAGTTGAGGGTGCAGAAGGACCCAAAGATCTGTGTGCTGGGATATGTGAAGGAGATTGGTGGGGGAGAGGCTGTCAAGGTGGCAGTTGGGAGACTATTGTATTTGGCCAGGAAGTTGATTGCTTTTAGGTGGATCCAGGGGAGTCCGCCAACAGTGGAGGAATTTGTGAGAAAGGTGCATGATATGTTGACTTTAGGAGGGGAGTGTTTGTTAGCGAGCGGTTGTCCTCAGAAGTTTGAGAAGCCTCTGTGGAATGAATGGTTGTCTCACACTCATGTCGTAATATAATAAGGTCTTGAGAATTCATGCTCTGCTCCGTGGGGGGGGGGGATTGTTGGGTCTAAACAGTCAAATAATTCTGCAATTGTTTATCTTTTTTGGTATATATATTATGTACAATAATTGTTGGAGATGTACCAAGTATTTGGATATGTGATAATGTTTACTACAATTCTTTGTATATGGGATGTGGGAGGGGGGGGGGGGAACAGAAAATTGTAGACACAAACTGTCTTGTAATATGCCAATTTTATTTGAATAATAAAAACGATTTGACTTGAAAAAAAACAATACCTCGCAGATAATAAAAATTCTATTTAATATTTTTCTGTGATATAATCACAGTTGCAAGCCAGTGTGTGTCAGGCCCACACAGACTGTACTGTGCCCACTGCCCGCCACTTATATAGAGTGGCAAAGTACCTTGCACGCATAGTAACACTTATCTAATAAAAAATGACAGGCAGAGGCAGGCCACGCCGCAGGGGCCGTCATGTTCGTGGTGCTGTGATTTCCACTGGCCCTGGAATAATGCCCAGTGTTCAGAGGCCACGTACCCTGAACCCAAAAAAATCTGAGAAAATAGTTGACTGGCTTACACAGGACTCCCAATCTTCAACAGCTTCGCTAAGAACCTTGACGCACCATCCTCCCTCCAGCTCAGCTTTGGTCACCTGCTCTCAAGTTACCACTCTCCCGCCCGCGCCGCCACCACCACCACTACCACCACAGCCACTACAGCCTCTTCACTTGATCCCTCAGAGGAGTTATTTACACATCAGTTGGATGAAATTAGTGATGCGCAACCATTATTGCCAGAGGATGGAGATAACAGGGATATGTCTCAGTCAGGCAGCATTACACACATGGACGTACAGTGTGATGATGATGATGATGTTGTACCCGCTGCTGCTTCCTTTGCTGAGGTGTCAGATACAAGTGAAGTGGTTGATGATGACGATGTGTCCGTGGATGCCACGTGGGTGCCTGCTCGAAGAGAAGAAAAAGAGGGGGAAAGTTCAGAAGGGGAGACAGAGAGAAGGAGGAGACGAGTTGGAAGCAGGGGGAGGTCGTCGCAAGGAGCTAGTGGCACAGTCAGACAGCATGTATCGGCACCCGGGGTCAGCCAGACAGCACGCCAATCAACGCATGCTGTTGCCACCACCAGAATGCCGTCTTTGCAAAGCTCAGCAGTGTGGCATTTTTTTTGTGTGTCTGCCTCTGACAACAGCGATGCCATTTGCAACCTGTGCCAAAAGAAACTGAGTCGTGGGAAATCCAACACCCACCTAGGTACAACTGCTTTGCGAAGGCACATGATCGCACATCACAAACGCCTATGGGATCAACACATGATGACGAGTAGAAACAGAACACAAGCTCAAAGCCACCATCCTCCTCCTGGTCCAGCATCTTCAGCCACATCAACCACTGCTGTCCTCCTTGCCCCCTCTCAACCACCCGCCACTCCGCCTCTCACCTTCAGCAGTTCCATCTCATCTGCCCACAGTCAGGTGTCTGTAAAGGAAATGTTTGAGCGTAGGAAGCCAATGTCAGGGTCACCCCCTTGCTCGGCGTCTGACAGCTGGCTTGACGGAACTCTTAGCCCGCCAGCTTTTACTATACCAGCTGGTGGTGTCTGAGGCCTTCAAAAAATTTGTCGCTATTGGGACACCACAGTGGAAGGTACCCGGACAAATTTTTTTTTCAAAAAAGGCAATCCCAAACCTCTACTCAGTGATTGAAAAGGAAGTCATGGCATCTCTGGCATACAGTGTTGGGGCAAGGGTCCATCTGACCACTGATACTTGGTCTGCAAAGCACGGTCAGGGCAGGTATATAACCTACACTGCGCATTGGGTCAACTTGCTGACGGCTGACAAGCATGGAATGCGTGGCTCTGCAGCGGAGTTGGTGACACCGCCACGACTTGCAGGCAGGCCTACTGCCACCTCCTCTACTCCTCCTACTCCATCCTCTTCCATAACCTCCTCGGCTGAGTCCTCTTCTGCTGTGGTGTCTGGCTGCACATCAACTGAATCCCCCCAGCTCCCCAGGGGCTATTCCACATCCCGGATACGACAGTGTCACGATGTCTTGGGGTTGACTTGCCTGAAAGCAGAGAGCCACACCAGACCAGCACTCCTGTCCGCCCTGAACGCACAGGTGGATCAGTGGCTGACCCCGCACCAACTGGAGATCGGCAAAGTGGTGTGTGACAATGGAAGCAATTTGTTGGCGGCATTGAATTTGGGCAAGTTGTCACATGTGCCGTGCATGGCACATGTGTTGAATCTCATCGTACAACGCTTTGTGTCTAAGTACCCAGGCTTACAGGATGTCCTCAAGCAGGCCAGGAAGGTGTGTGGCCATTTCAGGCGTTCCTACACGGCCATGGCGCACTTTTCAGACATTCAGACTTGATTTGCGACAGCCCGACACGTTGGAATTCAACATTCCTAATGTTCGACCGCCTGCTCCAACAAGAAAAAGCCGTCAACGAGTATTTGTATGACCGGGGTGCTAGGACAGCCTCTGCGGAGCTGGGAATTTTTTTGCCACGTTACTGGACGCTCATGCGCAATGCCTGTAGGCTCATGCGTCCTTTTGAAGTCGCACCGAAGGCACCATCAGCGACCTCATCCCATTTGTTTTCTTCCTGGAGCGTGCCCTGCGAAGAGTGCTGGATCAAGCTGTAGATGAGCGTGAAGAGGAAGAGTTGTGGTCACCATCACCACCAGAAATAGCCTTGTCATCATCGCTTGCTGGACCTGCGGCAACGCTGGAAGAGGAGTCAGAGGAGGAATGTGGCTTTGAGGAGGAGGAAGACCAACCACAACAGGCATCCGAGGGTGCTCGTTGTTGTCACCTATCTGTGACCCGTGGTGTTGTACTTGGCTGGGGTGAAGAACAGACCGTCACTGACATCAGTGAGGACGAGGAACGGGAAATGAGTAGCTCGGCATCCAACCTTGTGCAAATGGGGTCTTTCATGCTGTCATGTCTGTTGAGGGACCCTCGTATAAAAAGGATGAAGGAGAACGACTTGTACTGGGTGGCCACGCTACTAGACCCCCAGTATAAGCAGAAAGTGGCGGAAATGTTACCAACTTACCGAAAGTCAGAAAGGATGCAGCAGTTCAAAACAAAACTAAAAAATATGCTTTACACAGCTTATAAGGGGGATGTCACAGCACAACGGGAATCTAACAGGGGAAGAGGTGAAAGTAATCCTCCTTCTACCACGACCACGGCGGCAAGGACAGGACGCTTTACAGATGTGTTGTTGATGGAGGACATGCAGAGCTTTTTCTGTCCTACACATCGCCACAGCCCTTCGGGATCCAGCCTTAGAGAACAACTCGACCGACAGGTAGCAGACTACCTCGCCTTAACTGCAGATATCGACACTCTGAGGAGCGATGAACCCCTTGACTACTGGGTGTGCAGGCTTGACCTGTGGCCTGAGCTATCCCAGTTTGCGATAGAACTTCTGGCCTGCCCCGCTTCAAGTGTCCTGTCAGAAAGGACCTTCAGTGCAGCAGGAGGCATTGTCACTGACAAAAGAAGTCGCCTCGGTCAAAAAAGTGTTGATTACCTCACCTTCATTAAGATGAATGAGGCATGGATCCCGAAGGGACTGACAGTGGGGGATACGTTTGACTAACAAAAGGCCTGATGACATGCCTTGGCCTCAAAATGGTCCCCACGCTGTATTTAATGTCTGCATACCGGATGACTTTCGTGAATTCTCCGCCACAAACTAGGGTTCAAGCCGCAATGTTTTAGTCACCTTTCTGCCTTGAAAACATCAATTTTTCCGGCCGCTGATACAACAGCGGCTGCAACAATCACATTATTTTTCAGGCATGTGTACATGCCTAATTTTTCTGGCCTCTGGTACTGCACTGTGGCTGCAAAAACAAAACAAAAAAAAAAAGGCACATACAAGTGTCAATTCCTCTTCGTGATCGTTACCTTGTTGTGGTGAAGGGGCTTGCGTATCACAATGAAGCGATCATCACCTCTATGAGTGTGTTGGCAATGTTGCCACACCCCAGATGATAAGGCCGTTGCTTCATTATGATCAGACCAAAAGCGATCGGCTGGATAATTTTTCATAGAAAAACCTTCAATTTTTTTATATATTTTTTTTTTTTAAGTTGTATGGGTGGGTTTTTAATACATAAAATAAAAAAATCATAATAAAGTCTCTTAATAGTTTATTAGAAATAATGCAGGCAATTTAAAAAATCCCCATCAATTCCAATACAAAGCAAGTACAAAGCTCAGAACTAAATTATTCCAGGATGTCGTAATGGTTCGTTAATTCGACAATGGTTAATCAATTCGACACGCGTCCCCGGATAGGGGACGTAACAGGGATTAAACTGATAGGAATACTACTAGTTAAGACACCACTCATATAGGGTGTCACAGCACATTGCTCCGTGCACGCGCAGTGCCCCAACTTGGGAGTAGGAGGACCGACCAAGCTGCTTTTTCCATCTCCCGGTTCCTAAAATCAATTCAGTTTGGTGTATCAGAGTTTGGTCTGTCACTGTGAAGGCAGTCGATTGTACCCGGCCTAAATTTTTTTTCACAAAAGGCAATCCCACCCTGATATGGGACGTAACAGGGATTAAACCGATGAGAATAATACTACAGAAAATAGCACTCATATCAGGTGTGACAGTAAATTGCACGGCGCAGACTCAGTGACCGTGGCGTGGATTCAAACAAAGGGGAGGGAGCCAGCGTTTTTTTTAACCATCTCCCCGTTCGAAAAATCAATTTAATAAATGGACCCCAGATTGGGGAAATAACAGGGATTAAACTGATGAGAAGAGAGAACTACAGAAAATACCACTCATATCGGGTGGGACAGTAAATTGCACGGCACAGACGCAGTGACCGTGGATTCAAACAAAGGGGAGGGAGCCAGCATTTTTTTAACCATCTCCCCGTTCGAAAAATCAATTCAATTCACCTTTCCGGGACCCTTGGTGTTGTACGTGGCTGGGTGGAGGAAGAAACCTTCAATGACATCAACGGCACATGGCTAGCTTGGTATCCAACCTTGAACAAATGGGGAGTTTGTGGTTGGGCAAATGAAACATAGAAACATAGAATGTGTCGGCAGATAAGAACCATTTGGCCCATCTAGTCTGCCCAATATACTGAATACTATGAATAGCCCCTGGCCCTATCTTATATGAAGGATGGCCTTATGCCTATCCCATGCATGCTTAAATTCCTTCACTGTATTTGCAACTACCACTTCTGCAGGAAGGCTATTCCATGCATCCACTACTCTCTCAGTAAAGTAATACTTCCTGATGTTACTTTTAAACCTTTGCCCCTCTAATTTAAAACTATGTCCTCTTGTAGCAGTTTTTCTTTTAAATATTCTCTCCTCTTTTACCTTGTTGATTCCCTTTATGTATTTAAAAGTTTCTATCATATCCCCTCTGTCTCGTCTTTCTTCCAAGCTATACATGTTAAGGTCCTTTAATCTTTCCTGGACTGTTTGCGGTGCATTAAAAGGGGAGTTTGGTCTGTCAATGTCTGTGAAGCGGGCGTAACCCTTACACTACCTGATCGATACAACATCATACCTGATCGTATACACACACTGGATGTTTTAAACCACGTTGTTCAAAAAAAATATGGATTGTTAGGTGATTTATGCCCTTTATGGATTAAAATCCAACTCTGCGTCAACTACATAATTTTCCATGGGAGTTTTGGCATGGATCCCCCTCCGGCATGCCACAGTCCAGGTGTTAGTCCCCTTGAAACAACTTTTCCATCACTACTGTGGCTAGAAAGAGTCCCTGTGGGTTTTAAAATTCGCCTGCCTATTGAAGTCTATGGCGGTTCGCCCGGTTCGCCCGTTCGCGAACATTTGCAGAAATTCGCGTTCGCGAACGGAAAATTTTATGTTCGCGACATCACTATTTATGTATAATCCACACATTGTCTCTATGAGAAGTACGATGGAAAATAACTACTGATCCATCCCAGATTTTCCAAGTAACCTCACTAAAAGGATTCCCACCTGATGGAACCAGTATTTAAAGACCTCCAGCCCAGATTGCATTCATGTACCACTGAAGAAGGAGCGTGTAAGCTCCGAAACGCGTTTGGTGATTATATGAATGCAATTTTAAAAAACTGCTATTTGTAATATATATGCTGAAAGTATAAGGATAAAAAACATCACCTACAAATAAGAGAGAATATCGCTGACTGCAGAAATAAGTGGTGAAGCGCATCAACACGTGGGACGCCAACTTTAGGAAACCATTACCACACCGCGGACTGAAGGGAGAGATACGGCCGGCGAAAGCAGCAACTGCTCCTAGCACCAACACCAATACGGTAATCTAGCTACTTAGTAGCAAACATCAATACACGGTATTGAAATAATTACTGAGCTCAGCAACAATATTGCACTTTACAAATGAATTGATTCAAGTTAACAAAAGTAAAAACTAAAAGGACACCATCAACTATTACTATCATCAATTTTTATATCATCTTTATATCAGCACTAAGAAAAAATTGATTCTTTAAGACTCATCACCAACTTATTTATTTATATTTTTCTATATCTCTTTTTTTACTTTCTATATTATTCTATTTTTTATTCTGGCACAAGTTAAATTGCACAATCACTGGAGAAGATATTTTCTTTCTAGCTCATTTATTAATTACAAAAATACCGAACTAATTGACAATATAGAGAGACACTGATCGATTTTTTAAAACTATACATTTTATCTGATCTTTAGTTTTAGTCTAATCTACATTTTGTTATACTCTAAATAAATTGCATATTTATGATTAAGAGTAGAGTTGAGCGAACACCTGGATGTTCGGGTTCGAGAAGTTCGGCCGAACTTCCCGTAAATGTTCGGGTTCGGGATCCGAACCCGAACCGAACTTCGTCCCGAACCCGAACCCCATTGAAGTCAATGGGGACCTGAACTTTTGGGCACTAAAAAGGCTGTAAAAAAGCCCAGGAAAGAGCTAGAGGGCTGCAAAAGGCAGCAACATGTAGGTAAATCCCCTGCAAACAAATGTGGATAGGGAAATGAATTAAAATTAAAATTAAAAAAATAAAAATGAACCAATATCAATTGGACAGAGGTCCCATAGCAGAGAATCTGGCTTCACGCCAGCAGAGAATCAGTCTCTTCATGCCATAGCAGAGAATCTGGCTTTATGTCAGCGCAGAATCAGTCTTCATGTCATAGCAGAGAATCAGGCTTCACGTCAGCCACCACTGGAACAGGCCACTGTCACACATTTAGGCCCCGGCACCCAGACAGAGGAGAGCGGTCCCGTAACAGAGAATCTGGCCTTATGTCAGCGCAGAATCTGTCTTCATGTCATAGCAGAGAATCAGGCTTCACGTCACCCACCACTGGAACAGGCCACTGTCACACATTTAGGCCCAGGCACCCAGGCAGAGGAGAGAGGTCCCGTAACAGAGAATCTGGCCTTATGTCAGCGCAGAATCTGTCTTCATGTCATAGCAGAGAATCAGGCTTCACGTCACCCATCACTGGAACAGGCCACTGTCACACATTTAGGCCCAGGCACCCAGGCAGAGGAGAGAGGTCCCGTAACAGAGAATCTGGCCTTATGTCAGCGCAGAATCTGTCTTCATGTCATAGCAGAGAATCAGGCTTCACGTCACCCACCACTGGAACAGGCCACTGTCACACATTTAGGCCCCGGCACCCAGACAGAGGAGAGGTTCATTCAACTTTGGGTTGCCCCGCAATATAATGGTAAAATGAAATTAAAAATAGTATTGAATGAGGAAGTGCCCTGGAGTAGAATAATATATTGTTAAGGGGAGGTAGTTAATATCTAATCTGCACAAGGGATGGCCAGGTACTGTGGGATCCATGCCTGGTTCATTTTTATGAACATCAGCTTGTCCACATTGGCTGTAGACAGGCGGCTGCGTTTGTCTGTAATGACGCCCCCTGCCGTGCTGAATACACGTTCAGACAAAACGCCGGCCGCCGGGCAGGCCAGCACCTCCAAGGCATAAAAGGCTAGCTCTGGCCACGTGGACAATTTGGAGACCCAGAAGTTGAATGGGGCCGAACCATCAGTCAGTACGTGGAGGGGTGTGCACAGGTACTGTTCCACCATGTTAGTGAAATGTTGCCTCCTGCTAACACGTTCCGTATCAGGTGGTGGTGCACTTAGCTGTGGCGTGTTGACAAAACTTTTCCACATCTCTGCCATGCTAACCCTGCCCTCAGAGGAGCTGGGCGTGACACAGCTGCGTTGGCGACCTCTTGCTCCTCCTCTGCCTTCGCCTTGGGCTTCCACTGGTTCCCCTGTGACATTTGGGAATGCTCTCAGTAGCGCGTCTACCAACGTGCGCTTGTACTCGCGCATCTTCCTATCACGCTCCAGTGTAGGAAGTAAGGTGGGCACATTGTCTTTGTACCGGGGATCCAGCAGGGTGGCAACCCAGTAGTCCGCACACGTTAAAATGTGGGCAACTCTGCTGTCGTTGCGCAGGCACTGCAGCATGTAGTCGCTCATGTGTGCCAGGCTGCCCAGAGGTAAGGACAAGCTGTCCTCTGTGGGAGGCGTATCGTCATCGTCCTGCGTTTCCCCCCAGCCACGCACCAGTGATGGGCCCGAGCTGCTTTGGGTGCCACCCCGCTGTAAACATGCTTCATCCTCATCCTCCTCCACCTCCTCCTCATCCTCGTCCTCCAGTAGTGGGCCCTGTCTGGCCACATTTGTACCTGGCCTCTGGTGTTGCAAAAAACCTCCCTCTGAGTCACTTCGAAGAGACTGGCCTGAAAGTGCTAAAAATGACCCCTCTTCCTCCTCTTCCTCCTGGGCCACCTCCTCTTCCATCATCGCCCTAAGTGTTTTCTCAAGGAGACATAGAAGTGGTATTGTAACGCTGATAACGGCGTCATCGCCACTGGCCATGTTGGTGGAGTACTCGAAACAGCGCAACAGGGCACACAGGTCTCGCATGGAGGCCCAGTCATTGGTGGTGAAGTGGGTCTGATCCGCAGTGCGACTGACCCGTGCATGCTGCAGCTGAAACTCCACTATGGCCTGCTGCTGCTCGCACAGTCTGTCCAGCATATGCAAGGTGGAGTTCCACCTGGTGGGCACGTCGCATATGAGGCAGTGAGCGGGAAGGCCGAAGTTACGCTGTAGCGCAGACAGGCGAGCAGCGGCAGGGTGTGAACGCCGGAAGTGCGAACAGACGGCCCACACTTTATGCAGCAGCTCTGACATGTCGGGGTAGTTGCGAATGAACTTCTGCACCACCAAATTCAGCACATGCGCCAGGCAAGGGATGTGCGTCAAACCGGCTAGTCCCAGAGCTGCAACGAGATTTCGCCCATTATCGCACACCACCAGGCCGGGCTTGAGGCTCACCGGCAGCAACCACTCGTCGGTCTGTTGTTCTATACCCCGCCACAACTCCTGTGCGGTGTGGGGCCTGTCCCCCAAACATATGAGTTTCAGAATGGCCTGCTGACGTTTACCCCGTGCTGTGCTGAAGTTGGTGGTGAAGGTGTGTGGCTGACTGGATGAGCAGGTGAAGAAGAGGAGGAGGAAGCTGAGTAGGAGGAGGAGGAGACAGGAGGCAAAGAATGTTGCCCTGCGATCCTTGGCGGCGGAAGGACGTGCGCCAAATAGCTCTCCGCCTGGGGCCCAGCCGCCACTACATTTACCCAGTGTGCAGTTAGGGAGATATAGCGTCCCTGGCCGTGCTTACTGGTCCACGTATCTGTGGTTAGGTGGACCTTGCCACAGATGGCGTTGCGCAGTGCACACTTGATTTTATCGGACACTTGTTTGTGCAGGGAAGGCACGGCTCTCTTGGAGAAGTAGTGGTGGCTGGGAACAACATACTGTGGGACAGCAAGTGACATGAGCTGTTTGAAGCTGTGTGTGTCCACCAGCCTAAATGACAGCATTTCATAGGCCAGTAGTTTAGAGATGCTGGCATTCAAGGCCAGGGATCGAGGGTGGCTAGGTGAGAATTTACGCTTTCTCTCAAATGTTTGTGAGATGGAGAGCTGAACGCTGCCGTGTGACATGGTTGAGATGCTCGGTCCCAGATGGCGGCGGTCAGTAGCAGGCGGAGTCTCTTGGCGGCGGGTGTTCTGATTTTGCCCACTGCTCCCTCTTTTGCTACGCTGTTGGCTCGGTCTCACCACTGCCTCTTCCTCCGAACTGTGAAAGTCAGTGGCACGACCTT
This sequence comes from Bufo bufo, assembly GCF_905171765.1. NCBI lineage: Eukaryota > Metazoa > Chordata > Amphibia > Anura > Bufonidae > Bufo > Bufo bufo. Next base: position 449,456,758 of record NC_053390.1, on the reverse strand, counting down.
CATTCCATGTGGGGTCTAGGACCTCATCGTCCCCTGCATCGTCTTCCACCCAGTCTTGATCCCTGACCTCCTGTTCAGTCTGCACACTGCAGAAAGACGCAGCAGTTGGCACCTGTGTGTCGTCATCATCAGAGACGTGCTGAGGTGGTATTCCCATGTACTCATCATCAGGAAAAATAAGTGGTTGTGCGTTAGTGCATTCTATCTCTTCCACCCCTGGGGAAGGGCTAGGTGGATGCCCTTGGGAAACCCTGGCAGCAGAGTCTTCAAACAGCATAAGAGACTGCTGCATAACTTGAGGCTCAGACAGTTTCCCTGATATGCATGGGGGTGATGTGACAGACCGATGGGCTTGGTTTTCATGCGCCATCTGTGCGCTTTCTGCAGAAGACTGGGTGGGAGATAATGTCAACGTGCTGGATCCACTGTCGGCCACCCAATTGACTAATGCCTGTACCTGCTCAGGCCTTACCATTCTTAGAACGGCATTGGGCCCCACCAAATATCGCTGTAAATTCTGCTGGCTACTGGGACTTGAGGTAGTTGGTTCACTAGGACGTGTGGCTGTGGCAGAACGGCCACGTCCTCTCCCAGCACCAGAGGGTCCACTAACACCACCACGACCATGTCCACGTCCGCGTCCGCGTCCCTTATTAGATGTTTTCCTCATTGTTCCCGTTCACCACAATTTTGAGAATGGCAAATTTGGGAATGCTTTTTCAACCCAGAACAAAAAGTCTGCTTTTACGGTCACTACAAATAACTTGACCAGCTAAAACTGTGCAGATTTGGTTGAATAGAGATGTGAGACCTGTTTTTTTTTTGCGCTATGTGACAGTTATAGGTTTAATCACAGAATGACACTTCTATCAGCACGCTAGCGTGTGTCTTAGGTTTTTCTGAATGACACTATCAATACCTTCAATGTAAGATTTTCTTTTTGGGATAGATTTCAAGTAGGCCTCAAATACCACAAACTAGTTATTTTCAGAATGGCAAATTTGGGAATGCTTTTTCAACCCAGAACAAAAAGTCTGCTTTTACGGTCACTACAAATAACTTGACCAGCTAAAACTGTGCAGATTTGGTTGAATAGAGATGTGAGACCTGTTTTTTTTTTGCGCTGTGTGACAGTTATAGGTTTAATCACAGAATGACACTTCTATCAGCACGCTAGCGTGTGTCTTAGGTTTTTCTGAATGACACTATCAATACCTTCAATGTAAGATTTTCTTTTTGGGATAGATTTCAAGTAGGCCTCAAATACCACAAACTAGTTATTTTGAGAATGGCAAATTTGGGAATGCTTTTTCAACCCAGAACAAAAAGTCTGCTTTTACGGTCACTACAAATAACTTGACCAGCTAAAACTGTGCAGATTCGGTTGAATAGAGATGTGAGACCTGTTTTTTTTTGCGCTGTGTGACAGTTATAGGTTTAATCACAGAATGACACTTCTATCAGCACGCTAGCGTGTGTCTTAGGTTTTTCTGAATGACACTATCAATACCTTCAATGTAAGATTTTCTTTTTGGGATAGATTTCAAGTAGGCCTCAAATACCACAAACTAGTTATTTTCAGAATGGCAAATTTGGGAATGCTTTTTCAACCCAGAACAAAAAGTCTGCTTTTACGGTCACTACAAATAACTTGACCAGCTAAAACTGTGCAGATTTGGTTGAATAGAAATGTCAGGTCTATTTTTTAGGCGCTGGGTGACAGGCTCAACTTGCCCCTGATGTAATATATGGCCAAAAAATAACCACACTGTTGATGGTTAAATGCACTTGGGTGACACAGGCTCAGCCTGCAGCTGATGTAGTATATGGCCAAAAAATAATCAGACTGTTGATGGTTAAATGTACTTCGGTGACACAGGCTCAGCCTGCAGCTGATGTAGTATATGGCCAAAAAATAACCAGACTGTTGATGGTTAAATGCACTTCGGTGACACAGGCTCAGCCTGCAGCTGATGTAGGATATAGCACAAAATAACCACACTATCGATGGTTAAATACACTTGGTGATAGCTCGTGCTGGCGCACCACAAGTCACAAAATGGCCGCCGATCACCCCAGAAAAAAAGTGATCTAAAAACGCTCTGGGCAGCCTCAAAAAAGTGAGCAAGTCAATAATAGCACTTCAATGATCCACAGCTGCAGATCGATCACAGAATGAAGTCTTTTGGAGGAGTTAATCTGCCTAATCTCGCCCTAACGTCACAGCTGCAACCTCTCCCTATACTGATCATAGCAGAGTGACGTACGGCGCTACGTGACTCCAGCTTAAATAGAGGCTGGGTCACATGGTGCACTGGCCAATCACAGCCATGCCAATAGTAGGCATGGCTGTGATGGCCTCTTGGGCCAAGTAGTATGACGCTTGTTGATTGGCTGCTTTGCAGCCTTTCAAAAAGCGCCAAGAAAGCGCCGAACACCGAACCCGAACCCGGACTTTTACGAAAATGTTCGGGTTCGGGTCCTTGTCACGGACACCCCAAAATTCGGTACGAACCCGAACTATACAGTTCGGGTTCGCTCATCCCTAATTAAGAGCTTCATGTATTAATATTCATATTTTCAACCACATTAACAGAGGCTTGCCAAATATTAAGGTATTCACAAAACCAGTTCTTCCAATTATACCTCTCCACTACCACAATATTTGCACTAACCCTTATCAATATCCTAGATACAGCCTTGGATGTATGAGTGCCTGTTAATCCAATCAATTGTATTCTTATTCATATGGCGGACGCATAGCCCGATATAAGTGTATACCACTCAATACAGTACCAAATTGATTACGTGCCTTTTTGCCACAGTTTGGGATCAAATGAGGAGGATCCAAATGAGGATGGTAATGGTTTATTAATGAAGTCGGGACTCTAATCAGTCTGCATCATACTCATAATTTGAGCATCAGTCTATAGAGAAGTGAACTTTTTGTGCATCACCAATTAATCTACACCCCGATATAGGGGGACAGCTGTTTGCGCTTGCTATGGATTTTTTATAGCTATTTTATTGGGGGGTTTTTGTGCAGGCCATTGGTCCATTTGAGTGTTTTCATTGTTAGGTATATATTAATAGAATTAAAGAGTATTTATGCAATTTATAATGGTCCATATATTACTGGTATTGAGTGCCCCCTCAATTTCATTTATTTCATTTATTAATGTATGACTTTGATGACACAGCAAAGCACAACACTCCTCTCTCAGTCTATCACAACTGCAAAAAACAGCAGGAAATGGCTGCTGGGGAGGTTCTTATATAGTAAGGGGTAGGCACCTTTCCTATTGGTTGCTAGGGATGTTGCTAAGCTCTGACAAAGACATTGCAGCCTTCTCATTAGCCCACAAGCAAGAAGCAGGGAGGGATCATGTGTGATGGTGAAAAAAAAAATCTTGAATATTCCTAATTACGAATATATAGCGCTATATTCTAAATAGTCGCGAATTCTCAAAGTGCCGATATTCACGATTAAAGTTAGCAATACGAATATTCGCACTCAACACTAGTGAAATCCACCAACTTTGTTAAATATACAGCTTTTCATTTATCAGGCATTATTGTTGTCTGCGTTCTCTATGGACAACACATGTATCTATTCATTTTAATGTGTGTATTTACATCCATGTTTTAGCATGGTCTGTTGGTACGTGGTTTTAGCAGAGAAGCATGCTCTATTTTGTCCATGGTTATGGATCCATTATGTCCATTATAGTCTATGAGTCCGTGGAAAACATGGACCCAACATGGATACCATCTGTGTTTCATCTGTGTTGCTGAAGAGCAAAAAATGGACACACAGACTAAACACAAATTCTTCACGGAAATCTTCACGGATAAATCACTGACCTTCTTAAAACAGATTTTATCACAGACACGGATGTGTGAATAAGGCCTTTTGCACATGACCGTGTGGCTTTTTTCAGTATTTTGCAGTCCGCAAAAAATGGATCGGCAAAAAATACGGATGACGTCCCTGTGCATTCCGTTTTTTGCGGAACAGAACAGCTGGCCCCTGATAGAACAGTACTATCCTTGTCTGTTATACGGAAAATAATAGGACATGTTCTATCTTTGAACGGAATGGAAACAGAAGGCATACGGACCGTATACGGAACGAAAAAAATGGAACGGAAACGAAAAAAAAAAAAAACGTTCGTGTGCAAGAGGCCTAAGGCCTTAGACTAGTAGCTATGTTTTTCTCCCTGGCTTCTTTTTTACAAAGTTCTTTCTTCCAATGGTTACTTGGTGCTGTGCGGTCTGAATAATTAACATGCTACATCATTACTCCACACACAGGAAGGATCATTTCTGTATAAATCATTTACTAGACAAAAGGGTATACTGCTCCTTTAGTAAGGTGACCACCGTCTGTCAATGTTACATGGGCCAAATGCTGCAGCAATTATTAGTGAATAGTCTTATAATAAAAAAATAATAATAATAAAGCAACCAAGGCAGGAGTTATTGTTGTTAGCTGATGCGGACAGTAGTTCTGCGAGGGAGTGAGAGCAGGTAGAGAAACAAGCCTATCTGCAACAGGCCAAAGGGATGTAACTGCAAATATATTGATACTTCAAGAGGTTAATAAAATGTTTACCTTATCCCTATCGCAGCAGTTGAAACTCCCACCAATCCCAAGAATTGGGAGCTGAGTCATCTGTATGGATTAAGGAACAGGTTGCAATTGTCCACTGCCTCTCCTCTCTCCTTTCAGGGTTGATGTTCCTGGAGGGATACACCATAAGGAAAAGGATTTAGGAAAACTAGAGGAATGGTCAAAAATCTGGCAACTAAAATTTTATGCAAGATAATGTACCTGGGGCATAAAAACCCAAGAGCAGAATATAAAATCAGTGATACAGTCCTAACCTCAGTATCTGAGGAAAGGGATTTAGGGGTCATTATTTCAGAAGACTTAAAGGTAGGCAGACAATGTCATAGAGCAGCAGGAAATGCTAGCAGAATGCTTGGGTGTATAGGGAGAGGCATTACCAGTAGAAAGAGGGAGGTGCTCATGCCGCTCTACAGAGCACTAGTGAGACCTCATTTGGAGTATTGTGCGCAGTACTGGAGACCATATCTCCAGAAGGATATTGATACTTTGGAGAGAGTTCAGAGAAGAGCTACTAAACTGGTACATGGATTGCAGGATAAAACTTACCAGGAAAGATTAAAGGACCTTAACATGTATAGCTTGGAAGAAAGACGAGACAGAGGGGATATGATAGAAACTTCTAAATACATAAAGGGAATCAACAAGGTAAAAGAGGAGAGAATATTTAAAGGAAGAAAAACTGCTACAAGAGGACATAGTTTTAAATTAGAGGGGCAAAGGTTTAAAAGTAATATCAGGAAGTATTACTTTACTGAGAGAGTAGTGGATGCATGGAATAGCCTTCCTGCAGAAGTGGTAGCTGCAAATACAGTGAAGGAGTTTAAGCATGCATGGGATAGGCATAAGGCCATCCTTCATATAAGATGGGACCAGGGGCTATTCATAGTATTCAGTATATTGGGCAGACTAGATGGGCCAAATGGTTCTTATCTGCTGACACATTCTATGTTTCTATGTTTCATTCTCTATGAGAGGACCAAGTACAGCACTTGGCAATTCCAGCAGTTTCAGGCAGCTTGCAAGCACAACCTGCCACTCCATTTGCAGCGTCCTGCTGCTGAATCGCAGTACACTGCAAAGGACAAAATAAAGGGTTAACAAAATGTATATGTTTTAAATCATTATGTATATTGTCTTGTATGTATTAATGGGACATATATTAGGATGGTGTCACTCTCTTTATATATATATAGAGGAGTAAAGAACACTTTAGGTAGTGAGTTCGTGTCAGCAAAAGGAACAGATGCAGAATGTGGGAAGTCACAGCTCAGCCAATCCTGGACCAGGACCACCCAGGACAGGGCTTGAACAACTACAGAAAGCAAGCCAGAAGAAAAGTGAGGTGTAGAGAAATTCCAATAGAGATAATTTGTCTGAAAAGGACTCATAGGCTTTATGGCACATGTGTCCAGGAGTTAGCCTCCAGTGCCTGGATATATATTTAAGCAGATTGATCACCTGCGTAGGAATCCCTGCATCCTAAGGCTGCAATTGGACAAGAATAGGACATGTTCTATAATTTTCGGGATCGGAATTGCGGACCCGGAAGTGCGGATCCGCATTTCCAGGTCCTGGCAGCACATAGTGCTGCCCCATAGAAATGAATGGGTCCGCAATTCCGTTCCGCAAAATGCGGAACGAAATTGCGGACGTGTGAATGGACCCTAAGGAGGATTTGTGTATGTGTACTGTAAGTATAGCAACCTGTTCAAAAAAGATGCAGAAGTGTTTGCCTGCCGTAAGGGGACCATCCTTTGGTTGCATTGTATTGTCTAAAATATACACCCCATGTCTGGATGCTTGTCAAAGTCAGTTAGTGAAGTGCAGAGTAAAGAAAACTACTTTAACCCATTGAAACTGGGACAGAAATCCTAGTGCCGTACAGCACCTGCGCCCGCCCGATCAGCTGCAGTGGTCCGGCAGTCACTGATAACCGGACCCCTGCTGTATGCACCGGCATTAACCATTGCAAATTAACCCTTGCACTGCATATTTCCCAAAATAAAGTAAAAAAAAAAAGCAAAAAAAAATAGGGAAAAAAAGAAAAGTAGACATATTAGGTATCACCGTGTCCATATCAACCGGCTCTATAAAAATATCACATTATCTAACCCCTCAGGTGAACACCGTCAAAAAAATAAAATAAAAACTGTGCCAAAAAAAAATTTGTTTGTCACCTTACATCACTAAAAGTGCAACACCAAGCAATCAAAAAGGCATTTACCTCCCAAAATAGTACTAACTGTCATCTCATCCCGCAAAAAATGAGCCCCTACCTAAGACAATCGCCCAAAAAATTAAAAAACTATGGCTCTCAGACTATGGAGACACTAAAACATGATTTTTTTTGTTTTGTTTCTAAAATGCTTTTATTGTGTTAAATGTAAAAAAAAAAAAAAAAAAGTAGACATATTAGGTATCTCCGTGTCCGTCACAACCTGCTATATAAAAATACCACATGACCTAACCCCTCAGGTGAACACGGTAAAAAAAAATTAAATGTCAAAAAAGCTATTTTTTGTCACCTTACATCGCAAAAAGTGTAATAGCAAGCGATCAAAAAGTCATATGCAGCCCAAAATAGTGGCAAAACTATGGCTCTCAGAATATGGAGACACTGAAACATGATTTTTTTTGTTTTAAAAAATGCTGTTATTGTGTAAAACTTAAATAAATGAAAATGTATACATATTAGGTATTGCCGCATCCGTAAGAACCTGCTGTATAAAAATATCACATTTACGTAAAGTCTTAACGGTGCTAGATGAGGTGAAACTGCGCCCCCTAGCTCACCCGTCCGCGGCCATAGTTTCTATAGATGCTGAAAAAGCATTTGATAATGTGAGCTGGAGATGGCTGGGAACCGTGCTGGATCACATGGGTTTCACTGGTTCATTCCGTAAATACGTCACAGCTTTGTACACAAATCCACAGGCCATGATCTACACACCAGGTTTCCTCTCACCCTCTTTTCGCCTCTATAAAGGAACTAGGCAGGGCTGTCCGCTCTTCCCTCTGCTGTTCAATCTTGCGATAGAGCCCCTTTCGCGTAAACTCATCGCTAGCCAACATATAGAGGGTATCAAAATAGGCAAAATCGCTATTAAACACGCACTTTTCGTCGATGATCTACTAGTCTTTTTAGAAAAGCCTGAGAGAGATTTGGCCAATGTATTTAAACTCCTGGAAGACTTTGGAATAGAGGTTTTGTTCTTAAGACATAACCCCCACAGGAAAAAACCCTGCCAACTTACTGTACCTATTCAAATAGCCCCGGTGTCCAATGATTATTTGGGAATCCTCATTGGCAGGCAGCCGTAATCATTATACCTTCTGAGCTACCCACCGCTCTTCAAAAAAATTCTCACAGATATGGAGAGGTGGATGAACCTCCCTCTTTCCCTGGGAGGTAGGTGCCAACTTCTGAAAATGATTGCCGTCCCAAAACTCTTCTACCCCATGCAAACAATACCACTTCTTCTCAAACATTCAGACACCAAGATGCTAGAGGGAGCCTTTAGTAAATTTCTATGGGCAGGGAGAAAATCTAGAATAGCGTTATCAAAACTGCAATTGCCCAAACTAAAAGGAGGTATGGCTTTCCCAAGCTTACGATTGTACAATCTGGCGAGTCTAATGAGACATTGTATTGACTGGCTATTCAACACCAATTTCTACACCAATGGACCGTTGGAATCCCAGCTTGTACATCCTTGGAATTTGAAGGCCCTACTACACACCAAATACTCGGCCCAGCCCCCATTGATAAGATCGAGTCTTCTAATAAAAGATACCATTGCAACATGGAAAGAAGCCCGTAAAATTGTCAAATTGCCATTTTCCCTTTCTAAACACATGCCTTTGTGGGGACATCCAGAATTCCCAGCTGGTGTACAACTTAAGCATTTTGATGCATGGAAGGAGGCGGGCATTACAAAGGCTTCGGACTTATGGAACACACAAGACCAACGTTTTTATTCATATGCCGAGCTGCGAGAGAGGTTCCCTTTAAGTCGCCCACAGCATGTATTTGCGTTTCTTCAGATCAAGAGCTTCCTATATACTAAAGTACGTGATCCCAGGGCGGTATTCTCTGTAAGTAGGTTTGACCAAATGATAGGGCAAGGGACAACTAAAAAATCATTATCTGAACTCTATCAAGAGAATAGTGAAACCAAACAAAAGCCTCTTGCAGAGACTCTCTTTTCATCCTGGAATAAAGATTTTCCAGATGTTGAAATGCAACAATTACAACAGGGATGGGAAAGGATTAGAAAAATAGTTTTTAATGAGGGCTGGAGGGAAACGCAGTTCCGACTAATGCATAAAGCAATATATGGTTTTCGCTTCTCTTCTCAAACCCAAAAGCAGAATAGATTGACATGTTGCCCAAAGTGTCAACTGGAAGGATCTGACATGTTACACGGACTTTGGGCATGCCCCGATTCGTCGAAATTCTGGGCAATAATTAAAAAACAAATAAAGAGACACTTATTCGTAAACATCCCCATCACCCCTGAATTTATCCTGTTCCATGTTCCTCCAGAACATAGGTACATGCAACCAATCATACACATTACTATTCTGGCAGCCAAGCGGTGCCTACTCAACAGCTGGCTCCGACCACAAATACCCTCAATTAATGAGGTATTTCAACATATCAAAAAATGCTTTGACTTGGAGAGACTTGACTTGGAGAGAATAGAGGCAAATTCCATAAGAGGTAAACATATTGAGGTGTTTTTCAAAAGATGGGAAGATTATATGCAAGTGGTTTATTCCGATTTGGAGTTGAGGGAACTAATGAAACCCTTTTTGTCCTCGGAATGGTACTTAAAACGTAAGATTGCAGGGACCCTAGGGAGACTGCTAGCTGATTGAAGTATAGAAACTACTAGGATCCGGTATACTGAAGGAAATTGTTCTGGGGGGGGGGGGGGGGTGAGGGGTTAGCCATTAACTGTTGTGGGGTAGAAGTCTAACTTTGAACCTCAAACTTTCCTATTTCTGTGACATGCTAATGGAAGAAAAATGCTAATAAAGATTATATTTAAAAAAATAAAAAATAAAAAAATATCACATTAACTAACCCCTCTGGTGAACACTTTAAAAAATAAATAAAATAGAAACTATGTAAAAAAAGCAATTTTTTGTCACCTTACATCACAAAAAGTGTAATACCAAGCGATCAAAAATTAATACGCACCCCAAAATCATACTAATCAAACCGTCATCTCATCCCGCAAAAAATTAGACCCACAAAAATAAAAAGTGTGTAAAAAAAAACACATAAGACAGTCACGCAAAAAATAAAAAAATGATGCCTTTCAGAATATGGAGACACAAAAAAATCATTTTCTTTCAAAAATTATTTTACATTTTTCATTATGTAAAACTGAAACAAAAAAAAATGAAAAAAGTAGTTATATTTGGTATTTTCGCGTCCGTAACAACCTGCTCTATAAAAATGACACATGATCTAACCTGTTAGATGAACATTGTAAATAACAAAAAATAAAAACGGTGCCAAAACAGCTATATTTTGTTACCTTGCCTCACAAAAAGTGTAATATAGAGCAACCAAAAATCATATGTACCCTAAAATAGTACCAACAAAACTGCCACCTTATCCCGTATTTTCCAAAATGGGTTCATGTTTTTGAAGTTTCGACTCTAGGGGTGCATCAGGGTCCTCAAATGTAGCATGGCAACTTAAAATTATCACAGTGAAATCTGCTTTCCAAAAACCATATGGCGTTCCTTTTCTTCTGCGCCCTGTCGTGTGTCCATACAGCAGTTTACAACCACATATGGGGTGTTTCTGTAAACTACAGAATCAGAGTAATAAACATTGAGTTTTGTTTGGCTGTTAATCCTTGCTTTGTTACTGGAAAAAATGGATTAAAATGGAAAATCTGCCAAAAAAGTTAAATTCAGAAATTTCATCTACATTTCCCTTTAATTCTTGTGGAACACCTAAAGGGTTAACAAAGTTTGTAAAATCAGTTTTGAATACCTTGAGGGGTGTTTTTTCCAAAATGGGGTCACTTTTTTGGAGTTTCTACTGTAGGGGTGCATCAGGAGATCTTCAAATGTTACATGGCAACTTAAAATTATCCCAGTGAAATCTGCCCTTAAAAACCATATGGCGTTCCTTTCCTTCTGCGCCCTGCCGTATGCCCGTACAGCAGTTTACGATCATATATGAAGTGTTTCCGTAAACTACAGAATCAGAGTAAAAAATAAAGAGTTTTGTTTGGCTTTTAATCCTTGCTTTGTTACTGGGGAAAAATTGGATAAAAATGGAAAATCTCCCAAAAAAGTGAAATTCTGAAATTTCACCTACATTTTCCTTTAATTCTTGTGGAACACCTAAAGGTTTAACAAAGTTTGTAAAATCAGTTTTGAATACCTTGAGGGGTGTAGTTTATAAAATGGGGCCATTTATGGGTGGTTTCTATTATGTAAGCCTCACAAAGTGACTTCAGACCTGAAATGGTCCTTAAAAAGTAGGTTTTGGAAATTTTCTGAAAAATTTCAAGATTTGCTTCTAAACGTCTAAGCCTTCTAACGTCCCCCAAAAAAAGAAAATGTAATTTACAAAATGATCCACAGTATACATATGGGAAATGTAAAGTTATAACTATTTAGGAGGTATTTTTTATTCCCCTAAAGTGAGGAAAATTGGCTTCTACCTCACAGGTTTTTTTTGCCTTCCTCTGGATCAACTTGCAGGATAACAGGCCGAACTGGATTTTCGGCCTTATGTACTATGTCACTATGTTACTATGTATCACTATCTGTTTTAAAAGCAGAGAAATTGAAATTTTGAAAATAGCTAATTTTTCAAAATTTTGGGTAAATGTGGTATTTTTTTGATGAATAAAAATGAAATATTTTGACTCAAATTTAACATTGTCTTTAAGTACAATATGTGACGAGAAAACTTTCTCAGAATGGCTTGGATAAGTAAAAGAGTTTTGAAGTTATCACCACATAAAGTGACACATGTCAGATTTGCAAACAATTGCCTGGTCCTTAAGGTGAAAAATGGCAGGGTCCTGAAGGGGTTAATGTAAAAAATGAAAATCAGACATTATATAGTACATTATAACCTCTTTGTAACAAAGCTAGAACCAGCCCTGTACCTCACATGGATTTAGCGATCTCCTCAGTCATTGCACTGCTAGATTTATATCAAGCTGACAGCTCCAGGGGAGCATCCTTTTTGCTGCAGCTCAAGAGGTGTGTCTTTTCAGTTCAGGAGGCAGTTGAAGGATGAAACTGAGCATGTGCGGCCATCCCAGTGAGCAGGACAAATAAATAAGAAAAAGAACTAAATCAGGTGGCGCTATACAGATACATTTTATTGAATAACTCAGTGGCTATGCTAAATTTTTAATTACACGCAATTACAAAAGTATTCAGATCCAGGTGCTGGTTTGAAAACTGTAGAATATTTTTCACGGGACAACCTCTTTAAGTGTTGTATGGGACTATTATTTGGACAATGTATGGGATTATTATTTGAACAATGCATTGTGGTATTTCGATTCTGAATAACACTTTAATATGTGGCAGATTTGAGTCAGGATTGTCTCTGCTGCTTGTGAATGGGTTTACAAACAGTCACAAGTATTTCTGCAAAACATCTGTTGTGTGTCTGCAATTTACACCAGTGGTGTTCTCTAGATTTTAAGGAAAGTGTATTATTTAATTCTCTATCATAGTTTTTCATTTTCTCATGCAATAACAAACAAAATCAGTACATTTTGTGACAGATAAAACATTAAAATGTGCCTCTCTTTTGGGTTTGGCATTTAATGTACTTGCATGTGCCTCTTCTGCACTGTAGTTTGCAGATCAAGGTGAGCGGGGAGTTAAATAGTGATGATAGTAACTGTGAGGACATGGTACTGAAAGATACTGTCACCACAAGTAATTTCCCTGTTCACAGCCATGTTGTATTCTGTGTGATCGCCATTCGCCACACTGAATTTGAAGGGATTTCATTGCTTACCAGACATTGAGCAACTGTTTCTGTTTGCATTCCCAGCGGGATCCTAAAGAGAAACATTTTTAGAGAAGACCTGAGAGGCCTTTGCCTTTGATATCTTCCTGCCTTTGGTTTAAGGTCCACTTGATTGCAAACCTGCCCTTCTCTTTCATTTTCTTGTAATGTGCAACATCAGTCTCCATAGAAACAGAAAGCTGCATATGAATTAGCACCATTTAAATGCAACAGAATTCTCTGGAAATAGGCTTTGAAGAAATATTCACCTCTGAACTAGTAGTGTAATTCCACTCATTGCTCAAATCTTTTCATTAACTATATAAGATATTTATATGAAACGCTAATGAGTCTTCAAGTGTTGCAAATTTTCTGACGTAGTCTATTACTGGCAGTAAAAAGTGGTCATTGCCAGGCATAATTCTAAAACTTTGAGCTAATGAAATATTATAGTAAATTATTATATGTATCATAATAAGTTATACATAATCAGACTGTCTGCAGATAAATCAATAATTATTTTCTTCAGCGCTTATATAATGAGCCCTCAAAAGATCCAAAGTAATAACAGTTGATAAAAACAGAACTTCCCCTGTTAATTGCAGATATGGCTTCTCTAACCCCCAGTGATCACAGCTGATCACCAGTGTTTAGAGAAGACACAAACTGCCCTTGACTGCAGGGAAAATGTACCGAAGCAATACATGATCAGCTATTAAGACCCTCATACACTGCACACAGAGATGAGATCCTGCTCACCCTCAGAAGCAGCAGCAGCACAGTGGACATTATAGTGGACATTATACAGCAGTACCGAGTGGTGAATGTCCAGGGCACCACCCAAGCCCTCCTCATAAATGCTGTCCAGGTGCATAATGACCTTATGCTTCCAGCAACACTGTGAGCATCAGGTACCTATGTATCCGGCCGGCTGCCACAGGTACTCTCCTAAATTCAACTGTATTGCTGTCCTCAGAATGAGTGCCTAAAATAAAAAAAAAATTGTAAAGATGATAAATGTGGCAGGTCCACCACCACCCTTTCCGTCCTTTCTACGTCCCCTTTTCAGGAAAGTGGCAAGGCCAACAGAGTAATGGCTCTAGCACAAAACTTTCTGTGCAAGTGCAGTTTGCAACTTTTTCACACCACAAATGCAGTGTACCTCTATGATAAATATAGCCCATAGACTACATCAGATTGTGGATTCCACTGTGGTCACTGGAAGCTGGGACATTACACGTTAAGATTGGTCATGCAAATTTTAAAGTACTTAACTCTTCAAATCAGTTTGATAAGAATGTAGTTTAAATTAGTGTTTGTTTATGAACTTTTAGGAGCTCATTGATAAGGGTTATAGATCCAGCCAACAGAGCCGTTTCAGACACATTCAGAGTGAACCAGAGAGCCTGCTAGTCTTTAAACATACTGAAAGTGAAAGCTGTAGAAGACAAACTGTTGACAATCTTTAATTAAGAAATTATAATGATTTGTTGCCCAAAATTAGTAGAAAATGTGCCCCCAATGGTGTCCATAGCCTTCAAAAATAGACAGAATTGAAGTTAATGTTGATTTTGGATCAAAGTTTGCACAAGCAAATCAAAGATATGTGAATCATTTAGCTAGAATGGCAAGGAGTCATGTTCAGACCACTCCCTTCTTAAGGGCTCTTTCACACAAGCGGATGCCGTGCGGATAATAAGAGTGCCAAGCCCTGTTCCGGACAGCAGAGACATGGAGCAGTAACATGATTGATAATGCTCTTTGCCTCTCTGTGATCTTTTTACTACAAAATCACAGAAAGATAAAGTGGTCACTATGATTTTGTAGTAAAATGTCACAGTGAGGCAAAGAGCATTATCAATCATGTTAGTGCTCTGTGTCTTTGCTGTCCGGAACGGGGCTTGGCACTCTTTCACGCAGTGGATTCCACGCACAGGATCCGCTCGTGTGAAAGAGCCCTAAGTGAGCACTCCACCAAACAGCTAAAGCACTTCTAGTTTTAATACCACCTTTAGTGAAATATTAGTTTCGCCTGCTTCGCTGAATTTAATCACAAAGCGCATTCCTTTATATGTAGCAGGCGCAATGATGGGAAACAGCAATTGCGCCGCCCCCCATCATCAAACCCCTCAGATGCCGTGTTCATCGCTGCATCTGATGCTACAGTGATGATGTCATCACGCTGGCCGAGCGAGGTGTCTGCATCTGTATGTCCATTCCGCATCTCCGCAAAAAAGATAGTACATGTCCTATTCTTGTTCATTTTGCAGACAAGATTAGGCATTGTTAAAATGTATGCAACGCGGACGTCATCCGTATTAGTGATGAGCGAATATTCGTCTCATATTTGTCAAAATCTAATATTCGTCATTATTCTAGTTATCGCGATTAATATGCGTATTGCGATTTTACCTTAAGGTAACTTTCCTATTGGTTTGATATCTAGAATTAGCGAAGATGACGAATATGACGAATGTATTCGTCATATTCCTCAAAATGAAGATAACGAAGTATTCTCCATCTTTGTTTTAGCTCCATATTCGTCAACTTTGCTAATTCTAGCAATCAAATAGGTAAGTTGACTAGAGAAAGGTAAGTTTTTAATTCGCTATGCGATAATATTACTTTGCTTTTTTTTTTAAATAAATAAAATAGTTATAATACTTGATAATTATTATAATTATTCTATTTATAAAAAAAAAAGCAAAGTAACATAATCGCATAGCGAATTAAACACAGCTGTCTCTATAGTCAACTTTCCTATTTGATTGCTAGAATTAGCGAAGTTGACTAATATGGAGCTAAAACGAAGATGGAGAATACTTCGTTATCTTAGTTTTGAGGAATATGACGAATACATACGTCATATTCGTCATCTTCGCTAATTCTACCAAGCCAACCATAGTAAACCAGGTCTAAGTTGAAATCGCAATGCGATTACTTCAAGTTATAATAATCGAACTGCGATTTCAACTTAGAGCTGTGCTTCTAATGGGTCAGCTTGCTAGAATTAACGAAGTTAACGAATATAGCAGTGCTAAGTTGAAATCGCAATTCGATTCAAGTTATAATAATCGAAATGCGATTTCAACTTAATTCTCACATCCAACAGTACATTCTAGTATGGAGGCGTTCCCATGAGCACGGAAGTCGGCAGAAGCGGCAACGGGCACTGACTGGAGCAGCCAGGAAGCCAGGAATCCTCAGGACAGGTAAGAACTACTTTTGGGAAGTGGGAAAGAAAAAAATATAACAATGAAAAAAAAAAAAAAAAAAATATTCGAAATAGCGCATTTATAGTGCTATATTAGAAATATTTGCGAATTAGCGAAGTGCTGATATTCGCAAAAAAAATTCGATATTCAAATATTCGCGCTCAACACTAATTCGTATCTGTATTTTTTGCGGATCCACGTTTTGCGGACAGCAAAATACATACAGTCATGTGAATGCATCATTAGCCTGTGTGTGAGGATACAAAAGTGGGACAGTTATAGTGAGAGGTGCAAAAAGGTATCAAAAAAGAAAAAGATCCAAAATATGCAGATACACAACATTTTTTGTTACATTACTTTACGCACAGAACCAAGTGGACCGGTAGACCAGAGGCAAAACAAACACTTTTGTCTACAGAGGCAAAACCCAGAGAGCAGAGAGCCAGTGAGCCCCGTTTTTCACAGAGCCCCTGGTGGTGGGGATGAACTGGGCGGAGGGCTCACTGGTTGCACCTCCAGGAAGGTGCCGATACACTTGGCCCCTACCTGCAGAGAAACAGACTGGTGAAACCATTAGCAGAAAGACAACAAAACTGGAACCCAAGCAAACACAGGACATAGAACAGACAACAAGATGAACGGGGACCAGCACGACACCACACAGAAGGGCAGATGGTAACAACCCCCTGGGTTAGCAGAAAGGGGCTACACCCAGTAAGGCACAGGACAGAAGAAAGACTGACCTGAGTGAGTAGCAAGGTGCTACACACAGCAAGTGCCGATATTCACAAAAAAAATAAAAATAAAAAATCGATATTCGAATATTCGCGCTCAACACTAATCCGTATCAGTATTTTTTACGGATCCACGTTTTGCGGACAGCAAAATACATATAGTCATGTGAATGCACCATTAGCCTGTGCGTGAGAATACAAAAATGGGACAGTTATAGTGAGAGAATATTTACAGAAGGTATCAAAAAAGAAAAAGATCCAAAATATGCAGATACACAACATTTTTTGTTACATTACATCACGCACACTTGGCCAATTTCATAGGAAACTACGGTATTTAGTTTCAGCAGAGACAACCACACCCACAGTTGGTTGTAGTCTTGGGAAAAATATGCTGTTAGTATATACTTTAGAATGATAGCCTCTTACCATACTCTAATATTTTCTCATTAGATTAAAGAGGAAGCACAGAAAAGAAACAAGGTACAAATTTAGTTATATAGCTTAGGTTTCAAAAAAATAAAGGGGTGAACGGGTTCAGAGCTGAACCCAAACATAACCCCTTGTTCCCTCATTAAGCATGAATGAGTGGAGCATCGGAGCATAATGACATGTCATGTGCCAGAGGCCCAAGGCAGACCTCCAGGATGTCATGCATACAGGACACAGGCAAAACAGACCAAGGACCCACAGAGAACTTTATTACAAGTGTAATAAAAGCACATGACAGTAAGCAGGTTAGGCAATGGTGGTAGCACTACCACAGAACCAAGTGGACCGGCAGACCAGAGGCAAAACAAACACTTTTGTCTACAGATGCAAAACCCAGAGAGCGGAGAGCCAGTGAGCCCCGTTCTTCACAGAGCCCCTGGTGGTGGGGATGAACTGGGCGGAGGGCTCACTGGTTGCACCTCTAGGAAGGTCCCGATACACTTGGCCCCTACCTGCAGAGAACCAGACTGGTGAAACCACTAGCAGAAAGACAACAAAACTGGAACCCAAGCAAACACAGGACATAGAACAGACAACAAGATGAACGGGGACCAGCACAGAAGCAGATGCCTGGACCCCAAGGAGAATGTAAGCATGGCGGTCTCAGGCAGAACTGCAGGCAGAGCAGGGGCGGACACAGACAGCAGAGGGCCCCTGTGCTCCACTAGCTTCTCCTTTTTTTATTTGGGAGGGCTTTGAGGGGTGGGAGTGTCACAGCCTATGGTGTACGCTGTGACACTGTTGCCACTCCTGCTATTGCCGGTGGCAACATGTTGCTGTTTTGGCATGTTGTGGCAGTGTCACGGGTTTTGCTGTGTGCGCCGGGACTTGCTGGCCACGCATGCTGTTGTCTGCGGCAACCTGTTGCCTTTTGCCTGTGTGTGCAATTCCCCTTTAAGTAGTGTCTCCCTGCTGTGTGGTGTGAGTGGGGTTAATACACTGGCTGGAGCAAAGTGGTGAGTTGGGTGTGGTCTCAGGTCTCCTTATATACTCTGGCTTGGAGACTGAGATCAGTTTTGGTTTGTCTGCCTTGCATGAGAGATGCTTGATCTGTACTTGGATGAGATCTGAGGGCCATCCAAGTTTGACATCAAGGTCTTTTAGCAATGTCATCCCTATGTCTTCTCCATTTTTCCACCCATCCTTAGGTGTCTATGTTTGGAGTGGGTTTGATTTGGGATTTGGTTATGTCTTGTGCGTTGTTACATGTCTGGTCTGTTGATGTTGTGTCCAGCATGTCTGCTAGACATTTCCCCTGTTCGTCTTCTCCTCCGAAAGAGGGTCCCATTGGTTTCCCGGAGGAGTGAACCTAAAGACATTAGCAGCCTTGCCTGGAGCCACCTTGCTTCAGTGTCCGCATGGGGGTCCAGGTTGTTTTGGTGTGGTTTTTCCATCTTTGCTGCGGCAGGTAAGTGTTGGATGTTCTGTTGTTACATTGTGTTCTTACGACCCCCATAGTGCTCCTCCCCTTCCATAGTGCCCCCCATGTCTGCCAGTATATAAAATAGGCAGGCCCCCGATAAGTCAATTGCTCAGGCCGCGCCCCCCATATGTCACTTGCTCAGGAGGACCCCCCACCCATATCAGTTGCTTATTTAGGCCCCCCATATGTCAATTGCTCAGATAGGCCCCCATATCTGTTGCTCAGGACCCCCCATATCCGATGCCCCCCATTCACACCCCCATATCAGTTGCTCAGACCCCCCCCCATATCAGTTGCTCATTCAGGCCCCCCATATGTCACTTTCTCAGGACCCCCACCCATATCAGTTGCTCAGGGGGACCCACCTCCCAATATCAGTTGTTTATTTATTCAGGCCCCCTCCCCATCTGTCAGTTGCTCATTCAGGCCCCCCAAATGTCACTTGCTCAGGGACCCCAGAGTCAGGCATCCCCATATGCTCATTCAGGCCCCCCATATCGATGTGACAGACCCCCAGGGCCCCCATCAGACCTCAGATCAGACTCAAAAAAAATAATTAAAACTTACCTCTCCTGCTCCGCTGCTCTCCGTGTACTGATATCAGTGCCTGCCCTGCTGGTCTCCAACTGCGTACAGAACCCCAAAACGCATTGAGACATATATTATTTGTCAAAATAAAGTGATTGATCAGAAGCCTCCAGACGTAGGATGCCATCAATTTCTGACACTTCTACGTGCGATCCTGGCCAGGGGCGGTTCAAAGTCTCAGGTGTCTTGAGTTTATCCTGTTGACTACCCCCAGCGAAGTGAGTACATACAGATTTTATTTTTGTTTTATTTCAGCTGATTTTTTAATTATTCATACTGATGCGTATTCTGTATTTATCTATTCTACTGCACATACCATCTGATATTGGTGTTCTAACCATTTACTTACACTAGGGAGTGGCGCCTTATTGTGTGTTTTTTCTTTGACGGTTCACGGGAGGTATTTGCCTGGCTCCACTTGTGCCCGTCTCGTCTTTTCATCACTTATTATCATTTAGGTGTGGGTTTTGTCCCACTCCCATTAACACCTGTGCTGCCTTCCCATCGTATCAATCTGCGCACCTGCATTAATTTGCTCACTTACCGTATCTTTCTCTTTTTACTCCACCCTCCTGGCGCCCAATATCCTTAGGTACTTTGCTTTTCTGGGCTGACCATCCTTGATTAGTATCTTGTACCATAATCCTCTCTTTTTTTTTTTCTCAGGCAGGACATAGGACAGACTACAATCAGATGCAGTAGAGCACTGCCAGGCTATCAGATGTAGTAGAGCACTGCCAGGCTATCAGATGCAGTAGAGCACTGCTAGGCTAACAAGAAACAGAAAGGATAACATAAACATATCACAGAACAGATACAGGAGATTAGACAATGCAAATAACATAATAGGACAGGTAACAACAGCATAATACAGGACAGGTACAGATCAAACAAGGACATAATTAAAACACCAATGCAAAACCAGGCGACACCACACAGAAGGGCAGATGGTAACAACCCCCTGGGTTAGCAGCAAGGGGCTACACCCAGTAAGGCACAGGACAGAAGAAAGACTGACCTGAGTGAGCAGCAAGGTGCTACACACAGCAAAGACACAATAAAGACTGACTTCCTGGGTCCCACAGCTCACAGATGGATACAGCTGGATAACGAGGGCACCTGATAAGACACACCCAGGACCAGACCAGGGAATGTTAACCCCATCAGAACAGGAGTACCAGAACCACAGAACACACAGGTTGCAGTACAGGATGTTGCCCCTGGCAACCAGAATACACGGAGTTCACCACAGCCAGTATGCCAGAGTACAAACAACCCGTGTCATAGTGACAAACAGAGAAGCATCCAAATTCAGACCCAGTTCACACACAAGGCCGCAGCCAGCACGCATCGCAGAACCAGAATGCATGGGGAAACCCACAGCCAGTACACAAGGCGCATGCAGCCAGCCTGCATGGCACCAGAGACATGAGCCACAGAGATGCAGACATGGGAATATACAAACACAGGACATAGTTCACACACTACACCACAGCCAGCATGCAGTCCCATGCAACCAGCATACACAGGTGTCAGCCTGCAGCCAGTACGCGAGGGAACCTGCAGCCAGCCTGCACGGCAACAGTGATAATAACTGCACAGAGAAGCAGACACGGGGAGAGCAAACATTCACAGGCAGCAGTTCACAGAAGACACCGCAGCCAGCACGCAGCCCCAAGCAACCAGCCTGCACAGGAGGCACCCTGCAGCCAGTACGCGAGAGTGCAGCCAGCCTACAATGCCACTACTGTCACAGTGAACCGTACCATGACAGACAGCATAAAAACATCTTATACAGGGCATAATATCATAATGAAAGACTACAATAGCAAATAATTAAAAATAGTGTTTTCCTCTTCAATTAAAATTGTATTTAATAGAGGCTGCCACTACTGTGATTCTTCCTCTTTTGCCCCCAAATGCTTTTTATCCCTAAGGTAATAGAGGTATATTTCATTCAGGGCTAGTTTTGCACAATTTCATCACAACAATAAATTTACTTTTAAAAAGTGGGATGTTTGTAACCTTCCAAATGGCATTCTTAAAACATTTAGTTAATAATGATCCAGAAAGCTATTTGCTGTTTATAATTTGGACAATTACAAAAGACCTTAAAAATGCACTCAATTAAAATCAATAAGACCACAGGCCCACTTTAGCAAAAAACCTTACCTCCTCCCAAACCTCCTATGCAAATAGGCAGTTCCAGAATCAGTGTCAGCACTGATTTATCCTCTCTGCAAATATCTTAGGCACTTGGCCCTGACCAAGAATAGTTCTCTCCTGTGTTGGAATTCACAGGTAAGGTGGCACTGGTTGACAACTGTCAATGACAATGTTTACATAGTATAGGAGAGTGTTAGGCTCCATTCACACGTCCGCAACGTGTTTTGCGGCTCCGCGGAACCGCAAAACACGGACAGTGGCAATTTGCGTTCCACACGTGTACGGCGTACAGAGTTCTAGAGTTCCGGAGCGTGCGTTGTACCTGACAGTCCTGCCGAACAGGTCAGGTAAGTCGATGTCCGGTGGTGCGGTCGGCCCCGTTGGTAAGCGGGTCCCACGCTCCGGACCATTTCACATGCCCTCGTTCGTCCGACGGAGGTGGTGGAGCCGACGCGGCGCTCCCCCCTCCGCCGCTTAGGTCGGGCGTGGTGGTCGCTCGCCGGCGGGGGGCGGGGCCCACGGCCAGGAGAGACCGCCCCCCGTCCACCTCTTCAGGCCACCTCCCACGCTCCATGTTCAGCCGGTACAGCCCACTCCCCCACGTGGTGGGCGTGCCCCTCAGCGGCGGGCCGGCCCCCCAGTTGGGGGGAGGCGCCCCTGCCATGAGCGCTCTGTCGGGGAGCGGGGCGGCTCCATGTGGCCCCTCCTTGCCACAATCGGGGTGGGGCAAGGCCACACAGGCCCCCCCCCCCCTCCCGTCTCTGTCCAGCCAGGAGGCACCACCGTTTCCCCACGCGGCGGAGATGCCCAGCCGGCGGTGGGTCGGCCCCTCTAAAAAAGGGGGGCACCACCGCACTGAGCACTCCACCAGGGAGCGGTGGGCCTCCCACGCGGCACGTTGCTAATTGGTAAAGGGGGAAGGCTGCGTCAGGTTAAGCTTCCCCCGTTCCAAATCATGCCAGGGGGCAACGCCGTTTCCCCACGCGGTGGAGGCGCTCAGCCGGCGGAGGGTCGGCCCTCAGACGGCAGGAGGGCGCCCTCGAACTGAGCACTCCACCAGGGACCGGTGAGGCCCCCCACGCGGCATTCCGTTATCGGCAGGGATAAGCCCTCACCACCGGGGGCCCTCCCTGTGTCGGTTCATGCCTGAGGGCTGCGCGGCTCCCCACACGGCAGGAGTGCTCAGCCGGCGGGCGGGCCAGCCATCGAACGCAAGGGGCCCCCCCGCACTGCGCACCCTGCCAGGGACTCGCGTTAGCTCTCCACGTGGCACAAAAATTGTGTTGCGTGAGGCGCGAGCCGTTGCTCAAAGGTACCCCCCACTTGGTCCTCGGTGCCAGGGAGCTCCGCGCTCCCCACGCGGTTCACGGTGGAGCACGGTGGGGGACGCAATGGCCCGCGCCTCGCACACACCTAAAGTCTGGCACGGGCCGCCGTGCTGCTTAGGTAGGTAGGGGTTCGTCACAAACGACAGACAGAGACGGGGGGTGGACGACGTCAATCAATGCCACCCCCATCCATTGATCAAATCCACAGCCCACAGCTCGTGCTCCATCAGTTGTACCCCGTGCATTGACTGGTTTCTTTGTGTTGTTTGTTTCCCAGGTCTGAAAGAGAAAAAAAAAAAAAAAAACACAAGAGAAGTCAGCCTAGGATTTCACTCGAGTTTTCTTTGGAACGAGGTAGTGGGGGTTCACACCAGTGGCGGGAGGTATTGATTGTTAGCAAGGGAGTGGTCTCATGCACTGTTTTACGTTCAGGTTGTTCCGTTTCCAAAAAAAAAACAAAAAAACATCCGCGGGGTTTCAGAGCGCAGAGTTCCTCAGTTGGTAAGTAAGTTAGGTCTCCTAGCGTGTTCTTCCGGGTGGCGGTCCTGGCCACTCTTTCACGGCCGTTCTGGGGTTAGTGTGCGTGCTTCACAGGAACAGTGCACCTTTTCTACCACGTTGTCAAACAGCTTCACGGACACGGGTGGTCGCCCAGGGTAGTCGGTCACCTTGCGTTATTGTTTCCACAGCTGCGATGTCGCACGCGTCTGACATTATGGAAGCATCAGTGCATGAAAACGCTGCAGGGTCGTCCGAAGGGGGCAGTACGCTATCCCTGCGTGCATGGACTATTCCCAAGCTGATGGCGGAGCTGACGAGGCGGGGCGTTCCGTTCCCGGCGTCTGCCAGAAAAGCGGAGCTATACCGGCTATGGAAAGACTCCCTGGTGCCCAGCAGCGGTGATCCCCCCGCAACCACGATACAAACATCGCTGGCCCAATTACACCTCATGCTGAACAATTTGATGTCGGCCGTCACGTCCATACAGGCTAGACTAGAGTCAGTCGAGGCTCACAACTCAGCAGTGTCGGTCTCTTCACCCGAGCCTCCGGTCGCCTCCACCTCTGCCGCAGCAGACATTCGCACTGCCCAGCCAGTCCCCAACGTGACTCCGTCTCATTTTGTCCCCATCAGCATCAGAAAGGACATCCTAGAGGGTAGGGACGTCAATCTCGCTTCTCTACTAATAGCCTCCAGGGACCTTTCTGACAACAAGGTCATAGCTTGCGGGGAAGTGTCGGTGGTCCTGAGAAGCCGCGACCACCGGCTCAATCGCAAATTGAACATTCCAGAGTTCGTCATGGCTTTCAGCCTTTTCAGGGACGTCATTTGTACTGCCAGGCCGGACAGGAGGGAGGAACTAGACCTGTACCTCTTTCGGGTCACAGAATTGGGTCATAGGTATGGTGGGAACGCGTTCTATGATTACCACTGTTCGTTCTCAGCCAAAGCAGCTGCGGCCCTGTCCCAGTTTCAACATGTCACAGACTGGTCCGTCCTGGACACAGAGTTGTTCTGCAGACACTTTGCAGGCCTGAAAGCTCCCTCCTGTTCTGCCTGTCAGTCTATCTTTCACTCAGTAGAGTGGTGCCATAAGTCGGCTGTCAGCACGACATCATACCCCTCCGGCTCTTCAGCAGGACCACTCGACATCTTCAGACCCCCCAATTCGGTAGATAAACTAGGACGACCCATTGTCCAGTTAGGTAGGGCCCAGATATGCAACAATTTTAATTACGCGTCTTGTAATTTCGGGCAATGCCGTTTGTTGCATATCTGTACCAACTGCTTCAGGGCCCACCCCCGAGTAGCTTGCTCATTAAAATCGGTGAAGAATTACATGAGCGTGGTCAATACTAGTCGTCTACAGCTACAATTGCAAGGTCATCATAATCCAGGGTTTGTGCAGTTTCTGGTATCAGGGTTTCATGAGGGTTTCCACACGGGGTTAATCACGACCCCAGAGGTCACACACGAGTGTAGGAACCTTCAGTCAGCCGAAAGGAATCCTGGCTCAGTAGACACACTCATAGAGTCCGAGTTAGACAAAGGGTTCTTAATTGGTCCTTTCGAAGTGCCCCCATTTCAACGGTGGAGAGTCAGTCCCGTGGGGGTCGTCACAGGCAAGTTCAATAAGAAGGAGAGACTCATCATTGATTTGTCTGCCCCACATGGTTCCCAGGTCCCCAGCCTCAACTCCCTCATTCCTTCGGAAAAAGTTGGTATGAGGTATTCTTCTATAGACCAGGCCATCGCCATCATCATGAAGACAGGTCCCGGGTCCGTGTTGTCCAAAGCAGATATATCGGACGCCTTTAAATTGCTCCCCATCATGCCAGCACTCTGGCAATGGCACGGTATCAGGTGGAGAGGCCTGTATTATTTCGCCACAAAACTCACCTTCGGTTCCAAGAGCAGCCCCTGGCTCTTCGATCAGCTGGCTCAAGCCCTTCACTGGGTTCTGGTACACAAGGTTCGCTGCGAATTCGTCATCCATTACTTAGATGACTTCCTACTGATTGAGAGGCCAGGGGCTGCTCCTCTGGGGCTAGGGAAGCTGCTAAGGTGTTTCTCCCAGTTGGGGGTACCAGTTTCTTCCAAGAAAGTGGAGGGCCCGTCCACCGTCATCACCTTTCTGGGCATCGAGTTAGACTCCCAACGCATGTTAGCCAGGTTGCCTGCGGACAAGCTAACGAGAGTCAGAGAAGTGATCCACAGGTTTTCAGTCACGTCAGTGGTCACTAAGACTGATCTTCAGTCGCTACTGGGCATGTTAAATTTTGCCATGCGCATCATTCCGCAGGGCAGAATGTTCATATCCCGCCTGCTGGCGCTCTTAAGCTCCGCCCCAGAACAGGACAGCCCAGTGCGTCTGGACAGTCAGGCCTTAGCGGATCTCTGTATGTGGGACCATTTTCTGGACCGGTGGAATGGGGTGTCCCTATTCGTTCCCAAGTTGTCGTGTCAGTCCCCCTTAGTCTTTTCAGAAGCGGCGGCCGGCACAGGGTTTGCCGCTATATTTGGCACTCACTGGGTTGCAGACGGATGGCCTGCCGAGGTGGAACTAATCCCAGGGTTCCTCCAAACCTCGGCACTGTTCGAGCTGTACCCCATTGTGGTAGCTGCTCACATATGGGGCAGTCTTTGGGCGAATCAGTCCGTCCTGTTCGTGACTGACAACGCAGCCGTGGTAGACATCATAGACAGTGGGTCATCAAAGTCAAGTCATGTCATGTGCTTCCTTAGACGGTTAGTACAGCTCTCCCTACACCACCATTTCCACGTTCATAGCGCGCATATGCCAGGTGAGCGAAACTTGGCTGCCGACGCCTTATCGAGAGCTAACTTTTCCCGTTTCTTTCAGGTCATGCCAGAGGCAGACGCGACAGGCGCCACCGTTCCTCCTCACGAGTCCTTAATGTTAGCGTAATCGACCACCTTGAGACGGCCCACGCTCTGATTCGCAATTCCCTCTCGCCCAACACGACCAGAGCGTACCACACCGGGTGGAAGATGTTCCGCAGGTTCTAGGGGGAATGTCCTCAGGGGGAATCCAGTTTTCCAGATCACATCCTGGCGTTCATTGGCTATTGCCATTCAGTGCACAAGCTCTCCCACAGTACGGTGAGGTCGTACCTAGCGGGTGTACAACATTTCCTCTCCGTTAGTCATCCCGAACGACCATCAGTGTTCGCCATGCACGCTGTCAAAGCCGCACTCAAGGGCTTAAGCAAATGCGGACATCAAGGCCAAGGGCGTAGGCAGGCGGTCACCGGGCCCCTTTTCGCAGTCTATCCGACGTCCTGGACAGTAATCCTTTCGGGGTTTTGCCCAGCCTGGTACTCAAATCTGCCATCTATTTAGCCTTTTACGGCTTTCTGAGGCCTGGGGAGTTCACTTGTTCTTCCGGCAGTAGCAAGTTCCTCACGGTCAGCCAGCTGGTCCAGAACACTGAAGGGTTCACGTTACTGCTCAGGACGTCCAAGACCTCCCAGGTGGGCCCCCCTGTCCCGGTGTCCTTCTTTCCCACGTCACACCAATAATGCCCCGTCACGGTGCTCCGTCAGCTACGGTCCGCCTTGTCGGAGTCTGGGCCTAACAGTCCACTGTTGCCCTTCGGGGTGGTTCCACTCACCACCCATCAGTTCGTATCCCACGTCAGGTCACTGGTGGCCAGCCTGGGCTGTGACCCCTCCACTATTTCAGGGCATTCGTTCCGCATAGGCGCTGCGTCAGCAGCATCCAAGAATCAAGTACCAGCACACGTCATTCAGAAATTAGGGCGTTGGCACTCGGCATGTTTCACCCGTTACATACCTCACCCCGATACTGAAATGTCAACAGCTTTTCAGAACCTGGCTTTATAATAACCTCGCAATAAATTACTTTTGCCTATCAGTATGTCTTTTGCCCTCTTTCAGGCGTCCCTCCACGACGCGGTTGCGGCACAACTCTGACCGCTTAGGGTTAGGTATCCCTGGTAGGGTCAGGTACGTACCTGGTGGCCACGACCACAAGTGTAAGGCCGATTCATTGGCCTGTATTTGTGGGAGGGGCTTGGCTGCCTACATCAGCGGCCGGCGCCCTCCCACACGTGTACGGCATACAGAGTTCTCCCTCCCACCCAGCCCCCTTTTTTCTGCTACTCTCAAAGGGGATGCCCTCTTTCAGGCGTCCCTCCACGACGCGGTTGCGGCACAACTCTGACCGCTTAGGGTTAGGTATCCCTGGTAGGGTCAGGTACGTACCTGGTGGCCACGACCACAAATAGAATATGCCTGTTCTTGTCCGCATTGCGGACAAGAATAGGACATGTTCTATTTTTTTGCAGAACGGAAGTGCGGACCCGGACACGATGTGCTGCCCCATAGAAATGAATGGGTCCGCAATTCCGTTTCGCAAAATGCGGAACGAAATTGCGGATGTGTGAATGGAGCCTAAAAGGTGTTTATAAAATTAAGAGGAGAGGTACATTTTAAAACGTTGGTTTGACGAATATGATTTATATTCATAAGATAACTATATATACGATAAATCAGATGTAGGGATGGTTAACTGGGCACTTGACCATTGTCCTTTTTTACCATAGAGCTTCAGAGGATGAGACGCACAGAGAGAAAAAAAGATTGAAGCTGAAAAACTTTCAGTTCCATTCCACTGTTTTTTCTAGTAGTCAGGAAGAGGACTAATTTATACTGAGTGTACTGCCAAACAAAAGAGGGACCAATAGAGGAAACCGTGCAGCTGTTCAAATCATCACCTCTCTGTATCAATTGCTCTTCACTGTTGTATATGATCAGTACAGGGAAGAAAACAGGAATCTGCACATAATTAGTTTGAAACAAATTGGTCTTGTTCAGCTTGTTAGTTCAGAAAATTAGAGACTTCTAGAGTGGTGAGAAACAAGGAACTCCTTCACAAACAGACCACCATATTAATAAACCTTTAACGTCCATTCACACGTCCGTAAGTGTTCTGCGGATCCGCAAATTGCGGATCTGCAAAACACGGACACTGGCAATGTGTATTCCGCAATTTGCGGACCGCACATCGCCGGCACTCTAATAGAAAATGCCTAATCTTGTCCGCAATTGCGGACAAGAATAGGACATGTTCTATTTTTTTGCGGAAACGGAAGCATGGATGCGGAAGTGCGGATCCGCAAATGCGGATGCGGACAGCACATTCCGACCCCATTGAAAATTAATGGGTCTGCACCCGTTCCGCAAAATTGCGGAACGCATGCGGACCCATTTTGCGGATGTGTAAATGGACCCTTATTGCTTGACACATTATAGGCTGCACTCTTAACAACTTCACTACCTTAGATGACCAGGGAACTTACCATTAACCTCTTTGACCACCTAGGAATTTACCATTGGCACCCTCACTACCCTAGATCACATGGAGATGTTCTACTGACCCCTTCACTGTCATAGACCACCAAAGAATTTAAAATTAACCCTTTTAGTGTATATGACAATTAGTGGAACTGAAAAGAAACCACTTCACTGTCCTAAACCAACAGGTATTTAATCATTCAACACTTCATCACCCTAGACTAGTGTTTCTAAACCTGTGGTACATGTACCCAAGTTGCCATGTGCCACAGGGTGTGTGGTATGCAGGACTGTCCTAGCAGGGAAGGCAACGCAGACCAGAGGCCAGAAGAGCTCAGTTTCCCACCCCACATTGTAGACAACAGCATGGAAAGGGAGTGAGGTGAGTATTTGATTGTTATTTTCCTTTGCTATTTCGTATACTATTAGGCCACTATAGGGAGCAACTATTAGGCCCCTTTCACATGGGCGAGTATTCCGCGCGGATGCGATGCCTGAGTTGAACGCATTGCACCC
Source organism: Bufo bufo (assembly GCF_905171765.1). Classification (NCBI taxonomy): domain Eukaryota; kingdom Metazoa; phylum Chordata; class Amphibia; order Anura; family Bufonidae; genus Bufo; species Bufo bufo. The sequence continues at coordinate 449,427,812 of NC_053390.1, read as the reverse complement.
GCACTGAATCCCGACCCATTCATTTCTATAGGGCTGTGCACACGAGCGGTGATTTTCAAGCATCACTTGTGCGTTGCGTGAAAATCGCAGCATGCTCTATATTCTGCGTTTTTCACGCAACGCAGACCTCATAGAAGTGAATAGGGCCGCGTGAAAATCGCAAGCATCCGCAAGCAAGTGCGGATGCGGTGCGATTTTCACGCATGGTTGCTAGGTGACGATCGGGCTGGGGACCCGATCTGTATTATTTTCCATTATAACATGGTTATAAGGGAAAATAATAGCATTCTGAATACAGAATGCAAAGTAAAATAGTGATGGGGGGTTAAATAAAAATATATAATTAACTCACCGAGTCCACTTGATTGCGTAGTTGCGGATCTCTGTCTTCTTCTGTAATGTTGAGCTGCCGGCTAAGGACCTGTGGTGACGTCACATCACATGATCCAATCACATGGTTCCTCACCATGGTGATGAACCATGTGATTGGACCATGTGATGAGCACAGTGACGTCATCAAAGGTAATCAAGTGGATTAAGGTGAGTTAAATTTTATTTTTTTTTTTTTTTAACCCCTCCAGCCTTCCGTATTAAGAATGCTATTATTTTCCCTTATAACCATGTTATAAGGGAAAATAATACAATCTACACAACACCTAACCCAAACCCGAACTTCTGTGAAGAAGTTCGGGTTTGGGTACCAAACATGCCGATTTTTCTCACGCGAGTGCAAAACGCATTACAATATTTTGCACTCGCGCAGAAAAATAGCGCATTTTCCCGCAACGCACCCGCATCTTATCCGGGCAAAAAACATGACGCCCGTGTGAAAGAGGCCTTGCTATATTATAATGGGCTTTATTACTACTGGGGACACTATTGGGGGCATTTTTACTGCTGGGGCAAACTAAGGGGACTTTATTATTACTGGGGTTACTAAGGTGGGCTTTAATACTACTGGGGGCACTATAGGTGTGGGCATTATTAATACTGGTGGCATTATTAGGGGGCATTGTAACTACTGGAGGACATTCTGGTGAGTTCATTCTGGTGAGTGGGGACACTATGGTAGATTTTTTTTATTACTGAAGGCATTAAGGAGATCTTTACTACAACTGGGGAGTACTATAGGGGGGATTAATACTACTGGAGGCACTATGGTGGGCTTTATTACTACTAGGGAATTATAAGGGAAATAATTGCTACTGTGAGACTATGGGGACCATTGTTAGTACTGGGGACACTATTGGGGACATTAATATCAGGCACACTATTGGATTATTGGGCAAAAATTATAATTGGAGACACTGTAGGGGGATCTATTACTGGTGAGGGGACTATGGGACAGTATTATTACTATTGGTGTGACATATGGGACCACTGTATGAGGGAGGGCACCCTGGCACAGTATCGGCTTTGCATAATTATTTGTGGAGCAAACTATGTTTGTGACGATATTATTGTCAGGAACACGATTTGTTGTGCAAAATATTTGATGCCACTTTGTGAGCATAATTATTGAAATTACTAGTACCACACAAATACAAAAGGGGCACTATACAGTATGTGTGGTACTTGTAATTTCATGGTAATGATCTGATTATGCAGTATTGGAGGTGGAAGCAGGATGACACTGTGGGGGCACCAGGATTGGGTGTTTGTGTTGAGAATGTGGTGGAAATGTGAGGAACGTAAGATGTCTGTACAGAACACTTGGCCAAATGGAGAAGGGGAAATAGAACATTAAAATCAGAGGAGACATAATTGCATGTAATACAGTAGATATGTAATGCTAATTTCTCCTGTAAGCTTGGTAGCACTAAATATAATTTAAAAAGAAAAAGCCATTCATCATGGGTCCAAATTTGTTGTCCTGTCATTTAGACAGGAAGACAGGAAAATGCTGTGGTATTCTTTCCTTCAAATCTGAAGGCACTGCTGGTGTAGGCTCAGAACAAATCCTCTCATTGTGGCATGAAAATAGCGTTATTTTGTTAACATTTATCACTGATCACTTCCTTGAGGGTTCTTGGTTAGCAAATTTTGTCACTAGGAGGTACTTGGTATGAAAAGGCTGAGAAACGTTGCCCTAGTCCACTTGAAATTTCAAGCAATCCTTTTTAGCTTTATTACCACCTCCTGCACTACCCTAAAAAAATAAATGAACTAATCATTGCCCCCTTCACTGCTCTAAGCCACAATGCTTATTAGCTTTACTATTCTATGCCACCAGAGATTTAATCATGATCTTTCACCAACCCTATATTTCCAGGGGTTAAAACATTAAACCATTCATTATCATAAACTTCCTAATATAAAAAAAACTGTCAAGTTGAAGACTAAATTATTTCCAAAAGGCATAAAGTTAAAGATTACACATTCCCTTTGTGTTTTATGCAAAACCAATTTTGTTTATTTTCACCTTTTAAATTTTCAAAATAGCAAAAAAAAGGAAAAGGGCCTGAAGCAAAACTTTGGGCACCCTATATGGATAGTACCTAGTGGCACCTCCTTTGGCAAATATCACTGCTTGTGTCACAGGGAGCTGGCGGCGTGCTCTTCATTCGCAGCGCCGCTGGCATCCCGCGCATACAGCGGAGCAAGGACGCGATCGTCGTCCTCGTCTTCATGGGGACCAGGGGGCAGGGAGGACCCGGCCACGCACACCTCCTCAGCGTGGCCGGCGTCCTCCGTCCACTAGACAACAAGCAAAAGGGGATCTGAGCGCCAATATTAATGAATCGGCGCTGAGCTATGTTATGAGCAATCAGAGTCACGTGACGCTGGCCTTGTCACATGACTCACCTGTAGAGGTTATTTAAACAGGCAGCCTGCTGGCCACAGGTTGCCTGTGATTGGACTTGCTACCATCACCAGCATTGTGTATATCGTATACTCTGTTTGGTTTGACCTCTGCACTGTGTTTGACCTCAACTTTGAGACCTCCTTGGATTTCACTTGACCTCTTGGCTTCTGACTCTGGATTGTGTTTTGACCTTGTTATTGTATTGCTCCCTTTGTACCTGCGTGACCTCCTGGCTTTGACTTTGGCTTGCCTGACTCTGTTACGGTAATCCTCTTACCTTCTTAGGCCCCTGCACGTATCTAAGCGAGGGACTGCCGCCAAATTGTACGCCATCGGTTAGGACGGGCTGTGCAAGTAGGCAGGGACAGAGGTGGGGTGGAGTTTAGGGCAGCACTTATCCCTTCCCTCTGTTGTGACAGCTTATAATCACTTGTTGTGGCTAGCCAAGAGTCTTTCAATTCTTGTTTGAGGGGTTTTTATCCATTCTTCCTTGCAAAAGTCTTCCAGTTCTGTGAGGTTCCTGGGCTGTTTTGCATGCACTGCTCTTTTGAGGTCTATCCACAGATTTTCAATGATGTTCAAAACAGAGGACTATGACGGTCATGGTAAAACCTTCAGGTTGCGAGTTTTGAGGTAGTCTATTGTGGTGTTTGAGGTGTGTTTAGGATGATTATCCATTTGTAGAAGCCATCCTCTTTTCAACTTCAGCTATTTTACAGTTGGTATTCTGTTTGCTTCCAGAACTTGCTGGAATTTCATTTAATCCATTCTTCTCTCTACCCATGAAATGTTCCCTGTGCCATTGGCAGCAATACAACCTGATCGGTCGCCCACACGTGCGTTCACCCACGCCCGCCCCGCCGCAGTGACAAAATTATATATTTTTTTTTAATCACTGCACAATCACTTCACAAGCGCTGCGGCGATAAAAAAAAAATCAGTTTTGATATTTTTTATCAATCACTGTGGCTTCCTGTACTTCGCTACCCTCCCATTTGTAAGACAGGCTTGCTTTTTTTCTTGGGTAGTCTCAGGGAATACCACCTAAATTTAGTTGACCAAATGGCAAATAAGGGGTATTCTTCTGAAGAGGCCTACAGGATTCTGACCCAGTCGGATGAGGAATGGGAACCCTCATCTGACGAATCCAGCGGGTCAGAATACGAACCTGTAGAAAGCAGTGGCAGTCTGACCCAAAGTTCGGACGAGGAGGTTGAGGTCCCTGATACCACCAGGCGTACCCGGCCCCGTGTTGCTAGACCACAGGTTGCGCAGGATCCGCTTCAAGGGCAGCAGAGTGGGGCTGGCGCTGTCGGATTAGGCCATCCAGCTTTTGACCGGCTCCACAAAATTCGGCCCCTCATAGACCACCTTAACACCAAATTTGCAGATTTGTATACCTCTGAGCAAAACATCTGCATAGACGAGTCCCTGATACATTTTACCGGGCGCCTTGGCTTCAAACAATACATCCCAAGCAAGCGCGCCCGGTATGGGGTCAAATTGTATAAGCTCTGTGAAAGGGCCACAGGCTATATGCACAAATTTCGAGTCTGAGGGTAAAGATCAGACCCTGGAGCCGGTCGGTTGCCCTGACTACCTGGGAGCAGTGGGAAGACAGTCTGGGACTTGGTGTCACCCTTATTTGGCAAGGGGTACCATCTTTATGTAGACAATTTCTACACAAGTGTGCCCCTCTTCAGGCATTTGTTTATAGAACAGATTGGCTGCTGTGGCACCGCACGACCTAGTTGCCGGGGCTTCCCCCAACGGCTCGTTACCACCCGTCTTGCAAGAAGGGAGAGGGCTGCCTTGTGTAACGAAGAACTGCTCGCTGTGAAATGGAGAGACAAGCGTGACGGTTAAATGCTCTCCTCCATTCACACAGACACGACAATCCAAATAGAATGAGCAAACAGTGTCATTGAAAACCCCCTCTCGGTCCACGACTATAATTTGCTCATGGGATGGGTGGACTTCAATGACCAGATGTTGGCTCCTTATTTAGTGTCCCGCCGCACCAGACGCTGGTATAAGAAGGTGTCTGTATATTTAATTCAATTGGCTATGTACAATAGTTTTGTTCTCTACAGTAAGGCTGGGAGAACAGGATCCTTCCTAAAATTTCAGGAAGAGATCATCAAGAACCTCCTGTATCCAGGAGGATCCGTGGCCCCATCCACCAGTGTAGTGAGCCGTCTACACGAGCGACATTTCCCCAATGTCGTTGCTGGTACCTCCACCCAAGCGCCACCCTGAAAAAGATGACGTGTCTGTAGCAAGAGTGGAATAAGGCGTGACACCCGCTATTTCTGTTCTGACTGCCCTGACCACCCTGCCCTATGCTTAGGGGAGTGTTTCCGGAAGTACCACACACAGGTACATTATTAGCATAGGGATTGCGTGACACAGGACAGGCACACAGGGGTCTTAGGGCCCTTTCACTTACAGCTGCTGCAAACCTCTCCTTTCACCAGGGACAAAGTGCATAATGTACTTCGCCACATCTCTGGGCGATTTGCGCTTTGCACATTGTCCCATGGGGAAGGAGAGGTTTGTCCTATAAAGGTAAAAAAATAAATTAAAAAAAATCACAGGTAAGCAAAAAAGTTAATGTTCCAAAAGTTCTATAAAGTTTATAAAAGTTAATGTTTTGTTAAATGTTATATAAAGGTAATGTTAATAAATTGATTGCGTTGCGGCCTGTTTTTTTTTTTGTTTTGTTTTTTTACCTTCTAGGTGGACCAACCGATAAACCAGCTGCAGCACTGATGTGCATTCTGACAGAAGCATTGCGCTGCTGTCAGATTGCACAAAAGTCGGTGTATGCGGCGCTGCAAGACGAGATTTCTCCTCTGCAGTAAAAAAGATACGTTTGCCGAGGCTTATGAGCTGAGGGGCGGTGTTCATATGCTTTGGCAAACACTGTATAAAAAAAAAAAAAAAAATCCCGGCAATGATTTATTCATCCACATCGATTGATGTGAATGGAGAAATCGTTTTTTTTCAGGGCATACGGGCTGAGTGGGTTTGGATGTTGCGCGGAGCTCCTATGTCCTGGCAGACGCCTTTCCCCTCCTTTTTTTTTTTTGGGCAGAGATTTATTCATCCACATTGTACAAGCACCCCACAAATGACCCCATTTTGGAAAGAAGACACCCCAAGGTATTCGCTGAGGGGCATATTGAGTCCATGAAAGATTGAACTTTTTGTCCCAAGTTAGCGGAAAGGGAGACTTTGTGAGAAAAAAATAAATAAAATAAATTTCCGCTAACTTGTGCCAAAAAAAAAATCTTCTATGAACTCGCCATGCCCCTCACGGAATACCTTGTGGTGTTCTTTTACAGAGATATTTCTCTCACACAGTGTGGGTATATGTAAAAATACACCCCAAAACACATTGCCCTACTTCTTCTGAGTACGGCGATACCACATGTGTGACACTTTTTTGCAGCCTAGGTGCGCAAAGGGGCCCAAATTCTAAAGAGCACCTTTAGGATTTCACAGGGCATTTTTTACGCATTTGGATTTCAAACTACTTCACACTTTAGGTCCCCTAAAATGCCAGGGCAGTATAAATACCCCACAAGTGACCCCATTTTGGAAAGAAGACACCCCAAGGTATTTCGTGAGGGGCATGGCGAGTTCATGTAAAATTTTATTTTAAGTTAGTGGAATATAAGACTTTGTAAGAAAAAAAAATATATAATAATCATTTTCTGCTAACTTGTGACAAAAAATAAAAACTTCCATGAACTCACTATGCCCATCAGCGAATACCTTAGGGGTCATTTGTGGGGTGTTACTACTGTCTGGGCATTGTAGAACCTCAGGAAACATGACAGGTGCTCAGAAAGTCAGAGCTGCTTCAAAATGCGGAAATTCACATTTTTGTAATATAGTTTGTAAACGCTATAACTTTTGCGCAAACCAATAAATATACACTTATTGCATTTTTTTTTATCAAAGGCATGTAGAACAATAAATTTAAAGAAACATTTATATACAAATGTAGTTTTATTTGAAAAATTTTACAACTGAAAGTGAAAAATGTCATTTTTTTGCAAAAATGTCGGTCAATTTTGATTAATAACAAAAAAAGTAAAAATGTCAGCAGCAATGAAATACCACCAAATGGAAGCTCTATTAATGAGAAGAAAAGGAGGTAAAATTCATTTGGGTGGTAAGTTGTATGACCGCGCAATAAACCGTGAAAGTAGTGTAGTGCAGAATTGTAAAAAGTGGTCTGGTCATTAAGGTGGTTTAAGCTAGGGGAGCTGAGGTGGTTAACATGGTGCGGATGGTAAACGGACGTCCGTAATTGTTTGATATGCAGCAACTTACAGAGCTCCCTCATGACCTTAGACATAAAAGGGGTCCCCTGGTCAGTCAGAACCTCTTTAGGTAGCCCCACTTGGGAGAACATCTCCATTAGCTCCTTAGCTATCAGTTTAGCCGATGTACAGTTGCAAGAAAAAGTATGTGAACCCTTTGGAATGATATGGATTTCTGCACAAATTGGTCATAAAATGTGATCTTCATCTAAGTCACAACAATAGACAATCACAGTCTGCTTAAACTAATAACACACGAAGAATAATATGTTACCATGTTTTTATTGAACACACCATGTAAACATTCACAGTGCAGGTGGAAAAAGTATGTGAACCCCTAGACTAATGACATCTCCAAGAGATGATTGGAGTGAGGTATCAGCCAACTGGAGTCCAATCAATGAGATGAGATTGGAGGTGTTGGTTACAGCTGCCCTATAAAAAACACCCACCAGTTCTGGGTTTGCTTTTCACCAGAAGCATTGCCTGATGTGAATTAAGCCTCACACAAAAGAGCTCTCAGAAGACCTACGATTAAGAATTGTTGACTTGCATAAAGCTGGAAAGGGTTATAAAAGTATCTCCAAAAGCCTTGCTGTTCATCAGTCCACGGTAAGACAAATTGTCTATAAATGGAGAAAGTTCAGCACTGCTGCTACTCTCCCTAGGAGTGGCCGTCCTGATAAGATGACTGCAAGAGCACAGCGCAGACTGCTCAATGAGGTGAAGAAGAATCCTAGAGTGTCAGCTAAAGACTTAGAAAAGTCTCTGGCATATGCTAACATCCCTGTTAGCGAATCTACGATACGTAAAACACTAAACAAGAATGGATTTCATGGGAGGATACCACAGAGGAAGCCACTGCTGTCCAAAAAAACATTGCTGCACGTTTACAGTTTGCCCAAGAGCACCTGGATGTTCTACAGCAGTACTGGCAAAATATTCTGTGGACAGATGAAACCAAAGTTGAGTTGTTTAGAAGAAACACACAACATTATGTGTGGAGAAAAAAAGGCACAGCGCACCAGCATCAAAACCTTATCACAACTGTGAAGTATGGTGGTGGGGGCATCATGGTTTGGGGCTGCTTTGCTGCGTCAGGGCCTGGACAGTTTGCTATCATCGAAGGAAAAATGAATTCCCAAGTTTATCAAGACATTTTGCAGGAGAACTTAAGGCTATCTGTCCACCAGCTAAAGCTCAACAGAAGATGGGTGTTGCAGCAGGACAACGACCCAAAGCATAGAAGTAAATCAACAGCAGAATGGCTTAAACAGAAGAAAATATGCCTTCTGGAGTGGCCCAGTCAGAGTCCTGACCTCAACCCGATTGAGATGCTGTGGCATAACCTCAAGAAAGCGATTCACACCAAACATCCCAAAAATATTGCTGAACTGAAACAGTTCTGTAAAGAGGAATGGTCATGAATTATTCCTGACCATTGTGCACGTCTGATCTGAAACTACAGGAAACGTTTTGTTGAAGTTATTGCCACCAAAGGAGGTTCAACCAGTTATTAAATCCAAGGGTTCACATACTTTTTCCACTTGCACTGTGAATGTTTACATGGTGTGTTCAATAAAAACATGGTAACATTTAATTCTTTGTGTGTTATTAGTTTAAGCAGACTGTGATTGTCTATTGTTGTGACGTAGATAAAGATCAGATCACATTTTATGACCAATTTGTGCAGAAATCCATATCATTCCAAAAGGTTCACATACTTTTTCTTGCAACTGTATGTCGCAGCGGCATTGCTTCCGGTTTACCCAATACAACATATCCTGATGAACCACAAAACGGGGATACACCGACTCTGCCATTGGTTGTTGTGGTTCACCATCTACTATTAATACATTTCCCCAAGCTCGGGATAGGGTTGGGTCTCGGTGTTGTGCAGTACCAAAATTATCCCCAGAGACATTAAGGTCGGCCAGTTCAGACCCCGGCGGCAAGTCCTCTACATCTCCCACCATTACATTCAGTGGGGTTGCCCCCCCCTTTTCCACCGAAGTGGTGGTCACCCCTATCGCTGGCTCTTCGGCCTTGGGTTCTGGCCTCCCCATGGAGCCAGGCCACTCTGATGGGGTTACCACTGTCTCATAGGTATCAGTCACTCTCGTAGCAGGCCACAGTGCCTGGAAGCCCAGGAATATTATAAATTCATAGTGTAAATTTGTGGCAACGGCCACTTCGTGAGTCCACCTGCCGACCCCTGTGGTTAGAGACACCAGGGCGGTTGGATAGTCTTTTAAGTCTCCATGGATGCACATGACCCCGACTTGTTGGCCAGTATGCTCCGTGGACCGTACCAGGGGAGCCCTTACTAGGGACACCAGACTCCCTGAGTCCAGCAGAGCCTCCGCTAGATTGTCTCCCACTTCCACCTGACACAAGTGGTTTAGAGTTTCTGGGGTACCTACTGCACACAGCTTCCTGGCTTATAACAACTGACGGTAGCCATAGTTAGTATCCATGGGTTCCACCTGATGTGGACAGTCAGCTCCTACATGGCTAGGCTCCTGACACCGCCAGAAGACTATCGGACCAAGGTTCGTAGGGGGTACATCCCGGTGGGTTTGGTTGTTACAAGTCGCCGGGTCTGGGATGGAGATTTACAGGGTTTGACTGCCCCCTTCCCAAAAGAACACACGTAAGATTCTTAGTAGCCTCCTAGCGCTCCACCAGGTCCACTATTTCCAGGGCATTGCCAGGAGACACCTGGCCGATCCAGTGCTGGAGAGGGGGTGACAGACCCCTCCAGAACATATCAGCCAATAGTCTATTAGTCTATCCAGCATAGATGTGGGGCTCAGCACATCAGGCTGTAGCCACTTTTGCAAGAGGTGGAATAAGTCATAATACTGGCGTCTCACAGGCTCCGCCAGCTTAAACCCCCACTAATGTACCCGTTGGGCCCGGACCAACACATTCAACCCCAGTCTTGCCAAAATCTCACCCTTTACTTTTTGGTAGTCGGCCGCTTGATCGTCCAGCAAGTCGAAATGCACTCGCTGGGAATCGGATGCCAGGAACGGAGCAACATCCTCAGACAACTGGTCTCGGGGTAGCTTCTCCCTGATGCCACTTTCTCATACATCGCCAGGTAGGTTTCGATGTCGTCTGCTGGGGTCATCTAAGGAATCACGGCACGGACTGCTTTCCGGGCATCGTGGACGTTCGATGTTGCTCCTGCTGTCTGCAAAGCCATCACATGTTATAGAAGCAAATGGTTGGTCTCCTGCTGCTGCTTATGAGCCTCGTGTTGGTGCAGGTTTGTCTCGCTGCTGCAGATTAGCCTCCATGAGGGCCTTCACAACAGCCTCCATTTTGTCATGGGGCACTGGTTGTAATACAGCTGGTTTATTGTACGACATACAACCATGCCTGGAAAAATGCAAAACCCAAAAATATCGATGTTCACACCAGCCTCACTGCCCTTTCTCCGCATCCTCAACCAATTGTGTGGATTCGCTCTGGTAGACAGGGTGTGCGGACGCAGTACAGAGGCAAATTACCAGTTCTTAAATCAAACTTCTGTGTTTATTCACACATAAAGCAAAAGCAAAAACAAAACGTCACTTTGCAGTCTTGGTGTTAGTTCACACACAATGGAAAGTCCACATAGCAAAAATCACCTTGTTGGCAGTTCTGCCTCCAGCAGTCCATAGCAGGCTTTAAGGGGGCCCGTTTCCCTTACAGACAAGTCTCAGCCCTCCAGCACGGCATAAGCCTCAGATCCCAGCACACACACCTCCTGAGCTCCACTGTCAGACTGAGGAAATCCTCCTCACCTGGCAGTGCAGGTTGTTTTTTTAGGCCTGGCAAAACCCGGCCTGGAACATGGGGAGTAGTCAGCCACCCAACACTTTGACTACTCCCACTAAGAGCCGTTCTGGATCCGCTATACAGCCATACTAAGTATTAAGGTGTCAAACAGCAACTGCTGCTGATACATAAAGACTGTTGGTAATAACAAAGGATGAAGGGGGGGGGCCCTACCCACACTGGCCCATACTTAGCAACCATCCCCCAAATAAGGACACTGACCACGTTCTTTCTTTTAACCTCTCTTTATTGCTGGGTGGTAGTCGGCCACAGCTATATTTATTATTCATCAGAACGGCAACGGTATAAAACCGTGCGATCCGCCAGCTGCTGGACTCCCAACGGGCAGATTACGCCAAACCCATCATTAATAACTTTTCAGTTACAGTAACTTGCCGCCAGCTGTGACTTATAAAATTCTTCAACCTGCATACAGCCTCCTTGAGGACATAACACACTGACAAACAGAAATATAAAATAACATTAAACCTTCAAATACATGAAACAAAAGGGAGGGAGGGAGGGGGCACAACGCTTCCGATAAAGAGGAAGAGGATAGGCGGGGACAGCACATAAGTACCCTCACTCTACCCGCCCTCTACCCGCCTCCTCTTCCTGCCCCCATGTGACTCGTAGGCGCTATAGATGATGTCCTGATAAACAAACAACTCAGAACAGCGCTCGGGGTGACGCTGACCCATAACGCAACCCAACACCGAAAAGGCCTGCAACCAATTGTTCATGGTTCTGGCGACTTTGGGCCTTCTCTCATACGGCTTGTCCGAAAAACGCCTCTCCTTGTCAACAGTATGTTGATCCACTGATATGAGAGACCAAATATCCACATATTGGTTAGCCCAAACCTTCTCCCGGATGGCCTCGTCCAAATGGGCACCCAAAAAACGAACCCCACAAAAACACGACTCTTCATGCACCCCTGCTAACACCGGAGCTGGCTTAGCAGGTGGAGGCGGAGGGGACTGGTCAGCAGTAGGCTGTAAACGATCCACTAGCAGTTTTAACAGTGTAGCCATATCAGAACCCCCACCACCCGCTCCCCATGCACCCGTAAATTGGTACTCACCGGACCGAGGCGGTATTGGCGCTACCGCGGGACCAGGCACGGGAACCTCAGGCTGAAGAGATGCTGCCACAACCAGGCTCTGAGCCCTGGAAGACCGACCAGACGTCCGTCTATTGTGCAGGACCCGCGCACGCCGCACAGACTCCCCCACGGCAACGGACCCCTCCGAGGACGACGGGGACCGCCACCTGGAGGATCTGGATCGCCTGCTCCAGGCTGAGTCACCTGACCTGCGACGCAACCGATGTCTGCGGGATCCATGGCGCCTCCGGCTCTCCTGCGAGGAGGATGAAGAGCTGGACCTTCCTCTGCGGGCACGTGACCGTTCGGGGGCAGGAGGGGGAGGGGGCACGAGCGGCTGAGACAGTGCAGTGATAGGGGGAACAAGCACATCAGCACCACCAGGGGTCGCTGCAGGCAGCATGGCCAGGGAAGGAGCAGTAGAACTCAATCCCGCCTGCTGGTCATCAAGGACAGGGGGCTCAGTGACTTGAGTGGAAGGGGGGTAGGAAGAATGGCTGCTAACCTGAGACCCCATCCTGCTGCCTGCGTGTGCACACAAACTTCCACTGACCTCGTGTAAGGAGGGAAGTGCCGGAGGCCGTGGGGGGGGGGGGGCGGAGCTACCGCCATCTGCACAGAGCCAGCAGTCCGCATCTCCAGCGATCCTGCAGCTGCACTGAAATGGGAGCCCAAGGTAAGCGGGGAAGGAGGGGGGCTATGGCCGAGACGCACGGGGGGCGGATAAGCCGGGAGGACCGCCTGCCCCCCGCAAAAGCGAAGGACCGCCTGCCCCCCGCACCGGAACCTCAGCAGCCGGCGCACTGACAGAAGGGGGTGAGGGATCAGGAGAACCCAGGCTACACAAAAAAGAGCGCAGCCATCCCTCACCTTCCTCCACCATGCGCACCAACAAGACCTCCCTCAGACGGGCATCACCCGCGGCCATCGTTATCTCTTATGCGGACAGAGCGCCGATGCGACTCACCAGGGCACCGAGCTTCCGATAAAGAGGAAGAGGATAGGCGGGGACAGCACATAAGTACCATCCCGCTACCCGCCTCCTCTTCCTGCCGTGCAATCTATTAACCCCTCATAATCCTGAAACCTTAAACTCCAGAACTAGGGCCATACAAGTACCCTAAGGAGATAGAAAAGGGAGGGGAAGGAGACCCCCAGTCCCTGTCTACCCTCCATCAACAGTCGGGCAGCCACCAAAACGGCTCTTACTCCACTGAGGCCAGGAACCTCGGTGACACGTACCTATTATCCACGATGATTCCTTGTACCTTCTTACAATAAATATATATATATACAGTACAGACCAAAAGTTTGGACACACCTTCTCATTCAAAGAGTTTTCTTTATTTTTATGACTATGAAAATTGTAGATTCACACTGAAGGCATCAAAACTATGAATTAACACATGTGGAATTATATACATAACAAACAAGTGTGAAACAACTGAAAATATGTCATATTCTAGGTTCTTCAAAGTAGCCACCTTTTGCTTTGATTACTGCTTTGCACACTCTTGGCATTCTCTTGATGAGCTTCAAGAGGTAGTCCCCCGAAATGGTTTTCACTTCACAGGTGTGCCCTGTCAGGTTTAATAAGTGGGATTTCTTGCCTTATAAATGGGATTGGGACCATCAGTGGCGTTGAGGAGAAGTCAGGTGGATACACAGCTGATAGTCCTACTGAATCGACTGTTAGAATTTATGGCAAGAAAAAAGCAGCTAAGTAAAGAAAAACGAGTGGCCATCATTACTTTAAGAAATAAAGGTCAGTCAGTCAGCCGAAAAATTGGGAAAACTTTGAAAGTAAGGGCTATTTGACCATGAAGGAGAGTGATGGGGTGCTGCGCCAGATGACCTGGCCTCCACAGTCACCGGACCTGAACCCAATCGAGATGGTTTGTGGTGAGCTGGACCGCAGAGTGAAGGCAAAAGGGCCAACAAGTGCTAAGCATCTCTGGGAACTCCTTCAAGACTGTTGGAAGACTATTTCAGGGGACTACCTCTTGAAGCTCATCAAGAGAATGCCAAGAGTGTGCAAAGCAGTAATCAAAGCAAAAGGTGGCTACTTTGAAGAACCTAGAATATGACATATTTTCAGTTGTTTCACACTTGTTTGTTATGTATATAACTCCACATGTGTTAATTCATAGTTTTGATGCCTTCATAGTCATGAAGAAAACTCTTTGAATGAGAAGGTGTGTCCAAACCATTGGTCTGTACTGTATATCTCACTTTACCACTATATGGTAGTATCATATGAATTATATACTCAGTATTATTTTAGCACTTTACAAATTATAAAAAGGTTGTATATCTACTATTATGGGGACACTCTATGTGAGTATTATATTGGTTTTATATGGCAGTTTGCTATCTGTATATTGAATGGTTATATTTGCAGCATTGTGTTGGCAGTAATGTAGGCAGCATATCGTAGTTGTTTAGATACCATAAAGAGATATTATTTAGGTATTTTATGTCAGTACATACTGTCATAATACTACCTAAAAATGAAGACAGAGGACAGGCTACCAAGCATGATCACTGTTTATTAACACATATTTTTTCTATACTTTAACATTTGCAGTAGCCTTTTCCGGCAGGCTGTTCAGGCGGGGGAGCAGCCTGCCGGATCCATGCTACCGCAAGTCCACCATGCCACCGGAAGTCCGCTCTGGCCCCATTTAGTATAATGAGGGCAGGCTGGAGGTCTGGCCGCAGCACGGCAAACATGCAGAGAGGCAGCCGGACAAAAACTACATCACGCTGCGCTGCGTGAATGTGGCCGGAGCAGACTGTCGGCGGACAGTGGACTTGCGGTAGCACAGATCCGGCAGGCTGTCCCCCCGCCGGAACAGCATGCCGGAAAAGGCTACCGCAAGTGTGAAAGTAGCCTTAGACGCACCAAACTATAAGGAGGACCTAGGATTTAGAGCAGGAAAATAAGAAAATAATATTTTTCATCAGATCTCAGATCAAATCCCAAAATCAGACCCCCAAGCTCTATCAGCCTCAGAGCAGACATTCAGACCCCAAAGCTCCATCAGCTTCAGCTCAGATCCTCCTGCTTTTTCCAACAAGATAGGGAAAGATGCCACACCTCACGGAACTCACTGGCACGGGTTCATGAGCTGTTTACGGAGCAGCAAACTGTGAGCAAGAAGTTATGGCTCCCCAGACTTCTCTACATTTATATCTGTGGGAAAATTGAAAACACAAAGTGTATGCTAACAATCCTCATACCCTGGATGAACTCAAGGAAAACATCACAAACACTACCCGCAGCATCACTGCTGAAGAGCTGCAAGCAGTAGTGTTGGGAGCGAATATTAGAATCGGGAATTTTAATTGCGAATATCGCGAATATTTAGAATATAGTGCTACATATTCATATTCGTAAATATTTTTGAATTCGCAAAGATTTTGAATATAGTGCTATATATTCGTATTCGCGAATATTCTAGATTTTTTTTTTCATCTCAACCCATAATCCCTTCCTGCTTCTTGCTTGTGGGCCATTGAGAAGGCTGCAATTGCAACTGCATTAATTGCCGATTTGCTCAATTGCGAATATATTGGAGCACTCTATCTGCATATAAAGCTATTGTAATGTTCTGCCATGCTAACCATTTTCTCCAGTCTCAGGAAACTTCTAGCAGCTGGAAAATTGTAGCAAAAGTGATCCACGCCTGTATTGCGCGCGCAATACGCGCATATTACATTGCCAACTTTCGCAATAAAAAAAAATAATGGCAAATTCTCAAATTCACGAATTTATGACGAATATATGCCCAAATATTCATGAAATATCGCGAATTAGAACATTGCCCCTGCCGCTCATCACTAGCAAGCAGTATCAGCCAACACAATCTTACGTGCCCAAAGATGCATAGACATGAACGGGGACCGCTTTTGGCATCTTTTGTGACTTGTGGGTAATTAAAAAAACAATCCACTTGCTAGTTCATCTTGTCCTACTATCGCTGGAGGCGGGTTACTTTTTCATGGGCCACCCTGTAGATGAGGCAGCAAATGATAATGAGGTGGTAATTATAGGGGAGTTCAACTACCCAGATATCGATTGGGAAACTGAAATTGAGTCTCATAAAGAAAACAGGTTCTTGGCAATAACTATTCCAGCACCTTTCCCAAACGGCTCAGGATTTGACTAGAGGGAAAGCCATCCAGCACTTATTATTAACCAATAGACTTGACATAACAAATTGGAGATTGGAGGACACCTGGGACACAGTGACCCTAATATAATAAACTTCTAATTGTCAGGGTAAATTTTATCAGGGATGCAAGAAAACAAGCTTAAGGAAAGCAAAATTTGATCAGTGTAGACAGTCCATCAGCTGCATAACTGGCACCATGTTCTCAAAGATAATAATACACACACAAAATGGGATTAAAAAAAAAGTATTGAAATTTTCATTGTGAGTGGTACATACCTTATGGGAATAAAAGAGTTAGGAACAGGAAAAAATTTACGTCGATAAATTGAAAAGTAATAATAAGTAAAATAGTTAAAAGACAAAGGCAAGCAAGCTGGAGACAGAGAGGCTCATAATCAAAAAGAGTAAAACTAAGCCTAAAAGTTTATTTATTTATATAAATGGCAGAAAGGTTAAACCTAAAAGTGTTGGCCCTTTAAACAGTGATGAGGGAGGGGTTATAGAGAGCACTGAGGATTAAGCAAATTTATTAATGTAACAGAAAGTGAGTGGACCCACTGTGCCAATTAACCAGTTTGGCTTTGGGTTAAACCTAAGGGCATTGTCCTGGTGGTCCCCTGGTGTTCACCCTTTAAACCCTACACAGTGATCTGGACTTCGCTGCAGGGAACTAGCCAGGCTGTTAACTCCTGGAGTAGTCCCAGTTTATTTGGCAGCTGACCCATGAGGATCAGAAACACTGGTGCAAGGCACTGAGGAGTCAGGCAATATTCATAGTCTGGACACAGTCCAAGGTCAGGGTAGGCTGAGTACATGTGTATATGAGAAAGCAATTTGAGGTCAGGGCAGGCAGAGCAGGTTTTACCTCATGGGTTTTTATTTTTTTTGCTTTCCTCTGGATCAGCTTTGCAGGATAACAGGCTGAACTGGATGGACCGATGTATTTTTTCAGGCTTAGGCCTCATGCACACGGCCGTTGGGCGGCCGTGGCCGTATTGCGGCGCGCAAACAGCGGGTCGGCAATAGTATTGATCACGAATATTCGAATTGCAAATTTTTATCGCGAATATAGGTACTTCGAAAATTCGTGAATATTTATAATATAGTGATATATATTCGTACTTTCGAATATTGCGAATTTTTATCGCGAATTTTTCAATTGCCGAGTAAAAACATGATTCCTCCCTGCTTCTTGCAGGGAGGAATCATGATGACTTTAAATGGGAAAAACGATGAATATTCTAAAAAATGAATCAAATTATATAGCACTATATCGAATATTTGTTTTTTCGAATATTCGTAATATTCTAAAACAAGAATATATAGCAATATAGCGAATATTCGAAAAAAAAAACGAATATAGAGCAAATTTGCTAATATAGTGCTATAATCTTCTTTGTCTAATAGTTGTAATTTTTTTCTCATCTGAAGTTCAGATTGGAAAAAAAATTCAACTATTAGACAAAGAAGATTATAGCACTATATTAGCTAAATTGCTCTATATTCTTTTTTTTTTCGAATATTTGCTATATTGCTATATATTCTTGTTTTAGAATATTATGAATATTCGAAAAAACAAATATATTTGTTTTTTCGAATATTCGTAATATACTAAAACAAGAATATATAGCAATATAGTGAATATAAAAAAAAACGAATATAGAGCAATTTAGCTAATATAGTGCATAATCTTCTTTGTCTAATAGTTGTCATTTTTTCTCATCTGAAGTTCAGATTGGAAAAAAATTACAACTATTAGAAAAAAAGATTATAGCACTATATTAGCTAAATTGCTCTACATTCGTTTTTTTTCCGAATATTCGCTGCATTGCTATATATTCTTGTTTTAGAATATTACGAATATTTGAAAAAACTAATATATTCAATATAGTGCTATGACTCATTGGCCCACAAGCAAAAAGCAGGGCGGAATCATGTTTTTGCTCGGCAATTGAAAAATTTGCGATAAAAATTCGCATTGCGAAAGTTCGCAAATTACGCAATCATTATCTTGTCAATTTTTTCGAGTAAAAAAATCATAGAATATAACGAATATAACGAATATTCGAATTCGCAAATATTCGGCGAATATTCTACAAAATATTTGCGAAATATCGCGAATTTGAATATGACCCCTGCCGCTCATCTCTATTCTGCAATCCATGGCCGCCGGCCGTGTGCACCCCGCATCAAGGATGCGGACCCATTCACTTGAATGGGTCCGCAATTCCGGAGATGCGGAACGGAGTCACGGAACGGAACACCAGAAGCACTACGGAGTGCTTCCTTGGTGTTTCTTTCCGTTGTTCCGCACCGCAAATAAATATGACGTGTCAAGTTAAATGGGTCCAGCCCGCTGCACAGATACACGGATGTTGCGGTCCCCAATACACGGAACAGCCGCACAACGGCAGTGTGCATAAGGCCTTACAAACAATGTTACTATGTTATGATATGGAGCTGTGGGAAGTGCCAAGTGACAGCAAACCCCATTTATTTTTATGGGGAGCATATTGAGCATGCTTTCTGCCAATTGGTTGGTTCGTCAGTTAGGGGTTCAGTAGATTCCTACTAATCAATTTATTTTATTGCATGTCTATGTCCAATATGGTGTAAAAAGACTTTCAGCTATATTGAGAAGATTTAAGTTTTTCACATTTCAACCCTTAGAAAAAAATAAACTCTGTCAGTGACTTAGGAAACTGTATTGTGTGAAGCACAGAAAGCTTCTCCATGAAACGATTTCTTGTAAATGGAAACATCTGGTATTTCCCTGTAGTGCAGCTTGTAACTAGTGACCCATGGTTGGTTCTAAAGTTCAGAGATGAAGACTTGTGATTTGTGCACTGATGGCAGTGTCCCATACAGGAATCCCTGATGACAGGCAGACATTTGGTCTGTACAGTGTCAATGGCACTATTGTCAGTTCTTAGTATGCTAAGAAGCACTTGGGGGCACTGTTAACTCTGCCCTCCCCTTCAGTCACTTGGGTATGTTCTAAAATTATAGGGTAAATCATTCAATTACTGTATACTAAATGCAGATTTCAGGAGCAACGCAAGCAGATTAAACAGATCTATCTAATAGTCTTGTTATATAAAGCAGACATCAATCACACATTGCATAATACTATTTAATTACTTGCGGCATACAGTTGACCTTGAATATATTGTATATGGAGTCTAATGTATGAATGCACATCATGTGTATTTTGCGGGCACTTTGTATACTATCTATTTTTTCTTAAGACGGCTTTACCTGTTTTGAAGGAAATTATTCCTAAAATGTTCTTCCTCATTGTGTATTTTGGAAGAGAGTAGAAGTCTGGAGAGAGTTAACATGAAGCAATCTAGCAGTGTATAAAACCTCTCTGAAGGTCATTTGATCTAGGTTTCCTGTGCTTTCCTCTCTGGCACAGAGATGGAATGAGCTGTTGACTGCCTGCAGCAGCACCGTGGGCTCCTCTTACAGATATCTACCTGAGAGCATCCTACGCCATTTAGCATAAAAGTCATTTGAGCTCTGGCCCCCTGTCTGCAACTCACTTATTTACTGGTAGCTGATAACTTTCTGGAACATAGAAGGCACCCACCAGCTTTAGAGAGATAGATGTTTGAGGTGAATAACATTTAACCCCCTCCATTGGAAATAATTGGCTTGTTTATGATTTTCTTGGGCGCCAGATACCAATGAAATTGTGCATGGTAACAAACACATCAACCACTGGCACATTCCTTTGCATTGCAGACCTTGCTACAGTGTGACATTCATTTCCTTGAACTACCTGCTTCAGTGGTGACAATTAGAAACTAGCCTGGATAGATTGATGTTTCTGTGGCCCTAAGGCTTTGCTACATATTTAGTCGAGTTTGTTCTCACAGCTAAAGAGTGTTTTAGGTACATTCTTTTTAATAAGCTATGTGTCATGCAAGCAATAGAAAATCCTTCACTGTACCCACACACTGGTGGCTGATTCATACAGGGAGTGCAGAATTATTAGGCAAATTAGTATTTTGACCACATCATCCTCTTTATGCATGTTGTCTTACTCCAAGCTGTATAGGCTCGAAAGCCTACTACCAATTAAGCATATTAGGTGATGTGCATCTCTGTAATGAGAAGGGGTGTGGTCTAATGACATCAACACCCTATATTAGGTGTGCATAATTATTAGGCAACTTCCTTTTCTTTGGCAAAATGGGTCAAAAGAAGGACTTGACAGGCTCAGAAAAGTCAAAAATAGTGAGATATCTTGCAGAGGGATGCAGCACTCTTAAAATTGCAAAGCTTCTGAAGCGTGATCATCGAACAATCAAGCGTTTCATTCAAAATAGTCAACAGGGTCGCAAGAAGCGTGTGGAAAAACCAAGGTGCAAAATAACTGCCCATGAACTGAGAAAAGTCAAGCGTGCAGCTGCCAAGATGCCACTTGCCACCAGTTTGGCCATATTTCAGAGCTGCAACATCACTGGAGTGCCCAAAAGCACAAGGTGTGCAATACGCAGAGACATGGCCAAGGTAAGAAAGGCTGAAAGACGACCACCACTGAACAAGACACACAAGCTGAAACGTCAAGACTGGGCCAAGAAATATCTCAAGACTGATTTTTCTAAGGGTTTATGGACTGATGAAATGAGAGTGAGTCTTGGTGGGCCAGATGGATGGGCCCGTGGCTGGATTGGTAAAGGGCAGAGATCTCCAGTCCGACTCAGACGCCAGCAAGGTGGAGGTGGAGTACTGGTTTGGGCTGGTATCATCAAAGATGAGCTTGTGGGGCCTTTTCGGGTTGAGGATGGAGTCAAGCTCAACTCCCAGTCCTACTGCCAGTTTCTGGAAGACACCTTCTTCAAGCAGTGGTACAGGAAGAAGATTTTCATGCAGGACAATGCTCCATCACACGCATCCAAGTACTCCACAGCGTGGCTGGCAAGAAAGGGTATAAAAGAAGAAAATCTAATGACATGGCCTCCTTGTTCACCTGATCTGAACCCCATTGAGAACCTGTGGTCCATCATCAAATGTGAGATTTACAAGGAGGGAAAACAGTACACCTCTCTGAACAGTGTCTGGGAGGCTGTGGTTGCTGCTGCACGCAATGTTGATGGTGAACAGATCAAAACACTGACAGAATCCATGGATGGATCCATGAGTGTCCTTGCAAAAAAAGGTGGCTATATTGGTCACTGATTTGTTTTTGTTTTGTTTTT
Organism: Bufo bufo; assembly: GCF_905171765.1. Taxonomy (NCBI): domain Eukaryota; kingdom Metazoa; phylum Chordata; class Amphibia; order Anura; family Bufonidae; genus Bufo; species Bufo bufo. The sequence goes on along the minus strand of NC_053390.1, from coordinate 449,406,354 downwards.
GAATGTCAGAAATGTATATTTGTGAATGTTGAGATGTTATATTGGTTTCACTGGTAAAAATAAATAATTGAAATGGGTATATATTTGTTTTTTGTTAAGTTGCCTAATAATTATGCACAGTAATAGTCACCTGCACACACAGATATCCCCCTAAAATAGCTAAAACTAAAAACAAACTAAAAACTACTTCCAAAAATATTCAGCTTTGATATTAATGAGTTTTTTGGGTTCATTGAGAACATGGTTGTTGTTCAATAATAAAATTAATCCTCAAAAATACAACTTGCCTAATAATTCTGCACTCCCTGTATAGACAGGTATGCCGGGAATATGCTAACCTGATTTAGGATTTGTTGGTAGGGAGATATAATTCAGTAACAGGTTAAATAGTCTCTTCTACATGAAACATCTACTCTTTGACATAAAGATAGATAGATAGGCTGAAGAAATTCCACGGCACATCCAAGGCGTAAAAATAAATAGAAGGCTTTATTTACCAGACACGCAACGTTTCGATCCGCTTCCTGGGATCTTTCTCAAGCAGTGACAATGTGCATATTTATACAGCTTCACATAATCAATCGATGATTGTCTTAATTAATCCAATCAATTCAAAAACATCTGAAAATATCGTAAATAATATCACGTGTCAACATTACATAATAGACATAACAAAATCATAACTCCAATGAGTTCAGTGCAGTGATTTGGGCATTATTACCAAGAAAATAGCAATCATAAATTCATATATTCCTAAATCATCCACATGATTATAATCAAATACATCTGTTGCAAACATAATATTCAAATACCTTAGTGCAGGTGTATATTAAAAGCAATCATGAAGAGGAAGGTCCTAGAGAGAACAGGTGATGCGGTCCACATGGATGTCGGCGTGTAGGTTTCCCTAATGCGCATGTCAAAGGACCTTTTGAAACTTCGCGGTCACGTGATCGTATGTCCGATCACGTGATCGAGACTCTGTTATCAGGTGGCTTTACTGTTGTTCTCGCGAGAGTCTACACAATGGAGTGTCGTACGTTCCACCATAGTATGAACCGCAAGCCTCACTATGGAGACCGAAAGGCCAATCATATGCCGGTCCACAGAATGTCTTTAAGTCACACACCCCGGTTCAAGAAGCGCTCAATGTGACTTGTGTAATAGGTCCTGTGGGTGATACATGTCCGGAATATAAGTATATGAGACACAACAGTAGTACATGTGAAAGGAGGGGGCACATCAATAAATACAAGTAATCTAAAGAGTGCAAAAATGGTACAAAACAAGCCTGACCCAAGGGAGAGTCACAAGAACCACCCTATGCATGCACATCCAACAGTAGCCATGTATTAAAATATATATAACGTTTATTAGACACACCAACAAACACACACATTAAAAATTGTATACAATATGAACAGCGTGTCGGTGTAAAAATTTGTATCACCGACACATACAGAATCCACTGAACGTCCGTTGGATAAGGACATGCAATATAACCCAGCTGTACAAAATATGCACCAATAAGTAACAGGAAGATAATGTCAAATAAGGTAAGGCCAATAATAAATAAAAGTAGACCACAATAAGGTTGAATAGCAAAAGCCAAAACCTGTATAAGCAGCTGGTGCAGTGGACCTGAATAGATGAGTGACGCCCAACGCGTATCGCCGGCACAGTCCGGCTTCCTCAAGGGTAATGAGCCCAATGTCAGTGTGTCACATATATACAGGAAATGAAATCAATCAATAAAGCATAATACGATTCACCTGTGAGATGAAGGTGTGGGAGCGCAGCAGCATATCATGAGACGAGCAGTGAGCAAAAACCGGAAATGGAGGGATCACATGACCGGAAGTAGGAAGCAAGTAGCACCAATAGCCGCCATGGAGTGTGGCCTGCATGTATAAATGATGGAGGCATCTAGAGGGCCAATGTAGGGTGCGGATCGCATGCGCTAACTACACAGATATTGCCCCAAAATATGAGAAATATACAAAATATAAAAACGCCTATATAGAAATCGCGGACCGGAAGTACAGGGGAGCATGTGACCGGAAGTAGGGGGCCGCAATGAAACGCAAGGTACGTTCCACAAGCGGAACAAGCCGCCATGGAACGCAAACTGCACTGCAGATGAACAGAGGTGTCACGGGGGCCAATATACAGCATGAAATATAGTATACAATGCATGAAGGATATATATGTATGTACAGTTGTGTTCAAAATTATTCAACCCCCACTGAAATTGAGTGTTTTGGCCAGTTTGACATTGATTTTGATCATTTCAGTCATCTTGTTTACAATTAAATCAAAGAGGCACTTGTAAGTCAGACAAATATAACATAACATTTATAATGAAATAACCACAAATGTCTTTTCTGTGCTCACATCATTATCAGTTTTATTCAACCCCCAAGTGACATTCAATCTTAGTACTTAGTACAACATCCTTTTCCAGTTATAACAGCTTTTAAACGTGAAGCATAGCTTGACACAAGTGTCTTGCAGCGATCTACGGGTATCTTCGCCCATTCTTCATGGGCAAAAGCCCCCACTTGAGTCACATTCTTAGGCTTGCGCGCTGCAACTGCTTTCTTTAAGTCCCACCAGAGGTTCTCAATCGGATTTAAGTCTGGTGACTGCGATGGCCACTTCAAAATGTTCCAGCCTGTAATCTGCAACCATGCTCTAGTGCAGGGCTGGCCAACCTGCGGCTCTCCAGCTGTTGCAAAACTACAACTCCCAGCATGCCCAGACAGCCTACAGCTATCAGCCTACAGCAGGGCATGGTGGGAATTGTAGTTTTACAACAGCTGGAGAGCCGCAGGTTGGCCAGCCCTGCTCTAGTGGACTTGGAGGTATGCTTGGGATCATTGTCCTGTTGAAAGGTCCAACGTCTCCCAAGTCTCAGGTTTGTGACGGACTGCATCACATTTTCATCCAATATCTCCTGGTACTGAAGAGAATTCATGGTACCTTGCACACGCTGAAGCTTCCCTGTACCTGTAGAAGCAAAACAGCCCCAAAGCATGATTGACCCCCCACCATGCTTCACAGTAGGCAAGGTGTTCTTTTCTTCATAGGCCTTGTTCTTCCTCCTCCAAACATAGCGTTGATCCATGGGCCCAAACAGTTCTAATTTTGTTTCATCAGTCCACAGAACACTATCCCAAAACTTTTGTGGTTTGTCCACATGACTTTTGGCATACTGCAGTCGTCTCTTCTTATTCTTTGGAGACAGCAAGGGGGTGCGCCTGGGAGTTCTGGCATGGAGGCCTTCATTACGCAGTGTGCGCCTTATTGTTTGAGCTGAAACTTCATTACCCACATCTGACAAATCTTTTTTCAGTTCCTCAGCAGTCACACGGGGACTTTTCTCCACTTTGCGCTTCAGGTAGCGCACAGCAGTCGAAGTCAGCATCTTCTTTCTGCCACGACCAGGTAGCGTTTCAACAGTGCCCTTTGCCTTGAATTTGCGAATGATGTTTCCTATGGTGTCTCTTGGTATGTTTAACATCTTTGCAATCTTCTTATAGCCATTGCCCTTTCTGTGAAGAGAAATCACCTCTTCTCTTGTCTTCCTGGACCATTCTCTTGACTTCACCATGTTTGTAAACACACCAGTAAATGTCTAGAAGGAGCTGAGTATCACAGTCCTTTTAAATCTGCCTAATTGGTGCTTATTATGCTTGATTGCTGCTCCTTGACATCCACAGGTGTTTTCAATACCTGATCGAAAACACTTGAATGAACCTCTGTTCTTAAGAGTGGTAGTCTTTAAGGGGTTGAATAATTGTGTCAATGAAGAAATCACAAAAAAAACATTTAAAACTGTATTACAAAAACAATTGATGTCATTTTAGTTGCATTTGGTTCTTTAAAAAGTCCTTGTAAGATTTCATTCTGAACACAATTACAAATGTACACGAAATTCCCTAAAACCCTTTACAGCATTGGGGGTTGAATAATTTTGAACACAACTGTATGTACACATCAAAGACAGGGCTTGATCAAAATTGGTAGCAGCAATTTAAGTAGGCAAAAATGATAAATGATATATGATGAATAATAAATAAGAAATGGATAACAATAATAAATAATAATACATAAATAAGTGACACCCATATTAAGTGGGAAGGTGTAAAAATATACATGCAAAAAGCAAAAACAAAAACAAAAACAGTGCAAGGAGTGATAGGGAAGGGAATGTGAGTGCACCAAGTGAATAAAATGGTGAACAAAACCTGTTGAGGATTGAATACATGATTATAAGATTATAAAAAATGTATTAATAATAGACGATATATATACAATAACCGACTAATAATAAATTATTATTGATTGATTTCATTTCCTGTATATATGTGACACACTGACATTGGGCTCATTACCCTTGAGGAAGCCGGACTGCGCCGGCGATACGCGTTGGGCGTCACTCATCTATTCAGGTCCACTGCACCAGCTGCTTATACAGGTTTTGGCTTTTGCTATTCGACCTTATTGTGGTCTGCTTTTATTTATTAGTGGCCTTACCTTATTTGACATTATCTTCATGTTACTTATAGGTGCATATTTTGTACAGCTGGGTTATATTGCATGTCCTTATCCAACGGACGTTCAGTGGATTCTGTATGTGTCGGTGATACAAATTTTTACACCGACACGCTGTTCATATTGTATACAATTTTTAATGTGTGTGTTTGTTGGTGTGTCTAATAAACTTTATATATATTTTAATACATGGCTACTGTTGGATGTGCATGCATAGGGTGGTTCTTGTGACTCTCCCTTGGGTCAGGCTTGTTTTATATGAGACACAACAACATTGCCCCCGGAATCATGATGATGTTACCCCACAATGTCTGGTTGGACATACAGGAATGTCTGCCCATTGACAGTGGTAGGGTCCCGACTTGATGCCGTGTGTAACCAGCACACGACATGCATTTTGGACTCCTCATACGACTAGGGGGCAGGATGCCATTAGTGATGGAGAATATACTTATTTTATTTTTTTATCTAATATAAATACAGTTTGATTTATCCATTCTGATCCATTGCATTGTCTGGAGAAATACTGATTGCCAATTTGGATTCAGTCTCTCAACAAATAAGGCGATGTGCTATATGCGGTACTTCCGCTATGCTTTTTCACGTCTATACAGAGGAGCTACAATGAGGACTGCGACATCACTTTCACTACATCGACCCCTTGTGATCTCCGTTTGTACTATTACCGTTTACCCACAGGACCTATTACATGAGTCACATTGAGCGCTTCTTGAACCGGGGTGTGTGACTTACAGACATTCTGTGGACCGGCATATGATTGGCCTTTCGGTCTCCATAGTGAGGCTTGCGGTTCATACTGTGGTGGAACGCAAGACACTCCATTGTGTAGACTCTCGCAAGAACAACAGTGAAGCCACCTGATAACAGAGTCTCGATCACGTGATCGGACATACGATCACATGACCGCGAAGTTTCAAAAGGTACTTTGACATGCGCATTAGGGAAACCTACACGCCGACATCCATGTGGACCGCATCCCCCACAATCTGTAGGACCTTCCTCTTCATGATTGCTTTTAATATACACCTGCACTAAGGTATTTGAATATTATGTTTGCAACAGATGTATTTGATTATAATCATGTGGATGATTTAGGAATATATGAATTTATGATTGCTATTTTCTTGGTAATAATGCCCAAATCACTGCACTGAACTCATTGGAGTTATGATTTTGTTATGTCTATTATGTAATGTTGACACGTGATATTATTTACGATATTTTCAGATGTTTTTTAATTGATTGGATTAATTAAGACAACCATCGATTGATTATGTGAAGCTGTATAAATATGCACATTGCACTGCCATATGTTGTCACTGCTTGAGAAAGATCCCAGGAAGCGGATCGAAACGTTGTGTGTCTGGTGAATAAAGCCTTCTATTTATTTTTACGCCTTGGATGTGCCGTGGAATTTCTTCAACCTATTATTTGGAGTGTATTTAGGATATAGCTGTGCTGCCCAACTTTCTTTTTTCCTTGTCTAGATAGATAGATAGATATGTAAATTGTATATTTCTACTTGCTTTCAGTCCTCTGCGGTAAGCCCACAAAGAGCCCATGTGCTGTATGCTGACATAGCCAGAGGACTCCTAAGCGCTGCAATGTAATGGAGGGGACTCTTAAGAGCTCCAGGGCATAGATGCTCTGCAGGCTTGTAAGAAGGTAGCAAATACCCTTGCTCCTTTTACAAAGAAAACCAACTATCCTATTTCATGTTATGTCCTTAATATGGTGGCAATATCACCCAGGTTCTACTGTTGAACTGTCATGTTACTGAACTCTGCAGGATATGCAAATATCCATTACAAATGTGATAATCTCTATGACATGCTATCTCATTATATCTCGCCGCACTTAATACACTGTGTGATGTGCCATGTAATGTACCATGTAATTTGCCTTATGCCACTGTTTTACACCAGCAAGGAAATGGGCATAGTTGTATATTATATATGGTGACATCACAGAGCCATAACATGGGAGAGATATACCTTTAGGCAGAATGTCAATGGGCGTTGCATTCATAATGGTGGTAAACCGCGCTATTTATTATCTCAAATGCACTGTGTTTGTGATAGACACGTCACTGTGAACTTCTGGCAGAAATCGGCTAACTGACAGAAACACAGCAGTGCTGAGCTCAGTGAGGGGTCAGTGGATGGGTTATGTCCAAGTCATCTGCAGGGAGCCCCTGTGGGAGCCAGTGTAGAGGATGGGAGTGGCAGTGGTTCTGATGTAGTGTAGTTGTAGTGTCATAGTGTCCTACCTCAAGACGTCGCTCCTTAGGGACCATTATAGTCAAAGTTGTAGCACTGAAGAATGAGGCCAGACTTGAATGTAACAAAGTCCTTTTACTAAGTGCAATGTAGAACTTGAAAATACAGACAGTAGCAGCAGGCTTTAGTGCAATTCTTTTCTGGCACAAGCTGAGGAGGTATGGTGGCAGGTTGGATGGCTGCAGTTTCAGCACTCAGATGTTACTGGCCTAATGGTGGTTTGCAGCAGGGGCAGCAGAAGCTGGATGCAGCAATTCACTCTGCTGTCTCCTATCCCAAGACTCCTCTTAAGTCCTACTTCAATTCTGGGGAGTAAGTGTTCTAGAAGCTGCTTCCTCACTCTCTGGCAGGAGAGGGTCCCCACACATCCCCTCTATGCCTCATTCAGAAGCTATATTCCCCTTAGACTGATTCTACCTGGCTCAACCTCCACCTTAGGAGAAAGTCAGCCTAGCCCACGTCTACCAAAAAAGGGGAGAAATGGAATGGTAAGTTCCAATTCTGTTACCGAACATTGCCAACCATACTCCATCTGCTAATGAACCAAGTAATAGTAATATTGCATCAGAAATATGTATAACGTACAGTCAATAAGTTCAAAATAGTAATACCTCCACTCAGGGTATTATACATCCTCACACTGGGAGCACTTTCACAATCAATATATTGATGTGCCTGACAGGACCACATGGTCAGTAGCATACAGGTAATATTTTGAGATGCTGGAAGTCACTGCAACTGGAGGGAGATGAGTCCAGCTGACTCCTGTATATTAGTTAGTTAGTTAGCAAGTAGTGGTAGGTATCACAAGTTAGCACAACGCATTCTGGCCTAGAGAGAAAACAGTTGAGCGGGAGGCCAGAGCAGGGGTAACCGCCTTGCTCTTCCTTTGGAGAAGCCAGGTCAGGAATACAGACCAGCACATTTGCTGCAAGCAGACATCTGTAATAGAGTGGCATTTGGACTTTGTATGTCAGTGTGTCATGGAATGAGAGATACCATGACCAGGCACATACATAGAAATCACTGGGCCCTATAGCAAGAATCTAGATTGGACCCCCATGCCCCATTCATAGCCCCTCCCACTACCCATACCTGGCCAGTATATACAGCAGTGTATTGATATGTGAGGTATGAGGTATAAATTACAGCTCATACCTCACATATCAGTACACTGCTGTATATAATATATATCTGTACACACTGCATTTATATACCTTGTACCTCACATATCAGTACACTACTGGTTATACTACATACCATTGTCCACTGCATCTATCATACTGTATAATTGATGCAGTGTGTATATAGTACATATACATATACAGTACAGACCAAAAGTTTGGACACACCTTCTCATTCAAAGAGTTTTCTTTATTTTCATGACTATAAAGGCATTAAAACTATGAATTAACACATGTGGAATTATATACATAACAAACAAGTGTGAAACAACTGAAAATATGTAATATTCTAGGTTCTTCAAAGTATCCACCTTTTGCTTTGATTACTGCTTTGCACACTCTTGGCATTCTCTTGATGAGCTTAAAGAGGTAGTCCCCTGAAATGGTCTTCCAACAGTCTTGAAGGAGTTCCCAGAGATGCTTAGCACTTGTTGGCCCTTTTGCCTTCACTCTGCGGTCTAGCTCACCCCAAACCATCTCGATTGGGTTCAGGTCCAGTGAGTGTGGAGGCCAGGTCATCTGGCGCAGCACCCCATCACTCTCCTTCATGGTCAAATAGCCCTTACTTTCAACGTTTTCCCAATTTTTCGGCTAACTGACTGACCTTCATTTCTTAAAGTAATGATGGCCACTCGTTTTTCTTTACTTAGCTGCTTTTTTCTTGCTATAATACAAATTCTAACAGTCTATTCAGTAGGACTATCAGCTGTGTATCCACCTGACTACTCCTCAACGCAACTGATGGTCCCAACCCCATTTATAAGGCAAGAAATCCCACTTATTAAACCTGTGAAGTGAAAACCACACTTTTGCTTTGATTACTGCTTTGAACACTCTTGGCATTCTCTTGATGAGCTTCAAGAGGTAGTCCCCTGAAATGGTCTTCCAACAGTCTTGAAGGAGTTCCCAGAGATGCTTAGCACTTGTTGGCCCTTTTGCCTTCACTCTGCGGTCTAGCTCACCCCAAACCATCTCGATTGGGTTCAGGTCCGGTGACTGTGGAGGCCAGGTCATCTGGCGCAGCACCCCATCACTCTCCTTCATGGTCAAATAGCCCTTACTTTCAAAGTTTTCCCAATTTTTCGGCTGACTGACTGACCTTCATTTCTTAACCACTTAAGGACCACAGGTTTATACCCCCCTAAAGACCAGGCCCTTTTTTACAAATCGGCACTCCACAACTTTAGCGGTTTATTGCTCGGTCATGCAACTTACCACCCAAATGAATTTTACCTCCTTTTCTTCTCACTAATAGAGCTTTCATTTGGTGGTATTTCATTGCTGCTGACATTTTTACTTTTTTTGTTATTAATCGAAATTTAACGATTTTTTTGCAAAAAAATGACATTTTTCACTTTCAGTTGCAAAATTTTGCAAAAAAAACGACATCCATATATAAATTTTTCTCTAAATTTATTGTTCTACATGTCTTTGATAAAAAAAAAATGTTTGGGTAAAAAAAAAATGGTTTGGGTAAAAGTTATAGCGTTTACAAACTATGGTACAAAAATGTGAATTTCCGCTTTTTGAAGCAGCTCTGACTTTCTGAGCACCTGTCATGTTTCCTGAGGTTCTACAATGGCCAGACAGTACAAACACCCCACAAATGACCCCATTTCGGAAAGTAGACACCCTAAGGTATTCGCTGATGGGCATAGTGAGTTCATAGAACTTTTTATTTTTTGTCACAAGTTAGCGGAAAATGATGACCTAGGCTGCAGAAAAGTGTCACACATCTGGTATCTCCGTATTCAGGAGAAGTTGGGGAATGTGTTTTGGGGTGTCATTTTACATATACCCATGCTGGGTGAGATAAATATCTTGGTCAAATGCCAACTTTGTATAAAAAAAATGGGAAAAGTTGTCTTTTGCCAAGATACTTCTCTCACCCAGCATGGGTATATGTAAAATGACACCCCAAAACACATTCCCCAACTTCTCCTGAATACGGAGATACCAGATGTGTGACACTTTTTTGCAGCCTAGGTGGACAAAGGGGCCTATATTCCAAAGAGCACCTTTCGGATTTCACTGGTCATTTTTTACAGAATTTGATTTCAAACTCCTTACCACACATTTGGGCCCCTAGAATGCCAGGGCAGTATAACTACCCCACAAGTGACCCCATTTTGGAAAGAAGACACCCCAAGGTATTCCGTGAGGGGCATGGCGAGTTCCTAGAATTTTTTATTTTTTGTCACAAGTTAGTGGAAAATGATGATTTTTTTTTTTTTTTCTTACAAAGTCTCATATTCCACTAACTTGTGACAAAAAAATAAAAACTTCCCTGAACTCACTATGCCCATCAGCGAATACCTTGGGGTGTCTTCTTTCCAAAATGGGGTCACTTGTGGGGTAGTTATACTGCCCTGGCATTCTAGGGGCCCTAATGACACCCCAAAACACATTCCCCAACTTCTACGATACCAGATGTGTGACACTTTTTTGCAGCCTAGAGGCGCAAAGGGGCCCACATTCCTTTTATGAGGACATTTTTAGACATTTGGATCCCAGACTTCTTCTCACGCTTTAGGGCCCCTAGAATGCCAGGGCAGTATAAATACCCCACATGTGACCCCATTTTGGAAAGAAGACACCCCAAGGTATTCAATGAGGGGCATGGCGAGTTCAAAGAAATTTTTTTTTTTTGGCACAAGTTAGCGGAAATTGATTTTATTTATTTTTTTCTCACAAAGTCTCCCTTTCCGCTAACTTGGGACAAAAATTTCAATCGTTCATGGACTCAATATGCCCCTCACGGAATACCTTGGGGTGTCTTCTTTCCGAAATGGGGTCACATGTGGGGTATTTATACTGGGGCCCTAAAGCGTGAGAAGAAGTCTGGAATATAAATCTCTAAAAAATTTTACGCATTTGGATTCTGTGAGGGGTATGGTGAGTTCATGTGAGATTTTATTTTTTGACACAAGTTAATGGAATATGAGACTTTGTAAGAAAAAAAAATAATTTCCGCTAACTTGGGCCAAAAAAATGTCTGAATGGAGCCTTACAGGGGGGGGATCAATGACAGGGGGGTGATCAATGACAGGGGGGTGATCAATGACAGGGGGGTGATCAGGGAGTCTATATGGGGTGATCACCCCCCTGTCATTGATCACCCCCCTATAAGGCTCCATTCAGATGTCCGTATGTGTTTTGCGGATCCGATCCATGTATCCGTGGATCCGTAAAAATCATACGGACATCTGAATGTAGCCTGACAGGGGGGGTGATCAATGACAGGGGGGTGATCAATGACAGGGGGGGTGATCAATGACAGGGGGGTGATCAATGACAGGGGGGGTGATCAATGACAGGGGGGGTGATCAATAACAGGGGGGTGATCAGGGAGTCTATATGGGGTGATCACCCCCCCTGGAAGGCTCCAGGGAGACGCCTGTATGTGTTTTGCGGATCCGATCCATCTATCAGTGGATCCGTAAAAATCATGCGGACGTCTGAATGGAGCTTTACAGGGGGGTGATCAATGACAGGGGGGTAATCAATGACAGGGGGGGTGATCAGGGAGTCTATATGGGGTGATCACCACAGTCATTGATCACGCCCCTGTAAGGCTCCATTCAGACGTCCGTATGCGTTTTGCGGATCCGATCCATCTATCAGTAGATCCGTAAAAATCATGCGGACATCTGAATGGAGCTTTACAGGGGGGTGATCAATGACAGGGGGGTAATCAATGACAGGGGGGTGATCAGGGAGTCTATATGGGGTGATCACCACAGTCATTGATCACGCCCCTGTAAGGCTCCATTCAGACGTCCGTATGCGTTTTGCGGATCCGATCCATCTATCAGTGGATCCGTAAAAATCATGCGGACATCTGAATGGAGCTTTACAGGGGGGTAATCAATGACAGGGGGGTGATCAGGGAGTCTATATGGGGTGATCACCACAGTCATTGATCACGCCCCTGTAAGGCTCCATTCAGACGTCCGTATGCGTTTTGCGGATCCGATCCATCTATCAGTGGATCCGTAAAAATCATGCGGACGTCTGAATAGAGCTTTACAGGGGGGTAATCAATGACAGGGGGGTAATCAATGACAGGGGGGTGATCAGGGAGTCTATATGGGGTGATCAGGGGTCAATAAGGGGTTAATAAGTGACAGGGGGGGTGTAGTGTAGTGGTGCTTGGTGCAACATATTACTGAGCTACCTGTGTCCTCTGGTGGTCGATCCAAACAAAGGGGACCACCAGAGGACCAGGTAGCAGGTATATTAGACGCTGTTATCAAAACAGCGTCTGATATACCTTTCAGGGGTTAAAAAAAACACATCTCCAGCCTGCCAGCGAACGATCGCCGCTGGCAGGCTGGAGATCCACTCTCTTACCTTCCGTTCCTGTGAGCGCGCGCGCCTGTGTGCGCGCGTTCACAGGAAATCTCGGCTCACGAGAGATGACGCCGATCGGCGTTAGCGTAGCCTGGGGGAGCCGCCGCGATGATGCCTTTCAGCGTTACAGTTGCGGCAAGTGGTTAAAGTAATGATGGCCACTCGTTTTTTCTTTACTTAGCTGCTTTTTTCTTGCCATAATACAAATTCTAACAGTCTATTCAGTAGGACTATCAGCTGTGTATCCACCTGACTTCTCCTCAACGCAACTGATGGTCCCAACCCCATTTATAAGGCAAGAAATCCCACTTATTAAACCTGACAGGGCACACCTGTGAAGTGAAAACCATTTCAGGGGACTACCTCTTGAAGCTCATCAAGAGAATGTCAAGAGTGTGCAAAGCAGTAATCAAAGCAAAAGGTGGCTACTTTGAAGAACCTAGAATATGACATATTTTCAGTTGTTTCACACTTGTTTGTTATTTATATAATTCCACATGTGTTAATTCATAGTTTTGATGCCTTCATAGTCATGAAAATAAAGAAAACTCTTTGAATGAGAAGGTGTGTCCAAACTTTTGGTCTGTACTGTATATATATTATATATATATATATATACACTATCAGAAGGACCCAGCTTTGCATGGGTATATTTCATCTATTTCATTTAACGTTTCTGTGTGTCATTAAAAGATATCGACAGTATCTCCCATAAGAGTGACCTCTACAGCACCCTGACCCCTTAACAGTGAACTCCACAGCCCCCTACCCCTTAACACTGACTCCCCCCAAAGTTCCCTGCCTCCTTAAAATGGGACCTCCACAGCAGCCCACCCCCTTAACTTTGACCTTCAGAGCAGCCCGCCCCTTTAACAGTGAGTTCCACAAAACCCCAGCCCCTTTACAGTAAACTCAACAGGGGTCTGCCCCTTTAACAATGACCTCTACAGCACCTGCCACTTAACACTGACCTCCATAGCAGACGGTCCCCTTAACTGTGACCTCCACTGTTCCCTTCCCACTTAACAGAGACCTGCACAGCGCCCACCCCTTTAACAGTGACTGCCACAATACCCCGCTCTTACTGCCACAGTACCCTGTTCTCTTAACAGTGACCTCCACAGCAGCTTCCCCTTTAACAGTGGCCTCCACAGTCCCTTGTCCTCTTAACAGTAACAGCGAACGTCCCTTTAACAGTGACCTCCACAGTGGACGCCCCTTTAACAGTGACCTCCACAGTACCCTGTCTCCTTAACCCCTTCAAGACCAAGCTAGTTTTCACCATAAGGACCAAGCCACATTTTGCAAATCTGACATGTTTCACTTTATGTGGTAAAAACTCTGGAACGCTTTTACTTATATAAGCGATTCTGAGATTGTTTTCTCGTGACATATTGTGCTTCATGTTAGTGGTAAATATGAGTCAATATGTTTCACCTTTATTTATAAAAAATGCCAAAATTTACAGAAAAATTTGAAAAATTCGCAATTTTCTACATTTGAATTTCCCTGGTTCTCTGACTGACAGTGGTAACTTACAAAATAGTTATTACTTTACTTTTACCATATGTCTACTTCATGTTTGCATCATTTTGTAAATGTTGTTTTATTTTTTTGGGATGTTAGAAGGCTTAGAAGTTTAGAAGCAAAATTTAAAAATTTTCAGAACATTTCCAAAACACACTTTTTAAGGACTAGTTCATGTCTGAAGTCACTTTGTGAGGCTTATATAATAGAAACCACCCGAAAATGACCCCATTTTAGAAACTACACCCCTCAAGGTATTCAAAACTACTTTTACAAATGCTGTTAACCCTTTAAGTGTTCCACCAGAATTAATGGAAAATGGAGGTGAATTTTAAAAATGTCACTTTTTTTTGCAGATTTTTCCATTTAGATCCATTTCTCCTGCAATTCAGCATGGGTTAACAGCAAAATAAACCTTAATATTTGTTACCCTGATTCTTAAGTTTACAGAAACACCCCATATGTGGTCATAAAGTGCTATATGGGGGCACAGCGGGGCTCAGAATGAGAGGAACACTGTGTGGCTTTTGGAAGGCAGATTTCGCTGGAATAATTTTCAAGCACCATGACGTATTTGAAGACACCCTGAGGCACCCCAACAGTGAAAAAAAAAACAAAGTGACCCCATTATGGAAAATACACCCCCAAAGGAATTTTTCAAGGGGTGCACTGAGCACTTTGGCCCAATAGCCGTTTCATGGAATTTAGAAAGACTTGGCAGTGAAAATGAAAAATTTCATATTTTACAAGAATATCTCGCTTTAGGCCAAAATTTGTCATTTTAACAAGGGGTATCAGGAGAAAATGCACCCCATAATCTGTTACCCATTTTCTCCTGAATACGTCAACACCCCATATGTGGTTGTAAAGTGCTGTATGAGCACACAGCGGGGCTCAGAATGGGAGGAACACCATGTGGCTTTTGGAAGGGGTGCCAGAACATAAAAGGAAATTGAATAATTGCCTCATTTAATAAAATGACACCTTTCAATGTATTCATCTAGGGGTATAATGGGAATTTTTTTATTTTTTTTTTTTTATTTTTTTGGGGGGAGCTATTATTGGATTGCCAAATGGAAAAATGCTCAACTGAAAATGTCTTGAAAATGTGGCTTGTCTTTCCTAATCCCTTTAACCGAGCAAACTCGACACCTTTTTTGGGGTCGCCTTTTTTTTTCTGTGGGGAGAAGTACTCCAGGGAAATGCTGCCCACGTATTATTCTTGATACCCCAGAAGCACTGCTGGATGAAAAACTGCCCACTCCTTCCTGAACGCCAAAAATCCATTTTTTTATAATTTATTCCTGAAATTCCAAGAAGGTCCCCCCATGACCAGCTGTTCTGTGGATGACAAAGGCATTATATAGTGACACTTGGGTTAGGTACACAGCTAATTTTTTGTACCACACCTTAGATTTTCTTAAGGCACTGTAGGGCTGTAGTACCTGGTCTGAAAGATCCACTCCACCCATGAACTTGTTGTAATCCTGGATACACACAGGCTTGATGTTCTGCTCTGTGGTTCCTCGGACTGGGACTGGGGTGGACTGATCTGCATGGAGGGTAGTCAGCACAAGAACATAACGTTTGTCCTTGTATTTTAGCAGCATCAAATTATCTGAGCAAACAGCCCTGCTTTCCCCACGACGCACTGTCTGATCTATAAAGGATTTAGGGAGCCCTTTTTGATTTCTTCTAATTGTGCCACATGTGCCTATGCCTCTGGCAGCAAGGCACTTCAGGAGAGGGACACTATTGTAAAAGTTGTCCAAATACAGATGGTATCCGTGGTCCAGCAGGGGGTGGACTAAATCCCATACTTCCCACTTATACGCAGAACCGGGGGACAATCGGGTGGCTCAATTTTGGAATCCTTTCCCTCGTAAATACGAAAGCGCAGTGTATACCCAGATACACTTTCACAGGCCTTATACAACTTCACACCATACCTAGCCCTTTTATTGGGCAGGTACTGGCGGAACTGTAATCGGCCTTTGAAGTGGGTCAATGATTCATCCACTGAGAGACATTTTTGGGGGGTATATACTTGACCAAATTTGGAATTGTAGTGGTCAACCACTGGCCTAATTTTAAAGAGTCTGTCATAACTGGGGTCGCTTGGGGGTTGGCATTCATTATTATTGCTGAAGTGTAGGAATCTTAGAAGAGCTTCGAAACGGGCCCAGGGCATGGCAAGACAGTGAAGAGGGGTGTGATATAAAATATCTTTGTTCCAATACGAACGTATTGTTGTTTTTTTTTATAATGCCCATGCTTAGGAGAAGTCCCCAAAACTTTTGCATTTCAGTCTTGTTAGTAGGGGTCCATTTGCGGGGCCTTGAGAGATAACTGTCTGGATGGGAGGCAATAAATTGCTCAGCATATATATTTGTTTGTTCCACCATCAAGTTAATTAGGTCATCAGTGAAGAATAATTGGAAAAAATTAATTTCACTGAAACCTGTTGTATCTACATTGATGCCTGGAGTGGCTGTAAATTCAGGCACCTGGGGCACATAGTTATCTGCGGGGATCCATGAAGAGTCACTTGTATGGGGCTGGGACTGCGCACTACCCCTAGGACGCCTACGAGGGGGTTCATCATTAGATGAATCATCTGAGGAAGATGAAACTAAAAAATTCACTTCATCTCCACTGTTGGAGTCAGTTTCCTCAAAAAGTACGGCATATGCCTCTTCGGCAGTGAAAAGCCGTTTAGTCATTTTAAACTGTAAACTAACGTAAAATTTTTTTGTCTTTTTTAAATATATATATATATATATATTTTATTTTTTTTTTCTTAAATAGAACAGCAGACTAAAATACTGTATATGCTTTAGGATAGGATAAAATCTCCCTGAGTCACTTGGAAATTATTGACAGGTGTCACAGGTAGCACAGATGGCTGGCGATGAGCCAGGGGTCTAGTATGGGGCACAGAGTAGTGCCAATATCCTTACTGGGGCAGAAAAGGGGTTAATTAATGTATTATTTTACAGTATTAGGTGGCACAAAGCCGCATGGGGCATAAGAGACTTATATTTTACAGAATGGTGCCACTCAAGCACAGGACACGAGTATATACACACAGGAGGATGGCATACCTATTGACTGTTATTTTTTTTATGATTTTTTATGTAACTTGGGAGTGTGTGACAGGTGACTTGACGGACAGACAGGCTAGTGTGACAGGTGTCTTTATTGAACGGACAAACTGGAGTCACAGGTGTCTTGATGGACGGACAGACTGGACTGACAGGTGTCTTTATTGAACGGACAAACTGGAGTCACAGGTGTCTTGATGGACGGACAGACTGGACTGACAGGTGTCTTTATTGAACGGACAAACTGGAGTCACAGGTGTCTTGATGGACGGACAGACTGGAGTGACAGGTGTCTTGATTGACGGACAGACTGGAGTGACAGGTGTCTTGATGGACGGACAGACTGGAGTGACAGGTGTCTTGATGGACGGACAGACTGGAGTGACAGGTGTCTTGATGGATGGACAGACTGGAGTGACAGGTGTCTTGACGGATGAACAGGCTGGACTGACAGGTGTCTTGATGGACGGACAGGCTGGAGTGACAGGTGTCTTGATGGACGGACAGACTGGAGTGACAGGTGTCTTGATGGACGGACAGACTGGAGTGACAGGTGTCTTGATGGATGGACAGACTGGAGTGACAGGTGTCTTGACGGATGAACAGGCTGGACTGACAGGTGTCTTGATGGACGGACAGGCTGGAGTGACAGGTGTCTTGACGGGCAGACAGTTGTCTTAACGGACGGACAGTAGTGACAGGTGTCTGGATTAGGTGATGAGAGGACTGGACAGGACTAATCTCACTGACTGGGGCAAATCAGGCACAGAAGAGTGGCAAATCGGTACTGAAGGGGTTAATTAGGGGTTAATTATGTACTAAGCAGGGGATGAGGCACAAAACTGACTACAGATGACAGGTGACAGGCTGTTGATGAGGCACAGAACTGATCTGTGTCACTGACTGGGGCACAGAAGCAGCTTTTCGGCACAAAAGGGGTTAATTCGATCTGGTAGGTATCTACAGCAGCTTTTCACACTCTCTCCTTCTCTAATCGCTTCCCTGACAGGAATTGGGACGATCAGAGAAGGAGAAGCACATAGTACCTCCCTAACCCCCCCTTACATGCCCCGATGCGCTGCGATTGGTCCCTCTGCAGTATTGGACCAATCACAGCGATCGCGGGCAGGTCAGAGCTCCGATGCAGTTCCCGCCGGAGTCTCTGGTTGCCTAGCAACCCCAGCACGCCGGCTTCACTGAACCTTCAGCGCTTCGCTCCCTGCGCTGACAGAGAAAGCCGATCCCGTACATGCACGTGGGGATGCGGTGAGGCACCACATTCCCCCCACGTACATGTACGTGATGTTGCGTGAAGGGGTTAACAGTGATTTCCACAATAACCAGCTCCCTTAACAGTGACCTCCACAGCAGCTTCCCCTTTAACAGTGGCCTCCACAGTCCCCTGCCCTCTTAACAGTAACAACGAACGTCCCATTAACAGTGACCTCCACAGTGGGCGCCCCTTTAACAATGACCTCCACAGTCCCCCGCCCCTTAACAGTAACCTCCACAACGCCGTCACCTTTAACAGTGAACGCCACAGTGGCCCGACCTTTATTTGTGACCTCCACAGCAGCCCACCTTTTATTTGTGACCTCTACAGTAACCCGTCTCGTTAACAGTGATTTCCATAGTAACCCGCCCTCTTATACAGCTTTTCTCTTAGCATCTGACAACAATTGTCCAATTTTCTTACGGGGTATTATTGTCTTTAATGGACAGTATTTAAAACCCCACAGAATTAGTATAAACTTAAAGGGAACCTGTCATCAACTTTATGCTCATCGTACTGAGGGCAGAATAAAGTAGTGACAGAAATGCAGATTTCAGCGGTGTGTCTCTCATCAGCTAAAAGTAAGTGGTTGCTGAGAACCAGCATCATAATCATTGCAACATAGGCCTTGAAAAGAGTCAAATCTACCTGAGAAGAGTCCTGGTTATTCATCATCTCCTGCTCTCCTCGCCCATCTGCTGATGATTGGCAGTTCTCTCCCAGCAGGTGGGCAGGGAGAGCAGGAAGTCATGAATAACCAGGACTCTTCTCAGGTGGCCGCGACTCTTTTCCAGGCCCAGTCTGCCATGATTGTGATGTTGGTTCTTGGCAACCACTTACTTTTAGCTGATGTGTGACATCACAGCCCCCCACCCCTTAACACTGACCCCCCACAGTGCCACGTCTCCTTAAAATGGGATGTCCACAGCAGCCCACTCCCCAAACTTTGAGTTCCACAGCATCCTGCCCATTTAACAGTGAGTTCCACAGCACCCCACCCCCTTAACAGTGACCTCCACAGGGGCCCACCCCCTTAACAGTGACCTCTACAGCACTTGTCCCTTAATACTGACCATAGGTTACAGTCCCCTTAACTGTCACCTCCACCTTTCCCGGCCCTCTTAACAGAGACCTCCCCAGCGACTGCCCTTTTAACAGTGACTGCCACAGTACCCCTCTCCCTTAGCAGTGACCTCACAGTACCCCGCTGCCTTAACAGTGACCTCACAGTACCCCGCTGCCTTAACAGTGACTTCACAGTACCCCACTGCCCCTTTAATAGTGGCCTCCACAGTCCCCTCCTCCCTTAACAGTGACCTCCACAGTGTCTGCCCCTTTAACATTGACCTCCACAGCGGCCTGCTCCCTTAATAGTAACATCTACAGCACCCTCCCCTTTAACCGTGACCTCCACAGCGGCCGCTCCTTTATTAGTGACCTCCACAGTACCCCGTCTCCTTAACAGTGATTTACACAATAACCTGCCCCTTTAACAGTGAACTCCACAGAGCTCCGTTCCCTTAAAATGTGACCTCCATAATACTCTGCCCCCTTAATAGTGACCTCTACAGCACTCCGCTCCTTAACACTGACCTCCATAGTGGACTTAATTGTGAGCTCCACAGCCGCCTGCCCCTAGGGTTGCCAGAGGTCAGGTTTTAGGCCGGACAGTCCTGCTTTCAGACTCCCTGTCCTCCGTCTGGTGCAGGGCCTGGGCAGACAGAGGGATGTCCTTTTGAACGGCTCATTCTCAGACAGCAGCACTGTGCTGCCTGAGTGTGAGCTGCAGGGAGAAAGTCACCATCCCTCCCACCCCTGTTGCTGACAGAAGTTGATTTTTACCTTCATTTGTTCAATCCCAGTTGGCTGCAGAGGGGGAGGGGGCGTATCCTAACTGGGTCATGGGAGTGGCTTAGTGGGATCTGGGGGTGGGGTTTTTAAGTCCGTCTTTTGAGGGTGGCCTGAATGGCCACTCTACCTGCCCCCTTAATTGTGACCTCCACAGCACTCCGCTCCCTTAACAGTGTCATCCACAACACACTGCCCCTTTAAAGGAAATCTGTCACCAGGATAATCCCTATTGAAGTAAAGCCATGGCCTAATAGCACTTAGTACCTTATTTCTAGATGTGCTTTTGTTCCAGCAATAGATGTTTTCTATCTTCTGAAAATCCTGTTTATTTGTTATGCAAATGAGCCAGTAAGGTGCCCAGAGGGGCGTCACTCTTGCAGAAAGTAGCCCAGGCATGCCTCCTGCTAGTGCCCAAGCCTGCCCTCATGCTGTGAGCAGGAAAAAAGGGGGCAGAGTTATGGCTTCAAAGTGATGTAGGAGGGGTGGGTGGACACCTGTGTCAGGAGGTGTGCCTGAGCTCCTTCCTGCGAGAATGACACACCTCTGGGTACCTTACTGGCTCATTTGCATACCAAATAAACTGGAGCTGGACAATAATGAGTGTAATTAGTGGGCGGGGCCTTTGGTTTACTGCGGACCCCTTTTCCCCACGGGCCCCATAGCAGCTGCGTGATCTGCCTGTATTTCAGGTATGCCACTGACCATAATGTGAAGAGGAGCCAAGTGCAGTGTGTGCGGAATGTGCCATGAAGAGAACTGCCATGGCCTGTAATGCAGCATAGCCATCTTCATTGCTATAAACCAAAGTGCCAGACCAGAGTGCCTCCTGTAAGAAATCTGTAACCATAAAATGTCTGCCCTATGTAAGTTCAGTGAAAGCCTTTCCCCAATTACCACTATGTCTGTCTGTTTCTTTTGCCAACGTTGAAGGAACATGGGTGCCACATATACTACTCACGGGCTAAAATGATCCTTATGAAAAATATGTTATCCTATCCTTGTATGCTTGCATTGTCCACTGACCACATCCTCTGATATGCTACCTAGTGCCATATAGTAGACCCCCTTCCCTTCTTTTCAGCGAATCCCATGGCAATACTTCTACCTAAATGAATGATTGCAATGAATTTTAGACACATTCAGTCAGCAGGCATTTGCTTTTTCTTTATGACTATCAACATCACAAATAGAGTGAAGTTAAATGAGTTGTGGAGAACAGAAGTGGCTAATTGTCCTAAATTAAAATGCCAAAATTGCAAAAACCTACTGCAACACATTTATAACTGTGGAGAAGACCAATCATAGAGGTGAAGAAAAAACTTAGGATAAGAGGGGTTCACCTACCACTGATGTTGCTTTCCCATCCTGATGCACCCATTTCCCACACCCACATTGTAAGCTAAATACCTTGTGGGTCACTATTCTACCCTCAAATGATCAAATTTTGTTTTGTATCTAAATGTAGGTATATACATCTTGTCCACCTATTAGCAAGATCAAGAGATTTATAATAATTAGTTCTATACTGACAGACCTACATGAAGTTCCTCAGTCTTTGGTATCAATTCTGTATCTCTTACATACGACATGTGTGCTCTGGAAATACCATCTGCCAAACACACATGTATTCCTATAACTACAGATACCACATAATAACAATGCCAGGGGTCATAATTTTGTGTATGTGCTAAGTATAAATAGGTGGCTGATATCACTTCACTGTCTTAAAAGGACCAAAGTCATGGTATGAAAACTATAAAATGGTGTACTCTATGTTCAATGATGTATGATGAAGTTGTATAATCTTTACAGGGCAAGTTATGCAAAAAAAGCTGCGCAATTTATGCTTTACTTATACAAAGACAGGTGAACTCTGCGGTCTTACTAAACCCTGTGAGTCAGACTTTCCGCTCCTCTAATTTGCCCACTGGCTCCTGGTATTGCCCATACGGCACAGGTAGGTTTAGCGTTAGGTCCAGAGCTACTTGAGAAACCTTGGCGCGATGCTCGGTGTAAAGGGGGAATATTAATCACCAATATTTATGCAAATATCGATAATTAATATTCATAAATGGGAGGAGCCACCTAGTGATAACTTCGCCCATTTATGCCTTTATATAATAATAATACCTTCGCTATGCTCTACACTGATCACTTATGCTAACTGCATGTGCCTTACTAAACTAACTATCGCCAATAACCACACGCCACACAGATAGTTATAAACCAAACACAGTATTTATTACTAACAATACACTACGCACGCAATACTAACAATACAGCACTAAATATACAATCCTAAACTACACTACACATTCCCAATTCCACCCATTAACTAACTATACAGTTCACACATACAAGTATTAACACAACCCACCCCACCTGACTATTCACTGTCCCTACGGGGTATGACGAAGGGTTAAAAGGATTGTTTGCAGAGCAGAAGCATGCTCTACAGGACCAGGGTAACCACCAGGGGTTAATCAGGGCCACCAGGGTAAAGGGGTTAATGCAGGCCGGACAGGGGAACAGGGCACGGACATCAGGGGTACAAAGTGTCCGGGGGGGGGGGACCAGGGGAGAGATACCAGGGGTAATGCCTGGCAGGGAAAGGGTTAATCAGGGGAGAGCAGGCACACAGGGAACCAGGGGATGATATATGGGAGAGGGTATAGTTGGTGGGATAGGGGTTTGGGAAGGGTTAATCAGGAACCAGGGGTGAGGGTTCCAGGGGTTATAGGGTTATGGGGAGGAGGGGGGGTTCGTTGGTGGGATTGTGGGGGGTTAATGGAGTGGGGGTACGTTGGTGGGATAGTGGGGGGTTATAAGGGGGTGATACTTAAGGTTTGGTTGCTCGTTCGTCCAGGGGTCTGCTCGTTCGTCCAGGGGGGGGGGGGTCCCGATCCGGTCGGCTGCCACGTGGGAGGCCGACTCCCGGAGCGCAGGACGCGCTCCTCTTCCAGGTGGGGGCCCAGGTCAAGACTCTGGAGTGCCGGGGCCGCCGGATATTTATCCCCCGGCGGCCCGCACTCCCGCGCCACCAGGGGGCGCGCGCGCGCCCCCATCCTCCACGTGGGCCGGCGCAGTGATATGACGTCACTGCGCCGGCCAGCACATCGGGGACGCGCTGCAGACAGGCGGGAGAAGCCTTTGATCTCCCGCCTGCTGCACCTCGCATTCCGGACAGTGCGATGGTAATCGCACTGTCGGAATGCACATAATAGAAGGAGGAGAGGCTTCTCCCCTTCTTTTATCATGTGTAATTATCTCCAGCAGCGCTGAGGATAATTACAACAAAGGGCTCAGATTCTGTTGAATCTGAGCTCTTTGTATCCATCAGGATGACCGGACCCTTGTCTGGTCATTCTGATGTAATTAGCCAGATTGCATCGGTGTGAATGCTTGGGGCACATTCACACCGATGCACCTGGTTTCAGTTGTAGGAGGGGGGGGGGATATATATAATATACATGCGTATTGATGCTTGGGGCACATCCATACACATGTATACATTAATCATATCTAAGGGGGATTATATAAGGGGATATATAAGGTGGCACAGATAAGGGGGCACAAGCCCCTACACTATAAGGGGGCACAAGCCCCTACACTATCAGGGGGCACAAGCCCCTACATTATCAGGGGACACAAGCCCCTACATTATCAGGGGACACAAGCCCCTACATTATCAGGGGACACAAGCCCCTACATTATCAGGGGACACATATTTCCCACAGGGGCCAGCATGAGCCCCTGGGGATCACCATGGGCAGACGTGCACAGATGCTGGGCACATCTGTGCACATCGTCCCATGATGCTATGTCTCATGTATGCACATATATACCATACATGCCCGCACGTGTTTGCAGGCATGCATGGATATATATGCATACATCTCAACCGTTCCTCAACAATCCCCCTGTTGTCGGAATATAATACGACAATATAATGGGGGAACGGGTTGAGATATATTTGCCCCCCCCTTCAACCCCATCTTTGGTGGAAGTTCAGGAAGAACTGTAGTGCACACTGATCTTTAGGTACTTAGACATCCCTCATCCAGCTTCCTCCGACCTGCCCTTCACCGCAACCTCCTCCTCCGTCCACAGGATACACCGTCTTATGGGTGCAGTTCTCCCGTGGACAGATTAATAGGTCTTTACAAGGCAGGTCAAACTCTTAAGCGGTGATGTCATGGTACCTAAATTCTACTGCGGAGAACACCTCCGCCACACTACACCTCCAGCCCTTCCCTTAAGAACTTCACCGTTCCAGGGTTCAAGGTGGCAAATGAATGATGCCTGTCCCTATCGTGACCTAACCTTATCCCCATTCACACAAAATACATGTCACATCCCTCCCAACACCACCAAATTCCATTAAATGTGTGTACCCATAGAGACTCATGCAACCTGGCATATCTCTACACCTCCAAAGACACAGGTAGGTCGCAGACCCCTGTGTCAATGGGAAACGACTATAGGATGCAAATGTGTACAGCCGAATATAGGCTGTCACACATTTGTACCTAGAGTGTCTATGGGTACGCAATCAACCGACAAACAAAATCAATACATGTACAATACAATGTGCTATGGGGTTTCAGGGTAGTACAAGTTATACGTCCCAAACCCTCATAGGAAACAAAGTGTGTCCATACAATATTTGGCTACAGGAACAATGTTTGAGTTATGTCCTGAGCCTCCTCCTCCGGATAGTTCTGTAAAGTTCTGTCTGGTTCTGGTGAATTTGGTCAGTAAGTCCCTTGACCCTCCGATTACGATGACCAGAACCAGAAGAAGTTTCACTGGGTGAAACAAGTGATAAGTTCTTCCACCCGAACGTCTCCCAAGTCTTCCTCCAGAGCCTAAATAATGCTCCCGCTGGATTGTGGCACAGTCTTCATTGCTATAACACCTCTAGGCAGAGGTCGCTTTGTTGCCAAAATCCAGTGGGAACCTCTGGAGCTTCACAACAGTGTCAGGGGGAATAGCTGGCCTCTTCTGTGGCATCTCCTAGGTTTTTCTTCCGCTCCATATAAAATCACACCTATGGCAGAAGAAAACACCAGGCGCTCCCAGGGGAATTTCTCCCCTAACAGTGCAATTAATGTGAAAATTCCCAGCACCAATACCTTTGACCCATGGGTAGAGAAAGGTATTGGGCTGCCCTTTATCTCACAGGACCCCTCGTTATCCCAACACTGGTGTCTGAACACCCTACCTTCAGAGGATAGCGTCCTCTGCTGCACATCCCTCTGCTCCAACAGATAAGGATGGCCACCCTACTAGGTTGGGATAACTGGAGTTCTGTGGACAAAGCACCATCTTGTTATTGATGGTACCGCATCCCTGTCCACTCATGTGCACCCAGGCTGACCTCCCCCTGTGATCCCATCCTGTGGGGGCCCGCAGAACCAATGGCATAGTTATGCCCTGGCTCCCCAGTACCCCACAACACAAGAACACAGTCCACACTCTGCTGCCCAACACTCTGCGTCCAATCCCTATGAGAGCTGTGCTACCTGACCGGACTAGAATTATGTGCGCAGCACAACATTACACCAATGTTGTCTGTCCGCCCCAGTCCCCAGCGCAACACAGCCCTACCGAAAACCTGGAGCACAACAGTGCCATCCGTATCGATCTGAGACCCTGGTTGCCCAGAATAATATCACATCATCCTTTGTGTGCTGCATGGAGAAGGTCCTTATGTCTTCTCCCGACCAGCAGGATTTCCCGTGTGATATTATCTGCTCGCAAACCTATACGTTCTCGATCCACAGTATAACACTGTTCCACTCCAAGGGGACACAGAATAATCAAAGACAGCAGACGGGACTTACAACACTACATAAATCAGCATGGTGGAACACATCCGTAGACAAGGACTACCACCATCAACATCAAGAAAAACTTACAAACAGATAACAAAAACACACAACATGGACATACACAGGGAACACACGGTGTAACAAATAGTACAGGGGTGTCAAATGTTGCCTAGCCTAGCCTGGCCACTCTGACCCCTCAGCAGCTGGGGATGCTGTCGAGAGGTAACCCTGTTATGGCCAGGCTGACTAGACCCCACTGCACAATTTGTTACCTGGCTGATACTGTTGGACACATTGCAATTACTTGCACAAGGGCAATTCCTTGCAATGTGTCCTTTGTTCCCACACCTGAAACACGTGACTTGGTTTCCTGACCTGTGTGTTTTGCAGTGTCTCGCTATGTGACCTAGGCCACCACATGCAAAACATCTGATGTTTGCTCTGCATGGCCCAGGTCCATCTACACTGCAGCCGTGCTCCCTTCTTCTGAATTGTACCATCCTCAGGGACGCACTCTTCACAGTTCTTTTTCCCAAAGTCAGGGAAAAATCTCTGTTAGTCTGGACCGGCTTGACCTGATGATCAGACCGGTCACAGACTACTCTCCCCCCTTGTGGCCCTGCACAGGGCAACATTTTGGGAGATTCCGACCCTGGCTTTACGGAAAAAGAAAGGGCCGGCACCAACTTGGTGATAACCTGTTGCATGCCAGACATTAGCTGGGACCTTACAGCAACCTGAGCCTTCAATTTGGCTACCGTCACGTCAGTAGAGGCAGTCCGCTCCTTGAAGGCTTTGACTTCAGTATAAGACTGAGTCAACTTAGCCTCAATTTCCTCCTTCTGCCTCTGCAGCTCTACCAACTGTGACTCTATCCTAGCCACCTGCGCATCTCGGTCAACAGTAGACTGCACATTCTCTGCCAGCTGTGCCCGCAATGCCGAAACCTGGTCCGAATTACTAGCACAGCACTGGCAGTGAATGGCCGGAGGAATTGTCTCCGTTGACTGAGACACCAGCGCCACTTCCTTTGGCTTACAGATGCTAGCCTCAAACGTATGAACGAGTTTGGCTAGCATCCGAAGCCGTTTGGTGGCCTTGTTCAAAACCGTCCGTTTGTTAACACAAAGCTTGTCGTAACTACAAGCCTGTGCTAACAAATCGGACCACAGCATTTCTGCTGACTTGTATGTAGTGGGGAGGATGGGGTTAAATGTGCTGTGTCTGCTCAAGTGTTGCAGTGTGGGGAAGTCCATACTCACCGTTTGATGAGTGTCCATCTTCTCCTTGGCGCCGTATTTCGCAGCTGCTTGGAAGAAGTCCATTTTCCCGGATCGCCTCTTCCCGACCAGCCTGACTTGTACGCCGCTCCCCCGAAGATGGATCTCCTTCAGTGATGTGTCTTCTCCCTTGCAATCACTTGAGCGATGCTTGTTGGTGCTGTACTTTTCCGTTTACCCCAGCGACGGTGACCGTGTAAAGCAAATACAAAAGTATTAATTCACAGAACAATTATAGATTCTCTGCAAAAGATTTTGTTTTAATTCTGGTACTCTAAGGGAAGTATCGCTTCTCCTGTACGAATTATCGGGTCCTAGACGCTCAGACACTCCGCTGACCGCGTCTCTCCTGCCCGCTAATTCACAGTACTAGCGACCCTCAACCTTAAGACCAAAAATTAAGCGCAAAATCCACGCAGTGGGCCTGGCTCGCCAATGTAAAGGGGGAATATTAATCACCAATATTTATGCAAATATCGATAATTAATATTCATAAATGGGAGGAGCCACCTAGTGATAACTCCGCCCATTTATGCCTTTATATAATAATAATACCTTCGCTATGCTCTACACTGATCACTTATGCTAACTGCATGCGCCTTACTAAACTAACTATCGCCAATAACCACACGCCACACAGATAGTTATAAACCAAACACAGTATTTATTACTAACAATACACTACGCACGCAATACTAACAATACAGCACTAAATATACAATCCTAAACTACACTACACATTCCCAATTCCACCCATTAACTAACTATACAGTTCACACATACAAGTATTAACACAACCCACCCCACCTGACTATTCACTGTCCCTACGGGGTATGACGAAGGGTTAAAAGGATTGTTTGCAGAGCAGAAGCATGCTCTACAGGACCAGGGTAACCACCAGGGGTTAATCAGGGCCACCAGGGTAAAGGGGTTAATGCAGGCCGGACAGGGGAACAGGGCACGGACATCAGGGGTACAAAGTGTCCGGGGGGGGGGGGACCAGGGGAGAGATACCAGGGGTAATGCCTGGCAGGGAAAGGGTTAATCAGGGGAGAGCAGGCACACAGGGAACCAGGGGATGATATATGGGAGAGGGTATAGTTGGTGGGATAGGGGTTTGGGAAGGGTTAATCAGGAACCAGGGGTGAGGGTTCCAGGGGTTATAGGGTTATGGGGAGGAGGGGGGGTTCGTTGGTGGGATCGTGGGGGGTTAATGGAGTGGGGGTACGTTGGTGGGATAGTGGGGGGTTATAAGGGGGTGATACTTAAGGTTTGGTTGCTCGTTCGTCCAGGGGTCTGCTCGTTCGTCCAGGGGGGGGGGGGTCCCGATCCGGTCGGCTGCCACGTGGGAGGCCGACTCCCGGAGCGCAGGACGCGCTCCTCTTCCAGGTGGGGGCCCAGGTCAAGACTCTGGAGTGCCGGGGCCGCCGGATATTTATCCCCCGGCGGCCCGCACTCCCGCGCCCCCAGGGGGCGCGCGCGCGCCCCCATCCTCCACGTGGGCCGGCGCAGTGATATGACGTCACTGCGCCGGCCAGCACATCGGGGACGCGCTGCAGACAGGCGGGAGAAGCCTTTGATCTCCCGCCTGCTGCACCTCGCATTCCGGACAGTGCGATGGTAATCGCACTGTCGGAATGCACATAATAGAAGGAGGAGAGGCTTCTCCCCTTCTTCTATCATGTGTAATTATCTCCAGCAGCGCTGAGGATAATTACAACAAAGGGCTCAGATTCTGTTGAATCTGAGCTCTTTGTATCCATCAGGATGACCGGACCCTTGTCTGGTCATTCTGATGTAATTAGCCAGATTGCACCTGGTTTCAGTTGTAGGAGGGGGGGGAATATATATAATATACATGCGTATTGATGCTTGGGGCACATCCATACACATGTATACATTAATCATATCTAAGGGGGATTATATAAGGGGATATATAAGGTGGCACAGATAAGGGGGCACAAGCCCCTAAACTATAAGGGGGCACAAGCCCCTACACTATCAGGGGGCACAAGCCCCTACATTATCAGGGGGCACAAGCCCCTACATTATCAGGGGACACAAGCCCCTACATTATCAGGGGACACAAGCCCCTACATTATCAGGGGACACAAGCCCCTACATTATCAGGGGACACATATTTCCCACAGGGGCCAGCATGAGCCCCTGGGGATCACCATGGGAAGACGTGCACAGATGCTGGGCACATCTGTGCACATCGTCCCATGATGCTATGTCTCATGTATGCACATATATACCATACATGCCCGCACGTGTTTGCAGGCATGCATGGATATATATGCATACATCTCAACCGTTCCTCAACACTCGGACTCAGACATGTCCTTCACAGTAGGATATGTTGGCTAATCTCTCAATTTTACATCAGTATGAGGGTTTAGTAAGACCACAGAGTGCACCTGTCTTTGTATAAGTTATTGTTATTTAGTTTTATTGTTTATCACATCCACACATTTGCTATCCTGTGTAGGATGTCTATTGTGGTACTTGTGGTCTGCTGCAGGCATCCTTCATTGTATGCATTTTTGCTGGGGATTGCCATTGACAGCGGACCACAATTGCAGGATCTGCCCCCCCCCCCCCCCCCCCCCCCCGGTATAGATGCACCACTGCATATGGGGATGAGCACTTCCTGCTTTTCATCACCACGCCAATTTGTAGTTTATATATGCAATTTGCACTAAAATTGAGAAGTCCAGTACTTAGTTTTTATTTGCTTGTGCTTTCAGGACATTTTGGGGCACAAATGACCAGAGTATTAAGTGGCCACATGGGCATTTCAGTTATTCTAGATGCTAAAATGTGCTTCTTTGCATCAATAGCAAAAAATTTAACCTGTAGGAGAGATTGCAGAGTAAGGAAAGCTGGTTCCCCAAAGAAGGAAGTAAGGAAAAGTTGTTGGAGGTGCAATAAAGTAAATTAAGAGTTGGGAGACTAGAACTGAGCAGAGGAGAACAAGGTGCAGGCCACCAAGGAGAGAACTCAAAGGTAGCCAAATGATGATGAGTCACCAGGACAACATGAGAACAGTAGGACGGCAGCAATAGCCTCCAATTTTGTTTGCAATGGACCCTAGAACAGTGGACTGGTCGCATAACGTCCAAGTCAGTTGGTTCAGAGGCAGCAAAGACATCAATGGCATATGTCTGCACAGAAACCTTGCCTTGCAGAAGGCACTTGGTTTACCAACGCAAAGTAGCAGGTAGATCTGCTTGAAACTATGTCAATGCTCATGTCTGTTGCATCTGGAGAAGTCAGTGTTACAAGCAGGTAAGCATGGCACATGTCTGCAGAAATGTGAAGCCAATTGAAGGAGGCACCTGGTGTACCAGCATCAAGTAGTAGGTAGAACTGTGAATTGTTATCAGGACCTACTGTAACCACTATGCTCAGGGCAGTGGCGTAGGGATCGCCATAGCAGCCATAGCAATGGCTATGGGGCCCTACGCCACTGGGGGCCCGCCGCCGACTGAGGATCAAAAAATAAAAATAAAATATGTGGCAAGTGGGCCGGGCATGGGTGGCGCTGTGATCGGGGGCGGTCGGACTCGGAGCCGGAGGGCGGAGGTAGAGAGGCAGTCTGGGCGGTGGTTCGTCGGAAGTGGAGGAGGCGGAGTCGCACAAACAAGGAAGCTGCTGGAGTGTGGGTGGCTGGCTTGGCGGGCGGCGTGCGTGCGCAGTACGGGTACGGTTCGGTCAGGTGTCGGTCGGTTCATCTTCAAGTGGCTGAGGTGAGGGCTGACTGGGGAGTGGGACTGAGTCTGTCACTGTCTGAGTCTGTCCGACCGAAACGGAAGGCGGCAGTGTCAGTCAGTGGAGAGACGTGTACTCCACACTGTAACTGGAGACTAGTGTAGTGGACAAGTGAGGAGACTGGAGTTATTTCATCTGTGTGTGTGAGGTACAGCTGGATCTCAGCATCTTCCCTGCTAATCCCTATTCACACATATACCTGCTCAAGCCTGGCAGGCGCAGCTGCATTATTTAATAGTGTGGTGTGGTAATGGTTAATGGCATTGGCGAAGACAGCCACCTAATCCTATCTGAGGGGTCTGTATTCGACCCCTTCAGATAGGATTAGGTGGCTGTGTCCGCCAAAATGCCATTAACCATTACCACACCACACTATTAAATAATGCAGCTGCGCCTGCCAGGCTTGAGCAGGTATATGTGTGAATAGGGAAGATGCTGAGATCTGTCTGTACCTCACAGTGAGGTACAGCCAGATCTCAGTATCTTCCCTAATCCATATTCACACATATACCTGCTCAAGCCTGGCAGGCGCAGCTGCATTATTTAAAGGGATTCTGTCCTCAGATTTAACCCCTCTAACCTAAACATATGCTTATGTCCAGACTAATAAGAAGAATCCTAAGCTGGCCTTATTAAACCTCACTGTGGGTCTATTTGCCCCCAAAAAAGGTTTTTATAACCTGTCAATCACTTACTTAAGGTGCCCAAGGGGAGGTCCGTTAATACACGGTGCCCGGCCGCACCCCTCGCCGTCTGGTGCCCAGCGGCGCTGAGCTGTAGAAGGCGGAGCAGAAGACAGGGAAGGCGGCGCTGGGCACCGGACGGCGAGGGGTGCGGCCAGGCACCATGTATTAACGGACCTCCCCTTGGGCACCTAAAGTAAGTGATTGACAGGTTATAAAAACCTGTTTTTTGAGCAAATAGTGCTTGTCACAGTGAGGTTTAATAAGGCCAGCTTAGGATTCCTCTTATTAGTCTGGACATGAGCATATGTTTAGGTTAGAGGGTTTAAATCTGATGACAGAATACCTTTAATAGTGTGGTGTGGTAATGGTTAATGGAATTGGCGAAGACACAGCCACCTAATCCTATCTGAGGGGTCTGTAACACAAGAAGGTGAAAGTACATATCGTGGGGTGTGTATGTGTATTAGACAGAAGGTAGGGATATGTATCTTGTGTAGTTTGGGTATTAGGGAGAGTAAGGGGTATATATCTAGTGCTGATACAGAGACGCTCTTCACCTACACATGTATCAGCGCTAGATATATACCCCTTACTCTCCCTAATACCCAAACTACACAAGATACATTTCCCTACCTTCTGTCTAATACACATACACACCCCACGATATGTACTTTCACCTTCTGGTGTTACAGACCCCTGTACAATTTAACAATCTTCTTTAATACACAGACATTTAGATTCATACATTTTCTACACTGGCACAAATGCGTTGCCAGTGACCACCTGTCTGTGCTCAGTCCTACGTGTAACCATCGCAAGTGCATGAGGAGCTGCGGATGTGGCGGCAAGGTCCGAGAGGTATGTGGGGGTGGGAGATCCAGGAGGGGGGGCCCATAATTTTTTTTTGCTATGGGGCCCAGTCATTGGTAGCTACGCCCCTGGCTCAGGGTCAATGCCTGCATGCTGTCTGTCTGGAAGAGTCGGTGTTACAGTCAGCAAAGCCATAAATGGCACCTATATTCAGAGAAGCCAAGCCAATTATAGAAGACTCCTGGTTTACCAACTTCAAATAGTAAGTAGAACTGCTCGAGACCGTGAGTTGTTATTGGATTTGGAACCTACTATGATCACAATGCTTGGCTAAATGTCCGTGTGTGCTGTATCTAGAGGAGTCATGGATAAAAGAATTTGCAAGCCAAGTTATAAATGTTGAAATTTTTACGAAAGCTATTCCATTGCATTAACATTAATACTTTGAGGAGCTGAATCTGTCAATCGCAGTAGTGGTTAACTACCACTCAGACCTGTGCAGCATGTTTGCTGTGGAGCTCCATCTGTAGTGCATCCCTGATGATGCTGGGAAATTTGATGCTGGTACTGAAGGGTAGTGAAGACCCATTCTATGACCCATTGAGTCACATAGGTGGCAATAGATTGGTGTCTCGGTGTGGACAGAAACTGGTGGGACCTTTCATGGCGGTTGAAGTCCTTGGGTTAAAAAACGCCTGCTTGGCCAGCTTCCATTTAAGGCTAAAGAAATCAATAAAGCCATAGTTCCACATTTCACCAGTGTTTTGTGTCTCTGAAAATTTCCATTTCAAGCTTATAAAATAATAAATGATTTACAAATATTAAATAGCTGTTAAAGAGGACCTTTCACCGATTCTTACCCTATGAACTAACTATACAGATATGTAGAGCGGCGCCCGGGGATCTCACTGTACTTACTATTATCCCCGGGCGCCGCTCCGTTCTCCTGCTATGCCCTCCGGTATCTCCGCTCACTAAGTTCTAGTAGGCGGAGATACCAGTCCCTAAGTTATGGTAGGCGGAGTCTGCCCTAGCGCTGGCCAATCGCAGCGCAGAGCTCACAGCCTGGGAGGTTATTTTCTCCCAGGCTGTGAGCTCTGCAATGCAATTGGCCAGCGCTAGGGCAGACTCCGCCTACTATAACTTAGGGAACGGAGATACCGGAGGACATAGCAGGAGAACGGAGCGGCGCCCGGGGATAATAGTAAGTGCAGTGAGATCCCCGGGCGCCGCTCCACATGTCTGTATACTTAGTTCATAGGGTAAGAATCAGTGAAAGGTCCTCTTTAAGATTACCTACATGCCTGTATCACTGACCACCCCACAATTTAGTAAATGAAAAGTGGATGTGGAAGAAGAAGGTATGGGAACAATGTCCTGATTGAGAACACACCCTACATTCATAGGTAAACAGATGTTTCTCAGTTTACATGTTTATCATGCATATGCCAAGTGCTTGTTACTGTTTCACAACATTGTAATGAGCGTTTTTAGACATAACTCCAAATTGCCTACTTCGTGTTTTTGTATGAATTTGTGCTCAACAAATTCCCTATTTCCTGCCCCAAATCTGTTTGTCATCATTATTACTTCAACAATGCAACCTAGTTTGGTAATTAAGGCTGGGTGATGTATTTTTTTTTTTGTTGTTGTTTCTGCATTTCAAAAGCCATGACTTTTTTAATTTACCATCAACCTAGCCATATGAGGGTTTGTTTTACACGGGGTAGGTTCTATTTTAAAATGGCTCTATTCTGTGGTACATTAGGTAAATTATACAGGTGCATCTAAATTATAATGTCATTGGAAACTTTATTTGAGTAATTGAATTAAAAAAGTGAAACTCATATATTTATATCGATTCATTACAGCGTGATCTATTTCAAGCATTTTATTTCATTTAATGTTGATTATGGCTTACAGCTAATGGAAACCTAAAAGTCAGAACATTATTAGAATATTGTAAAAAAAAATCAAATATTGTAGACTTATGGTGTCACACTCTAATAAGCTAATCAACACAAGACAACTGAAAAGGTTTCCTAAGCCTTTAAATGGTCCCTCAGACTCAATAAGCTACACAATCATGGGGAAGACTGCGGACTTGACAGATGTCCAGAAGACAGTCATTGACTCCGATCACAAGGAAGGTAAGCCTCAAAAGGTCATTGCTAAAGAAGCTGGCTGTTCACAGAGTGCTGTATCCAAAGATATTAATGCAAATTTGAGTGGCAGGAAAAAGTGTGGTAGAAAAAGGTGCACAAGCAACAGGGATAACTGCAGCCTTGAAGGGATTGTCAAGAAAAGGCCATTTAAGAATTTGAGGGAGATTCACAAGGAGTGGACTGTGGCTAGAGTCAGTGCTTCAAGAGCCACCACACACATGGACATGGGCTACAACTGTCGCATTCCTTGTGTCAAGCTATTGATGACCCAGTCAGAATCGTCTTACTTGTCTAAGGAGAAAAAGGACTGGACTGTTACTCAGTGGTCCAAAGTCCTGTATTCAGATTAAAGTAAATTTTGTAGTCCTGTCTGATTCATCTTTTTCCTCACCAGTTTTTGGTGTAGAAAATGGCTTAAATTTACACCAGCAAGGGAGCTGGTAAAGAAGTTTGTCGCATGGCCTGCTGGAGGAAGCGTCAAAATTATGTAGAGGCCTGTACCTCCACATAACTTTGGTGCTTCCTCCAGCATTACAGAGACACTTAAGGCCGACGTTTAAATCGCCAGTCTTAATAAATGAGCCCTATAGAGTATAGTAACATAGTAACATAGTACATAAGGCCGAAAAAAGACATTTGTCCATCCAGTTCGGCCTGTTATCCTGCAAGTTGATCCAGAGGAAGGCAAAAAAATAAAATAAAACCCTGTGAGGTAGAAGCCAATTTTCCCCACTTTAGGGGAATAAAAAAATTCCTTCCCGACTCCAATCGGGCAATCAGAATAACTCCCTGGATTAACGACCCCTCTCTAGTAGCTATAGCCTGTATTATTACGCTCCAGAAATACATCCAGGCCCCTCTTGAATTCCTTTATTGTACTCACCATCACCACTTCCTCAGGCAGAGCGTTCCATAGTCTCACTGCTCTTACCGTAAAGAATCCTCTTCTATGTTTGTGTACAAACCTTCTTTCCTCCAGACGCAGAGGATGTCCCCTCGTCACAGTCACAGTCCTGGGGATAAATAGATAATGGGATAGATCTCTGTACTGACCCCTGATATATTTATACATATTAATTAGATCTCCACTCAGTCGTCTTTTTTCTAAAGTAAATAACCCTAATTTTGATAATCTTTCAGGGTACTGTAGTTTCCCCATTTCAGTTATTACTTTAGTTGCCCTCCTCTGGACCTTCTCCAGCTCTGCTATGTCTGCCTTGTTTACAGGAGCCCTGAACTGTACACAGTACTCCATGTGTGGTCTGACTAGCGATTTGTACAGTGGTAGGACTATGTTCTTATCACGGGCATCTATGCCCCTTCTGATGCAACCCATTATCTTATTGGCCTTGGCAGCAGCTGCCTGACACTGGTTTTTGCAGCTTTGTTTGCTGTTTATTAAAATTCCTAGATCATTTTCCATGTCAGTGTTACCGAGTGTTTTACCATTTAGTATGTACGGGTGACTTGCATTATTCCTTCCCATGTGCATAACTTTACATTTGTCAGTGTTAAACCTCATCTGCCACTTATCTGCCCAAGCATCCAATCTACCCAGATCGCTCTGTAGTAGTATAATGTCCTCTTCAGTGTTAATTACTTTACACAGTTTAGTGTCATCTGCGAGAATTGATACTTTACTATGCAAGCCTTCTACAAGATCATTAATAAATATATTGAAGAGAATAGGGCCCAATACTGACCCCTGAGGTACCCCACTAGTGACAGTGACCCAATCTGAGTGTGTACCGTTAATAACCACCCTCTGTTTTCTATCACTCAGCCAGTTACTTACCCACATACAGACGTTTTCTCCCAGTCCGAGCATTCTCATTTTATATACTAACCTTTTATGTGGTACAGTGTCAAATGCTTTGGAGAAGTCCAGATATACGACATCCATTGATTCGCCGCTGTCAAGTCTAGAACTTACCTCCTCATAGAAACTGATTAAATTAGTTTGGCATAACCGATCCCTCACGAAGCCATGCTGATATGACGTTATTTGCTTATTTCCGTTGAGATGCTCTAACATAGCATCTCTCAGAAAACCTTCAAACAGTTTACCCACAACAGATGTTAAACTTACCGGCCTATAGTTTCCAGGCTCTGTTTTTGGACCCTTTTTGAATATTGGCACCACATTTGCCATGCGCCAATCCTGTGGGACATTCCCTGTCAGTATAGAGTCCGCAAATATCAGAAATAAGGGTCTGGCTATGACATTACTTAATTCCCTTAGGATACGGGGGTGTATGCCATCCGGTCCTGGCGATTTGTCCATTTTAATCTTTTTAAGTCGCTGATGTACTTCTTCCTATGTTTGACAAAGGCTCACAGTAGCCGAAACGCGTCACTTACCACTTGTATGTGACCATTAAATCTACTTGAAATTACTATTAGAGCGAGTGCTGGTCCCTACTATACAATTATCTGTGGATCTTCTCCGGGACACGTGCACCGCATCGCTGAGAGCAGAAGTGCCGCTTGTATCTTCCTCTGGATGTACTTCTTCCTGGGTCACACAGGACACTTTTAATGGGGAATTTATTTTTACATTCTGCATGACATCTGACAGTTTATTTTCCTCAGTGAATACATTGGAGAAAAAGATATTTAACAACTTTGCTTTCTCCTCGTCGCTCTCTGCGACTCCCCCCTCATTACTCTTTAAAGGGCCGACACCTTCAGATTTATACTTTTTAACATTTATATAATTGAAGAACATTTTAGGGTTAGTTTTACTCTCTTTGGCAATTAATTTCTCGGTCTCTAGTTTGGCTGCTTTTATTAGTTTTTTACATGTTCTATTTTTTTCCTTATAATTTTTCAGTGCTTCCGTGCTACCCTCCTGTTTTAGTTATTTATATGCTTTCTTTTTGTCATTTATTGCTTTCTTTACAGTTCTATTTATCCACATTGGTTTCTTTTTGTTCCTTAACCTTTTATTCCCATATGGTATGTACCTCTCACAATGAGATTTTAGGATGTTTTTAAAGATATCCCATTTTGTGGCTGTATTTTTATTTTTGAGGACTTTGTCCCAGTTAGTTAGGCCTATGGCCTCTCTTAGTTGGTTAAATTTAGCTTTTTTGAAGTTTGGTATTTTTGTTCCTCCCTGTAGAAATGCTCTTTTGAATGATAATTGGAAGGGTATTACTTTATGGTCACTATTTCCCAGGTGTCCCTGTTGTTCTGTCAGGCCTATTGGTTAATACTAAGTCCAGTATGGCCGTCCCTCTAGTCGGGTCCTGAATCAGTTGGGAGAGGAAATTGTCTTTGGTTATTGGCAAGAACCTGTTTCCCTTATGAGATATACAAGTTTCAGTTTCCCAGTCTATATCTGGGTAGTTGAAGTCCCCCATAATAACCACCTCATTATGATTTGCCACCTCGTCTATCTCGTTTAGTAGTAGATTTTCTGTGGACTCTGGTATATTAGGTGGTTTATAGTAAACTCCTATTAGTAATTTATTGTTGTTTTTAGCTCCATGTATCTCTACCCACAGTGACTCCACATGTTTATGTACCTCACGTATAAAAAAATTCAATATTTTTTTTTAAATTTAATAAAAATAGAAAAATAAAAAACCCTTCTTTTGCCATTTTTATATATATATATATATATATATATATATATATATATATAAAAAAAGGAAATGATGGCGGCACTGGATACAGACAATATGGGTGCTACGTCCAGGGATACAGCTGCTTACCCCAGATGAACAAAGACGAAAGAAGGACAGCACTCCAGGTAAAAAAGTAGTGGTGTTTAATCACCCATGTGGATGGCAACGTTTCAGCTCAAACAAGAGCCTTTTTCAAGCAATGAACACAGTGTATGCTGGGGTATATATAGTCCAACCCACATTACATCATAATACAATCAATCAACAACAAAGTTTAAAAATTGAAGTGCAAAAGTGCATATACAGTATCAAAATACAGACATACATGTGTAATACCCATAGGCGAAAAAATCGCTATAGTGATATATCAAAAATATAATACAAAGAGTGTATATTATAACCTACAGAGAGGTAATTAGTGATTAAGATCAGGTGTACACAAAGGTGGAAGGAACAATTAATAATAATGCTGCAAAAAAGAGGGAAAGCGGTGACATACCCAGCACTGTTCATCATGTCAAACATGTTGCATACCGCCAGATCCGGCGTTCAGGTACAGGCAATGCGCAGACGCCAGAACGCGTCCGGTCCCGGCATGACGTCACCGCCAGTGATTGCGGAGACATGCGTACTGACATGCGCACTGCCACTCAGAGTCTTGGTCGGCCATTTTACAAAAGGTCAATGTGTCCCAACACTGTGTATGCGCATCTCCATGTAATAATAGACAGGACAGCGCAACACGGAAAAATAAGCCGTGTTATATGACATGGATACAGGGGGGCAAAGTGAGATACTGTAGCCAATAAGGATACAGATCACACAAAACATGGGCGAGCAGTATAATGGAGACCGCACCAAAGTGTGCCATAATCCTCACATACACCGCCCATGGGTCCCCCATAGCTCCATCATGAATCTATATCCCGCAGTGTGGACTGACACAAAATATTTAATAATCGCCAAAAAAGCTAACCGAACCAAAAAACAGGTGAATCAAATAAAATCACTCATATAGATACATGTAGACACAATGTGTGTGCACCGGGTACGCCCCACTTCTCAATTCCGCAGCGTCATTCTTATCTGTGAATAAAAAGAAAGAGAAATCAGAAAAAATGGCTTAATAGTGTTCAAGATACACTATGTAACACAGGAAAAAGAGGCGCATATCACATATATAACCATCAGGGGCAAACCACTCATCTAAACATAAATCCCCAGATTGTAATCCACATTAAGCCCATTGGGTCTCAAACTATTCAGAGTGTAGATCCAAAAATGCTCTCTCTTTTTAAGAATCAACACCCTGTGTCCCCCACGCCTAGGCATGGGTACATGGTCAATAGCCCAACATTTAAGATCTTTTTCGGAATGTTTAAATTCCGTAAAATGTTTGGCAACAGGGAGGTCCTTTCTTTTTTTACGTATGGATAATCGATGATTATTGAGCCGCGTCTTAAGATCGGTTGACGTTTCACCCACATATAATAACTTACATGGACAGATCAAGACATAAATCACGTAACTGGAACTACATGTAAGGTGAAAGCGAATTAGATGTGAAACTCCAGTGGTAGGATGGACAAAGGCATTGCCTTTGCCCATATATTTGCAGTCAGTACAGCATAGGCAGGGAAAACTGCCCTTTCCATGTGTGGTAAGAGCAGTTTGTATTGACCTAGATCTAGGGCCAATATCTGCTCTAACAAGCTGATCTCGTAAGTTTCTGGACCTACAATATGAGAATAGGGGGGGGAGATCTGAATTCCTGAATCTCACTGTGACACCCTCCCAAAATACCGATTAATCTCTTCGCTCTGTTCCGTAAATTTAGAAATAAAAGGAATCCGGGTCAGAGACCCATCAGATGATTTCCTTTTGAGGAGACTAGTTCTATCCAAACCGCGGACCTTGTTGATATGGGAATCAAGTAATTGGGTAGGGTACCCCCTTTTTTGAAATTTACTAGCCATATTGTTTAGAGAAGAGTCTAACTTATCGGGCTCAGAAACAATGCGTTTAACCCTAAGGAATTGTGAAAAGGGCAAATACTTGAGTGTATTACGCGGATGACCACTGTTGTAGCAGAGAAGGGTATTTCTGTCGGTTGGCTTAGTGTAAAGCTGAGTATGTAACTTACCCTCATTAAATGTAACAGTGGTATCGAGAAACTGTAATTCAGTCTCCGAATGGACCAAGGTGAATTGTAAATCCCTGTTAACACTGTTTAAAAAGTTGTGGAACTCAAGCAACTGAGCAACACTACCAGTCCATATGAGGAAGATGTCGTCGATGTATCTCCACCACCGCAACAAATAGCTGCGGTGGTGTGACACATGGACGACATCTTCCTCAAAGCACCTCATGAAGATATTAGCGTAGGTAGGTGCTACGTTAGACCCCATCTTTTTTGTAGGAAAAACGTGTCCTGGAACAGGAAATAGTTGTGTCTCAGGACAATCTGCAATAAATCAATGATGAACAGCCTAGCAGCCAGCGTATAAGATGAAGAGTCAAGCATGCGAGAAATGGCGTCAATACCTAAATCATGATTGATAGAGGTATAAAGTGAAGTGACGTCAAAGGATGCCAGATGGACCTCACGGACACCGGCAAAATCAATCTCATTCACCTTGCATAGGAAGTCAGTCGTATCTTGTACATACGACTCAGCCCCTATTGCAAAGTCATGCAGAACCTTATCCAGGTAAATAGCAATACAGCTAAAGATGGAGTCCGAGCCGGAGAAAATAGGTCGTCCGGGAGGATCAATGAGAGACTTGTGCACCTTCGGGAGTATATATAGAACCGGAGTCACCGGATGATCTACAGTGAGAAAAGTGCACAAGTCCTCATCAATAGTACCTGCCACCATAGCGTCTGCCAAACATTTCCCGATAAGTCTAGCAATATCAAATTTGGGATCAAACTGAAGAACAGAATAAACATTGGTATCATCCAGCTGACGCTGGATCTCAGCCACATATTTACCGGTGTCCATGACGACCACTGCGCCACCTTATCCGCAGGCTTGACTGTTAATGAAGAATCTTTTCTTAATTGGTCTAATGCTTCAATTTCAAACCTAGATAGGTTTGGATGTTTAAAGACAACATTATTACATCTCAATCTATAGGCAGAAACATCAGATTTAACGGCAGTGATGAATGCATCTATAGAGGCCTCATTGATACATGGGGTGAAGTTACTCTTCAGAGACAAATCGAGGCGTCTCAGGGAGAACTCGCTAGCCTGAGGCGCCGCGACCTATGTCCTGGAGTTGAACCACACTTTTAATTTAATTCTGCGAAAAAAAGCATGAAGGTCAGCATCCAATTCAAACCAGTTAGGAACAGACATAGGACAGAACGAAAGTCCTTTGTTTAGGACACTCACTTGAGCTGAGGTGAGCGTCCTGGATGATAGGTTGATCACCGTCACTTCCTCTTGTTCACCACAGACTTGTTGGTCTGTGCTCTGGTTTTGTTGTTTTTTGGCTTGACCGGTTCTACGATGTCGACGACCCCCTCGACATCGTAGGGGGAAGGTAAGGTAGAGGTGGCAGGTAAGGGGAAGGTAAGGTAGAGGTGGCAGGTGTATTCGTTTTCTTCTTCCTAGGATCCTTGTAGTTAAAATTGCCGCTATCAGACTGCCAGGTGTAAACCGCATCTTTTTTTTAAAATCGTCGGAGTCACGATTCCACTTTGACCTTTTTCCTTCCTCCAGCTCCAATTTAGCCCGTGTCACATGTACACCAACATTATCACTAAATAGTGAA
Organism: Bufo bufo; assembly: GCF_905171765.1. Taxonomy (NCBI): domain Eukaryota; kingdom Metazoa; phylum Chordata; class Amphibia; order Anura; family Bufonidae; genus Bufo; species Bufo bufo. The sequence goes on along the minus strand of NC_053390.1, from coordinate 449,364,243 downwards.
TACTCCTCAGCAGACATAGATGACCGTAATGTAAGGTCAATATCCGCCGTATCGGAGGCAATGGTGATTAATTCATGCTGGAGGTACTGAATATTCAATAGGATAAAATCAAGAGAATATCTACTATGGCTGAGACTGACTTTCCATGTGGTTCTATGTACTCCCAGGAGGAGACGGATCGCATATTGCATGACATTGGGGGGGATGCTGCTTTTTTAAACACCCCTTCTATCCTTGAGCTCAAAAAAAGATATGAGTTTTTGTCTAAGAAGACGGCTTCACTTCGCCTGCACATGACCACACTTGGGGAATACTTCAAAGTACAAAGGATCCCACGTGGCATGAGGTCCAATTTGAGACCCAATTTGTTTGCTCATAATAATACAAGCATTATCCAATAGATATTCTCTTGATTTTATCCTATTGAATATTCAGTACCTCCAGTATGAATTAATCACCATTGCCTCCGATACGGCAGATATTGACCTTACATTACGGTCATCTATGTCTGCTGAGGAGTATTCACTATTTAGTGATAATGTTGGTGTACATGTGACACGGGCTAAATTGGAGCTGGAGGAAGGAAAAAGGTCAAAGTGGAATCGTGACTCCGACGATTATAAAAAAGATGCGGTTTACACCTGGCAGTCTGATAGCGGCAATTTTAACTACAAGGATCCTAGGAAGAAGAAAAGGAATACACCTGCCACCTCTACCTTACCTTCCCCTTTTTTAGGGAACAACATGGATCTAGAAAGGAAAGACGTGGGCGGACCAGAAGAGGGGGTCGTCGACATCGTAGAACCGGTCAAGCCGAAAAACAACAAAACAAGAGCACAGACCAACAAGTCTGTGGTGAACAAGAGGAAGTGACGGTGATCAACCTATCATCCAGGACGCTCACCTCAGCTCAAGTGAGTGTCCTAAACAAAGGACTTTCGTTCTGTCCTATGTCTGTTCCTAACTGGTTTGAATTGGATGCTGACCTTCATGCTTTTTTTCGCAGAATTAAATTAAAAGTGTGGTTCAACTCCAGGACACAGATCGCGGCGCCTCAGGCTAGCGAGTTCTCCCTGAGACGCCTCGATTTGTCTCTGAAGAGTAACTTCACCCCATGTATCAATGAGGCCTCTATAGATGCATTCATCACTGCCGTTAAATCTGATGTTTCTGCCTATAGATTGAGATGTAATAATGTTGTCTTTAAACATCCAAACCTATCTAGGTTTGAAATTGAAGCATTAGACCAATTAAGAAAAGATTCTTCATTAACAGTCAAGCCTGCGGATAAGGGTGGCGCAGTGGTCGTCATGGACACCGGTAAATATGTGGCTGAGATCCAGCGTCAGCTGGATGATACCAATGTTTATTCTGTTCTTCAGTTTGATCCCAAATTTGATATTGCTAGACTTATCGGGAAATGTTTGGCAGACGCTATGGTGGCAGGTACTATTGATGAGGACTTGTGCACTTTTCTCACTGTAGATCATCCGGTGACTCCGGTTCTATATATACTCCCGAAGGTGCACAAGTCTCTCATTGATCCTCCTGGACGACCTATTGTCTCCGGCTCGGACTCCATCTTTAGCTGTATTGCTATTTTCCTGGATAAGGTTCTGCATGACTTTGCAATAGGGGCTGAGTCGTATGTACAAGATACGAATGACTTCCTATGCAAGGTGAATGAGATTGATTTTGCCGGTGTCCGTGAGGTCCATCTGGCATCCTTTGACGTCACTTCACTTTATACCTCTATCAATCATGATTTAGGTATTGACGCCATTTCTCGCATGCTTGACTCTTCATCTTATACACTGGCTGCTAGGCTGTTCATCATTGATTTATTGCAGATTGTCCTGAGACACAACTATTTCCTGTTCCAGGACACGTTTTTCCTACAGAAAAGATGGGGTCTAACGTAGCACCTACCTACGCTAATATCTTCATGAGGTGCTTTGAGGAAGATGTCGTCCATGTGTCACACCACCGCAGCTATTTGTTGCGGTGGTGGAGATACATCGACGACATCTTCCTCATATGGACTGGTAGTGTTGCTCAGTTGCTTGAGTTCCACAACTTTTTAAACAGTGTTAACAGGGATTTACAATTCACCTTGGTCCATTCGGAGACTGAATTACAGTTTCTCGATACCACTGTTACATTTAATGAGGGTAAGTTACATACTCAGCTTTACACTAAGCCAACCGACAGAAATACCCTTCTCTGCTACAACAGTGGTCATCCGCGTAATACACTCAAGTATTTGCCCTTTTCACAATTCCTTAGGGTTAAACGCATTGTTTCTGAGCCCGATAAGTTAGACTCTTCTCTAAACAATATGGCTAGTAAATTTCAAAAAAGGGGGTACCCTACCCAATTACTTGATTCCCATATCAACAAGGTCCGCGGTTTGGATAGAACTAGTCTCCTCAAAAGGAAATCATCTGATGGGTCTCTGACCCGGATTCCTTTTATTTCTAAATTTACGGAACAGAGCGAAGAGATTAATCGTATCATCAAGCGACATTGGGGTATTTTGGGAGGGTGTCACAGTGAGATTCAGGAATTCAGATCTCCCCCCCCCCCTATTCTCATATTGTAGGTCCAGAAACTTACGAGATCAGCTTGTTAGAGCAGATATTGGCCCTAGATCTAGGTCAATACAAACTGCTCTTACCACACATGGAAAGGGCAGTTTTCCCTGCCTATGCTGTACTGACTGCAAATATATGGGCAAAGGCAATGCCTTTGTCCATCCTACCACTGGAGTTTCACATCTAATTCGCTTTCACCTTACATGTAGTTCCAGTTACGTGATTTATGTCTTGATCTGTCCATGTAAGTTATTATATGTGGGTGAAACGTCAACCGATCTTAAGACGCGGCTCAATAATCATCGATTATCCATACGTAAAAAAAGAAAGGACCTCCCTGTTGCCAAACATTTTACGGAATTTAAACATTCCGAAAAAGATCTTAAATGTTGGGCTATTGACCATGTACCCATGCCTAGGCGTGGGGGGAACAGGGTGTTGATCCTTAAAAAGAGAGAGCTTTTTTGGATCTACACTCTGAATAGTTTGAGACCCAATGGCCTTAATGTGGATTACAATCCGGGGATTTATGTTTAGATGAGTGGTTTGCCCCTGATGGTTATATATGTGATATGCGCCTCTTTTTCCTGTGTTACATAGTGTATCTTGAACACTATTAAGCCATTTTTTCTGATTTCTCTTTCTTTTTATTCACAGATAAGAATGACGCTGCGGAATTGAGAAGTGGGGCGTACCCGGTGCACACACATTGTGTCTACATGTATCTATATGAGTGTTTTTATTTGATTCACCTGTTTTTTGGTTCGGTTAGCTTTTTTGGCGATTATTAAATATTTTGTGTCAGTCCACACTGCGGGATATAGATTCATGATGGAGCTATGGGGGACCCATGGGCGGTTTATGTGAGGATTATGGCACACTTTGGTGCGGTCTCCATTATACTGCTCGCCCATGTTTTGTGTGATCTGTATCCTTATTGGCTACAGTATCTCACTTTGCCCCCCTGTATCCATGTCATATAACACGGCTTATTTTTCCGTGTTGCGCTGTCCTGTCTATTATTACATAGACATGCGCATACACAGTGTTGGGACACATTGACCTTTTGTAAAATGGCCGACCAAGACTCTGAGTGGCAGTGCGCATGTCAGTACGCATGTCTCCGCAATCACTGGCGGTGACGTCATGCCGGGACCGGACGCGTTCTGGCGTCTGCGCATTGCCTGTACCTGAACGCCGGATCTGGCGGTATGCAACATGTTTGACACGATGAACAGTGCTGGGTATGTCACCGCTTTCCCTCTTTTTTGCAGCATTATTATTAATTGTTCCTTCCACCTTTGTGTACACCTGATCTTAATCACTAATTACCTCTCTGTAGGTTATAATATACACTCTTTGTATTATATTTTTGATATATCACTATAGCGATTTTTTCGCCTATGGGTATTACACATGTATGTCTGTATTTTGATACTGTATATGCACTTTTGCACTTTAATTTTTAAACTTTGTTGTTGATTGATTGTATAATGATGTATTGGGGGTTGGACTATTTATACCCCAGCATACACTGTGTTCATTGCTTGAAAAAGGCTCTTGTTTGAGTTGAAACGTTGCCATCCACATGGGTGATTAAACACCACTACTTTTTTTACCTGGAGTGCTGTCCTTCTTTTGTCTTTATATATATATATATATATATATATATATACACTCACCTAAAGAATTATTAGGAACACCATACTAATATGGTGTTGGACCCCCTTTTGCCTTCAGAACTACCTTAATTCTACGTGGCATTGATTCAACAAGGTGCTGATAGCATTCTTTAGAAATGTTGGCCCATATTGATAGGATAGCATCTTGCAGTTGATGGAGATTTGAGGGATGCACATCCAGGGCACGAAGCTCCCGTTCCACCACATCCCAAAGATGCTCTATTGGGTTGAGATCTGGTGACTGTGGGGGCCATTTTAGTAAAGTGAACTCATTGTCATGTTCAAGAAACCAATTTGAAATTATTCGAGCTTTGTGACATGGTGCATTATCCTGCTGGAAGTATCCATTAGAGGATGGATACATGTTCTCATTCTGTTTACGTCAAATTCGGACTCTACCATTTGAATGTCTCAACAGAAATCGAGACTCATTAGACCAGGCAACATTTTTCCAGTCTTCAACAGTCCAATTTTGGCGAGCTCGTGCAAATTGTAGCCTCTTTTTCCTATTTGTAGTGGAGATGAGTGGTACCCGGTGGGGTCTTCTGCTGTTGTAGCCCATCCGCCTCAAGGTTGTGCGTGTTGTGGCTTCACAAATGCTTTGCTGCAAACCTCGGTTGTAACGAGTGGTTATTTCAGTCAACGTTGCTCTTCTATCAGCTTGAATCAGTCGGCCCATTCTCCTCTGACCTCTAGCATCCACAAGGCATTTTTGCCCACAGGACTGCTGCATACTGGATGTTTTTCCCTTTTCACACCATTCTTTGTAAACCCTAGAAATGGTTGTACGTGAAAATCCCAGTAACTGAGCAGATTGTGAAATACTCAGACCGGCCCGTCTGGCACCAACAACCATGCCACGCTCAAAATTGATTAAATCACCTTTCTTTCCCATTCTGACATTCAGTTTGGAGTTCAGGAGATTGTCTTGACCAGGACCACACCCCTAAATGCATTTAAGCAACTGCCATGTGATTGGTTGACTAGATAATTGCATTAACGAGAAATAGAACAGGTGTTCCTAATAATTCTTTAGGTGAGTGTGTATATATATATATGTGTGTATATATATATATATATATATATATATATATAGTGGATATAAAAAAGTCTACACACCCCTGTTATATATATATATAGTGGTCCCTCAAGTTACAATATTAATTGGTTCCAGGATGACCGTTGTATGTTGAAACCATTGTAACTTGACTGTATAACTCTATGCAAAACAAGCAATTGGTTCTAAAGCCCCAAAATATCATCCCAGAGAGAAAATGAAGATTCAAGAAAATGAGCAGATAACTACGACAGATAAAACAAGGTCTTATATACATTATAACAGAAATGTCTGATCGGAGCTGTAAATCACTATCTATGATGAGGACAAGAGGTTCTTCAGGGTCTTGTAGAGTACTTAATACACCACAAAAATAAAATGGTCACCCTCACCTGACATCTAAAGGTGCAGCTCATCCTAGCACAGAAAGAGTGCCATACAGGTCACATAGTACCGCACGGTACTGTGAACAGGAGCTACCAGACAACCAATACAGATGCATTACCAGATAAATGGCCATGTTGATTGGCTGGATCTGAGTATGAGACACTGTATATTGAGTCTAGTTTTAACTTACAATGTCCCAGGAAAAAACATTATATGTTAAAAATATTGTATCCTGAGGGACCAATGTATATATAATAGGAAAGGGTTTTTTATTTAAAAAAAAAATTATATTTAAAAAAAACCGTAATTTTTTATACTATTTGTAACGGATCTGCTTCCGTTAATCGACACTTCCTAGCTTGCGCTGAGGACCACAAGCACCGCACTGGTCATCACAACCACCGCAGACTCCACAACCGCCGTAGCTTAACTGGAGCCGCGCCGTCTTCCTTCCACCCTGAATGAACCTCCAGCATTCAGGACCGTGTGGGAAAGATCTCTCCTCCAGGGAATATGCAGAGCATAGCAGTCCCCAGCGTGATACAGCAATTCCCTCCAATAACGAGACGAGGCTCCGTTTTGAAGGGTTAGAAAAACATGAACTGAACTCTTTATTGAGGGCTACCCGCCCGTATTTATGCAGGTCCCCATCTGGTGTACACGCCCCTAGGGGACCAGAAGGAGGACTGTGAAACAGGACAGACACGTAGCACTCAGGATACAACACATCCCCACAATGCATCATGGTTTCCTCCTCTGCCCTGGAGACACCCGAAGAGCAATTCAATTATCTCTCAGGACAAAGGGAAATCACCAATACACATGTGGGAACAACAGGGCAGGAATCACCACCCAAATACACAAAATCCTCCCTTCTGTCTGTGATATAATTATGGATTAACATAACTATCACAGACAGTAAAAATACAGTTTTTAAACATACAATGTAACTTTAAATCCATACATTCCATCTCCATAAAAAAATACATATTTAAACTCAGCATACATCAAACATAAACACTTCCAAAAATCACACAAATCCCTCCAGCGGATCAAAAGTTAAGTGGAAGTCCTTTATGACCGACCGCAAGCACAATTTTCTGCCCAAAACAGTTCCATAGATTTAGGCTGTGCGGTCGGTCAATTTCATGCAGAAAAACGACTAAGTCCCATCTTCGAACGGGACTTAGTCTCTGGAGCTGAAAGTTCAGTATGGAAGAAGGTAAGGGTCAGCGGTGTTCGTGTATTTGCGCATCCGATTTTAGTTCCACAGAATCTTTAGTATACACCGCTGACCACGTTCGGTCCTATTAACAGTCCAGGCATGCGGCATAATTCTGTTACACTGTTCCTGAAGGGTAATATGTCCCGGGGCCATAGTCGTAGGGCAGGAGGCTAGCCATAAGTTTTCTATAATGCCCAGTGGCAAATGGCAGTTTGTCACACATCTCCCCTTTGGGGGAAAGACTAACCAGGCACCTGACCTTCTGTTGGTCAGTGCCTCCGTTAGTCGATCCACCAACCCACAGTAACCAAATGCCTGAGTAGCCCACCCACAACAAACAGGTACAAGGGTGACCCACCCACAAGAAACAGTTACTGCACCTGGGTATTTTGCTGTGGTGATGGGGCAACATGCTGTGGGGACTTGAGGGAGGGCAGAGGCTGACTGCACTCTGCCCAGCTGCCAGCTCTTCTGCTGGGGTGCTGAGACCATAGTCCGGCTCAGTAGCCAGAGGAACATGGGAGTCAGTAGGGGTTAACATCGCCTCTGTTAACCCTGAGGCCACGTTAGGAGTTAACTGGGGAGGGGAATTTGTACTTACCCCCTCCTCCTGTTGTCCTGGTAAGGGTAGTGGGGGATCTGGACAGGCTGTCAAGCATCCCGGTAGGTCAGGCGCAGAGACCACGGTCCCATCTGCGCTGTCTGGGCGATTGGTGTCTCCCCTTGTTAGGGTAAGCTGCCGCTGGGGAGAGAGGGTGCTGCGCTCCTCTCCCTGAAACACAGGCTGTCGCTGGGGAGGAAGGACGACACTTTCAGTTACACTGCCGCTGGGGGGGGGGGACGACATCTTCGGCCCCCTGGGGTACACACTGCCGCTGGGGAGGAAGGAGGGCATCTTCAGCTCCCTGTAACACACACTGCCGCTGGGGAGGAAGGACAACACCTTCAGCTTCCTGGGGTTCACACTGCCGCTAGGGGGGAAGGACGACACCTTCGGCCCCCTGGGGTACACACTGCCGCTGGGGGATAAGGACGACACCTTCAGCTCCCTGGGGTTCACACTGCCACTGGGGGGGAAGGACAACACCTTCGGCCCCCTGGGGTACACACTGCCGCTGGGGGGGAAGGAGGGCACCTTCAGCTCCCTGTAACACACACTGCCACTGGGGAGGAAGGACGACACCTTCAGCTCCCTGGGGTTCACACTGCCGCTGGGGGGGAAGGACGACACCTTCGGCCCCCTGGGGTACACACTGCCGCTGGGGGGGAAGGACGACACCTTCGGCCCCCTGTAACTCACGCTTTTGCTGGGGCGCAGGGACGGAATACTTTGTTATCTCTGCCCGATATTCTGCTTCCTGCTGCAGATACTCCGCCAGTTCTCTCCTCACTTCCGGTACAAGTTCCTCTGTTAGGTGGGGCCCGTAGATAGCCAACCGCCTCTTCAGCATAGCATCAAACCGTACGTGACTATACCAATATTCCAGCTCTGCTTGGTGTTCCCAGGATGCTGCTCCTCGCACTAGGGAAGCCATCCCACCGCTTGCCACCAATGTAACGGATCCGCTTCAGTTAATGGACGCTTCCTAGCTTGCGCCGAGGACCACAAGCACCGCACTGGACACCACAACCACCGCAGACTCCACAACCGCTGTAGCTTAACTGGAGCCGCGCCGTCTTCCTTCCACCCTGAATGAACCTCCAGCATTCAGGACCATGTGGGAAAGATCTCTCTTCCAGGGAATATGCAGAGCATAGCAGTCCCCAGCGTGATACAGCAATTCCCTCCAGTAACGAGACGAGGCTCCGTTTTGAAGGGTTAGAAAAACATGAACTGAACTCTTTATTGAGGGCTACCCGCCCGTATTTATGCAGGTCCCCATCTGGTGTACACGCCCCTAGGGGACCAGAAGGAGGACTGTGATACAGGACAGACACGTAGCACTCAGGATACAACACATCCCCACAATGCATCATGGTTTCCTCCTCTCTGCCCTGGAGACACCCGAAGAGCAATTCAATTATCTCTCAGGACAAAGGGAAATCACCAATACACATGTGGGAACAACAGGGCAGGAATCACCACCCAAATACACAAAATCCTCCCTTCTGTCTGTGATATAAATATGGATTAACATAACTATCACAGACAGTAAAAATACAGTTTTTAAACATACACTGTAACTTTAAAACCATACATTCCATCTCCATAAAAAATACATATTTAAACTCAGCATACATCAAACATAAACACTTCCAAAAATCACACAAATCCCTCCAGCGGATCAAAAGTTAAGTGGAAGTCCTTTATGACCGACCGCAAGCACAATTTCCTGCCCAAAACAGTTCCATAGATTTGGGCTGTGCGGTCGGTCAATTTCATGCAGAAAAACGACTAAGTCCCATCTTCGAACGGGACTTAGTCTCTGGAGCTGAAAGTTCAGTATGGAAGAAGGTAAGGGTCAGCGGTGTTCGTGTATTTGCGCATCCGATTTTAGTTCCACAGAATCTTTAGTATACACCGCTGACCGCGTTTGGCCCTATTAACAGTCCAGACATGCGGCATAGTTCTGTTACACTGTTCCTGAAGGGTAATATGTCCCGGGGCCATAGTCGTAGGGCAGGAGGCTAGCCATAAGTTTTCTATAATGCCCAGTGGCAAATGGCAGTTTGTCACACTATTCTTTTAACATTGAATCTTTTGACAATCCACTGCAATACTCCTGTATAATGCATAGTCATTCTAACAGATACAAGTCACTAATGTATGCCACTAACAGGGGTGCAGCTATAGGGGTTGCAGTGGAAACGGCTGCTTTGGGGCCCAACTCAAAAGGGGCCTACCAAGGAGGAAGACTAAAATATTTTTATTGTCAGGGCCCCCTCAACAGTATTGTACAATGACATTATACACATTAACAGCATATACAATGAAATTAGATACAGTATATACTGTACGTGTAGGAAACAAATGTAGAGGCTTATGGGCATGTTCTGAGAAATTTATCTTGACTAGTCACAGGAGTAGGTGGGTGCAAAGAAGTTGCTGGGCGGGGAGGGACATTTAAAAATTTGCTGTGGGGCCCAGTCATTTATAGTTACGCCACTGGTCACTAATGTATTAACATTGCAGCTCATGCACACAAACGTGTGTCAGCCGTGCCTGTATTGCTCCCCACAAACAGCGGGTCTGCAATATACGGGCACCAGCCATGTGCGCACCGTATCACAGATACGTACCCATTAACTTGCATAGATCTGCAATCCAGAAGATACGGAGCGGAGGCATGGAATGTAAGGGAACTTCAGTCCGTGCCTCCGCACTACAAAGAAATGGGTCTGCATCCGTCAGTGCTGGCCACACAGATAGTGCCCGTGCACGGCATGGGCGGCACACATTCGTGTCCATGAGCCCTTGGGGACATGTCAGGCCTGGGGCCCTTCAAAAGGCACAGATTTCGCTCCTGTGGTGCAAATCAGTGGGCATAGACCCACAAAAAATATTTTACATTTCTCAAAACAGCACCTGAATCTGAATACTTTTATAAATGCATGTAATTAAAATGTGCTGGTAGGGCTTGCTCACTGATGTGGCTTGTGTCTCACCTACTCAGCCCCCTCCTCCATATCTTAGAGAGCAGGGGTGGACTGGGAACTTAAAGTGGTCCTCGAAAAAAACAAAACTAAAAGTAGCCCAATGTTTTAGCAGGGACCTAATCGACAGAAGGCAGGACAAAATACTGTCCCATCAGAACCATATACCATAGCAAAGCACAATATTTTGCTCCAAAAGGGAAATTCCCCTGTAAGGTCTATAGTTAATCTGCCCCCTTAGAGACAACTGGAGGAGGACAGAATCTGGCAGCTGCCACTGGCCATCACGCAGGGGCAGTTTAGTGCTGCTGGGACAGTATATTGTGCTGCATTGTGGTATTTCATCCAGCTGGGCCAGTGCTTGTGCTGCACTGGGGTATTTGGTTGTGCAGCAGAACCAAATACCACCGTGTAGCACAACATACTGCCCAAATAACTCTAGAAGAACTAAATACCGCAGCGCAGCACTGCTAGGACAGTATATTGTGCTGCACTGTGGTATTTGGTTCTGTTGAGGCAGTATATTATGCTGCACTGTTGTGTTTGGTTCTGCTGAGCAGTATATTGTGCTGATCAAGAAACAAAACAAAAATAAAGCATGAAAAACAACATTCATGAATGTGTGTGAGTACCTAATGCAATTTCACCTTTAAATAATTGGCATAGCACTGAATAGACCACAATACAATTATTATTATACAGTGCTAATACAGGTGCATATTTTGCAATAACACTTCCAGTTCAAAGAGATGCGCCATGTTCATATAAAAATTTTCTAGCAATGAGCTCAGTGAAAACTGTAACACACAGCAGCCGATGATATTGTAAATTAAGAATTGATACAATAGGTGCAGCTACTCATAATTAGAATACATCTAGCTTCCAAAGGTAAAACACACCTGTCGCCTATATATACACCTGTATATATACACACACAAACACATATATGCTGTTTTACATAGCTACCACAGCTGTGTTAGGATCCAAGGCTACCACAGCTGTGTTCATATGGAGTCCTGCCTGTGGCAAGGTCTGTAGGAACACATTGAATCTCCCATAGACTGCAATGGGAAATACATAAAAAAAAAATATTCTAATTACTTTGCACAGCCATGGCTCAAAATGTAAAAACTGTTAAAACAAAAATGTATTTATCCTGCACGTTGCTGTAATGGAAAAAAAATCTAAGTGGCCAATTCTTCTTTTTTTGGTTGCGTCATCTCCCAAATAAAATTGCATAAAAAGTGATCAAAAATTCACACACACTCCAAAATGGTATCAATAAAAACTACAGATCACCCTGCAAAAAATGAGCCCTCCCACAGCTCCATAGATGTTACTATAAAAAAAAGTTGTTGGGGGTCAGAATACGGCAATAAACAAAATAAATAATTGTATTCAAAGTTTTCATTTTTAAGTATCAAAACACATGATAAACTACATAAATGTGGTATCACTGTAATCGTACTGACCCTGAGAATGAACATAACAGGTGAGTTTTACCACATAGGGAACGCTGTAAAAAAAAATCCCATAAAACTATGGCAGAATTGTGTTTTTTTTCCAATTTCACTCCATTTGGAATGCCATTAGAAAGTGTCCAAAAATAAAAACAAGCCTTTATGAGGCTATGTGAGCATAGAATAAAAAGGTACGGCTCCAGGAAGAAAAAAATAAAATGGAACGATGGAAAAAACGCTCAAGGGGTTAAAAGCTAGTCTTCTTTTTTACAATTATTGGTCCTTTACAGAACATAAAGCACTGACTCATAGTAGTATTGAATGTGCCCATGATGACTGAAAACTAAACAAGCTGGCCTAGATTTATCAAAGTATGCTTGAAGTTTAGCTCTTCTTATCTTCCATTTGCATGAACGTGAGATAAGGAAAACATTTGTAACCCTTTGAGAAATGTAGGCCAGTGTGTAACACCTTAGTACTCTCATTCAAGTGGAGTGGGACTGTTTTGTGTGTATATATACAGTATGTGTAAATATATATATATACTGTATATAATGTAGAAAGAGAAACATAAGGTTGTTTATAAATGTGGACTGCTATGATTCTCGTGGGACACTGCCTGAAGGTAACTGTGTTAACTTATTTTATGTTAATAATTAATCTTCCAAAAACTAGACCTGTTGAGGCCTCTTGCCTTGAAATCTCAGGAGACCTATATTTCTTTTCAAATTTCAAACAGGTGGTTTAAAACAAATATTTAGATATACACCTCAATGTGTTAAATTAAGATTGGAGCGGGAAAAGCTTTCCAGGGAAAATCCTTCTCCCTTTTTCTGTGCCATAATAAAGCATGAATGACTTTATTTCTGAGTAGGGATCTGAGGTGGGGGTCTGGGTTGACCTAAAATTAGGTTTTAGCTGTTGTGGCAAAAGAAGAAAGTGAAAAGAAAGATGAGAATAAAATATGAAGAGCAAAATAAAACAAAAAGTAGAAAGACTTATTGAACCATAAAACAACACAAATGTATAGTTCACTTGTAAAGATATTAATCAGACGAACCGTTTTCATTAAAGGGGTCGTCCCATGAAAAATATTCTGACGTTTTTAAACCTGGATCTGTCTGTAATTGTCCATAATTAAAAATTTAGTATGGCCACTGAGTTATTCAATAAAATGTATTTGCATAGCACCTCCTGCTGCACCTGCTCATTTCCATCCTTCAGCTGCTTTCTGAGCTGTGATAGGGAGAGTGCTGCAGCAGAAAGGGCATGTCCCCTGTGCTGCAGCAAAAAGGATATGCCACCTAAACTGCCAGCTTGAGATAAATCTTGCAGGGCAACTGGAGCAATGAATGGGAAGATCTCTGGATCCATGTAAGGTCCAGGACTGCTTGTGCAAAACAATAATAAAAGGACACTCACCACAGTTCCTTCTCCTAATGCAAAGTACTCTCCCCGCAACTCAGAAGGTTCCGGCAACCGCAGACCAATGCTCAGAAATCCAGTTTCAGAAAGCCAAATCTGGAGCCTTTGTTAAAATTAGAGGTGGGACGACGAATCCGTCAAATCCACGAATCCATCAAATTTTTCTAGATTCGTGGACTCTAATTCCGACGTAATTTACGAAATTCGAATCCGACGAATCCCGCCGCGATGTCACGTCCCTGTGCCACGTCCACTGTCGGATCCGGGGGGGGGCAAGAGCTGCTCAGAAGTGAGAGGCGGCGGCGGCAGGGCACTAGGCTGGCAGCCTATCAGAGGCCGGCGTAGGCTGCGCGATGACGTCATCGCGCCGTCTGAGCCATACGGCATAAGACACAGGCCGGAAGAGGCTTGCATCGCATCGCTGATATGGAGGTAAGTATAAGTGGTTTTTTTAAAAAAATATTTACAATAGTTTTACTGGCACACTGGGGGGGCTCTTGTTACTGGCACATTCGGGGGCTTTTGTCACTGGCACATTGGGGGGGCTTTTGTTAATGGCACATTATTGGGGGCACTTATTACTGGCACATTATTGAGGGCACTTCTTACTGGCACATTATTAGTGGGCACTATAGGGGCATCTACTGAGGCCACAAAGAAGGGGTATTTTATATGGGGGCTCTGTACAGTAGCATTTTATACTGGAACACATTATGGTGGGTACTATGGGGAAGGGGGAGAGGAGTACTATGGGGTCATCTACGGGGGGCACTAAGAAGGGGTATTTTATACTGGCACATTATGAGGGCACTATGGTAATATTAGCTCAACTGGGGGCATTACAAGGGGGTATTTTTTGTACTGTAACATTATAAGGAGAATTATTTCTACTGGGGGGCATTATGGTGGGCTTTATTACTCCCCCATGGTATGAGCTCCCTAGTAGCAGCACCAGCCTCTCTCTGCTCTGCTATCCCACTGCCCCTTCCCCAAATCCTTACTATGAAATCTTTCTCATTAGCATAAAACACAACATCAGCTCCACCAAGCCCCCCAGCCAAAGTGTGGAAGTGGTGTCCGAGATCCCCAAGGGCCAAGCCAAGTAATTGTAAGTTTTCAAGTGAAATATGTTTATGTTATACACATATAGCATACACTGTGCCACACAATATACAGTATACCTCTACACTGTGTAGTCTGTTCTATAAGCACCATTGTTTTGTGGCAGCGGACAGAAAATAATCTGGAGCTGCCCCTCCCGAAACCAGGCTCTGGATCCGCCACTGGCCACGTCCCCGCACCTCCCGAGATGCCTGCTATTTCCGTACCCGTGAACTTTCCCTAGTAAAACCCTAAGCAAGCACCGCATAACAGCAGCCTGAGAAGCGCACTCACCTCGGGTCCCGGGCGGCCGCCTCTGCCGTGCCCGGGCAGCGGGTGACACTCTCTGGACTTGTTAGCACAGATCTCCTGCCAAGTTTTTTTTCTCCACCCACAAAAGATGGAGGAGGAGGAGGTTCAGACAACCTGACGCGGTTTGAGCCTCTTCAGCTGCCGTCCTTGAGGTTACTTTCTTTCTGTGTTGACGAATACTTTGTTAAAAAAGTAAGGACTCCATTTTTTCATATAAAAAAAATATTGAGCATGGATCATTTTGTTTCTTACACCATTCACACAATTCCTATGTACAGGATTCGTAGGATTCGAGATTCGAAAGATTCAATATATTCGAGAACCTTTTCGGAGGATTCGAAAAAAATTGGAATCGTCCCACCTCTAGTTAAAATCATCCAACTTTTATTTAATCTTTTGAGTAAAATTAGCGGTACAGTAGTACTTCACTCATAACCATATGAATGAACTACTACTGTACTGCAAATTTTATTCAGAAGATGAAATAAACGTTGGATGATTATAACTAAAGCTCCAGATATGGCTTTCTGATACAGGGCTGGTTGTAGTTTTGTTATAAATAGATTGTCATGTACTATAAGATGTCTGATTTTAATTTTTTACATTAGTCATGAGATAACCCCTTATAACTACTCTACTATAGTGCTATTGTAACAACAAGACCAGTAGGTACAAAATGTCGTCCGGTACGTTTCTGATCATCTAGTGTAATTTAAAGGGAATATGTTATTAGAAAATGACCTATTGTTTAAATCGTTTTTTATGTTAAACACATTTTTTATTTTATTTCGGTGATTTTTGTAAAATTTGGAATGTTTCTATGTATATGTGCAGCGAACAGGCCGCAGGAGCACACGTGAGTGTGGGTGGCTGGATGGGTGCAGTAGTCATACACACGGTTTCCTGAAGCTCCCTGGGACGGCATGCATTGATGGGAAGAGCACACAAGATGGCAGCTGAGGTGTCGTTGATGTTGATGTTTTACGGTGCGAGGCAGGGTCCCGGTTGTCGTGATGCCAACACCTTGCTGTGCAAATGTAGGATGGAAGTAATGAGTCCCAGTTTAACATCAAACAATTCTTTACTAAAGCTTCAGATGCAGATAATTCAGGACAGGTCTCACTTGTTATGGATCGGCTGTAGAAATACAGTCTCCTCAGATGGTACAGTTCTTACAGCTGCACAGATAACCAAAGGCCAGACCAGTGTCTCTTTAGATGTTTTAAGCAATCTTCCTTATTCTGCACTTGTACACACAAGCATCCAAGCACGGGGTGTATCCTTTACTTCTAGCAACCAATAGGGCAGTTCTCCCTAATGGCAGGCAAACTCCTCTGCTCCATTCTTTGAACAGGTCACTGTACATACAGTACACTTCCACAGGATCCACCATGGGATGTGGAGATTCTCACAGTGGGAAAAACTGTAATTTGGTAGGCTCAGACACAACTCCTAAACATGGGTGCCCTAGAGTCGATAAGTCCTTATCTATACAAAGTAAAAGATTGGGAAAGAGTCCGAGACGAGGGCAGCGCCTCATGTGTAAATCAGACTGACACCAGGATACAGCCCCAAGTCAAGGTAACAAATAAATTAAGGGGGCTGTACCATCTTGGCCTTTCATGGCTGAGAGGGAATAACCCATAGTAAGCACTGGCCTGGGTTGGCTGGATATATAGAAATGTTGCTGGTGCTTCACTGTTTCTTTAACTCTCATAGCAGTGATTCATGAGAGCTGCACAATTCCTAAGGTGTTCATAGCCTGTAAGGGTACCTTACCATCAAACTTCTATCTGCTGTATAGAGCGCTGTGGAGTCAGAGTCAGAAATGTTCCAACTCTGGCTTTAAAATACAGATATTAAATATGATATATTATTAATAAAAACATCTAAAATGCAGAACTTATTTACTTTAATGGGAATATAGGAAGGTTTAAAAATTGTAATCATAACAATATGCTCTCTCAAGTTACGCCCTCAATTTATCAAAAAACATTGATGCATCAGATTTGGGGTCATCAATGAAGGAGGGTCTGAGGTGATACTATTTCTGACCAATCACAGCCAGGGAGAAAAAAAAACTCACCTTCTCCCTGGCTGTGATGCTCTACGCTGTGATTAGATCGCAGCACAGCCAGGGAGAACTAGACGCCCATTAAGTCGCTCAGACAGGGTGGCAGCATCAGCGGGGGGTACCCCGCAAGTAAAGGTATTTATCTCAATTAATACAAAACCATGAAAGGTCCTCTTTAAGGGAGGAATTTATCATGTTTGAGGCCATTTTTAGACTGGCATTGCTTTGCTCACTTGTGACACATTTATGAAGATGACGTTCAGTTTTATTAAACTTGGTGTGTGAGTTGGTTTCCCAGTGAAAGTAAGCCAGAGGGTTGCCTGGTGTGGAGATGCGACTTTTTTGCAACTTTTTAAAGTTGCACATCATAAATGAGGCATAAAAGTGCTCTAATCTGTAATCCCAATGATTCAGCTAAATACATTTTTATAGTTATTTATAGCATGTGTTGAAAACTATTTTGCTCAGAAATTGTATTCCAATAAATATATTTTATGTTCGATCTAAGTTTGATTATTTACATGATGTTGATGAAAAGCCTAATGTCTCTATTTCGCTACAGTGGATATGTTATTACTAATTATTATAAATGAGTCATTTATGTAGGAAGAGGATTGTGGAAAAATAGAGGAGTCTGAGTTGGAAGTCAGACTTACCAATTCCACAGCCATGGTTGTAATTAAAGCCATACACTAAGGCTCCTATACAAGATACAGGCCTCTTATAAACATAGCTAGAGATAAGCGAATCAAAGCTGATTTAGTGGAATTCGATCCAAATTACAGAAAAAAAATTGATTTGCAATGAATGCGAATTTCCTCGCCCAATTTTCCTAAAATGGCGGCTACACGTGTGAGGACTGAGGACATGAGGCAAGGAACTCTGGGAAAGCAGGATCACCTTGATTGACATGCCTGCATGCAGCCAATCAGCAGCCAGCCATCCCTGTCATGTCACAGGCCTATAAATACATCAGCCATCTTACAGTCAGACGTTTTCCAGCGTTCAGAGTGCAGGGACAGACGTGTGAAGGCGCTAGGGACAGCAAGTGGAAAAACGATTGTGGAAAAAAGAGACAGAAAAAACTATTTATAAGTGCAGGGAAAGCATAGGGAGGAATCATTTCACAGCATCTTAGTGCAGGGAGAGATTTCAGAAGGCGCTAGGGACTAGTGATGGACGAAAATCGGACGGGATGGTTCGCGAACGCAATCAAATGTTCGCGAACCGCAAGTTCGCGGTGGGCCCCATTCACTTTAATGGCAGACGAACCTGAAAAACCCATTATCTTGTTGGCCTTGGCAGCAGCTGCCTGACACTGTTTTTTGCTGCTTAGTTTGCTGTTTATTAAAATTCCTAGATCCTTTTCCATGTCAGTGTTACCGAGTGTTTTACCATTTAGTATGTACGGGTGACTTGCATTTTTCCTTCCCATGTGCATAACTTTACATTTATCAGTGTTAAACCTCATCTGCCACTTATCTGCCCAAGCCTCCAATCTATCCAGATCCCTCTGTAGTAGTATACTGTCCTCTTCAGTGTAAATTACTTTACACAGTTTAGTGTCATCTGCGAAAATTGATACTTTACTATGCAAGCCTTCTACAAGATCATTAATAAATATATTAAAGAGAATAGGGCCCAATACTGACCCCTGAGGTACTCCACTAGTGACAGTGACCCAATCTGAGTGTGTACCGTTAATAACCACCCTCTGTTTTCTATCACTCAGCCAGTTACTTACCCACACACAGATGTTTTCTCCCAGTCCGAGCATTCTCATTTTATATACTAACCTTTTATGTGGTACAGTGTCAAATGCTTTGGAGAAGTCCAGATATACGACATCCATTGATTCGCCGCTGTCAAGTCTAGAACTTACCTCCTCATAGAAACTGATTAAATTAGTCTGACATGACCGATCCCTCACGAAGCCATGCTGATATGGCGTTATTTGCTTATTTCCGTTGAGATGCTCTAATATAGCATCTCTCAGAAAACCTTCAAACAGTTTACCCACAACAGATGTTAAACTTACCGGCCTATAGTTTCCAGGCTCTGTTTTTGGCCCCTTTTTGAATATTGGCACCACATATGCCACGCGCCAATCCTGTGGGACATTCCCTGTCAGTATAGAGTCTGCAAATATCAGAAATAAGGGTCTGGCTATGACATTACTTAATTCCTTTAGGATACGGGGGTGTATGTCATCCGGTCCTGGCGATTTGTCTATTTTAATCATTTTAAGTCGCTGATGTACTTCTTCCTGGGTCAGACAGGACACTTTTAATGGGGAATTTATTTTTGCATTCTGCATGTCATCTGACAATTTATTTTCCTCAGTGAATACATTGGAGAAAAAAATATTTAACAGCTTTGCTTTCTCCTCGTCGCTCTCTGCGACTCCCCCCTCATTACTCTTTAAAGGGCCGACACCTTCAGATTTATACTTTTTAACATTTATATAATTGAAGAACATTTTAGGGTTAGTTTTACTCTCTTTGGCAATTAATCTCTCGGTCTCTAGTTTGGCCGCTTTTATTTGTTTTTTACATGTTCTATTTTTTTCCTTATAGTTTTTCAGTGCTTCCGTGCTACCCTCCTGTTTTAGTGTTTTATATGCTTTCTTTTTGTCATTTATTGCTTTCTTTACAGTTCTATTTATCCACATTGGTTTCTTTTTGTTCCTTAACCTTTTATTCCCATACGGTATGTACCTCTCACAATGAGATTTTAGGATGTTTTTAAAGATATCCCATTTTGTGTCTGTATTTGTGAGGACTTTGTCCCAGTTAGTTTGGCCTATGGCCTCTCTTAGTTGGCTAAATTTAGCTTTTTTGAAGTTTGGTATTTTTGTTCCTCCCTGTAGAAACGCTCTTTTGAATGATAATTGGAAGGTTATTACTTTATGGTCACTATTTCCCAGGTGTCCCCCAACCTGCACGTCTGTTGTTCTGTCAGGTCTATTGGTTAATACTAAATCCAGTATGGCCGTCCCTCTAGTCGGGTCCTGAACCAGTTGGGAGAGGTAATTGTCTTTGGTTATTGCCAAGAACCTGTTTCCCTTATGAGATATACAAGTTTCAGTTTCCCAGTCTATATCTGGGTAGTTGAAGTCCCCCATAATAACCACCTCATTATGATTTGCCGCCTCGTCTATCTCGTTTAGTAGTAGATTTTCTGTGGACTCTGGAATATTAGGTGGTTTATAGTAAACTCCTATTAGTAATTTATTGTTGTTTTTAGCTCCATGTATCTCTACCCACAGTGACTCCACATGTTCATGTCCCTCACTTATATCTTCTCGGACTGTGGGCTTTAGACAGGACTTTATATAAAGGCAGACCCCTCCCCCTCTCCGGTTTTGACGATCCTTTCTAAACAGACTGTAACCTTGTACATTAACTGCCCAGTCATAGCTATCATCCAGCCATGTCTCAGTTATTCCCACTATGTCATAGTCCTCCTCACACATCACTAACTCCAGTTCACCAGTTTTATTAGTCAGGCTTCTGGCATTAGTATACATACATTTGAGAGGTTTATGTATATTCTTTACCCTACACCTTTCCTTCTGAACTGTTCTAGTCCCTCCTTCCATTCCTCCCCCAGTCCCACTACCTTGCCCCCGGTCTCTATCTGCAATATCTTCCCCTCCTATAACGCAATTACCCTCCCCCCCAGTCCCTAGTTTAAACACTCCTCCAACCTTCTAGCCATCTTTCTCCCCAGCACAGCTGCCCCTTCCCCATTGAGGTGCAGCCCGTCCCTACGGTAGAGCTTGTAGCCGACAGAGAAGTCGGCCCAGTTCTCCAGGAACCCAAACCCCTCCTTCCTACACCAGTTCTTGAGCCACTTGTTAATCTCCCTAATCTCCCATTGCCTTTCTTGTGTGGCTCGTGGTACAGGCAGTATTTCGGAAAATACTACCTTTGAGGTCCTTGCCCTCAGTTTTTGACCTAAATCCCTGATATCATTTTTAAGGACTCTCCACCTACCTCTAACTTTGTCATTGGTTCCGATATGGACCATGACCGCTGGATCGTCTCCAGCCCCTCCCAGTAATCTGTCAACCCGATCCGCGATGTGTCTAACTCTAGCGCCAGGAAGACAGCACACTGTTCGGCGATCACGGTCTTTGTGACAGATTTCCCTATCTGTTCCCCTAATAATGGAGTCTCCCACTACCAGCACCTGTCTGGCCTGCCCTGCTCTCCTGGTTCCCTGCTTACTGGAGCTGACATTCCCCTGACTGGCAGAGGAAGTGTCTGGCTGCAGCAGTGCCGTCCCCGGACTGACATCCCCCTCATCTGCCAAACATGCAAACTTGTTGGGGTGTGTCAGATCAGGGCTAGCCTCCCTGGCACTCTTCCCTCTACCCCGCTTTCTAACTTTTACCCAGCTAGCTACCTCACTTTCCTCAGCCTCCTCTCTGTCACCCTCCCCCTCATCTACCCCAAAGAGTGCTTTCTCGGTGAGAAGCAAACTCTTTTGCAAATTATCAATGCCTCTCAGTGTTGCAACTTGCCCATTTAGAGACTCGATCTGCGATTCCAAACGAGTAATTTGCTCACATCTAGAACAAAGATATACACCCTTGAACTCCTGTTCCAGGACTGCATACATCATGCAAGATGTGCACTGGACTGCGTTGTAAATTGTGCAACACATACTAAATGGGGATTCCTACAGTAAAAAAGTAAAACAGTTTAAATGAATTAGATTTAGACCCTGTCTGCTGTAGTCGAAGGACCACGTAAAATTAAGCCAACAACACACAGGAAATTATATCCAACCTTAGTCTCCAAACTCCTTTTCTTAAACTCCTTGTTTTTTAACTCCACTTAATAAGAAGCCACTTAGTAGAGCAAGCCTCAGGAAGAGCAGGCTCTGAAGAGTGTAAGTGGGTCAATTTATAGCACCTGGTTGCCCCGGGCACTCGCCTTAATTAAGCAGAGAACAAAAAGAAAAATATATACGCACGGCACTGTCACAGTTATTTTTGGTGAAAGCATATAGGGGCGTAGTTCAGTACAACAAGAAAATATATACACATTTCTCTTCTGCAGTTATTTCTGGTGATAACGAATAGGGGTGTATTTCAGTACTTCAAGAAATATATATATGCACTTCACTCTTTATGTTTTTTCTGGTCAAAGCGTATAGGGGCGTATTTCAGTACTACTAGAAAAAAAAACATATTTTCCGCCGCATAATACGAACTTTTTCCCCCCAGTGGCGGGAAATTGCCCCTGCGTGTTATGGGGCGAATACTAATGAAGCGCTTCCATTATGGAAGCGCTTCATTAGTACCGGAGGACTGGGAAGTGGTGAAGGCTCTGTACTCACCCCTTCCTGGTCCTTGGCTATCGGCTGTGCAGGGCTGCACACAGCATGAGGGCGCTCTGTGACCTCACACAGTGCCCCGCGATACACAGCCGACAGCAGGATGAAGAGGATCGCGATGGTGAGGAGCGGTGGCGTCCAGGAGCAGGAGAGGTAAAAAAACTTACTTATCTTATTTGCACTGGCGGCTGATGGCTGACATATAGGGGTTGATATATGGGGCTGATGGCTGACATATGGGGGCTGATGGCTGACATATAGGGGCTGCTGGCTGACACATGGGGGCTGATATATGGGGCCGATGGCTGAATATATGGGGCCGATGGCTGAATATATGGGGCCGATGGCTGACATATGGGGGCTAATGGCTGACATATGGGGGCCGATGGCTGACATATAGGGGCCGATGGCTGACATACAGGGGCTACTGGCTGACATATGGGGGCTGCTAGCTGACATATGGGGGCTGCTGGCTGACATATGGGGGCTGCTGGCTGACATATGGGGGCTGCTGGCTGACATATGGGGGCTGATGGATGACATATGGGGGCTGATGGATGGCTGACATATGGGGGCTGATGGATGACATATGGGGGCTGATGGATGGCTAACATATGGGGGCTGCTAGCTGACATATGGGGGCTGCTGGCTGACATATGGGGGCTCATGGATGACATATGGGGGCTGATAGATGGCTGACATATGGGGGGTTGATCTAAGGCATTGGGGGTCTGATCTGAGGTCTGATTGACATTGGGGGTCTGATTGGGGCTGCAAGCTGAGGTCTGATTAACTTTGGGGGTCTGATTGCTGGTCTGACCTGAGGTGTAGTGGAAAATATTTTTTTCTTATTGTTCTTCTCTAAAACCTAGGTGTGTCTTATGGGCTGGTGCATCTTATAGGGCGAAAAATACAGTATACGCACTTTACTCTGAGTTTTTTCTGGTCAAAGCGTATAGGGTCGTATTTCAGTACAACAAGAAAAATATATTCTCAGTGCATTTCTGCCTTTAATTGTGGTGAAAGCCTTTAGTAAACTATTTTAGTACAAACATTTAAATATATTAGTCGCTTTTAGGGGTGTTTTAATATTACCGTACACCCTAAAAGCTTCTGTAGAATGCAGGCAGGCCGGGCGGGCGGCAGCGTAACTCCCTGATGTCACGTGCCTGCGCCGCCTATTTTATAAATGAAGCAGGCGGCGCAGGCACTTGACATCAGTGAGTGCGTTGTACAGAAGCTGTTAGGGTGTACGGTAATATTAGGAGTGAGGGGGCATGTTTAATCACTTTTAATTGAATGAGACATTTTATATTTGTATACTGCAGCACTGGAGCGGTGGGGGGGGGAATCTGTGGATGACAATTTTATGGGGGACATCTGTGGATGGCACTGTTAATGGGTGGGGGGTCTGTGGATGTCACTGTTATGGGCTGGGGGGGTCTGTGGATGGCACTGTTATGGGGTGGGGGGTCTGTGGATGGCACATATATAACAGTGCCATCCACAGATCCCCCATAACAGTGCCATCCACAGATCCCCCATAACAGTGCCATCCACAGATCCCCCATAACAGTGCCATCCACAGATCCCCCCCCTGTAACAGTATCCTTCACAGATCCCCCCATAACAGTGTCCGTCACAGATCCCCCCATAAAAGTGCGTCATCCACAGATCCTCCCATAACAGTGCGTCATCCACAGATTCCCCATAACCATGCGTCATCCACAGATCCCCCATAACAGTGCCATCCCCAGATCCCCCCATAACAGTGCCATCTCCAGATCCCCCCATAACAGTGTCCTTCACAGATCCCCCCATAACAGTGTCCTTCACAGATCCCCCATAATAGTGCCATCCACAGATCCCCAGTAATAGTGCCATCCACAGACCACCATTAGTTCCAAACCCACTAAAAGCGCACCTTTTGGGCCAAAATTTTTTTTTTCTTATTTTCCTCCCCAAAAACCTAGGTGCGTCTTATGGGCCGGTGCGTCTTATAGGGCGAAAAATATGGTATGTCAGGCAGAGAAGTGCCAGGCCATTCACAGAGGAGTGGCAGAGGCCTGAATTTTTCTGGTGCAAGCAGAGGTCGCAGCAGAGTAAGGGGGCATGGCAGCAGGAGAGGCCTGAGCTCCCGGTGTCATCTAGCGGCCGTGTCTTGACCAGCAATCCAGCGTTCTTGATAGGATGACGTGGATGAACGAGTTAACCAAAGTAACATCAGACACCCCCAGCCAACAGTCGGTGGGTTCGTCAGACACAACCCTTAGTTGGTATGGCTCGGGAGCAGGCCCTGTGCTCTCACCTGTCCTCAACCTGCCTCTATCCTTTTTTGTTCCCTCACCGGGAGAAGTACTATATGCTGGGGGCTCAGCTCAACTTTTCAGAAAGGAAGAGCTACTAGAGGACAGTCAGCAGCTACTACCCAGCCAAGATCTGGAGGAGACATCCACCGCTTCCTTTGCTAGGCAGGCAAGTAGTGATGGAGAGTGGCGCAGGAGCTTGTGTTGTGAGCGGGCAGAGACCCAGAGACCATTGAGGAGGACATCATTGACGTGCAGACACTACTTGATGATGATGAAGCCGATCGCACTTGGGAGCCAGGTGCAGAAGGGGCTTTATAATCATCAGGAGAAGAAGGTGGCAGCTTGCTTGTGAGGCAGCGGCTGAGCCAGCTGCGTGGTAGCATGGCTGTGAGTCAGCAGGGTGGCAGCAGTTGCAGGTCGGGAGCCAAATGTGCCTGAGGTAAACCACCTGCTTCGCAGCAGTCTACCTGCTCGGGAAGTAGTGGTACATGGGTTCACGTAGGCAGCGGCGGTAACAGTCAGTCAGTGTGGTCTGTTGGGGGGAAAATTACCTGCTCAGCGGTGTGGCAGGTTTTTTTATTAAGCTGCCAGAGGAGGTTGACGTGTCCACATGTAGAATATGTGGGCAGAAGGTGAAGCGTGGCCAGGGTGCCAAGGTGGCACTACGGCCCTGCGTCAACATATGCAGTGTCGCCATGCAGTGGCCTGGGAGAAACGATCACCGAAGTGGTTGCCAAGAGACAGCAGTATGCGTGCACACATCCAATAGCGCAGAAGCTGAACGTGCTCCTGGCCAAGTTGCTGGTGCTGCAGTCCCTCCCTTTCCAAGTGGTGGACTCTGCACCTTTCAGAGAACTGATAACTTGTGCTAAGCCAAGGTGGAGAGTCCCAAGCCGTCATTTCTTTGCGAACTATGTCACCTTGCTACTCTATGGTCTCCTCATGCTGCTGCCATATCCACACTATGTCACCTTGCCACTCTGTGGCCTCCTCATGCTGTCGCCACTTCCAAACTATGTCACCTTGCCACTCTGTGGTCTCCTCATGCTGCTGCCATCTCCACACTATGTCACCTTGCCACTCTGTGGTCTCCTCACGCTGCTGCTATCTCCACATTATGTCACCTTGCCACACTGTGGTCTCCTGATGCTGCTGCTGCTACTGCCATCTCCACACTTTGTCACCTTGCCACTCTGTGGTCTCATCATGCTGCTGCCATATCCACACTACATCACCTTGCCACTTTGTGGTATCCTCCTGATGCTGCTGCTGCCATCTATGATATCCTGATGCTGCCGCCACCTCCAAACTATGTGTTAGCCCAGCGGCCTGTGTCGGCGCCACTGCCCCTATCAGCAGGCACAAGCCCTGGGCTCCCTGTTTTCCCTCCAGCTGACAAACAAGGGCAGCAACTAACTTAACACTGCTACATGTGATCCATGCCAGTGTTTCCTTGCTGCTGGACACTTGCACTGCTGCTGAAGCTTGCGTGGGTGTGTCTCTCTTTCCTATGTGGCAACACATACACGCCCTCTATCTCAGCAGCCAATAGCCGGATTGCAGCATGTATTTAAAGGGAGTCTGTCACCAGCATTTCACTTTTTTAACCCTTCCCATTGCTCCCTAGCATACTTACAGTTAATAAAAACGTTATCTCTGGCATCAATCCTGGACTTATAGAACCCTCAAAAACGATCTTTATAAGATATGCAAATGAGGGCTCACAAGTGCCCAGGGCGGCATTACTCTCTTAGGTGCCATGCTTGCTCAGCCTTCTCATTGCGTCCCCCCGCTCCTTCCTACCCTCTGCCCGCCCATCCTTTCCCTCTGACCACCTTTGTACTAACTTGTTATGCTGCCGATATCCCGCGCCGGCGTACTCATTCCTTTGGCCGGCGCATGCGCACCTGTGATGCCCATTCCTTGTACGGCATCACAGTAACTATTGCGCATGCGCCGCTAACGATGCGAAAATCGGCGTTGTTAGCCGGCGCATGCGCAATAGTTACTGTGATGCCGTACAAGGAATGGGCATCACAGTGCGCATGCGCCGGCCAAAGGAATGAGTGCGCCGGCGCGGGATATCGGCAGCATAACAAGTTAGTACAAAGGCGGGCAGAGGGTAGGAAGGGGCGGGGGGACGCAATGAGAAGGCTGAGCAACGTTTTTATTAACTGTAAGCATGCTAGGGAGCTGTGGGAAGGGTTAAAAAAGTGAAATGCTGGTGACAGACTCCCTTTAAAGGCACTTCCTACAGGAAGTTGCCTGAGCAACCTCAGTGTCTAGCCTGTCTAGTCCCTGTGCAAAGGTGTTTATCTTGTCTGCCTTCCTGTGTACAGAATCCTGCTATTATACCTCTGGACTTTGCTTTCTGCCGCCTGCCTCTGACCTCAGACTTTGTTTATGGACTTTGCCTGTTTGCCACCTGCCCCTGACCTCAGATCTTGTTTGCTTGATTGCCGCCTGTCCTGACCCGTACCTCCAGGCCTCGTACGTCCCCTCGATGCTTGCACCGAGCACTCTGACCCCCTGGTCAGCTGCCACTGACTTAGGGACTACTCTAGAGTGGCACCTGGCAGCTACCCTACGCCCCAAGCCTATCCCCCACCATCAGGGGCTCTAGTGAATACCAGGTAGCTGCTTTGTTACGCCCCTCCGGAGTATACCCAGTAAGTGACCTGACATCTGCTAAACCAGAGTCATCAAGCTTCTCTGCCCAGGTTAATTCGGCTCCTGCTCCGTCCTCTTCCTACGTACCCGGATCTGGACCTCTCTGTCTCTCTGCTCCTCCCCGTTTCAACGGTGACCCTAAGCAGTGCCGGGGGTTCATAAATCAATGCACTCTTCATTTTGAACTTTTGCCTCACCAATTTGCCTCGGACCGATCCAAAGTGGCTTTTCTTATGTCACACCTCACAGGGGAGGCACTGGCCTGGATCAATCCCCTTTGGGAAAGGAACGACCCAGTCATAATGGATCTTCGGGCCTTCCTAGAGACATTCCGCAAGGTGTTCGAAGAGCCCGGACGCACCACTTCTGTCACATCCTCCCTACTCCGGTTGCGTCAAGGGAACCAATCCGTGGGCTAGTATGCAGTCCAGTTCCGTACGCTAGCCTCTGAACTCAGCTGGCATAATGAGGCACTGGTGGCCATTTTTTGGGAAGGCCTCTGTGGGAGAATTAAAGATAAGCTGGCCGGACGGGATGTTCCTTCCACTCTGGATGACCTCATCTCCTTGGCTGTTCGAATTGACTTACGGTTCCAGGAACGCGCCAGAGAAGTGATACGTGAGGGGAAGCCTTGTCATCTGGCATCTCCTCTTCAGCAAGCTCCTAACCCTCTGCCTTCCATGTTGTCTGCAGTTCCTGAGCCCATGTAGTTTGACCGAGTTAGGCTGTCTGAACAGGAACGTGATCACCGCCGTGCCAAAGGACTTTGTTTCTATTGTGGTGGTTCTGATCATGTGCTCCGTGCTTGTCCCCTGAAGCCGGGAAACTCCGGAGCCTAGGGTCCGTTGGAGAGGCGGCTCTAGGTGAAGATAATTCCTCTCCACCCCTGACTCTGCCGGCAAACTTGTCGTTTGGAGATAATCAATTCACGAAGACGACTCTTCTGGATTCTGGATCAACAGGAAACTTCCTGCAGCAAGCCATAGTGGATCAATATCGTATTCCAGTCCAACGCCTGCAGAGACTATTGATGGTGTCATCCGTCGATGGAAGGGCTCTATCTGAGTCCGTACAATTTTGAAGAGATTACGTTCCTGGTTCTTCGAAGTCTTTCTCACCCTCTCCTTTTGGGGCTTCCATGGCTCTGTACCCATGAACCTGTTCTTGATTCGAAGTCTGGAGAGGTGCTTCGTTGGGGACAGTACTGCCTTGGAAAGTGTCTTTCTCCTGTTCGGCCTGCTCGGTTACCCCGGGTACCACCAAATCTTGAAAATCTGCCTGCAGCATACCATGCCTATACCGACGTCTTTGATAAGAAGGGGCTGAGACATTACCTCCACACAGGCCTTATGATTGTTCAATTGATTTCATTCCTGGTTGTGTCTGTTCGGTGGCTCACCAATTGGGTACAATAAAATGGGTGCACACTTCACTGGACTAGCCCGGAATGTGGATGTGGAAGGGCACTCACTAAATGGGAAAAATTATAAAATTTATAAAATTGCATAGATATATCCACTTGGACAATAAGATAAAACAATGATAATAGAGTTGAGCGAACACCTGGATGTTCGGGTTCGAGAAGTTCGGCCGAACTTCCCCGAAATGTTCAGGTTCGGGATCCGAACCCGACCCGAACTTCGTCCCGAACCCGAAACCCATTGAAGTCAATGGGGAACCTAACTTTTAGACACTAAAAAGGCTGTAAAACAGCCCAGGAAAGGGCTAGAGGGCTGCAAAAGGCAGCAACATGAAGGTAAATCCCCTGCAAACAAATGTGAATAGGGAAATGAATTAAAATAAAAATAAAAAAAATAAAAATTAACCAATATCAATTGGACAGAGGTCCCATTGCAGAGAATCGGGCTTCACGTCAGCAGAGAATCAGTCTCTTCATGCTATAGCAGAGAATCTGGCTTCATGTTAGCAGAGAATCAGTCTTCATGTCATAGCAGAGAATCAGGCTTCACGTCACCCACCACTGGAACAGGCCACTGTCACACATTTAGGCCCTGGCACCCAGACAGAGGAGAGAGGTCCCGTAACAGAGAATCTGGCTAGATGTCAGCACAGAATCAGTCTTCATGTCATAGCAGAGAATCAGGCTTCACGTCACCCACCACTGGAACAGGCCACTGTCACATATTTAGGCCCCGGCACCCAGACAGAGAAGAGAGGTCCCGTAACAGAGAATCTGGCTTCATGTCAGCACAGAATCAGTCTTCATGTCATAGCAGAGAATCAGGCTTCACGTCACCCACCACTGGAACAGGCCACTGTCACATATTTAGGCCCCGGCACCCAGACAGAGGAGAGAGGTCCCGTAACAGAGAATCTGGCTTCATGTCAGCACAGAATCAGTCTTCATGCCATAGCAGAGAATCAGGCTTCACGTCACCCAAGACTGGAACAGGCCACTGTCACATATTTAGGCCCCGGCACCCAGACAGAGGAGAGAGGTCCCGTAACAGAGAATCAGTCTTCATGTCAGCACAGAATCAGTCTTCATGTCATAGCAGAGAATCAGGCTTCACGTCACCCACCACTGGAACAGGCCACTGTCACATATTTAGGCCCCGGCACCCAGACAGAGGAGAGAGGTCCCGTAACAGAGAATCTGGCTTCATGTCAGCACAGAATCAGTCTTCATGTCATAGCAGAGAATCAGGCTTCACGTCACCCACCACTGGAACAGGCCACTGTCACACATTTAGGCCCTGGCATCCAGACAGAGGAGAGAGGTCCCGAAACAGAGAATCAGGCTTCATGTCAGCACAGAATCAGTCTTCATGTCATAGCAGAGAATCAGGCTTCACATCACCCACCACTGGAACAGGCCACTGTCACATATTTAGGCCCCGGCACCCAGACAGAGGAGAGAGGTCCCATAACAGAGAATCTGGCTTCATGTCAGCACAGAATCAGTCTTCATGTCATAGCAGAGAATCAGGCTTCACGTCACCCACCACTGGAACAGGCCACTGTCACATATTTAGGCCCAGGCACCCAGGCAGAGGAGAGAGGTCCCGTAACAGAGAATCTGGCTTCATGTCAGCACAGAATCAGTCTTCATGTTATAGCAGAGAATCAGGCTTCACGTCACCCACCACTGGAACAGGCCACTGTCACATATTTAGGCCCCGGCACCCAGACAGAGGAGAGGTTCATTCAACTTTGGGTTGCCCCGCAATATAAAGGTAAAATGAAAATAAAAATAGGATTGAATGAGGAAGTGCCCTGGAGTACAATAATATATTGTTAAGGGGAGGTAGTTAATGTCTAATCTGCACAAGGGGTGGACAGGTCCTGTGGGATCCATGCCTGGTTCATTTTTATGAACGTCAGCTTGTCCACATTGGCTGTAGACAGGCGGCTGCGTTTGTCTGTAATGACGCCCCCTGCCGTGCTGAATACACGTTCAGACAAAACGCTGGCCGCCGGGCAGGCCAGCACCTCCAAGGCATAAAAGGCTAGCTCTGGCCACGTGGACAATTTGGAGACCCAGAAGTTGAATGGGGCTGAACCATCAGTCAGTACGCGGAGGGGTGTGCACAGGTACTGTTCCACCATGTTAGTGAAATGTTGCCTCCCGCTAACACGTTCCGTATCAGGTGGTGGTGCAGTTAGCTGTGGCGTGGTGACAAAACTTTTCCACATCTCTGCCATGCTAACCCTGCCCTCAGAGGAGCTGGCCGTGACACAGCTGCGTTGGCGACCTCTTGCTCCTCCTCTGCCTTCGCCTTGGGCTTCCACTGGTTCCCCTGTGACATTTGGGAATGCTCTCCGTAGCGCGTCTACCAACGTGCGCTTGTACTCGCGCATCTTCCTATCACGCTCCAGTGTAGGATGTAAGGTGGGCACATTGTCTTTGTACCGGGGATCCAGCAGGGTGGCAACCCAGTAGTCCGCACACGTTAAAATGTGGGCAACTCTGCTGTCGTTGCACAGGCACTGCAGCATGTAGTCGCTCATGTGTGCCAGGCTGCCCAGAGGTAAGGACAAGCTGTCCTCTGTGGGAGGCGTATCGTCATCGTCCTGTGTTTCCCCCCAGCCACGCACCAGTGATGGGCTCGAGCTGCTTTGGGTGCCACCCCGCTGTGAACATGCTTCATCCTCATCCTCCTCCACCTCCTCCTCATCCTCGTCCTCCTCGTCCTCCAGTAGTGGGCCCTGTCTGGCCACATTTGTACCTGGCCTCTGCTGTTGCAAAAAACCTCCCTCTGAGTCACTTCGAAGAGACTGGCCTGAAAGTGCTAAAAATGACCCCTCTTCCTCCTCTTCCTCCTGGGCCACCTCCTCTTCCATCATCGCCCTAAGTGTTTTCTCAAGGATACATAGAAGTGGTATTGTAACGCTGATAACGGCGTCATCGCAACTGGCCATGTTGGTGGAGTACTCGAAACAGCGCAACAGGGCACACAGGTCTCGCATGGAGGCCCAGTCATTGGTGGTGAAGTGGTGCTGTTCCGCAGTGCGACTGACCCGTGCGTGCTGCAGCTGAAACTCCACTATGGCCTGCTGCTGCTCGCACAGTCTGTCCAGCATGTGCAAGGTGGAGTTCCACCCGGTGGGCACGTCGCATATGAGGCGGTGAGCGGGAAGGCCGAAGTTACGCTGTAGCGCAGACAGGCGAGCAGCGGCAGGGTGTGAACGCCGGAAGCGCGAACAGACGGCCCGCACTTTATGCAGCAGCTCTGACATGTCGGGGTAGTTGCGAATGAACTTCTGCACCACCAAATTCAGCACATGCGCCAGGCAAGGGATGTGCGTCAAACCGGCTAGTCCCAGAGCTGCAACGAGATTTCGCCCATTATCGCACACCACCAGGCCGGGCTTGAGGCTCACCGGCAGCAACCACTCGTCGGTCTGTTGTTCTATACCCCGCCACAACTCCTGTGCGGTGTGGGGCCTGTCCCCCAAACATATGAGTTTCAGAACGGCCTGCTGACCTTTACCCCGGGCTGTGCTGAAGTTGGTGGTGAAGGTGTGTGGCTGACTGGATGAGCAGGTGGAAGAAGAGGAGGAGGAAGCTGAGTAGGAGGAGGAGGAGACAGGAGGCAAAGAATGTTGCCCTGCGATCCTTGGCGGCGGAAAGACGTGCGCCAAACAGCTCTCGGCCTGTGGCCCAGCCGCCACTACATTTACCCAGTGTGCAGTTAGGGAGATATAGCGTCCCTGGCCATGCTTACTGGTCCACGTATCTGTGGTTAGGTGGACCTTGCCACAGATGGTGTTGCGCAGTGCACACTTGATTTTATCGGACACTTGGTTGTGCAGGGAAGGCACGGCTCTCTTGGAGAAGTAGTGGCGGCTGGGAACAACATACTGTGGGACAGCAAGCGACATGAGCTGTTTAAAGCTGTCTGTGTCCACCAGCCTAAATGACAGCATTTCATAGGCCAGTAGTTTAGAAATGCTGGCATTCAGGGCCAGGGATCGAGGGTGGCTAGGTGGGAATTTACGCTTTCTCTCAAATGTTTGTGAGATGGAGAGCTGAACGCTGCCGTGTGACATGGTTGAGATGCTTGGTGACGCAGGTGGTGGTGTTGGTGGTACATCCCATGTTTGCTGGGCGGCAGGTGCCAACGTTCCTCCAGAGGCGGAGGAAGAGGCCGAGGCGGCGGCAGCAGCAGAAGAGGCTGAGGCGGCAGCAGCAGAAGAGGTAGCAGGGGGAGCCTGAGTGACTTCCTTGTTTTTAAGGTGTTTACTCCACTGCAGTTCATGCTTTGCATGCAGGTGCCTGGTCATGCAGGTTTTGCTAAGGTTCAAAACGTTAATGCCTCGCTTCAGGCTCTGATGGCACAGCGTGCAAACCACTCGGGTCTTGTCGTCAGCACATTGTTTGAAGAAGTGCCATGCCAGGGAACTCCTTGAAGCTGCCTTTGGGGTGCTCGGTCCCAGATGGCGGCGGTCAGTAGCAGGCGGAGTCTCTTGGCGGCGGGTGTTCTGATTTTGCCCACTGCTCCCTCTTTTGCTACGCTGTTGGCTCGGTCTCACCACTGCCTCTTCCTCCGAACTGTGAAAGTCAGTGGCACGACCTTCATTCCATGTGGGGTCTAGGACCTCATCGTCCCCTGCATCGTCTTCCACCCAGTCTTGATCCCTGACCTCCTGTCCAGTCTGCACACTGCAGAAAGACGCAGCAGTTGGCACCTGTGTTTCGTCATCATCAGAGACGTGCTGAGGTGGTATTCCCATGTCCTCATCATCAGGAAACATAAGTGGTTGTGCGTTAGTGCATTCTATCTCTTCCACCCCTGGGGAAGGGCTAGGTGGATGCCCTTTGGAAACCCTGGCAGCAGAGTCTTCAAACAGCATAAGATACTGCTGCATAACTTGAGGCTCAGACAGTTTCCCTGATATGCATGGGGGTGATGTGACAGACTGATGGGCTTGGTTTTCATGCGCCATCTGTGCGCTTTCTGCAGAAGACTGGGTGGGAGATAATGTGAACGTGCTGGATGCACTGTCGGCCACCCAATTGACTAATGCCTGTACCTGCTCAGGCCTTACCATCCTTAGAACGGCATTGGGCCCCACCAAATATCCCTGTAAATTCTGGCGGCTACTGGGACCTGAGGTAGTTGGTACACTAGGACGTGTGGCTGTGGCAGAACGGCCACGTCCTCTCCCAGCACCAGAGGGTCCACTAACACCACCACGACCATGTCCACGTCCGCGTCCCTTACTAGATGTTTTCCTCATTGTTCCTGTTCACCACAATAAGAAAAATATTATTTGGGCCAATGTATTGAATTAAAATTCAGGCCTTTTTTTACAGACACCTCACACTGTCTGGCTATCTATTTAGGTACCGTATTACACTAATACAGGCACACCAGTAATGACAGATTTAGCTGAATATAAATGTCAGGCCTATTTTTTAGGCGCTGGGTGACAGGTATACGTTTAATCACAGAATTAGACTTGTATCTGCACTGTAGCGTGTGTGTTAAGTTTTTCAGAATGACCCTATCAGCACCTTGAATCTAATATACCCTTTTAGGGATAGATTTAAAGTAGGCCTGATATAGCAGAAACTACTAATTTTGAGAATGGCAAATTTGGGAATTGTTTTTCAACCCAGAACAAAAACTGTGCTTTTACGGTCACTAAAAATAATTTGACCAGCTAAAACAGTACTGATTTGGAGGAATATAAATGTCAGGCCTATTTGTTAGGCGCTGGGTGACAGGCTCAACTTGCCCCTGATGTAGTATATGGCCAAAAAATAACCACACTATTGATGGTTAAATGCACTTGGGTGACACAGGCTCAGCCTGCACCTGATGTAGTATATGGCCAAAAAATAACCACACTATTGATGGTTAAATGCACTTGATGAAAGCTTGACCCTGATGTAGGATATAGCAAAAAATAACCACACTATTGATGGTTAAATGCACTTGGGTGACACAGGCTCAGCCTGCACCTGATGTAGTATATGGCCAAAAAATAACCACACTATTGGCGGTTAAATGCACTTGATGAAAGCTTGACCCTGATGTAGGATATAGCAAAAAATAACCACACTATTGATTGTTAAATGCACTTGGGTGACACAGGCTCAGCCTGCACCTGATGTAGTATATGGCCAAAAAATAACCACACTATTGATGGTTAAATGCACTTGATGAAAGCTTGACCCTGATGTAGGATATAGCAAAAAATAACCACACTATTGATGGTTAAATGCACTTGGTGGTAGCTTGTGCTGGCGCACCACAAGCCACAAAATGGCCGCCGATCACCCCAGAAAAAAGTGATATAAAAACGCTCTGGGCAGCCTAAAAAAAGTGAGCAATTGAATATCAGCACTTCAATGATCCACAGCTGGAGATCGATCACTGAATGAAGTCTTTTGGAGGAGTTAATCTGCCTAATCTCGCCCTAACGTCGCAGCAGCAACCTCTCCATTTATTTGCCATGTTCTCATTATAAGGAATTTATTTATTTATCCATTCCTCTCTATCCCCACCCAGCAATATGGGAATCCAGCCCACTGTTTCAGCCAACCCTAATTAACCACATAGCCACACCCCCAGGGCGGATATAAAAAGACGCATACATCAGGGATAATGCCAAGCCACTGAGGAAGAAGCAGTTCAGCTTTGAAACGTGTACGGCTTGTAGCATTATCCCCACAAGAAATCGCAATATACCGCAGAGACTGGAGGAAAAGCGGTATCCATTTAACAGCGAGCTAAGAAGAAGACTTCAACTCCGGCCGCACTCTGTTCATGTGGGACGCTACGTGACCTGCCGGCAGTCACGTGATCCACCACCTGGAAGTAGCGCACAGCATTCATCGCATGCCGGGAGACACAACGCTGCCCCAGCACGCCAGACCATAGGGGGAGAAAGAGACGCTGAGGAGATAACAAGCCGACCAGGTGAACAACTTCCTTTACACACCTCTAAGCGGATCACAGGGGACATACCCAGGCCAAACACCCAGAGAACGGTATCCACCCCTTTCCCCATAAGCTGGCATTGGTTGGTATATATATATATATATATATATATATATGAACTATTTTTGCATGAACTATTTTTTCAAGACTATATTGCATTGGATTTCCCACCATTTTTGATAATTTTTATTACCATACTTTTACAATTTTTTATCTACTTTTTATCTACTCACCACTTTTTTTAACTTAATTTTGAGAAATTATATGAATTGGATGTTCTAAATCAAATAAATACTTTTATACGATATACTGTGCACACTATATCCAAACTGCATAT
The DNA here is from genome assembly GCF_905171765.1 of Bufo bufo. Lineage (NCBI taxonomy): Eukaryota > Metazoa > Chordata > Amphibia > Anura > Bufonidae > Bufo > Bufo bufo. The sequence continues at coordinate 449,328,256 of NC_053390.1, read as the reverse complement.
TGACCTATAGAAACACCTCTTCGCAGCTTCAAGTGATAGAGTGCCTGTTTCACCTCATATACACTGCGTGCAGAATTATTAGGCAAATTAGTATTTTGACCACATCATCCTCTTTAAGCATGTTGTCTTACTCCAAGCTGTATAGGCTCGAAAGCCTACTACCAATTAAGCATATTAGGTGATGTGCATCTCTGTAATGAGAAGGGGTGTGGTCTAATGACATCAACACCCTATATTAGGTGTGCATAATTATTAGGCAACTTCCTTTCCTTTGGCAAAATGGGTCAAAAGAAGGACTTGACAGGCTCAGAAAAGTCAAAAATAGTGAGATATCTTGCAGAGGGATGCAGCACTCTTAAAATTGCAAAGCTTCTGAAGCGTGATCATCGAACAATCAAGCGTTTCATTCAAAATAGTCAACAGGGTCGCAAGAAGCGTGTGGAAAAACCAAGGCGCAAAATAACTGCCCATGAACTGAGAAAAGTCAAGCGTGCAGCTGCCAAGATGCCACTTGCCACCAGTTTGGCCATATTTCAGAGCTGCAACATCACTGGAGTGCCCAAAAGCACAAGGTGTGCAATACTCAGAGACATGGCCAAGGTAAGAAAGGCTGAAAGACGACCACCACTGAACAAGACACACAAGCTGAAACGTCAAGACTGGGCCAAGAAATATCTCAAGACTGATTTTTCTAAGGTTTTATGGACTGATGAAATGAGAGTGAGTCTTGATGGGCCAGATGGATGGGCCCGTGGCTGGATTGGTAAAGGGCAGAGAGCTCCAGTCCGACTCAGACGCCAGCAAGGTGGAGGTGGAGTACTGGTTTGGGCTGGTATCATCAAAGATGAGCTTGTGGGGCCTTTTCGGGTTGAGGATGGAGTCAAGCTCAACTCCCAGTCCTACTGCCAGTTTCTGGAAGACACCTTCTTCAAGCAGTGGTACAGGAAGAAGTCTGCATCCTTCAAGAAAAACATGATTTTCATGCAGGACAATGCTCCATCACACGCGTCCAAGTACTCCACAGCGTGGCTGGCAAGAAAGGGTATAAAAGAAGAAAATCTAATGACATGGCCTCCTTGTTCACCTGATCTGAACCCCATTGAGAACCTGTGGTCCATCATCAAATGTGAGATTTACAAGGAGGGAAAACAGTACACCTCTCTGAACAGTGTCTGGGAGGCTGTGGTTGCTGCTGCACGCAATGTTGATGGTGAACAGATCAAAACGCTGACAGAATCCATGGATGGCAGGCTTTTGAGTGTCCTTGCAAAGAAAGGTGGCTATATTGGTCACTGATTTGTTTTTGTTTTGTTTTTGAATGTCAGAAATGTATATTTGTGAATGTTGAGATGTTATATTGGTTTCACTGGTAAAAATAAATAATTGAAATGGGTATATATTTGTTTTTTGTTAAGTTGCCTAATAATTATGCACAGTAATAGTCACCTGCACACACAGATATCCCCCTAAAATAGCTAAAACTAAAAACAAACTAAAAACTACTTCCAAAAATATTCAGCTTTGATATTAATGAGTTTTTTTGGGTTCATTGAGAACATGGTTGTTGTTCAATAATAAAATTAATCCTCAAAAATACAACTTGCCTAATAATTCTGCACTTTTGGCGAGGTATTTCTCTTCTTACCACAGTATATGTTTCCTAAACAAAATATGTGGCAGTGACGTTTCTGGGGGAGGGTTTGTTAACAGGTAATCCCTCCCCTCGGCGGAGCTTTCCCCTATTTAAGCTCCCTGATCTCTTCAGTCTGTCTCTGGTTGCGCTGCTTTAACAAGCTAGCTTCAGAGTCTCTATTCTGCTCGGCTGAAGAGTTTCTGCTATTTTCTGATTTCTTCAGATTCCAATATTTTTAAGTGCCTATCTTTATTCCTCTGGTGGGCTTACCGTTGGTTAATTAGGGTGTTAAACTCCCTGTCATTGAACTTAGGGATGTTTTAATCTCTTTCTTTTGTTTCAACTATGGCTTCTCCTAGAGAGTCAGACCAGCAACGGAAGTCTGTGGCCAAGATGAAACACCTGGCCTGTTATGACTGCAACACGCCATTAGACGATAGTTGCCCCTACTACAGGTGCGACAGTTGCCGTTCCGGCACCGCCACGGAACCTACGATGCAAAATATGTACCAGTGGGCGAAGACGTCTTTCCCATTTCAAGCATGTATGGGCCCAGGAAATCTCAGATCCCTGGGTTCAAAGCATAGTGGCTACTGGCTATCTAATAGATCTCGTTTCTCTCCCCCCAGAAAGATTTGTCACCACTCGAAGTTTTCTGCCGGCCAGACAGAAGATCTTAGAGTCCTATATGCAGGACTACATTTCCAAGGGAGCCCTGGAGGAGGTACCGGCAGGGGAGAGGGGTCTAGGGATTTATTCTCCAGTATTCCTGGTACCCAAGAAGACAGGAGATCTCCGGATGATCATAGATTTCTCAATCGATTCGTAAGGAGAACCAGGTTCCGGATGGAAACCATAAGGTCAGTCAGCCACATCCTCAGTTCTGGGGACGTGATGGATACTCTGGACCTCAAGGATGTTTACCTCCACTTCCCGATCCATCCCTCCTCTCTGAAATTTCTCAGGATCGCGGTCCAGATTTCAGGAGAGCGCAGGCATTTTCAATTTGCCGCCCTCCCCTTCAGAATCTCTTCTGCCCCACTTATCTTCACCAAGGTGGTGGTATCGGTGGTGGCAGCTCTGAGACTCCAGGGACTGACCATTGTTCCCTACCTGGACGATTGGCTTCTTCTAGCCTCTTCGGTCCCAATACTTACTCATCATCTTCATGTCGCAATTTCCTTTCTGATCCGCCTAGGCTGGATCATCAACTGGCAGAATTTGAACGTGAGCCCTTAGACTTCAATCCATTATTTAGGATTCGTGGTCGACTCTCTGGAGATGTCCCTCCAGTTGACGCCAGAAAGAGGAGCGCGGATTCGGGACCTGGCAAGGTTCCTCTCCGTCCCATGACGAGTCTTCATCCGAACTCTCATGAAGATGCTGGGGCTCATGTCAGCGGCTGCGCATGCAGTCCCTTGGGCTTTATGGCACCTCCGTACTCTTCAATCGGAGGTTTTAGACAAATGGAACCCGGAATTCCCTCAGATGGAAGTCTATGACCCAACCAGTTTGGCTCATATTTACAACAGACGCGTCCCTTGTAGGCTAGGGCGCCCATTTAGACGGATCCCCAGTCCGGGGATCCTGGTCTCCTCAGGAGCGGCTTCTTTCTTCGAATCTCCGCGAGATGCGTGCTAGCCCTCCTCCACTTCGCCCCTCAAATCCGGGGCAAAGCAGTAAAAGTCCAGTCAGACAACATGACTGCAGTACTTTACATAAACAAGCAGGGAGGCACAAGATCCTTGCCCCTTCTTTCAGAGATCGGGGTAATCTTGCGGTGGGCAGAGCTGAACCTATCCCATCTATCTGCCACTCACATCCGAGGCTCCCTCAACATATTGCGGATCGCCTAAGTCGTGGCTTACCGACCATGGAGTGGTCACTGCATCCGGAGATCTTCAGGCAGCTAGTCCTCAGATGGGGCATGCCAGAGGTGGATCTCATGGCAACCAGGTTCAACGCCAAGGTGCAGAGGTTCTGTTCCCTATACAGGGAAGACAACCCCCTGGCGATAGACGCTCTGATAATACCATGGAGGTTCAGGCTGGCTTACATCTTCCCTCCTTTTTCCATGATACCGAGGGTATTGATGAAAATCTGGTTTACCCAGCTCATTCAGATGAGTCGGGGACAATATTGGAGACTCCCCCCGGAGCAGACCCTGGTGTCGTGGGACACTCATCTCTGCCCAGATCTGCACAGATTCAACCTGACAGCCTGGAGGTTGATCAGTCCCTTCCCAGAGTGGATGGGCTCTCTGAGTCGGTCCTGAGAACCCTGTCGCATTCCAGAGCAGAGTCTACCAAGAAGGCCTACTCTCGGATCATGAGGATCTTCACATCATGATGTAGCTCCAACCAGGTGGCGTCTGCAGATCCACCCCTTCCTGCGATATTACAGTTCCTCCAGGATGCGTTAGACAGAGCTCTCTCCCCATCTACCCTGAAGGTTCAAGTTTTTGCCATCTCGGCCTGTCTCAACAGACCATATTCTCGGGACCCGCTCATCAAACGCTTCCTTAAGGGAGTAGAAAGATTGAAGCCTACAATACTGAAACCAGTTCCCCAATGGGACCTGTCAGTGGTTCTCAAGGGGTTAGCATCCCCCCATTTGAACCTTTGGAGGAGGCAAGCTTTAAGTTTTTAACTCTTAAAGGGCTTCTGTCACCCCACTAAACAGTTTTTTTTTTTTTTTCTTTTTGTTACTTATAATGCCTATAATGCGATTTAGGCATACATACTGTAATTAATCATTTTCGTTCAGCAGATTCTGTTAAAAACTTACTTTTAAAATATGCAAATTACCTTGCTACCAGCAAGTAGGGCGGCTACTTGCTGGTAGCAGCCGCATCCTCCTATCATAATGACGCCCCCTCCGCATGTTGATTGACAGGGCCAGCGGACGGGATCTTTCTCTGGCTGGCCCTGTCTGCTATCAAGATCTCGCGCCTGCACCGTAACGGTATTCAGTCGGCGCAGGCGCACTGAGAGGCGGACGCTCGCTCGGCCGCTCCATCCTCAATGCGCCTGCGCCGATGACGTCACATCTACACCCGGCGCAGACGCATTGAGGAAGGAGCGACCGAGCGAGCGTCCTCCTCTCAGTGCGCCTGCGCCGACTGAAGACAGGTACGGCGCAGGCGCCAGATTTTGAATGCAAACAGGGCCAGCAGAGAAAGATCCCGTCCGCTGGGCCCTGTCAATCAGCATGCGGAGGGGGCGCTTTAGGATAGGAGGATGCGGCTGCTATGCGGCTTGCGGTAGCAAGGTAATTTGCATATTTTAAAAGTACGTTTTTAACAGAATCTGCTGAACGAAAATGATTAATTACAGTATGTATGCATAAATCGCATTATAGGCATTATAAGTAACCAAAAAAAATTAAAAACTGTTTAGTGGGGTGACAGAAGCCCTTTAAAGTGATTTTCTTCTGGCTATAACCTCAGCCAAAAGAATTTCTGAGCTGCAAGCTTTTTCCGCTTTACATCCATACATCATTTTTTTACAGGACAGAGTCCTTCTGAAATTTCTACCTTATTTTAGACCTAAGGTTCCAACTTTTCAAAATATTAACCAGGTAATTTCTCTACCTGTATTATTCTCCGCCTCCTCCTCCTCTGATGTTCCAGTTAGACATCCACTGGACATCTTGAGATGCCTCCAGATCTTTGTGGATAGATCCAAAGAGTTCAGGATAGATGAGAACCTCTTCATCCTGATTGCCGGTAAGTCTAAAGGCCGTAAAGCGTCTAAAGCTACTATTAGTCGCTGGGTCAAGGAAGCCATTAGGGAAGCTTTCACCTCCCAATCCTTAGATCCTCCGGAGTTTGTGAGGGCCCATTCTACTAGGGCCGTAGCTACCTCTGTCACGGAGAGAAGCCTTCTCCCCTTAGAGTTGATCTGCAAGACGGCTTCCTGGAGCTCTGAATCGACCTTCATCTCTCATTATAGAATAGATGCTAAGGTAGCAGAGTTTTCGGCCTTTGGGCAGACAGTTCTCACTTCTGCCAGGCATAAGGACCCTCCCTAGGGGATTCTTCTTGCTATCTCCCCATCTGTGCTGCTGGTAGGACGTAAGGGAATCGTTAATTTCTAATGATAATTTGTTTTCCCTTAGTCCTAACAGCAGCACACAAATTTTCCCGCCCTAAGTACTTCTTGTTATAGACACGGTGGGCTGGGGGGCGAACCCCTCCCTTTAGGGGAGCTGGAGTTTGTTCATTGGTTATTCTTTGGGCTCAATAAAAATTCCGCCGGTCCTACCAGTCCACGGGGGGCAGTTAACCCCATCTGTGCTGCTGTTAGGACTAAGGGAAAACAAATTATCTTTAGAAATTAACGATTCTAAGATCGACGGTTGTCATACTGACTCACAGTATTGTTTCACTACCACAGCAGACTCCCTATGCATGTTACTGCAAGGCACAGTGTTCTACACCCCTATAAAGGCTCTCTGCAGCCAGGAAATAGCCGTCTTTTAACGCGATTCTCCGCTAATAAATTCGGATCAAAGCAAATTTTTCTGAAAAATTTGGCTAACCGGCCGAATCAAATTTTTTAAAAATTAGCTCATCTCTAGACATAGCCTTCATAGAAAAATCCAGCAGTTTATGCAACAGTATACCTGACTCTGCTGTTATAAAAAATATTTAGAAAAAATAATCATGTTGGTCATATAAGTCATGCTTTATATTATTTGTTGTACTAAATGGAAAATAAAATGTAAAGCTTGTGTTAGATTTTTAGAAATCGCTGACCCTCCAAGTCAACTGTTTGCAGTATAGGAAATACAGTTTTCACATTCCTATAATGGCAGGGTATTCCTGCCACTGACATTTATGGGGTATCCATGTCAGGGTGAGGCCCACCTCAAAAAATTAACAGGTCCCATCAAAGAGAAAATACGAGAAAGCAGGTTGAGCATGCATGCTGATATCTTTGTTTAAAATGGTTGTCTGAGGTCTTTAAACAGATGACCTATCCTCTGGCTAGATCATCAGTATCTTATTGGTGTGGGTCCGACACCTGGGACCACCGCCGATCACCTGTTTTGGAAGGCACCAGCACTCCTGTGAGCGCCATTGCCTTCTCGCAGCTTACCAAGCACAGCACCGTACATTGTATAGCGGCTGTGCTGGGTATCATGCTCAGCGTAATTCACTTCCATGGAGCTGAGCTGGTACTAGGCCATGTGACACATGAACGTGTCGTCACTCAGCCTATAAAAAGCAGAGAGAAGACCACAACACTTACAGAAGCACCCGTGCCCACTCAAACAGCTGATCAGCGGGGTTCCTAGGTGTCAGATCCCCACTGATCAGATACTGTACTGATGACCTATCCCCGGATAGGTCATCAGTATAAAAATCTCAGAAAACCAATTTAAGTCTACGGGAGATTCTTCTGTACCTCCGTTAAACTATAACAAGTACTCAGCAAATGCTGACAACCCTTTAAGGGTACCTCTTTTTCACCTTGCTTGATCTTCCTCAATGCAATGCCAGTCTTGTTTTCACGATTCTGTCGTGCCATTGGAAACCCAAGTGCTCCTGTATATTCCATGCCTCATGCTGGTGACATTTATTAGGCTTGAGCGAATTCACCTTCAGATCATAGATCTGAAGTCAATTCATTCAAACACTTCGGTTTTAATGTTGTTTCTGTATAGCATTAAAATGTATTGGCTCTGTGTTGCCAAACATTGCCTTGTCCCAAGACTTTAAAATATGAATCTGAAGTGGGCTTTGGTACCAAGATACCCGCCAGTACCAAAGCCCACTTTGCATTCCTATTTTAAATTGTTTTTAAATAATCAGATATGAGTACAGTAGTAATTCACCAAAGTCTTGCGCAACTATAGCTGGGACGAAGTTTGTCTCCACAGAGCCAATACTTAATAATGCTGTACGGAAACAGCATTAACATCAAAGTATTTGAACGAATCGACTTCAGATCTATGATCCGAAGGTTGATTCGCTCAAGCCTAACATTTATTCTTCATTGAAAGCTGCAAGGCTGCCATGAGATTGTCAGTACGTTACACCTGTCTTGCAGACATCTAGTGGCCTACATGAAAACTATAATATTTCCTAAAAACTGAGCATTAGAAAAAAACACGACGAAAAAATAACATTTTTCTATGCTTTCTATTGTTAATAGATATGTCGGTTTCTATCATTCCAGACTTCCTTCACATAAGATAATTTGGTGATATTTTATTTTATGCTTGGGGGGAAAAAAAGTCATGATTTTAATGCATATACCCATGTTATTTGGGTGGTGTTTTATTAAAAGCATTTTCACAATTTTTTTCTCTATAGAGAAGCCTATGGAAAAATGCCTGCAAAAAAAGACCATACCTAGTGCACACTGGCTCAGACCTACTATTTTGTCTGTGCCTAGAATCTGTCTAAAAAGTACTTCAAATTGATGTACCGTAAATAAGGTTTCTCAAATATTTTACGTTTGCTCAAAGGGGGGGTGTCAAGTGAAAGTGGATGGACCTAAGATGAGCCATTTGGGCCATAATTTTGATGTAAAATTCTAAACTTTGAGGTAAGCCAACCAATAGTCAGAAGAAAGTGTCTATCCCTGCAACAAAATAACTCCAACATAAATGCCTCAAAAAGTGCACCCTGAAAGTAATATTACTGATTTTATAATGGTCCATGCACACATGAATTTGGCACTGGTAGTTTTTCACCATAAAAAAAAAGCCGGAATAACCACTTGCAGTTTTTTGGCCGCCTGTGGATTTTGCCATGGTTTTTGTGGAGGTTTTCTGGCATTTTTTGCCAATATTGGGGCAGATATACTATTAAAAATGCACCAGTTTTTGGGACCTTTTTATGGCAAAAGACTGGTGTGCATGCTTTGCATCAGATTTATCAACTGTTGTATGCACTTTTCTATGCTTTTTATGCCTCATCCAACAAGAAGTTGTGGCTTCTCTGTATCGGTGCATGGCCTAAATGCACCTTCATGTGCCAAAAGAATGCACCACAATTTTGGCGCATTTTTAGAGTAAAATTATACCATCTTATAGGTAAACTTAGACTAGACAGAGTTTTAGCTATGCAAACAAAAAATTTTGCCACATGGACAACATTTGGGCACACAGACACATTTTTGGCATATGGACAGAATTCTAGCATAAATCTGGTGCAGTTTTTTACACTACTCCAAATTTAGGTCCGTGCGCCAGAATAGTACATTTTTTCATATTAAGACTATTAAGGGTGATACTATTAGTATATCTGCCCCAATGTGTCTTGCCACTAGAGTTTTCTTCATGAACTTTTTAACAGTGATGTCAAACACCTAAAAACATGCCAAGATCTACAACATGCTGCATTTTTTAAAGAAGCCAGAAAGACCAAAAAAAAGCACCTAATTAAGAAAAATTGCAGTAGCAAAAAAAACTCATATGTGTGCAGCATTTCATATTTCCCATAGATCTTCGACTGACATCTGGAGCTTGGTGTTTTTACTGCAAGTGTAGCAAAAACCTATTTGTAAAAGCACCCTAAGCCCAGAATAGGAAACCTGAACAATTTCACTTCACTTCAGCCTTCCAGCATGGTAACTGCATATTGGTGCATATACAGCAGCTATTGGTGCATATACAGTAGTTATGCATCATTAGCTCATGATATTAGGATTCAGGAAGATATATATATACGGTATATGTATATATATATATATATATATATATATATATATATATATATATAGCAGACATATGTAAGTAGAAAATTAGAAATTCAGTATAAGTCAATTGAATTGATTACATAAAAGAGGTAATAAAACAAAGATAAAGTAGACATCTAACTAATCACTTAGGAAAAGGACGATGATTCTGTAGGACGGTTCTGTAGGATGGCCTCACAAAACAGCAATCTGACATGCCAAATCTCCACTAGTGTGCAATTTACACATCCCGTCTTCCTTCCTATGCATGCTTCATAGTAGAAGAGAGAATATTTGCCTTTGAAGCAGTTAATGATGTTTTAGCTTGCAATGGATATGCACCTCTCATTGTTCTCAGCGATATTATTATGTATGACATGTACCAAACATTAAGTAAACAGATTTCAGGATGAAGCAGCAGGCAAAGAGGCCATCTTCTGCGCTATTCAGATCAGTCGGCACTATCTGGATGCCCTCTTCTTTGTGCTCCTTGTTCTAGGGGGCTTTTCATTTGCTTTAATGCACCATCTCTATTTATTCTGCTCCTGTAACTGTAAAATTGATTTTCTTGCAACAAGACGCTCGTTTTTCACTACTGAACACATCCAAATGCTCCAATGTGAGACACTTCCAATTTTTAATTAGTTTCTTTTCTACCGTCTGCCTTCCTGAGCAGGCATGTGGAACTAGAACAGGGAAGTCAGGGAAAAGATATAACACAACAATGACAAAAGTAATGCTTTTTGTTGATATTAGTCTAGTCATAAAATGCTACCTGGGCGAAATAATGATAAAATAAAGAATAAGTTCCAGATGAAAAGATTAAATCATTAAGAGATTAAAAACACACCGGCATGTTGTATAGATGGGACATTTGAATTTGCTTACTGACGACATATTCTGCAGCGCTGTCTGGAGGATGTATTCATTCACATTAGATCAGGAAATGACTATAGTGAATTATCATACTCACCTACATAGGAGCGATCCAAACTATTTGCTGGCCACAGGAAGACTTATCAGTATACATGCTCCCAAACCCAACAGCTGCTTTCTATACAACATAGCATGCAGAACTGCTGTTAGTCTGGGAAGCTGTACTGTTTTAAAAGATACATCATTGATTATATGATGCACAGAAATTTCTAGCTCCATCTGATTCCACTTATATACATTTTATTGAAAACAGAAGATATTCACATAGTCATGTCCATCACGTATTCACCAGCAGTTCTGGATTAATTTCCTTGTTGTGTGGATATGTGATGAAATCAAGTTTGTAAATGCCTTCTTCTTTAAGAATCTTTTGTATTTCAACGTTCAGAGCTTCTTGGTTGCTTTTAGCTCACGTCACCTTACCTTGCACCCTACCTTGGCTTATTGGAGTTATACACCAGTGGGCATCACAGGTAGCCGAGAGTCTACCATAGCCTGTACTAATGCCATACCACCAAAATACCTATAATAGGCTGAGGTCTTATAACAATAGAAAAAGACTCAAATATAAACCTCAACTTTTCCACCATATTGAGAATTCATAGAGAAAATCCATAACATGTTCTTGTCAAGCTAATATACACACAGACAAAGGATGCGGCACCACTGATTCAATTATTCAAATATTTCAACTAATTATTATTAGCTTGTAACATGATATCAGCTGTGAGCTGATTATTAGCTGAGGGACACAGCACACTTTATAAGGAGAATGGAGGAGATAAAATGAGAACTCATCTCAAAAGACAAATTCAATAATTAGGCTAAAGATGACTGACCTGCAGTTCTTCCCAGTGCTAGTGGGCAGAGGCAAACAGTTTAGGAATTACACGTAATTCCTCTGTTGTCTGAACCTTTCTAGTAGATACCTTCCCAAGCGTGTGTAAACAGAAATTTCATCTAATTGTTCTCAGTTTAAGTAGCCATATGGCTGCTGTCATGACGTTCCTTTTAACAAGAGGAGAAAATGTGTATGATTCAGTATCCTTTAAAATATATAGATGCCAAATGGGGCTTATATTATAATGTCGAACTAGTCAATATACAACTCAACAAAAAAGTGAGCTGTCAGCAGCAGTTTACATATGTTCTTTTTGGATCTGTCTAGTACGTCTGTGCACCAATGCCACAAATACAGACAATAAATTCTAGAAATATATACCTGTGCAAAGCCAAATTTTGCATGTGGATTATAGTGGTACAATTCAAAATCGCATGACTATCACAGATACCCTTTTCTTCAAGGAAACATGCAACTATTTCCATGGAGAAACACATTTATGGTAGCAAATAGAAAAGCTGCATGTGCAATTTTTATATGTATCTTTTTGTCTTTCTTTGTTTTGTTGAATGGCCGAATCAGAATGCACATATGAGCCAAAAAATCATCTCATTTTCTTCATTCATTATCCCTTTATCATCTAAAATAAGTATAATTTGTATAAATACAATTCAAAATTTGTTTTCATATTTAAAACCAAGACTGGCTCTTAGTTAAGAGACGATAGATAGATAGATAGATAGATAGATAGATAGATAGATAGATAGATAGATAGATAGATAGATAATCTTTATTTATATAACGCCAACATATTCTTCAGCACTTTACAATCAGGGTTCATGTACAAACAGAGGCATAAATAAAATAGCAACAGACAAGTCAACAATTAAAATAAGGAATAAGGAATGAGGGCCCTGCTCAAAAGAGCTTAAAATCTATGAGGAAATAGGGCTGACACAAAAGGTAACCAGTGCTTGATTTGTACAATAGTCCAGCCATCTTAACACAATAAGGGAGTAGATATAAGTCACTATCCAATATCTGTAGTGCTTCAGAGTGCATGGGGTGTGGTGCATACTATTGGATGACTGATCAAGTTCTGAAGAATGCTGTTTGGGAGAAAAAAGGTGAATGAAGAAAAATAGGATTAGGGAAGGCGATAGACCACCCTAAAAAGATGCGTTTTTAGGGAGCACCTAAAACAGTAGACTTTAGGAATTAACCTAATTACTTGGGGTAAGGCATTCCAGAGAACTGGTGCAGCTCGAGAGAAGTTTTGAAGACGGGAGAGAGAGGTTCAGAATATGGTGGATGTTAAGGCTGTATTGTACCTGACGATTTTTCGGCAGATGATTTCTAACAAGCATTTGTATGAATGCTCGTTAGCGATCATCTTGCAGTGTAATATTGCTGCCGATTACCCGAATAACGAGCAAATGCTTCTTCATCAGGCAATCCGAATTTTTTGACATGTTAAAAAATTATTGTTTGCAGGAGAAGATCGTTGCCAATCTGCCACTGGCAAACCACCATACAGCATGGGGATGAGCAATGGCTTAGCAATCTCTCTGCCCCATGCTGCGGAGGTGATCGCTGCATGTAATAGCAGCGGTTTCCTCCACTAGTGAGCAGGCGATTGTCAGGAAAGAACGCTTCCCTCCTAACAAATTGTCTGCCACATCGGGTTGTGTAATACAGTCTTTAGTCGTAAATCATCTGCAGAACGTATAGCATGGGGTAAGTGGTAGACAGAAATGAGGGAGGATACATACAGAGGTGCAGCACTGTGGAGAGCTTTGTGGGTGAGGGTAAGAAGCCTGAACTGTATTCTGTGGTGGATGGGCACCCAGTGAAGTAACTGGCACGGGGTAGAGGCATTAGTGTAGTGAGTGGCCAAAAAGATGAGGCTGGCTTCTGAATTCAGAGTCGACTAGAGAGGGGAAAGTTTAGATAGATATGAGATAGGTAGACAGAAAGATAGATAGATAGATAGAAAGAAGGATAGATAGAAGAAATAGATATGAGATAGATATACAGTATGATGGATATGAGATAAATAGCAATATTTTGAAAAAATATGTTTTTGGCCCGCCTTTACATTTTTGTCAGTTTTTCAGTTATAGGAGGATATATAACCTATAAAACTCAATATATATTTTTAGTTATTAAAGATGCCTCTCAATTTGGTCTGCTATGTTTCTAGAGAGCATTATGGTATGAATACTGTGGGATTTTGTACACTTGGTGGGGCAGAAAGAACATATGTTGTCATCAAACTTTTCCTGAAGACTCCTCTTACACCCAGGAAAGTAATCAATGGAACATTGTGATGACTGTGGAGAAAAACCTTCATGTATTCAGTCATGTGGAGCACTTGTGTTTAGACAAGAAAGGCCAAACAATGAGGCCCATGACAACTCTCCACTTGGAATAATAACATTAATGAAGGCAAGTGGTAACCAAATGTTCTGTTTACAGAGATGATGAAAGGCAAGTGCTCCAAGTTTGGAAAAGATCCTAACTTAAAAATATGGCATTTCTTACTTAATGTGCTGTTGTCACACGGTGACAAAATATTATTGGAAAGTTCAGATAAATGAAGATGTTTATTTTGCTTGAGGCGAGTTCCTTCTCAGGTTCAGAGCTACAAAATGCTAAATGATTCAAAAAGACACTTTATAATCCTTTCAGGGATCATGAGAGGTCTCTCTCCATACATTGCCATGGATTGTTGTAGCCTTTAAATCATTACATTACTACATTGCAGCAATGACTTCATGTATGGCATTTCTGAAACTTAAAGTGGAGTTAATTAAATTTCAGGCTTAAGACCCTGTAGTTGGCAAGGTGTCACCGGCGATTGGAAAGTCGTAATACGGCTCGAAATTTGTGTTAAGCTTGTTAGGGTATAATTAGAATATACATTATAAACACACATATGTCATAAATGAAATGTTGAGACGCTCACAGCCTTTCTATCGCCTTTTATAAAACACAGGAGTGTGACTAGCTTTTAAACTATAATCCATGCCTTGAAGAAAGATTCTGTAGAAATGCAGCAATTAAAACCAGATGCTGTCTGGGCCAATCTGGAACATGCAGCCTCAGCAAGCATTTCCTAAGACTTGCACGGTAACACAGAAATTCTGCAAACTGATTCTTTTCTACAATCACACTGTTTTATGTGTATTATGCCGCATGAGATGTGTTAGGTGCCAGAGATATAACGTGTCTGTGAGTGCCTGTAAATTCGAGCATGTTGTGTAAAAAGCATAGGAGGTGTTCATTGTGGAATAGAGAAGGATGATCTGCATTTCCACTACAGGAAGAAGGTGCCAGGATAGATGTTAGTATATATATATATATATATATATATATATCAGCTATGACACATATATCCAGCAACCATGGTTAATCAAATGTACTGTACCATTTACTGTAACAAGGCAGCATCACAAGCACCCTCCTGCTCGAGAGTTGCAGAGATGGTGTCACATAGATCTGACATCATTCTACAGTACAGTAGCACTGGCTGAAAAGTTGCCAGTAAGAACCAGTTTCTTAGTAAACCTACCCCTAACACCACACAAGCGAAGTGATAGAGATCATTATTTTTTGTAACTATTTCCAAAAATCCCTCAGTAAGTTTATATTGTTCATCACAGAGAGAAAGCTCAGTGTTTCTGCCTTGTCAATCGCCTGCCTCCTGTCACTCAGACCAAAATTCTCCGTCAAGTTGTCATAGAGAGACTGGGGGGATTATGCCCAGGCTCTGTCCAGAAATGATTCATGTGGAACGCATGCTTGACTAGCGGAACCGCTGCTGTGAGAGAGCGCTTCGGAGACCCTCTTTTCCCACCTTCTTTAGACAATCCTGTATTGTTTGGTTGCAGTCTTAGTGATCCCTGTCCCGGCACACTGACTGACATTGCTTTGAGGTTCGGAGACCTGCTTTGAATTTCTAAAACCTTTCAGGAAGTCCCCATGGGTGCCTTGTGCCATTGAGCTGTTCCTCCCTGAGATTTTTCATAATTCCGGGCTTAAAGGTCCTAGAAAAATCCTCCTCCCCACCTCACTCTCTTGTTCTTTGCGGTTACTGAACCATTTTGCAAGCACAATTTCAAAGAGGAGTTAGTGGGATGAGATGAAAGTTAGCTAAACTTTCATGGCTTTGAGGTCATCATGCCCTTCTCTTAAATTGACTAAAACAAAATAGGATGTTACTCAAAGTTATAATCTGTGTGTACAATTTGAAGAATTCTAAAGAAAATATATCAGCTGCACTTCATAGAGCTAGTTGCTTTCTTTCCTACTTTCAGCATGATTTAGCATGGCGTGGCGGTGTCAAGCTGATGTCACGTATTTATAAGACATGAATTTCATTAGTGAAATAGATAATAAGCTGAGATACTAGAAGAACCTAGTTCAGAGAGTAATCAGTCAAGATCAAAAATGTTTCTGCAGTTTACTTTTAGGAAAAAAGGGTCTGATTGCCCTTTGTGCCTGGGTTTCTCTAAACTAAAGAATTACATATTAGCATTAGTTTAACATGAATATATCCAATGTAAGTAAAGAAAGCATGCAACTTGGCATTGTTACCAGTACTATACATAAGAACCTCTAAACAACATATGGCATTGGGAATTTCTTATTGACACTTAGGGATGTCCTCATAAAAAAAATTGATAATTAAAATCCCAAGCCCAAAAACAAGTCTTTTGTTTCGTAATGTAGAAGACCAAATTAAATGTAAGCATGTACACGTTGCATAGAAATAAACAAAAGAAGATTTCCATTCCAAGAACTAATCCCCACAAACACCTCACTCTGCTCTCACTTCTAACAGAACATACCATGCTGGCCCGGAGCTTATTGATTATTAACCAGACTTATCTGCTCTGCCGCTGGCACTTGTCAGAAACATGTCTTTTGTCCGTCAGAGCAGCTCCTCTCAATGGAGGTTAAGCATGAATTAATTACAAGTTCATCACATTTAACCTCCTCTCTCTCTCTCAAATGCATTCCACCAAAAACCCAACTCTTGTGGCTTCAGGGATCTCCTAGGTATGAATTAAAAGTCTGTTTCACATTGACTGACAGAACAGTTGTGTCTTTCATGGTGTTAACGGTCTTTCCCTTGAAAATAAAATATTTTGTCTTACAGCTGTATGCAGCCAGCCTTACGCCACATGAGGCAGTGTATTTCACTGATAATTGGTGTCTCTACCCTAAATCATAGGCAATAAAACCAATGAAGATAGCAACAATACAAATATAAAATCAATGGCCACAGTTGGAATCCCATTTATCATGACTGTTGCAAAAAAAGAGAAGGTGATACCTTTATTACCTACTGAGTAACAGAATGAGTGCTGTTTTACCCAACTGGCAAAAGTATGATGAAGACCTCTGGCTGCCAAGGATTGTTATAAAAGAGTAAAATCATGGCACTCCATGTATTGGGTGGGTTGGTAGTAGGCTCCTAATTCAGCAAAACAATTGATAACAAACTTCTGCACACTCCAAACTAATGTACTGTATGTCACATTTGTATTGGTTTCTCATCATTTAAAGGGGCAAATCAGATAATAAGCAGCAAATGTATTTGGTCAGCACACTTTCTTCAGGCTATTGATTGCCCAGACATGAGAAAAGCATGGTGATGTAATTGCTTATATTGCTATGCTTTCCTCAAGTCTCACTGTCTGGGCAATCAAGTGGCCTGAAGAAGGTGTGCTAACTAAAAACATTTGCTGCCTATAATCTTATTTGCTCCCGAAATGATAACGTCATACTCATGAAGAATCCACTGTGACCCCAGCCTACAGTCTATCATGTACGTCTTTGGACTATATATAAAAATGGTGCTGTGTCGTTTATGCTCATTACCCCTTTAAAACTCCTAATCTATAGTTATGCTATCTACCCTATCTTTCCAGATATAATTCTATTCAGTTAAGAAGGCCTTCTTTGGTTTAGCCCTGTAGTGCTAATAAGACCTCACATTTCATGCAGGGACAGATTTGACATTTCTGGGACTCCAAGCAAAGTTATGTCTTTATTGTTTATGGAAACATACAATATTTATTCACATTGTACAAGATTTACTTATCTTCTTAAGTGCCCCTCATAACATATGATGTCCCTCGATGTGCCTCACAAAGTACGATGCCCCTGATGTGCTCCTCAAACACTATGATGTGCCCTTATGTGCCCTTAATACAGTATAATGCTGCTTTATGTGCTCCCATCCAGTGATGAGTGGCAGGGGCAATATTTGAATTCGCAATATTTTGCTAATATTTGGGCAAATTTTCGTCATATATTCGAGAATTCGTGATCTCCAGTAATTATTTTCTTGATTGCGAAAATCGGCAATCGGAGAATTCGTGATAAAAATTAGAGATACGAAAATTTGCAATCAACACTACTCCTAAAGTCAAAGATATCGAAGCCTTCTCATTGGCCCACAAGCTAGAAGCAGTGAGGGATCATGTGTACTGATGAAAAAAAATCTAGAATATTCCCGATTATGAAGATATAGCACTATATTCTATATATTCGCAAATTCTCAAAGTTCCAATATTCATGATAAAAATTCGCAATTAAAATATTCACGATCAACACTACTTCGATCACAGTATAATACTGCTTTATGTGCCCCATCACAGTATAATGCTGCTTTATTTTCCCCTAATACAGTATAATTCTGCTTTATGTACCCCCATCACAGTATAATGCTGCTTTATGTGCCCCCATCACAGTATAATGCTGCTTTATGTGCCCCCATCAAAGTATAATGCTGCTTTATGTGCCCTCATCACAGTATAATGCTGCTTTATGTACCCCCATCACAGTATAATGCTGCTTTATGTGCCCTCATCACAGTATAATGTTGCTTTATGTGCCCCATCACAGTATAATGCTGCTTTGTGCCCCAACACAGTATAATGCTGCTTTATGTACCCCATCACAGTATAATGCTGCTTTATATGCCCCCATCACAGTATAATGCTTCTTTATGTACCCCCATCACAGTATAATGCTGCTTTATGTACCCCCATCACAGTATAATGCTGCTTTATATGCCCCCATCACAGTATAATGCTTCTTTATGTACCCCCATCACAGTATAATCCTGCTTTATGTACCCCATCACAGTATAATGCTGCTTTCTGTGCCCCCATCACAGTATGATGCTGCTTTATGTGCCCCAACACAGTATAATGCTGCTTTATGTACCCCATCACAGTATAAGGCTGCTTTATGTGCCCCCATCACAGTATAATGCTGCTTTATGTGCCCCCATCACAGTATAATGCTGCTTTATATACCCCTATCACAGTATAATGCTGCTTTATGTGCCTCTATCACAGTATAATGCTGCTTTATGTACCCCCATCACAGTATAATGCTGCTTTATGTATCCCCATCACAGTATAATGCTGCTTTATGTATCCCCATCACAATATAATGCTGCTTTATATGCCCTATCACAGTATAATGCTGCTTTATGTGCCCCTATCACAGTATAATGCTGCTTTATGTGCCCCTATCACAGTATAATGCTGCTTTATGTGCCTCTATCACAGTATAATGCTGCTTTATGTGCCCCTATCACAGTATAATGCTGCTTTATGTGCCCCCATCACAGTATAATGCTGCTTTATGTGCCCCATCACAGTATAATGCTGCTTTATGTGCCCCTATCACAGTATAATGCTGCTTTATATGCCCCCATCACAGTATAATGCTGCTTTATGTGCCCCTATCACAGTATAATGCTGTTTTATGTGCCCCTATCACAGTATAATGCTGCTTTATGTGCCTCTATCACAGTATAATGCTGCTTTATGTGCCCCCATCACAGTATAATGCTGCTTTATGTACCCCTATCACAGTATAATGCTGCTTTATGTACCCCCATCACAGTATAATGCTGATTTATGTACCCCTAATACAGTATAATGCTGCGTTATGTGCCCCTATCATAGTATAATGCTGCTTTATGTGCCCCTATCACAGTATAATGCTGCTTTATGTGCTCTCATCACAGTATAATGCTGCTTTATGTGCCCCCATCACAGTATGATGCTGCTTTATGTGCCCCCATCACAGTATAATGCTGCTTTATGTGCCCAAACACAGTATAATGCTGCTTTATGTGCCCCAACACAGTATAATGCTGCTTTATGTGTCCTCATCACAGTATAATGCTGCGTTATGTGCCCCTATCACAGTATAATGCTGCTTTATGTGCCCTCATCACAGTATAATGCTGCTTTATGTGCCCTCATCACAGTATCATGCTGCTTTATGTACCCCCGTCACAGTATAGTGCTGCTTTATGTGACCCTATCACAGTATAATGCTGCTTTATATGCCCCTAATACAGTATAATGCTGCGTTACTGTATGTGCCCCTATCATAGTATAATGCTGCTTTATGTGCCCTCATCACAGTATCATGCTGCTTTATGTGCCCCCATCACAGTATCATGCTGCTTTATGTGCCCCCATCACAGTATAATGCTGCTTTATGTACCCCCATCACAGTATAATGCTGCTTTATGTGCCCTCATCACAGTATCATGCTGCTTTATGTACCCCATCACAGTATAATGCTGCTTTATGTACCCCCATCACAGTATAATGCTGCTTTATGTGCCCAAACACAGTATAATGCTGCTTTATGTGCCCCAACACAGTATAATGCTGCTTTATGTGTCCTCATCACAGTATAATGCTGCGTTATGTGCCCCTATCACAGTATAATGCTGCTTTATGTGCCCTCATCACAGTATAATGCTGCTTTATGTGCCCTCATCACAGTATCATGCTGCTTTATGTACCCCCGTCACAGTATAGTGCTGCTTTATGTGACCCTATCACAGTATAATGCTGCTTTATATGCCCCTAATACAGTATAATGCTGCGTTACTGTATGTGCCCCTATCATAGTATAATGCTGCTTTATGTGCCCTCATCACAGTATCATGCTGCTTTATGTGCCCCCATCACAGTATCATGCTGCTTTATGTGCCCCCATCACAGTATAATGCTGCTTTATGTACCCCCATCACAGTATAATGCTGCTTTATGTGCCCTCATCACAGTATCATGCTGCTTTATGTACCCCATCACAGTATAATGCTGCTTTATGTACCCCCATCACAGTATAATGCTGCTTTATGTGCCTCTATCACAGTATAATGCTGCGTTATGTTCCCCCATCACAGTATAATGCTGCGCTATGTGCCCCTATCACAGTATAATGCTGATTTATGTGCCCCCATTACAGTATAATGCTGCTTTATGTGGCCCCATCACAGTATAAGGTTGCTTTATGTGCCCCCATCACAGTATAATGCTGCTTTATGTACCCCTATCACAGTATATTGCTGCTTTATGTGTCCTCATCACAGTATAAGGCTGCTTTATGTGCCCCTATCACAGTATAATGCTGCTTTATGTACCCCCATCACAGTATAAGGCTGCTTTATGTGCCCCCATAACAGTATAATGCTGCTTTATGTACCCCTATCACAGTATAATGCTGCTTTATGTACCCCTATCACAGTATAATGCTGCTTTATGTGCCCCTATCACAGTATAATGCTGCTTTATGTGTCCTCATCACAGTATAAGGCTGCTTTATGTGCCCCTATCACAGTATAATGCTGCTTTATGTATCCCCATCACAGTATAATGCTGCTTTATGTATCCCCATCACAATATAATGCTGCTTTATATGCCCTATCACAGTATAATGCTGCTTTATGTGTCCTCATCACAGTATAAGGCTGCTTTATGTGCCCCTATCACAGTATAATGCTGCTTTATGTGCCTCTATCACAGTATAATGCTGCTTTATGTACCCCATCACAGTATAATGCTGCTTTATGTGCCCCCATCACAGTATAATGCTGCTTTATGTGTCCTCATCACAGTATAATGCTGCTTTATGTGCCCCCATCACAGTATAATGCTGCTTTATGTGCCCCCATCACAGTATAATGCTGCTTTATGTACCCCTATCACAGTATAATGCTGCTTTATGTGTCCTCATCACAGTATAATGCTGCTTTATGTGCCCCTATCAAAGTATAATGCTGCTTTATGTATCCCTATCACAGTATAATGCTGCTTTATGTGCCCCCATCACAGTATAATACTGCTTTATGTGCCCTCATCACAGTATAATGCTGCTTTATGTGTCCTCATCACAGTATAATGCTGCTTTATGTGCCCCTATCACAGTATAATGCTGCTTTATGTGTCCTCATCACAATATAATGCTGCTTGATGTGCCCCTATCACATTATAATGCTGCTTTATGTGCCCCTATCACAGTATAATGCTGCTTTATGTGCCCCCATCATAGTATAATGCTGCGTTATGTGCCCCTATCACAGTATAATGCTGCTTTATGTGCCCCTATCACAGTATAATGCTGCTTTATGTGCCCCTATCACAGTATAATGCTGCTTTATGTGCCCCTATCACAGTATAAGGCTGCTTTATGTGCCCTCATCACAGTATAATGCTGCTTTATGTGCCCCAACACAGTATAATGCTGCGTTATGTGCCCCAACACAGTATATTGCTGTGTTATGTGCCCCAACACAGTATAATACTGCTTTATGTGCCCCTCTCACAGTATAATGCTGCTTTATGTGCCCCAACACAGTACAATTCTGCTTTGTGTGCCCCCAACACAGAATGATGCTTCCTTATGTGCCCCAACACAATATGGTGACCCCTTATGTGCCTCCACATACAGTATAATTCCTCATGTGGCCCCCACAAAGTATAAAGCCCCCTTATGTGCGCCTCACACAGATGATGATGCCTTATGAGCCCCAACACAGAACAATGCCCCCTTATGTGCCCACAACACAATATGGTGCCCCTTATATGCTCCCAGGTTAATATGGTGCCCTCTTATGTGGTCCCAACACAATATGGTGCCCATTTAGTGTCTCTGAAATAAATACTCACCTAGCCCACATTTGCATGACAATAAAAGTAGATCTCTCAGTGCTGTTCTGCTCCGGCTAGACGCAGCAGGCTCTATGCTGTAATTTCAGCATAATTTCAGCATTCAGCAGCCTGTGGTGCAGAATAAATTGTGGAGGTGATAGTTTCCTGTGTTTCCCCGAAAATAAGCCCTACCCCGATAATAAGCCCTAGCTCTATTTTTAAGGGTTTTAAATATAAGCCTGTGGCGAAACCAACCTCGCCACTGGGTTTTGGAGAGGCCTGGCTGCTGGCCTCTTGCCCCAGGATTATGGGCCATATACTAACTTTTAAACCCCTGAACCTATTCAAGTGAATTTTGGATAGGTTTGTCCCCAAGTTATACTGTTTAAATTAATGTAAGTTATATGTATGGCCAATGTAAACTCACAAAGTTGTAACAATTTATAATAAGTGTAACTTGTCAGCTTGGGAGGAAAATGCTGGGTGTGTTTCTATTGTGCCATTGTCCCATTGTCTGTTTAAAGGGTGATGTCTGTCCTGTTGTCTGCACATGTGTATTGGTGACTTCTCTTTGTCTTGAGAGATAATTGGATTACGCCTCGGGTGTCTCCAGGGCAGAGAGGAGGAAACCATGATGCATTGTGGGGATGTATTGTCTCTGTGTATCCTACAGTGCTGCATATCTGTCCTATGTCACAGTCTTCATTCTGGTCCCCTAGGGGCGTGTACACCAGATGGGCTTGGTTGTTTTATACCTCCCTGTGGGCGGACCTGTAATTGCAACAACTGTAATAAAAACCAGG
The DNA here is from genome assembly GCF_905171765.1 of Bufo bufo. Lineage (NCBI taxonomy): Eukaryota > Metazoa > Chordata > Amphibia > Anura > Bufonidae > Bufo > Bufo bufo. The sequence goes on along the minus strand of NC_053390.1, from coordinate 449,305,370 downwards.
CTGGGTGTGCCAGCACCTCAGACCACTGCTTGACCCTCAACACGGAGCCTTGTCTCGTTATTGGGGGGATCCGCTGTATGCTATCAGAGACTGATTGCCAGGAGTGTAAGCTGATTCCTGTTCGTCTGCTAGCAGCTATTCGTGAGGTTCCAGTTTGGAGTGCTATTTTGTATCCAGTTCGGGAGTTGGGTGTTCTGCAGTAGCTGGGCCTGTCTCTCAGAAAGGGGCTTATCGCCTAAACGGATTTTAACCCCTTGTCTGCTGAAACGGTCCGTTACAAAGCCCTACTCCAAAAATAAGCCCTAGACCTATTTTGAAGGGTTTTAAAATATAAGCCCTACTCCAAAAATAAGCCCTAGATACAGCCGTATTATTTTTTTATATAAGGGAAGGTGGGTGAAATGTGCGGGGCTGCAGCAGCTCAGGAGCGCTAACTAATGAAGCGGCCATGAAACAGTAGGAGGGCAGGCAGCGCAGGCTTCAGTGAATTAGCCTTCAGTGAAGCCACCAGCCCGCACATACATCGCGGCACTAAGCAGCACCTGACAGGCGGGCTGGCGGCTTCACTAAATGCTAAATTATGCCGGCTTCCCTTCACTTTCACATTGGGCGGGCTGGTGGCTTCTCTGTATGCCCTGTACTGCCGCCAGCCCGCATGTTCTTACTTAAATGAAGGAGGCAGCAGGAGGATCTCCTTCTCCTCTCTGCTGCCTGGAGGAGCTCCCTACATCTCTCCCGTGCCGTATCTGCTCTCACTGGTACCGTAGATTGTAGCCTAGGTCCCTTCGGTAAGGACAGCTCAGGGGCAATATACGGTACCAGAATGAAAAATGTGTCGCAAATATGACTATAACCCCCCTCATCCATAGGAATGCACCCATGTACTGCAGTATGTGGGTGCATTTCTATGGATGAGGGGAGTTATAGTCATATTTAATATAAACACTGTCCAGGGACTGTTCTGTAATTGGCATGTGTCTATATAAAATATGTTCTCGGAGCCAAAATAAGCCCTACCCCAATAATAAGCCCTTACCCATTTCTCGGTGAAAAAAAATAAATAAGACACTGTCTTATTTTCGGGAAAACACGGATAGTATTCAACTGTATCTGCTTCCTGAGGACACTGATGTAGTTGAAAATGATGCCACTGCCAGGGGGCCTATTACAGATGCACTGTTTGCCCTATGTTTAAAGCAACCCTGCAACAGTTGGTTCCATGCATTTCTGCAGTTTGCCTGGTTGGTGAAGACTGCCACTGTTTTTGTGGTAGATTCAGCTCTAATTGTTTTTAGGTAACTTGCTTGGTAAAACTGAATTCAAACATGGCTTAAGAAGAATCTTTCATTTCACTTTATTCATTAATGAAATACGCCCTACTGTGATTTGAGAGCTCCTTCTCTTGGTAAGATACAACCCTTTTGTCACATGGTATGCAAAAGATCAACTGTTTTCTAAAATGTTACATTTGCTTGATTGTGCTTGTGCACAGGGTCGTGCACAGGCAGAGTGAAATAAATGGCCATGACATTACAAGGCGAGTGTAAAAGGTCTGGTATTTGCATGCTATGTAAGAAAAGGCTTGAAGTCAAAATGTTCCCGAGTCCTAGAATTAATGAACAAATCAAGTGACCGACACCATGACAGCTCAATATATTTCTTAGGGCTCATGCACACAGCCGTGTTTTGCGGTCTGCAACTCACAGATCCACAAAACACAGATGGCTCAGTGCATGCCACTTTATTTTGTCACTTTTGTAGAAAAGTCCTATCCTTGTCCGCAAAATAGACAAGAATAGGACATGTTCTATGTTTTTTGCAGGGCCGTCTAATGGAATAACGGATGGGATGCAGGTAGCACACAGTGTGCTGTCCACATCTTCTGTGGCCCTATTGAAATGAATGGGTCCACATCAAATCTGCAAAACCGAAACTATGGCCATGTGCATGAGCCGTTATTAACAGAATACTTATAAATTCCCTGCATCCCATCCACAGACTAGGTGTTTCATTTTGTCAGGTAGAATATGCCTTTATGCTTTTTTTGCCTTACCACATTCTAACAATCAATTTTTTTTTTATTTTTTTTTATCAAATGTGTTTATTCTACATTTTTACCAGGTAAACGGAAATAACCAGGAAGAACAAACAAGTAGAAGGCGCTAATAGCATTAGTATGGACAAATAAAGGTGGACCACAAAGGCTTAGCTTTCAGAATTGTGCCGTGGTAGTCCCAGTGCTGCTGTATTTCTTCTAAATGAAAGATGCAGACAAAGACCAAATCCCACAGGAAGTTATCATTACTGGGCACATGTATAGGTGTAGATTAGAGGCGACAATAGTAGTGAATACTCAACATAACAACTAGACACAATCCAGGTACAAAATTCCAGATAAACCTTAGCAGATCAGGAACCAACTTTAATCTTTATCAAAGAGTACTGATCATACAATGGGAGGAATGCATCAAGATGTAACGTTTTGAAGTCAGTTTTGATTTCACTTCCAGTTGGTGAAATGTACAACAAATTTATTAAAAGTCACACAATGGAGGATACATTTGGTGCATCTTTATACTGTCACGGTACCTTCTGTGACAGAGGTTAGAAGATCAGAGAGACTAACTGCACATGAGGTTAGCTGACAGTCTCTTGATTCTCAGTGTTGTGGTTTGGTAATGACCACACCTCTTGCCAGGTGCAGCCTGTGGTCATTACTGCTTTCCCTACTTAGTTTGGGCTCACCCTTCATACCATGCGGTTGATATTCTCTGCTTGGGTTTGGACAAGTTGGTGTGTGGACCTTACCTGTGTTCCTGCTCATCCATTTTCTATAAGATAAGTTGTACTGCTCTTTGTATTTGGTTGTTCTCCTGTTCTTGTTGTTACTAGGCCTCAGGGAGATGCTGGTTCGTTCACCTGGGAAGGAACCAGTAGTCTCATTCCCTGCCACTACCTAGGGCATTTCAGGGCTCCTAGGGTCTAGGTTCTGCCGTATGTATTTTCCCACCTTCAGGGTCTATACATACTGACAGGAGTCAGGGCCAGGTTTAGGGGCTGCCTAGGAGGTGACCTTTTCCCTCTCACTAGCCTTAAAGCTTAGTTCTGTGTCCCTCCCCTCGCCTGTATTCTTGACATATACTTTCTAAAAATTCTACTCTATTTTACCTACACCACCCTCATAGCTGGTGTACTTTTATGATTTATCTTAAAGGTTGTAAATGGCTAAAGGTCACAATTTTTGGTGCAAACTAGCACTTGCACCAAAAACTGTGCATCTACGTGAATACAAATAGATACCCAGGTGAACTCTATCTTAGCTGAATGCAATTACAAGGGAGTTGGTAGGTAACAAAGGGATGGTTGCTGACCATGCACATGCTTAATACTATCTGGATGTCTGACATGCACTGTATTCTCAACACTCTTAAATAAAGATTCAAGTTGCTGCTCCACTGTAGTCTGTCTCAAATTTTGGATGGTGTTCAATAAGCATCCAGACTTGACTCCTCAGATCTACACGTTTTGACCCAGTAGGAGGACATTGGTTTAAAAAAAAAATAGTATATATATATATATATATATATATATATATATATAGTGCTGCGTTGATTTTCTATGAATATATATACACTGCTCAAAAAAATAAAGGGAACACAAAAATAACACATCCTAGATCTGAATTAATTAAATATTCTTCTGAAATACTTTGTTCTTTACATAGTTGAATGTGCTGACAACAAAATCACACAAAAATAAAAAAATGGAAATCAAATTTTTCAACCCATGGAGGTCTGGATTTGGAGTCACACTCAAAATTAAAGTGGAAAAACACACTACAGGCTGATCCAACTTTGATGTAATGTCCTTAAAACAAGTCAAAATGAGGCTCAGTAGTGTGTGTGGCCTCCACGTGCCTGTATGACCTCCCTACAATGCCTGTGCAAGCTCCTGATGAGGTGGCGGACGGTCTCCTGAGGGATCTCCTCCCAGACCTGGACTAAAGCATCTGCCAACTCCTGGACAGTCTGTGGTGCAACGTGACGTTGGTGGATAGAGCGAGACATGATGTCCCAGATGTGCTCAATTGGATTCAGGTCTGGGGAACGGGCGGGCCAGTCCATAGCATCAATGCCTTCGTCTTGCAGGAACTGCTGACACACTTCAGCCACATGAGGTCTAGCATTGTCTTGCATTAGGAGGAACCCAGGGCCAACCGCACCAGCATATGGTCTCACAAGGGGTCTGAGGATCTCATCTCGGTACCTAATGGCAGTCAGGCTACCTCTGGCGAGCACATGGAGGGCTGTGCGGCCCTCCAAAGAAATGCCACCCCACACCATTACTGACACAATGCCAAACCGGTCATGCTGGAGGATGTTGCAGGCAGCAGAACGTTCTCCACGGCGTCTCCAGACTCTGTCACGTCTGTCACATGTGCTCAGTGTGAACCTGTCTTCATCTGTGAAGAGCACAGGGCGCCAGTGGCGAATTTTCCAATCTTGGTGTTCTCTGGCAAATGCCAAACGTCCTGCACAGTGTTGGGCTGTAAGCACAACCCCCACCTGTGGACGTCGGGCCCTCATATCACCCTCATGGAGTCTGTTTCTGACCGTTTGAGCAGACACATGCACATTTGTGGCCTGCTGGAGGTCATTTTGCAGGGCTCTGGCAGTGCTCCTCCTGTTCCTCCTTGCACAAAGGCTGAGGTAGCGGTCCTGCTGCTGGGTTGTTGCCCTCCTATGGCCTCCTCCACATCTCCTGATGTACTGGCCTGTCTCCTGGTAGCGCCTCCATGCTCTGGACACTACGCTGACAGACACAGCAAACCTTCTTGCCACAGCTCACATTGATGTGCCATCCTGGATAAGCTGCACTACCTGAGCCACTTGTGTGGGTTGTAGACTCCGTCTCATGCTACCACTAGAGTGAAAGCACCGCCTGCATTCAAAAGTGACCAAAACATCAGCCAGGAAGCATAGGAACTGAGAAGTGGTCTGTGGTTACCACCTGCAGAACCACTCCTTTATTGGGGGTGTTTTGCTAATTGCCTATAATTTCCACCTGTTGTCTATCCCATTTGCACAACAGCATGTGAAATTGATTGTCACTCAGTGTTGCTTCCTAAGTGGACAGTTTTATTTCACAGAAGTGTGATTGACTTGGAGTTACATTGTGTTGTTTAAGTGTTCCCTTTATTTTTTTGAGCAGTGTATATATATATATATATATATATATATATATATATATATATATGTGGCGAAACCAACCTCGCCACTGGGTTTTGGAGAGGCCTGGCTGCTGGCCTCTTGCCCCAGGATTATGGGCCATATACTAACTTTTAAACCCCTGAACCTATTCAAGTGAATTTTGGATAGGTTTGTCCCCAAGTTATACTGTTTAAATTGATGTAAGTTATATGTATGGCCAATGTAAACTCACAAAGTTGTAACAATTTATAATAAGTGTAACTTGTCAGCTTGGGAGGAAAATGCTGGGTGTGTTTCTATTGTGCCATTGTCCCATTGTGTGTTTAAAGGGTGATGTCTGTCCTGTTGTCTGCGCATGTGTATTGGTGACTTCTCTTTGTCTTGAGAGATAATTGGATTACGCCTCGGTTGTCTCCGGGACAGAGAGGAGGAAACCATGATGCATTGTGGGGATGTATTGTCTCTGTGTATCCTACAGTGCTGCATATCTGTCCTATGTCACAAGTCTTCTTTCTGGTCCCCTAGGGGCGTGTACTTACATTGTATGTGTTGTAACATATTGATTGGCTGTATTTCAAACCCCTGTGGGCGGACCTGTATTGCAACAACTGTAATAAAAACCAGGCTGGGTGTGCCAGCACCTCAGACCACTGCTTGACCCTCAACACGGAGCCTTGTCTCGTTATTGGGGGGATTCGCTGTATGCTGTTAGAAGACCGATTGCCAGAAGTGTAAGCTGATCCCTGTTCGTCTGCTAGCAGCTATTCGTGAGGTTCCAGTTTGGAGTGCTATTTTGTATCCAGTTCGGGGGTTTGGTGTCCTGCAGTAGCTGTGCCTGTCTCTCAGAAAGGGGCATATCGCCTAAACGGATTTTAACCCCTTGTCTGCTGAAAGGGACTGTTACATTGGTGGCAAGCAGCGGGATCGTTCCTACAGCCAGAAGGACAGCTTCAGGGGACACCATTTCTTTGGATTCAACAATTTAAAGGCAACGCATGTCCCAGTACAGCGAACCTAAAAGCAACAGGATGAAACCAGCAGTGTTATACGAGGAGGAGGACCTGGATGGCCGGGATGCATTAAGGAAAGGCATCTGGTACCAGGCCCTGGATAATGTACAATACCAGCGGGGTGAGAGTCTCCCCAGTGAAGAGCAGCGGTTGCAGAAGCAAGTGGCCCTGCGGATGCCCTTCCTGGGAGAGCAGCCCCTGGAGGAATGGGTGAAGGATCTAGAGCACCGGGTATGGCAGGAGCTATGGCTGGAGGATGCCTACCAGGCGCTTTGGTGGTATATGGCACAGTATATACACTGGACAGCCGAACATGACAAGCCAGAGGGAGAGGCGTTTGATGGTCCTGGCTTGTTATGGGAGTCCTTTGCAGAGCCTGACTTCAGGAGCCCTGCACAGTCCAGACTTCAGGACATTTTCTATGAGAGGGAGGCTAGGCATGAGTGGGATGACCCCCATGAGGTAGAGCAAGACCTGGCTCACCTAGCAACCCTGGAGTGGGAACTGGAGCAGGACTACCGAGATCTCTTCCACTCCATTGAGAAGGCTCAGCAGGACGGTAAGGTGACAGACCCAGATCCAGACCCATTCAGCTGGGCAGATATTGTAGAGTGTTACTGGGAAGGACCCCAGGTGGCCGGTAGAGATGGGACCGAGGTCTCTCCACCGGTCCTGGAGGGAATTGGGAGCCCAGTCTCCATTCCCCAGCGGCAGTGTGAAGTGCAGGGAGAGGAGAGCAGCGTCCTCCCTCCCCAGCGGCAGGCTGAGTTACAGGGGGCAGAGGTAGTTGTTCCTGCCCCCCAGCAGCAGAGTGATATGCCGGGAAGGCAGTGTGAAATGCAGGGAGAGGAGAGCAGCGTCCTCCCTCCCCAGCGGCAGGCTGAGTTACAGGGAGCAGAGGTAGTTGTCCCTGCCCCCCAGCAGCAGAGTGATATGCTCGGAAGGCAGTGTGAAATGCAGGGAGAGGAGAGCAGCGTCCTCCCGCCCCAGCGGCAGGCTGAGTTACAGGGGGCAGAGGTAGTTGTCCCTGCCCCCCAGCAGCAGAGTGATATGCCGGGAAGGCAGTGTGAAGTGCAGGGAGAGGAGAGCAGCGTCCTCCCTCCCCAGCGGCAGGCTGAGTTACAGGGGGCAGAGGTAGTTGTTCCTGCCCCCCAGCAGCAGAGTGATTTTTTGGGAATTGGGAGCCCAGTCTCCATTCCCCAGCGGCAGAGTGTCCAGGAGGGAATAGAGAGCCCAGTCTCCTTACCCCAGTAGCAGGACACTGTATTGGGAGCGGAGACGGTCGGTCGCCCTCCCCAGCGGCTGGAAGTATGTATGGGAGAGGAGCTCGTTACCCCCTCTCCCCAGCGGCAGCTTAACGCACCAGGGGGAGACAGTAACCCCCACAACAGTGCAGATGGGACCGTGGTCTCTGCACCTACAGCACAGGGGGTAGAGACAGTCGGTCTCCCCCTCCAACAACCAGACTCTAAGCCAGGGAGCAACACAGAGACCGGGAGTACCAGCTTCCAACATAACCTTGGTGGACTCACTGGACAGAGACAGGCTACCAAATGCAACAGGTCCAGTATTGGGTTATGGGTGGGCTGCCAGACTAACTCAGGTACCGACCGGCGTGAGGTCAGGTATCTGGTTAGTCTTCCCTGGGGGGGGGGAGATGTGTGGCGAAACCAACCTCGCCACTGGGTTTTGGAGAGGCCTGGCTGCTGGCCTCTTGCCCCAGGATTATGGGCCATATACTAACTTTTAAACCCCTGAACCTATTCAAGTGAATTTTGGATAGGTTTGTCCCCAAGTTATACTGTTTAAATTGATGTAAGTTATATGTATGGCCAATGTAAACTCACAAAGTTGTAACAATTTATAATAAGTGTAACTTGTCAGCTTGGGAGGAAAATGCTGGGTGTGTTTCTATTGTGCCATTGTCCCATTGTGTGTTTAAAGGGTGATGTCTGTCCTGTTGTCTGTGCATGTGTATTGGTGACTTCTCTTTGTCTTGAGAGATAATTGGATTACGCCTCGGTTGTCTCCGGGACAGAGAGGAGGAAACCATGATGCATTGTGGGGATGTATTGTCTCTGTGTATCCTACAGTGCTGCATATCTGTCCTATGTCACAAGTCTTCCTTCTGGTCCCCTAGGGGCGTGTACTTACATTGTATGTGTTGTAACATATTGATTGGCTGTATTTCAAACCCCTGTGGGCGGACCTGTATTTGCAACAACTGTAATAAAAACCAGGCTGGGTGTGCCAGCACCTCAGACCACTGCTTGACCCTCAACATGGAGCCTTGTCTCGTTATTGGGGGGATTCGCTGTATGCTGTTAGAAGACCGATTGCCAGAAGTGTAAGCTGATCCCTGTTCGTCTGCTAGCAGCTATTCGTGAGGTTCCAGTTTGGAGTGCTATTTTGTATCCAGTTCGGGAGGTTGGTGTATCCTGCAGTAGCTGTGCCTGTCTCTCAGAAAGGGGCATATCGCCTAAACGGATTTTAACCCCTTGTCTGCTGAAACGGTCGGTTACAATATACAGTGGGGGAAATAATTATTTGACCCCTCACTGATTTTGTAAGTTTGTCCAATGACAAAGAAATGAAAAGTCTCAGAACAGTATCATTTCAATGGTAGATTTATTGTAACAGTGGCAGATAGCACATCAAAAGGAAAATCGAAAAAATAACTTTAAATAAAAGATAGCAACTGATTTGCATTTCATTGAGTGAAATAAGTATTTGAACCCTCTAACAAAAAAAGACTTAATACTTGGTGGAAAAACCCTTGTTTGCAAGCACAGAGGTCAAACGTTTCTTGTAATTGATGACCAAGTTTGCGCACATTTTAGGAGGAATGTTGGTCCACTCCTCTTTGCAGATCATCTCTAAATCCCTAAGGTTTCGAGGCTGTCTCTGTGCAACTCTGAGCTTGAGCTCCCTCCATAGGTTTTCGATTGGATTAAGGTCCGGAGACTGACTAGGCCACTCCATGACCTTAATGTGCTTCTTCTTGAGCCACTCCTTTGTTGCCTTTGCTGTATGTTTTGGGTCATTGTCGTGCTGGAACACCCATCCACGACCCATTTTCAGTTTCCTGGCAGAGGGAAGGAGGTTGTCGCTCAGGATTTCACGATACATGGCTCCGTCCATTTTCCCGTTTATGCGAATAAGTTGTCCTGTGCCCTTAGCAGAAAAACACCCCCAAAGCAAAATGTTTCCACCCCCATGCTTGACGGTGGGGACGGTGTTTTGGGGGTCATAGGCAGCATTTTTCTTCCTCCAAACACAGCGAGTTGAGTTAATGCCAAAGAGCTCTATTTTGGTCTCATCAGACCACAGCACCTTCTCCCAGTCACTCTCTGAATCATTCAGGTGTTCATTGGCAAACTTCAGACGGGCCTGCACATGTGCCTTCCTGAGCAGGGGGACCTTGCGAGCCCTGCAGGATTTTAATCCATTGAGGTGTAATGTGTTTCCAATGGTTTTCTTGGTGACTGTGGTCCCTGCTAATTTGAGGTCATTAACTAACTCCTCCCGTGTAGTTCTAGGATGCTTTTTCACCTTTCTCAGAACCATTGACACCCCACGAGGTGAGATCTTGCGTGGAGCCCCAGAGCGAGGTCGATTGATGGTCATTTTGTGCTCCTTCCATTTTCGAACAATCGCACCAACAGTTGTCACCTTCTCTCCCAGCTTCTTGCTAATGGTTTTGTAGCCCATTCCAGCCTTGTGCAGGTCTACAATTTTGTCTCTGACATCCTTGGACAGCTCTTTGGTCTTTCCCATGTTGGAGAGTTTGGAGTCTGCTTGATTGATTGATTCTGTGGACAGGTGTCTTTTATACAGGTGACTAGTTAAGACAGGTGTCCTTAATGAGGGTGACTAATTGAGTAGAAGTGTCTAACCACTCTGTGGGAGCCAGAACTCTTAATGGTTGGTAGGGGTTCAAATACTTATTTCACTCAATGAAATGCAAATCAGTTGCTATCTTTTATTTAAAGTTATTTTTTCGATTTTCCTTTTGATGTGCTATCTGCCACTGTTACAATAAACCTACCATTGAAATGATACTGTTCTGAGACTTTTCATTTCTTTGTCATTGGACAAACTTACAAAATCAGCGAGGGGTCAAATAATTATTTCCCCCACTGTATATATATATATATATAGGGATCTGCTTTGGTAGGCAGGGTAAGAGGACACAATACAGAGGCAAGACCACGGTTGAAAAGCAAAAGTTTAGTGTTTATTCACACAAAAAGGCAGAAAAGAAAAAAATATACTTTGCAGGGTCCTGGTATTAATTCACACAGCAAGAGTCCTGGTGTTAATTCACACAGCAAGAGTCCACAGAACAAAACATGTCACCTGGCAGTCCACAGCAGGCTTTAGGGCGCCTGACTCCCAGCAGCCGGCTCTCATGCGGCTCTCTGCCTTGCAGCATGGCGGAACTACTCAGCTCCCAAACATAGAGCTTCCACAGCTCCACTATCACGTGGAGGATCATTCCACAGCCAGCTGAGCTGCTGGCTGGGTTTTTAAATCCCAGCCCAAAACCTGGCCTGGAACATGGGGAAAAGCCACCCACCCTGCTCTTTGGCTGCTCCCAATAAGAACCGGCCCATATCGGCTTTACAGCCACACTAAGCAAAAACAGTGTCAGCGAGCACTAGCTGCCACTGACACACAAAATTATCGGTTCCTATCTCACCGAGGCCAGGAACCTTGGTGACACGTACCTTCGTCAATGACGGACCCTTGCGCCTTCCTACATACCTCCCCCTTTGTTCAACCATGAGGGGGTGAACACACACCAGACAGTGTACTCGGGACAGGGCATCCGCGTTTCCCTGTAACCGGCCTCCCTGTGTTCTACTGTAAACTTAAAGTTTTGTAGAGACAAGAACCACCTCGTGACCCGAGCATTCCTCTCTTTGGCCTGGCTCATCCACTTGAGAGGTGAGTGATAGATCACCAGATGGAACTTCCTCCCCAACAGATAATAGCGGAGAGACTCGAGTGCCCACTTGATGGCCAGGCACTCTCTACACTATACTGTACCAGGTCTCCGATGGAGTGAGCTTACGGCTGAGGAAGACAACGGGATGCTCCTCCCTGTTGACTTTCTGAGACAGTACCGCACTGAAGCCTACTTCGGAGACATCAGTCTGTACCACAAATTCCCTCTTGATGTCGGGCGTCACCAAAACAGGGGACCCACACAGGGCCGACTTCAAAGCGGAGAAAGACTCTTCCGCCTGGTCATTCCAGCGGAATATCACGGACTTCCATCCTTTTAAGAGCCCTGTCAACAGAGCCGCTAAAGTGGCAAAATGGGGGACAAACCTCATGTAATAGCCCACCATTCCCAGGAATAACTTTACTTGTCTAGAGGTGGCAGGTCAGGGCCAATTCCGTATCACCTCTATTTTGCTTGCTTGAGGTTTGATGACTCCACGCCCAATGACATACCCAAGGTATTTAGTCTCCTTTAACCCTATCGCACATTTCTTTGGGTTAGCTGTTAGTCCCGCCTTTCGAAGGGAGTCCACTACAGCCTGTACTTTTGGCAGGTGACTTTCCCAGTCGGTACTGTGAATGATAATATCGTCCAGGTAAGCTGAGGCATGCCACCGATGTGGACGAAGTACAATATCCATTAGACGTTGGAAAGTGGCGGGGGGCGCCATGCAGGCCAAAGGGTAACACCTTATATTGGTACAGCCCCTCTGGTGTAACGACGGCAGTTTTTTCTTTGGCAGCCTCCGTCAAGGGTACCTGCCAGTACCCTTTGGTGAGGTCCAAAACAGAAAAATACCTGGCTTGGCCTAACCTCTCAATAAGTTCATCTTCCTGAGGCATGGGATATGCATCGAACTTAGAGATTCTGTTTAATTTCTGAAAATCGTTGCAAAATCTTAACGTCCTGTCTAGCTTGGGAATTAAGACTATAGGACTGGCCCACTCACTTTTAGACTCCTCAATGACGTCAAGCCGCAACACGAGCTGCACTTCCTCCGAGATGGCTTTTCGCTGAGCCTCGGGTACCCGGTATGGCTTTAACCAGACTGCGTCCAGGGAGGTCTGAGAGCACATCCGTGTTCCGACTAACAAACTGCCTGGTTTCCTGAGCCTGTTTAGAGGAGAGGTTGTCAGCAATTTGTATTGTGGCAACTGCTTCCTTTGCATCAGACAGAGGAGCCGGAACCTCGTGCCCTAGAAAGCCCGGCCGCGGGCTGTCTTCCATACAGGTTTCCCTATCCTTCCAAGGTTTTAGTAAATTAATATGGTAAACCTGCTCCGGCTTTTGCCTCCCCGGCTGCTGTACCTTGTAATTTACCTCTCCAGTTTTTTCACGTACCTCGTAGGGCCCCTGCCACCTGGCAAGGAACTTACTGTCCACGGTCGTCACCAGAACCAAAACCTGATCACCCGGGTTAAAGATCCGGACCCGAGTCTGCCGATTATAGATCCGACTCTGGGCTCGCTGAGCGGCCTCCATATGCTCCCTGACAAGAGGCAAAATGGTCTCTATCCGCTGTTGCATCTTGGTAACATATTCAAGGACGCTTTTATGCGGAGTGGGTTGTTGTTCCCACGCCTCTTTGGCTAGTCCAACAAACCACGAGGATGTCTGCCATATAGCAATTTGAAGGGCGAGAACCCAGTAGAGGCCTGGGGCACCTCTCACACTGCGAACATGAGATAGGGCAGAAGAAGGTCCCGATCCTTTCCATCTTTGGACACCACCCTTTTTAACATGGTTTTTAGAGTTTTGTTAAACCTTTCAACCAGTCCGTTCGTTTGTGGATGGTACACGGACGTCTGTATCTGTTTAATACGCAGCAACTTACAGAGTTCCCTCATGACCTTAGACATAAAAGGGGTCCCCTGGTCAGTCAGGTCCTCTTTAGGTAGCCCCACTCGGGAGAACATTTCCATGAGCTCTTTAGCTATAAGTTTCGCCGATGTATGTCGCAGTGGCACTGCCTCCGGGTACCGAGTGGCGTAATCAAGGACAACCAAGATGTGTTGGTGTCCCCTAGCGGACTTCAGTACTGGGCCTACTAGGTCCATAGCGATTTGCTTAAACGGTACCTCGATGATCAGGAGAGGTACCAAGGGACTGCGAAAAAGGTGCTGGGGGCTAGTTGCCTGGCAGGTCGGGCAAGACTTACAGAACTCGTCCACCTCTTTAAACACACTGGGCCAGTAAAACCATTGTAGTATCCAGTCCTGTGTTTTCTGCATTCCCAGATGACCCCTGAGAACATGCTGGTGGGCCAATTCTAACACGTGTTTGCGATAAACCTGGGGCACCACCAACTGTTCAATGGATTCACCTCGCAGCTGATTTACCCGATACAACATATCCTAATGAACCACAAAACGGGGGAACACCGACTCTGCCCCTGGTTGTTCACCATCTATTATTAGTACATTTCCCCAGGCTCGGGATAAGGTTGGATCCCGGTGTTGTGCAGTACCAAAATTATCCTCGGAGACATTTAGGTCTGCCAGCTCAGGCCCCGGTGGCAAGTCCTCCATGTCTCCTACCATTACACTTAGCAGGGTTGTTTCCCCCTCTTCCACCAAAGTAGTGGTCACCCCTACCGCTGGCCCTTCGGACTCAGGTTCCCAGGGTTCTGGTCTCCCCCCTGAGCCGGGCCACTCTGCTAGGGTATCCCCTGTCTCATGGGTATCAGTCACTCTCGTAACCAGCCACAGTGCCGGGAAGCCTCTCCCATTATAAGTTCATAGTGTAGGCTGGTTGCGACAGCCACCTCGTGGGTCCACCTGCCGGAAACGGTGGACAGAGAGACCATAGCAGTAGGGTAGTCTTTTAAGTCCCCATGTATACACATGACTCCGACCTGAGTACAACAGAGCCTCTGCTGGAGTGCCTCCCACCTCCACTTGGCACAGGTGATTCAGAGACTCCGGAGCACCCATGGCACACAGTTTCCTTGCATACAATGATTGATGGAAGCCATAGTTCGTGTCCATGGGTTCCCCCTGATGTGGACAGTCAGCTCGAACATGGCCAGGCTCCCGACACCGCCAGCAGATTATGGGAGCGGGGTCCACAGGGGTTACATCCCGGGCGGGTTTGGTGGGCACCAGTCGCCGATCCGGGATTAAGAGTTACCGGATTTGACTGCCCCCTCCCAAAAGAACCCCCCTGCAAGTTCCGGGTCGCCTCATAGCGCTCCACCAAGTCGACCATCTCAAGCACATTACCTCGAGAGACCTGGCCAATCCATTGCTGGAGAGGGGGTGGCAGATCCCTCCAGAACATTTTTTCTAACAACCGGTCCAGCATAGCAGTGGGGCTCAGCACGTCAGGCTGTAGCCACTTTTGAAAAAGGTTGAGCAGGTTATAATACTGGGGTTTCACGGGCTCAGCCAGGTTGAACTCCCACTGATGCACCCGCTGGGCCCGGACCAGCACATTCACCCCCAGTCTTGCCAAAATCTCACCCTTTACCTTTGGGTAGTCGGCCGCTTGATCGTCCGGCAAGTCGAAATACACCCGCTGAGACTCTGATGTCAGGAAAGGAGCGACGGCCTCAGCCCACTGGTCCTGGGGCAGCCTTTCCCTGGCAGACACTTTCTCATACATCGCCAGGTAGGTTTTGATGTCATCTGTGGGTGTCATCTTAGGGATCGCTGCACGGACTGATTTTCCGGACATCGTGGATGCTTGGGGTTGCTCCTTCTGTCTGCAAAGCCATCACGTGTTGTAGCAGCAACTGGTTGGTCTCTTGCTGCTGCTTATTAGCCTCTCGTTGCTGCAGGTTGGTCTCTCGCTGCTGCAGATTAGCCTACATGAGGGCCTTCACAACAGCCTTTATTTTGTCACATGACAGGTTTGAATCTAGCCGGTTTGATAAATGACATACAGCCGTGTGCAAACCAAAAAATATTTTGGCGTTCGCGCCAGCCTCACTGCGCTTGCCCGCTCCAAGCCACCAATTGTAGTGATTTGCTCTGGTAGGCAGGGTAAGCGGACGCAATACAGAGGCAAGACCACAGTTGAAAAGCAAAAGTTCAGTGTTTATTCACACAAAAAGGCAGAAAAGAAAAACAATACTTTGCAGGGTCCTGGTGTTAATTCACACAGCAAGAGTCCTGGTGTTAATTCACACAGCAAGAGTCCACAGAACAAAACATGTCACCTGGCAGACCACAGCAGGCTTTAGGGCGCCTGACTCCCAGCAGGCGGCTCTCATGCGACTCTTAGCCTTGCAGCATGGCAGAACTCCTCAGCTCCCAAACATAGAGCTTCCACAGCTCCACTATCACCTGGAGGATCATTCCACACCCAGCTGAGCTGCTGGCTGGGTTTTTAAATCC
Source organism: Bufo bufo (assembly GCF_905171765.1). Classification (NCBI taxonomy): domain Eukaryota; kingdom Metazoa; phylum Chordata; class Amphibia; order Anura; family Bufonidae; genus Bufo; species Bufo bufo. Next base: position 449,289,802 of record NC_053390.1, on the reverse strand, counting down.
CAGCCCAAAACCTAGCCTGGAAAGTGTGAAACAGCCACCCACCCTGCTCTTTGGCTGCTCCCAATAAGAACCGGCCCGTATCGGCTTTACAGCCACACTAAGTAAAACAGTGTCAGCAAGCACTAGCTGCCACTGACACACAAAATTACCGGTTCCTATCTCACCGAGGCCAGGAACCTCGGTGACACGTACCTTCCATCAATGACGGACCCTTGCGCCTTCCTACAATATATATATATATAAATTTTATGGAATAACCTAGGCAGAGAACATTCACTTATTAATCGCCTGTGACTCACTGTTAGTGTTGCTTCTCTTCATGTACTGAGAAGAACAGGCTAAATAACAATCAATTAGATATAGAGAGCCAACCAGGTGTTGAGGTCAGCACTGTTTGTACGCCGAAATGGCCTAACTGTCAGAAGTACTGTAGGAAGTCTAAGAAAAATAAATGGAATACTTATTATACAATCATTGCCATCATATGGAATGGATATTTAGGCATCACACTGTGTGCCACTTTTAATTAAGCATTGCATTATTATTTGTACACGGGAACTTGAGAGAACATAATATGAGACAGCACAACCAGAAGGTACATTATGTTCGAGCATTCTCCAACCCTGTTTGAATCTAATTGGCAGAAGTACAGGCCCTAAAAGACATCAAGCTACAAGCTATACTAAATGTATTTAGTCAGGTAGAAAAACTATAATATTCTGCGAATGGAAGCCTCAGCATAAGCATCAGCTAAACCCTAATCTTTCCCTTGCGTTATGAATTACTAGTACTACAGTTGTAAACCCACTATAGGATTAATAGGCAGATTGCAGTTAAGAAGATATTTGAAATGTAATATCACTGCCTAAATCAAAAAGAGCCAGGTGTCTACAATCTAGTAAACATAAGGAAAGATTTAAGAAATCACAATTCAAAGAAAAAGGATTCCATCGATATAAACACCATTTATCCAGTGCAATGTGAACTTGCTATGAAATTTTGGAGTTAGATAGAAGAACTGTGACATTCAATTTCTGAATGCTGATTAACAAGTTGCAATGATTCCCAGAATATCTGTGAAATTGACTGAAAAATAAGTGTCAGACATCTGGAAAATAGAACATGGAAACTCGTGAATGACTTTGTCTCCAGCAATTGCACTGGAAAATAGGGATCTATGATCCCTTCAATGAACAGGAAGTGTGCAACTTGGGTCGTGAATAAAGAAACCAAGGCATCAAGTAATTCATTTATTTATTCATTATTTCTTCTAGGGGATATCAACTAAAAGATTTATTTCATCTCCAATAGCTGGGTCATTGCTCCAAAAATGAAATTCTTACATTTATAAAACATCAAAGTTTCTTGTGGCACAAATGTATTATTTCTTGAGTTTTTCCTAGGGACTACTGGAAAACGACAAAATTCTCCTTGAATACAATTACTGCCTATACAATAAAAGTTAGAATACACTTGTATCCTGTGCATTCCACCCTTGTAATTGGATGACATGTCAAAAAACTCAGTATAGCAAGGAATCGGATAATATCTGATAAAATCCAACAAGAATTACATTAGATACAAAAATCACAATCACTCTCTGGAAATGTAACGCACCAACATAACAATAAATCCAACAAAGTTTTACCAAGGTACAGTATATAATGGTAAAAGAAGTTATCAATAGCGGTAATAGATTAATACACAGAAACAGGACATATAAAGTGTAGGACGTTCGGGGCACCCACCATAAAAATGGTGACCTCTAGAGATGAGCGAATTTCATATATTGAAATTCGTTCACACTTCGTTTGTTGGTAAAAGGTGAATTGCGTTATGGATTCCGTTACCACGGACCATAACGCAATTCTATGACGGAATGCCTTTAGAGGCATTCCGTCATTTATTCCGTCATAATAAATATCTATGGGCTGCAAAACTGATCCGTTCAGTTTCCATTATGCATATACTGTATTCTGTGCGTGGAGGAGCTGTGCATATACTGTATACTGTGGGTGGAAGAGATGTGAAAATATACTGTATACTGTGGGTGGAGGAGCTGCGCATATATACTGTGGGTGGAGGAGATGTGCATATAGGACTGTGGATGGAGGAGCTGAGCATATAGACTGTGGGTGAAGGAGCGGTGCATATAGACTGTGGGTAGAGGAGCGGTGCATATATACAGTCCTGATCAAAAGTTTAAGACCACTTGAAAAATGGCAAAAAATCATATTTAGCATGGCTGGATCTTAACAAGGTTCCAAGTAGAGCTTCAACATGCAACAAGAAGAAATGGGAGTGAGACAAAACATTTTTTGAGCATTCAATTTAATGAAAACAACGAATAAACTGAAACAGGCTGTTTTTCAGCTGATCAAAAGTTTAGGACCACACCTCCAAAAAAAATATAAACCCCCGAAAACAGAAATCCAACTTCCAAACATGAACTCAGTAATGAGTAGCTCCGCCGTTATTGTTTATCACTTCCAAAATTCGTTTTGGCATGCTTGATGCAAGTGTTTCCATGAGGTGAGTGGGAACATTTCTCCAAGTGGTGAAGACGGCCACACGAAGGCCATCTACTGTCTGGAACTGTTGTCCATTTTTGTAAACTTCCCTTGCCATCCATCCCCAAAGGTTCTCAATTGGATTAAGATCAGGGGAACACGCAGGATGGGCCAAAAGAGTGATGTTATTCTCCTGGAATAAGTCCCTTGTCCTGCGGGCATTGTGTACTGTAGCATTGTCCTGTTGAAAAACCCAGTCGTTACCACACAGACGAGGGCCCTCAGTCATGAGGAATGCTCTCTGCAACATCTGGACATAGCCATTGGCCGTTTGACGCCCCTGCACTTCCTGAAGCTCCATTGTTCCACTGAAGGAAAAAGCACCCCAGACCATTATGGCACCCCCTCCACTGTGGCGCTTAGAAAACATCTCAGGTGGGATCTGCTTGTCATGCCAGTATGTTGGAAGCCATCAGGACCATCAAGGTTACATTTTTTCTCATCAGAGAATAAAACTTTCTTCCACCTTTGAATGTCCCATGTTTGGTGCTCTCTTGCAAAGTCCAAACGAGCAGTTCTGTGGCGTTCAAGGAGACGAGGTCTTTAAAGATGTTTTTTGTTTTTGAAGCCCTTCAGTCTCAGATGCCGTCTGATGGTTATGGGGCTGCAGTCAGGACCAGGAAGGGCCTTAATTTGGGTCGAGGATCGTCCAGTGTCTTGACGCACAGCCAATTGGATCCTCCGGCTCAGTGTTGATAAAAAATTTTGGGGTCTTCCACTTGACTTTTTTGTTCCATAACCCTCAGGATCATTTAAGAAATTCCACCTCAGCTTATGCAGTTCAACAACCCAACCACGTTCAAAAAGGGACAGTTTTTTTTGTCTTTGCCATCACAACGTGTGACTACCTGACAGAAAATGACAATGAATCCACATTTTGCACAGATTTCGCCATTTAAAGGCATGTGGTCCTAAAATTTGGATCAGCTGAAAAACAGCCTGTTTCAGTTTAATCGCTATTTTCAATAATTGAATGCTCAAAAAATGTTTTGTCTCACTCTCATTTCTTCTTGTTGCATGTTGAAGCTCTACTTGGAACCTTGTTAAGATCCAACAATGTAAAATATGATTTTTTGCCAATTTTCAAGTGGTCTTAAACTTTTGATCAGGACTGTACTATGGGGGGAGGAGCGGTGCATATAAACTGGGGGTGGAGGAGCGGTGCATATAGACTGTGGGTGGAGAAACTGTGCATCTAGACTGTGGGTAGATAAGCGGTACATATATACTGCGATTGGAGGAGCTCAGTTTTAAGGGGAGGGGGGTTGGGGTATACATATGCCTTGGGTTCGTTCCCCTGATGTTTTAGGACCCTAGCAACACCCCTGCATGACATTCTCCATGTACCTCACATGGATCCTGAGATTTCCCTATTCATTGCTCCAATTGCAGAATGGCAGTTCCGAGGATGTGTTCTTTCAGTTGCAGTTCTCTTCCCTATTATAGCTCAGGGGGCATGTCCTTTCTGTTGCAGCTCTTTTCCTACTACAATTCAGGGGCGTATCCTTTCTGCTGCAACTTTCTTCCTATCACAGCTCAGGAGAGCGTCCTTTCTGCTGTAGCTCTCTCCCTGTATCTGTCACAGCTTCTAACAGTAGATACAGCTGGTGGCAGTTGAAGCTTGAAACTGAGCTCAGTGGTTATACTAAATTTTAATTACATGCAATTGCAAAAGTATTTAGATCCAGGTGTAGAAAAAGCTGTCACTGTAGCCTCTGTAGAAAAAGCACATATTAGAGGCATATCCTACCATATATGAAACAAGGTTACTATCACTTTCGGGTGTGGGAGGGAAACACCACACCGAACATAGGAGGAAAGGGGTGAGGGAATAAGGCCTGGAAACTAGGGAAAAGAGATGGACACCTCCTAGTAAAAACCCTAATCAAAGTCCTGACTAACTACAAGTATGAGTTCATACACAGGAATACCTAGTGTCCTTACTCACCTATAGGACCCTGGTACTAATGTCAGGACTGAGACAACCTGTTTCTCCAAAAGGAAGGACGAACAGGAGCCTCCCTCAGGCCTTAATACAAATGACAGGGAAATGCAACACACAAAATAACCCAAACAAAATACAAAAGGGAAAGAAAACACTTAACTTCAAGCGGCTATGGCAGCACCAGGAACTCAGCAAAGATCCACACACCAGCAATCCACAACTCAAACAGAAGCTATAAACTGCATAGCACAGCGGGAGAAACAACAATAAATAGAGAAGGTTAAATGACCATAATAGCCACACCTGGGGAAAGAAGGTGTGGCAAGCACCAGAAACAACACAGACGTCATTTGATCCAAACGGAAAACATGTCAGATGAAACCACGTGTTGCCAGTCTCACCGATCTCCTGCCACCTGTCGCAGGAACGTCCGTGACAGTTACCCCACAAATGTCACACTAGCAGCAGGTCACTGGGAAGGCTAGTAACAATGTGGACGGTAATCAGCTCACCTGCTGCCTCTATCCCATGGATTGTCTTCCTTGATGCACAGAAACTTTGGTAAGACAATATAACTTGCGAAAATAAGAAGATGAATCCAGCATCAAAAGTTAACAACGTTGTGAGTTCCTTCATTCAAAATTGCACAGATCCGTACAGTGACAGCATCGCCTCAGTGTTCCTAAAGATCGTCTACGCGTTTCAAACAAACGTGTTCTTAATCAGGCCAGAGATTCCCAGATGGGAGTACTTGTAGAGGTGAGCCTCAACCATTCCTTCCATCTCCAGGTGGTGATTGAAGGTAGTAACTTGTGGCAAAAGTGTTCCAGCAGAGTTGACCCTTATAAAACGTAACCTTTAATCTTAAATAGTTAATACAAGGAACCCACCACGGTGGTTCACCAGTGTGAACTGTGAAGGAAAGATAGTGCTCAGATACAGATAAGATAAATGTAGATATCTACACAGGGTACCCAGCCCTTAGGGCGGTCATGCAAATAGGCGTAACCAGGGCACAGAATGGGGGAGTGTCAGATGTCTCACCTATCCCTGCACTCACCCTGAATAAGACCTCAGCCCAGGGACGTCTCCTGATGGTAGGGACTCCCTGTCCTCGAACCTTGACTAACTGCCCTTATTGTACCCTGCTGCTAACATGCAATAGAGGGGTACCCTGTGATAAGACAGAATCTGTATCACGGGGTCATAGTGTCACCCATGATAAACAGCAACCCATGTAGATTAAGAAGTCAAAAAGGTGCTGGGGTGTGGATCTCACCTTCAGCACCGTAAACAAGCCCCTAACAGGGCACCGAGGGGACTGATACCTCCCTCAGCTTTGTACACTCAGCCAGTATCAGGGGGATAGATTGAAAGTAATTGCCATTGATTACCCCCTGTGTAACACTTACTTAGCTCAAAGCATGAGGTAAAATAAACCAGAAGCCCACAAGGATGAGGGGCCAACAGTCTGCCCGAAGCTGTGAAAAAGATAATAAGTACTTGTAGGAGATCTTCAATAATATGGGGTCACATTTGTTAACCACCCTATCCCTACTGTTATAACTCCCTGTTGTCTGCTGTTTGTTCATTGCGACGGGATGCCCAATCATATGAATATGCTGGGACATACTAGCGCAGATTGCGACTCATTGCGGCAGTGTGGTGAGCAATCTATACCTGAGTCCTGTGCTCCAGTGACTGAGCATGACGCACTAAGAGATATCGTGAACTGGAAGTGACGTCGCCGTTGTCTTAGTGACAAAAATAACAGCAGCTAGCAGCACTGCGTTCCACAGACCGGATATGATGAGCATATGCGTCTTATAGACCGGAAGTGATGTACTCAGCGATACCACGTGACCAGAAGCTAATCATCTGACGTCTAAGCGCGCGCAGATTAAACACCTGAACAGGGGGGTATTTATAGGGATCGTGGTGGCAGCATAGTGTGTGACGATCAGGAGGATCAGGACGGCATTAGAACGCGAGGTTCTGTGAGTACTGGACCTTCACTTGGTATAGCAAGTTTTATTTTATGTCGACATTGCAAGTACTTATTATCTTTTTCACAGCTTCGGGCAGACTGTTGGCCCCTCATCCTTGTGGGCCTCTGGTTTATTTTACCTCATGCTTTGAGCTAAGTAAGTGCTGTACAGGGGGTAACTAATGGAAATTATCTTTAATCTATCCCCCTGATACATATATATTTATTATTTACAGTTGGGACTTATCTGCTGTTCCCCTGGGTCCTGTGTTCACACCAGTATCCTCGTTATCTGGCCGCGGATCCTCCGTTTATATCTGAGTATATCTTACTCATCATGTATTGACAGTTTCTCACCCATTGTTGATTTTATACCCCCTGATGAACCTATGAATAGGGGAAATGCGTCGGGGTTGAGTGTACAAAGCCGAGGGAGGTATCAGTCCCCTCGGTGCCCTGTTAGGGGCTTGTTTATGGTGCTGAAGGTGAGATCCACACCCCAGCACCTTTTTGACCTATTCATCTACATGGGTTGCTGTTTATCACGGGTGACACTATGAACCCGTGATACAGATTCTGTCTTATCACAGGGTACCCCTCTATTGCATGTTAGCAGCAGGGTACAATAAGGGCAGTTAGTCAAGGTTGGAGGACAGGGAGTCCCTACCATCAGGAGACGTCCCTGGGCTGAGGTCTTATTCATGGTAAGTGCAGGGATAGGTGAGACATCTGACACTCCCCATTCTGTGCCCTGGTTACGCCTATTTGCATGACCGCCCTAAGGGCTGGGTACCCTGTGTAGATATCTACATTTATCTTATCTGTATCTGAGCACTATCTTTCCTTCACAGCTCACACTGGTGAACCACCGTGGTGGGTTCCTTGTATTAACTATTTAAGATTAAAGGTTACGTTTTATAAGGGTCAACTCTGCTGGAACACTTTAGATTTTTCTTGACTCTATTATAAGCATTTATAAATTCGCTGGATGTGTATAACTTGTGGCAAATCCCAATCAAAGGAGCCAATGGGAAAATCTGAACCAAACATTGGTGTATGTTAACAAACAGTAAAAGTGTGCAAAACCAAATTCGTGCACTTAAAATGCATAATGTTCAAGGCCTTAGGTCTAAATCAGGGATAACAATACAGAAAAACCAACTTCCCACAGTAAAAGCGGAAAGAATATGTTCCCTAGAAAACCGCATGGTCTGAACAGTAATTCCCAATGTTAAAAGCAAAGCAAAAAATACAGCTAAGGCTACTTTCACACTTGCGTGGTGTCTGCACAGACGGATCCGCTCCTATAATGCAAACGATGGTATCCGTTCAGAACGTATCCGTCTGCATTATATAAAAAAAAAATAATCTAAGTCTAAAAGTTAGTCAGACGGATCCGTCCTGACTTTGCATTGAAAGTCAATGGGGGACGGATCAGTTTGAAATTGCACCATATTGTGTCATCTTCAAACTGATCCGTCCCCATTGACTTACATTGTAAGTCTGGACGGATCCGTTTGGCTCCACACGGCCAGGCGGACACCCGAACGCTGCAAGCTGCGTTCGGGTGTCCGCCTGCTGAGCGGAACGGAGGCCAAACGGTGCCAGACTGAGGCATTCTGAGCAGATCCGCATCCACTCAGAATGCATTGGGGCTGGACAGATGCGTTCGGGGCCGCTTGTGAGACCCTTCAAACGGAACTCACAAGCGGAACCCCGAATGCAAGTGTGAAAGTAGCCTTAGTATGGCAGATCTGTCTTCATAGTTGCTCCTCTGGATAGAATAAACACATATGAACACCAGGAATGGACTCAATCCTAATATAAATACATAAGTTCTTTCTTCAAATTTAGGCCATCTGAATGCCTCTTTTTTAATCGAAGAATCCAGAAGGCTTCCCTCTGTATTAGACGCTTTTGGAAATTGCCCCCTCGGATGGACGGCAAAACTCGCTCGATTCCAAAAGCAGAAAATGTTCGCAAGCTCCTATCATGTACTGAAATAAAGTGCCTGGCTGCATTCAAAATATTGACATACGAAGCATTGGTGACATAGTTCAAATGTTCCAGGATTCTGTTTTTCAATTTTCTTATTCTACTTCCCACATAAAGTAAATCACATTGTGTACATCTGATAACATAAATGACTCCAGTGGTATTGCAATTGATAAGACCTAATGGGAAATGTAGAGTATGTTCAGAATCCTGGAACATTTTGGTGGGCAGGACATAACCGCAGGTCCTGCAGGGATGACTGCCGCACCGTGTGAACCCGGTATACTTTAACCGGGCACTGGCTTCGGTTCTCTGTGGAGTGGAAGCAAATAATGAAGGAGATAAAGAAGATGCTTGGAAGATGCTAGAGTGGGAGACCGTCTAGCTGCCACTCTATAGCCCTCTTGCAGTAGGCCATGTAAAATATCATCTTCATGTAGGATCGAAATACATTCCGATACTACCTGTTTGACCTGCTGGAATTGGTTGCTGTACGTAAGAACCAAGGTAGGCAGATTATTGCCGTCCTTTCCACTCACTACATCATCATCATTCCTACTTTTATTATTGCTCCCGAAAAGTAATGTCTCGCGATTCTTCATCTGCGCTATTCTTTCAGCTCTTTTAATCATCCAATCAGGGTAACCCCTTGCCAGGATGCGTGCAGCGACTATGCGGTACTCAGACATGAACGCTGCATCGTCACTGCAATTTATCCTGACACGTACCATTTCACCCACCGGTATGGACTTGATAGTGTGCATCGGGTGATGGCTGTTCGTCCTCAGGATCGCATTGCCAGCAACTGGCTTATGATAAGTGGATGAATGTAAATTCCGATGGGGGATGCCAGTGAGGGTCAGATCAAGGAAATTAATTGTGAACTTATCCTGTAAATAAGTGAATTTTAAATTATACGGATTGTTACCATACACCAGGGGTGGCCAACCTTACAGACACAAAGAGCCAGAAAAAAAAATCGTATGACTGCCAGGAGCCACAAGCTATCCGTTTACACAAATATGCGTGCACACGACAGTATTACTGCAATTGAGTTATCAAACATTTAAAAGTGCATTTAAACCACCTTTTCTACCTTTAGTGTAGACAGCTTTAGTGAGACTTCTTGCAATCTTTGTTTTTCACAATGTGTTTCAAGATTTCTCAGATGACCGCCCCATGCTCAGATGACCGCCCCATGCTCAGATGACCGCCCCATGCTCAGATGACCGCCCATGCTCACATGACCGCCTTATGCTCAGATGACCGGCTTATGCTGAGATGACCGCCTTATGCTGAGATGACTGCCTTATGCTGAGATGACCGCCTTATTCTCAGATGACCGCCGCATGCTCAGATGACCGCCTTATGCTCAGATGACTGCCCCATGCTCAGATGACCGCCTTATGCTCAGATGACCGCCTTATACTCAGATGACTGCCCTATACTCAGATGACTGCCTTATGCTCAGATGCCCGCTCTATGCTCAGATGACCGCCTTATGCTCAGATGACTGCCTTATACTCAGATGACTGCCTTATGCTCAGATGACCGCCTTATGCTCAGATGACCGCCCTATGCTCAGATGACCGCTCTATGCTCAGATGACCGCTCTATGCTCAGATGACCGCCTTATGCTCAGATGACTGCCCATATGCTCAGATGACCACCCATGCTTAGAAGACCACCCCATGCTCAGATGACCGCCCCATGCTCAGATGACCGCCCATGCTCAGATGACCGCCTTATGCTCAGATGACCGGCTTATGCTGAGATGACCGCCTTATGCTGAGATGACTGCCTTATGCTGAGATGACCGCCTTATTCTCAGATGACCGCCGCATGCTCAGATGACCGCCTTATGCTCAGATGACCGCCCCATGCTCAGATGACCGCCTTATGCTCAGATGACCGCCTTATACTCAGATGACTGCCCTATACTCAGATGACTGCCTTATGCTCAGATGCCCGCTCTATGCTCAGATGACCGCCTTATGCTCAGATGACTGCCTTATACTCAGATGACCGCCTTATACTCAGATGACCGCCTTATGCTCAGATGACCGCCCTATGCTCAGATGACCGCTCTATGCTCATATGACTGCTCTATGCTCAGATGACCGCCTTATGCTCAGATGACTGCCCATATGCTCAGATGACCACCCATGCTTAGAAGACCGCCCATATGCTCAAACACACTTGGTGTGCTGGGCAGTGGCACCTGTGAAAAAAAAAGGAAGATCAGCAGTGGCAGAGAGACTGAGGCCAGCAGCAGCCATTTCAGTCAGATTAGAGCCAAAGCTGCAGAGTGGCTGTAATCAGACTAAAATGGCTTCTGCTGGCCTCAGTGAGTCTCTCTGCCACTGCTGCTCTGATTGAGTGCCCACTGCCATGCCCTGCTGTCCACCATTAACATTCATTAAAATTTACTATGAAGCTGGAAGCAGGTCCTCCTTGCTTGCTGCGCCACTTCTTGCCGTCCCCATAGACCCAGCCCGCGGTCTGATGAATCTGGCTGCTGGGCTGGCACACTCACAGATGGGGGTGTGGGGCCGTGGGCAGGCACATCGGCGGCTGGTGGCGGGGTTAAGCACTGCAGCTTCGCCTTCTCTGCCGGAGGAGGAGGCGGAGTTTCAGTGAGTGACTGAGTCACGTGCCCGCTCTCGGCGCTCTGAATCCTCCACTCTTCCACCTCGTTCCAGCCTTCCACCGCTTCACTTATGCGCTGCAGAGATGAGAGTAATCGCTGGCCGCACCGCTCCCCTGCGAGCCGCAAATGAAGGCGCAAGGAGCCTCATGCGGCTCGCGAGCCACGGGTTGGCCACCCCTGCCATACACCAATGTTTGGTACGGATTTTCCCATTGGCTCCTTTGATTGGGGTTTGCCACAATTTACTACCTTCAATCACCACCCTGAGATCGGAGGAGTGGTTGAGGCTCACCTCTACAAGTACTGCCATCTGGGAATCTCTGGCCAGTCATGATTAAGAACACGTTTGTAGACGATCTTTAGGAACACTGAGGCGATGCTGTCACTGTACGGATCTGTGCAATTTTGAATAAAGGAACTCACAACGTTGTTAACTTCGATGCTGGATTCATCTTCCTATTTTCGCAAGTTATATGGTCTCACCAAAGTTTCCGTGCATCAAGGAAGACAATCCATGGGATAGAGGCAGCAGGTGAGCTGGTTACCGTCCACAATGTTACGAGTTTATCAAGCTTTTCCGTGTCTCCCTGCCTATCCCCTTCCAAAGTTGGTTCCGTCAGATCCGAATGCAGTGTACATTGCAGCATTTGTTCCTCTAGTGTGTTCCTATTTGCAAACCTAAATATGGCGTTTGTATCTTCTCCTGACCGCAAAACTAAAGCGGATCAAGTTTTTTCCACGGATGACAAACCCATACAAAATCAGCTAGGAATGAACAACCTAGGATTTGAATTGGAAAAACTTCTACTACAAAAAATAAGATCATGGTGGGATCACACAACTCTCACTAAATATTTAGAAAAATCGATGATACCCAGAGGTCTAAAACTCAAGAAAATCCCTACTGTCGTTTTTTCGGATTCATTCGTGGACGAATGGAATAACACTCTTATAGACTGTTCGTTCAAATTAATGGCTTTGATTGTTGAATAGGAGGGTATCAAGCTAGCAGGTTTGCAAACAGAAATCGAAGAATGCAAATCTAATTTCAAACCATATGAATTTCTTGCTGAGCACGATGCTCTCCAACAAACAATAGGTACATCTGTTCACCAACTTGAAGAAAATATCATTGAAATTAAACACAAAAAGTTCCAAAGAGACTTATATGACTATCACAACAAACAGGTGTATGAGTGGGGGAGACCAAATACGAAATACACTAAGATCTATCCTCAAAAAAACAAAGAACAAAAACAAGTCCCAGGCCAGAACACGGACTGTCAGCCTTAACTCTTCGGAATCCGACTGTTTACAATCTAATTCTAAATATGATGATCCCTCGACTGAACATGAAGTGAACACTTCGTCTAACAAAATTTCGTATTATAAAAAAATTAAAAATGAAGGCAAAGTGGATAAAAAAAAAAATAAAATTATCCAAAAGAGGGGGCCGCAAACATAAGAAAGCCACATACCATGGCTACTCGGCATCACAAGAAATGAACCCCACTGTGGGAATTGCAAATGACTTTGAAGTGTTTAACTTATCAAATGAAGTATTGACTGACAGTCAGGTTGATATTTTGAGACTTGGTTTGAACTTTGCTCTGACCCATGATTTTGATTTATTCTCAACCCTCAACGGTAAAGAGACATTTTCATGGGTTGGAGGAAACTTCCAAATCGCTCTCCTACTTACACTCCTGCATCAATAAGTTTACAAACATGTATTTTACTGAACAATTGTCTTTGGTCAATTTAATTGAGCTCCAGTCAGATTCGGGCGGTAGCGCTGCTATTTCCCAGGTTTTAGATTTCCAAACACGGAACTCGCGGTTCTATCGAAACTGAATTCACATACACCAGGGATGGACTTATTCCAATAGGTTGTTGAGAAATGGCTTCTCTCTGTACAAAAAAAAGCCAACTCCCATTCAGACAACTTGTCCAAATCTCAAAGAAATGCCCTTCTTGATTTAAAAAATAAGAATGACATTATTGTAAAAATGGCAGACAAGGGGGGCGCAGTGGTGGTATTGGACAAAATGGTGTATAAACAACAAATGATGTATATTGTTCTGGACACCTCCACTTACAAACAATTAGAATCCAATCTAATTGATGATTTTCAGGTACAATATCTTGTTCTTTTGATTAAGGGCAGAGATTTAGGCCATGTCAGCCATAAGCATTTTTTGTATCTCCAAGTGGAGTCGCCTATTACACCCATCATACATGCCCTAGCCAAAATCTACAAAGGGTTAAATCCACCTCCACTACGCCCCACTGTCTCTGGCATTGGTTCTCTGACCGGAAAATTGGGGGAGTGGTTGGATGCGATTTTACAGCCCCTTGTCAAATGAGTACCAGGGTATATCAAAGATACCAGGGATGTTCCTAAAAGTTTCTATCAGAAAGAATGGTCTCCCAATTTTACCGGGCTTACCAGTGACGTGTCTTCGCTTTATCCTTCCATTCCTCATGATATAGCTCTACTCGCGTTGGAATTCAATTTGCACGAGTACAGCCGCAGCAAACCGTATTTTATAGATTATATCATAGAAGTTACAGATTTTCTGTTAACTCATAATTATTTTTCTTTTGACGGCTTGTTCTTTTTGCATATGCGGGGGTGTTTCTATGGGGGCCAAATTTTCCCCCTCATTAGCGAACATATCGATGTCATATTGGGAGGAAAGGTACATATATACCACAGACAATCCATTTGCGGCAGCGCTGGATTGGTATGGCAGGTACATCGACGATTTGCTCATCATATGGAGTGGCGATGTGCCTGCCATACCTGATTTTATGCGCTCTCAATGACAATCTGTATAATTTTAAATTCACTTATTTACAGGATAAGTTCATGATTAATTTCCTTGATCTGACCCTCACGGGCATCCCCCATCGGAATATACATTCATCCACTTATCATAAGCCAGTTGCTGGCAATGTGATCCTGAGGGCGAACAGCCATCACCCGATGCACGCTATCAAGTCAAATACCGGTGTGTGAAATGGTACGTGCCAGGATAAATTGCAGTGGCGATGCGGTGTTGATGTCTGAGTGCCGCATCATCGCTGCACGCATCCTGGCAAGGGGTTACCCTGATTGGATGATTAAAAGAGCTGAAAGAATAGCGCAGATAAAGAATCTCGAGATATTACTTTTCGGGAGCAATAATAAAAGTAGGAATGATGATGATGTAGTGAGTGGGAAGGACGGCAATAATCTGCCTACCTTGGTTCTTACGTACAGCAACCAATTCCAGCAGGTCAAACAGGTAGTATCGGAATGTATTTCGATCCTACATGAAGATGATATTCTACATGGCCTACTGCAAGAGGGCTATAGAGTGGCAGCTAGACGGTCTCCCACTCTAGCATTCTTTATCTCCTTCATTATTTGCTTCCACTTCACAGAGAACCGAAGCCAGTGCCTTGTTAAAGTATACCTGGTTCACACGGTGCGGCAGTCATCCCTGCAGGACCTGCGGTTATGTCCTGCCCACCAAAATGTTCCAGGATTATGAACATACTCTACATTTCCCCATTAGGTCTTATATAAATTGCAATACCACTGGGGTCATTTATGTTATCAGATGTACACAATGTGATTTACTTTATGTGGGAAATACTATAAGAAAATAAAAAAACTGAATCCTGGAACATTTGAACTATGTCACCAATGCTTCGTATGTCAATATTTCGAATGCAGCCAGGCACTTTATCTCATTACATGATAGGAGCTTGCGAACATTTTCTGCTTTTGGAATCGAGCGAGTTTTGCCCTCCATCCGAGGGGGGAATTTCCAAAAGCGTCTAATACAGACTGAAGCCTTCTGGATTCTTCAATTAAAAACGGGGCATCCAGATGGCCTAAATTTGAAGAAAGAACTTATGTATTTATATTAGGATTGAGTCCATTCCTGGTGTTCATATGTGTTTATTCTATCCAGAGGAGCAACTATAAAGACAGATCTGCCATACTTAGCTGTATTTTTTGCTTTACTTTTAACATTGGGAATTACTGTTCAGACCATTTTCTAGGGAACATATTCTTTCCGCTTTTACTGTGGGAAGTTGGTTTTTGTGTATTGTTATCCCTGATTTAGACCTAAGGCCTTGAACATTATGCATTTTAAGTGCACGAATTTGGTTTTACACACTTTTACTGTTTGTTAACATACACCAATGTTTGGTTCAGATTTTCCCATTGGCTCCTTTGATTGGTGTTTGCCACAATTTACTATCTTCAATCACCACCTGGAGATGGGAGGAGTGGTTGAGGCTCACCTCTACAAGTACTGCCATCTGGGAATCTCTGGCCAGTCATGATTAAGAACAAGTTTGTTCGAAACGCGTAGACGATCTTTAGGAACACTGAGGCAATGCTGTCACTGTACGGATCTGTGCAATTTTGAATAAAGGAACTCACAACGTTGTTAACTTCAATGCTGGATTCATCTTCTTATTTTCACTGGGAAGGCTAGTTGGAGTTTATGAAGGTGCTCTGGGGTATGGTACCAGAGTGGGAGCTCCTTATACAGATTTTCCATATGGGTAGTACAGACAGATGTCTTTGCGGCCCTCCTCAGATAAGCTTAACATACTGCTTAAAAAAAACATAGGTCCATCCAGTTCAGCCTCTTAGCCTGCAAAGTTTATCCAGGGGAAGGTAAGAAACCCTCCTGAGGTAGATACCAATTTTCCTTATTTTAGGGGAAAAAAATCCTTCCCACCTTCGATCAAGCAGTCAGAAATAGCTCCCTGGATCAACTACCCCTTCTCCAGATTTCTAGTAAATGTAAACTGTAATACAATCCTGATCAAAAGTTTAAGACCAATGGAAAAATGGAAAAAAAAATCATATTTAGCATGGCTGGATCTTAACAAGGTTCCAAGTAGAGCTTCAACATGCAACAAGAAGAAATGGGAGTGAGACAAAACATTTTTTCAGCATTCAATTTAATGAAAACAACAAATAAACTGAAGCAGGCTGTTTTTCAGCTGATCAAAAGTTTAGGACCACACCTCCAAAAAAAAAACTGGTCAGTGACAACAGTTACACAATGCCTTGCCCCCTCCAGAAAATGCCTCCACTCCTCAAATGTCCATTTAATGGCCAGCAGCTCCCTATTCCCTATGTCGTAGTTTCTCTCCGTGGGACAGAATTTCCTGGAGGCACATGGTCTCAGGTTAGTGAGGCTAGCAGGACCTTGTGAAAGGACTGCTCCTGCGCCGTCCTCGAACGCATCCACCTCCACAATAAAAGGTCTCTCCTGATCAGGCTGGATCAGAATGGTAGCGCTACTGAATGCCTTTTTTAATTTTTCAGATGAAGAAATGGCCTCAGTAGACCATTTCTCAAAATCCGCCCCTTTCTTAGTAAGGTCGGTCAACGGTTTAGCAATTACGGAAAAATTCATAATAAATTTACGATAGTAATTGGCGAAACCTAAGAACCGTTGTAAGGCCTTTAAGGATGAAGGTCTTACCCATTCCTTAATTGCTAGTACCTTACCAGGATCCATCTTGAAGGTGTGAGGAGTCAGAACATGCCCTAGAAACAGAATCTCCTGTACACCAAAGACACATTTCTCTTGCTTAACGGATAGCTGATTCTCCCTCAACACCTCTAATACTTGTTTAACATGAGACACATGGGATTCGAAGTCAGTAGAGAATATCAAAATGTCGTCAAGATAGAGAATAACAAATTTACCTAAGAACTCCCTAAGAATGTCATTCATGAAGTTTTGGAACACAGCTGAGGCAATGCTGAGTCCAAAAGGCATCACCTGATATTCAAAGTGTCCTGCCGGAGTATTGAACGCCGTCTTCCATTCGTCTCCCTCCTTGATTCGGATTAGATTGTATGCTCCTTTCAGGTCAATCTTGGAAAACCAGGTTGCCCCCAGAACCTGGTTAAATAAATCCGGAATCAATGGGAGGGAGTGTCTATTCTGGACAGTGATTTTATTTAATCTCCGGTAATCGATACATGGCCATCTTTTTTCTTAACGAAGAAAAACCCCGCCCCCATAGGAGAGACAGAAGGTCTAATATGCCCTTTATCAAGACTCTCCTTAATATAATCTTCCATGGCCTTGCGTTCGGGCTTAGAAAGATTATAAATTCACCCCTTAGGAAACTTGGCCCCCTCTACTAGCTCTATAGTACAATCATAAGGTCTATGGGGGGGTAGAACCTCAGGTGTTGGTGATGAGAATACATCAGAATATTCCCTAACAACAGTGGGTAAAGTATCAGACTTTACTGAGACCCCAGCCTGTACCACGGACAAGCACGAGTCACACTTAGGCCCCCATCTCACCAACTCCCCCTTGGACCAATCTATAGTAGGGTTATGTAGTCGAAGCCAAGGCAACCCTAGTACCACCTCAGCCGGTAGGTTCTCCAGGACTAAAAGGGACATCTCTCTGAAAGGCACACACCCACGGTTAGAGAAATCTCTGAGGTACATGAGCTCACCATACCACCAATAAGAGGAGTAGCATCAATAGCCATGACATGGATAAGAGTTGGTAAAGCAAACATTGGAATACCCAATCTTACAGCGTACTCAGAGTCAATAAAGCTGGCCGCTGAGCCAGAATCAATAAAGGCCTTATCCGGCCATTTATCTACCCCCAGAGAAATCGTAATGGGTACCAAAAGCTTACATTTAGAAAAATCTGTGTGTACCTGGTCTTTAGGTTGCCTTGCCTTAGTAGACTTGACAGAGAGGACCTTCTTAGGACACTGGTTGATCCAATGGTCAGGATCTCCACAGTAAAAGCATTCTCCACGTCTGCGGCAAAGATTCCCTCGGGTCATGCCAACCTGCATGGGTTCCTCAGTGGAGACCTCAGCATTGTCTCTGGGATAGGCCTCTGGCTGGACCACCATCTGGGAAGAGAACTGTTGTTCCTGTCGTCTCTCTCTAACCCGTCGGTCAAGTCGGACAACAAGGGTCATCATCTCCTCTAAGGTCTCTGGAAGTTGATAACTGACCAGAAGATCCTTTAAATTATCAGACAGACCTGACCTGAACTGACTCTTCAGGGCTGGTTCGTTCCATCCTGAGGGGACACACCACCTTCTGAATTGGGTGCAATAATCCTCCGCAGGTAGATTGCCCTGAACCAGTGCCTTTAGAGCCGTCTCGGCTACTAGAGCCCTGTCTGGTTCATCATAGAGGGTACCCAGGGAATTGAAAGAACCCCTCCACAGAAGTTAAACAACTGGCGCCAGCAGGTAAAGAGAACGCCCAGTCCTGGGGATCACCCTGTAGTCGGGAAATGATAATGCCCACGCGTTGACTCTCAGGGCCAGAGGACACGGGGCGCAATCGGAAGTAAAGTCTGCAACTCTCCTTAAAAGAGAGAAACTTCTTCCGGTCTCCAGAAAAGGGTTCTGGGAGCTTAATCTGGGGCTCAAAATGCGGACTGGAGGCCTGAGGAGTGGAAGAACCGTGCCCTAACTGAAAAGAACAGAGTTTTTCCCCTAGCTCCTGCACCATCTGCGTCAGATTAGAGACATGGTCAGTCAGGGTTACCAGAGGATTCATTATACAGTGGTTATTGGGCCTGTTAATCTGTAACGGTCACGTACACACACACACAGGGGGGAGGATAGTGACCACTGCACTCCACTCTCACCCCTGGCCCTGCCTACTTGCCTCACGAGTCCTGATGACAGGGGACAACTGGACGGCAGTCCCTAACTTAGTATGCGTACGGGAAGGACAGACAAGACAAATAACGGATATTGAACGGACCGGGTCAAAACCAAGAGGACAACGCAGTACAGAGGGATAAGCAAAGAAAGGTCAGGAGAAGCCGGGGTCATAAATACCAGAAGAGTCGAGAAGTACCAAAGGAGTCCGCAAAGAATAGTCAGGTGGAAGCCGAGGTCAATATACCAGGAAGGATGCGCAGTACAGGAGGAGCAGGCAAAGGATCGTCAGGGAACAGGATCAGGTAAGTACACAGGTATCCAACAACTGCCAGGAACCTAAATTAACAGGCAACCTGTGGCCAGCAGGCTGCCTGTATTTATAGTGGGGAGTGAGGGTCATGTGACGTGGCCAACGTCACATGACCAACAGACCGACCAGTCGAGCACCAAGTGATCAGCTCGGTGCTCAAGGCAGACCTAGGATCAGGGAGCCTCCCAGCTAGCAAAGCCGCCCTGGGAACGAGGTCAAACACAGATCCTCGCTCCCGAAGCTAAGCAGCAGGTCTAAGGCTGATGGGAGACCGAATGTGCCTTCGGCACCCCGTTACAATAACCCTCAGGATCATTTAAGAAATTCCAAATGACTGTCTTACTGCGTCCCACCTCAGCAGCGATGAGAGACCCTGCTTATGCAGTTCAACAACCCGACCACGTTCAAAAAGGGACAGTTTTTTTGCCTTTGCCATCACAACGTGTGACGACCTGACAGAAAATGACAATGAATCCACATCTTTGCACAGATTTGGCCTTTTAACCACCTCCGGACCGCCTATTGCAGGATTGCGTTCAGAAGGCGGTCGATTCATTCCTCCTAGACGCGCCGGCGCGTCATCTCGCGAGACGCGAGATTTCCTGTGAACGCTCGCACACAGGAGCGCGCGTTCACAGGAACTGCAGGTAAACGAGCTGATCTACAGCCTGCCAGCGGCGATCATTCGCTGGCAGGCTGTAGATCCGATTTTTTTTAACCCCTAAAAGGTATATTAAACGCTGTTTTGTTAACAGCGTCTAATATACCTGCTACCTGGTGTTCTGGTGGTCCCTTTTGCTTGGATCGACCACCAGAGGACACAGGCAGCTCTATAAAGTAGCACCAAACACCACTACACTACACCCCCCCCCGTCACTTATTAACCCCTTATTAACCCCTGATCACCCCATATTAGACTCCCAGATCACCCCCCTGTCATTGATCACCCCCCTGTAAGGCTCCATTCAGACGTCCGTATGTGTTTTGCGGATCCGCGGATCCGCAAAACACATACAGACGTCTGAATGGAGCCTTACAGGGGGGTGATCACCCCATATAGACTCCCTGATCACCCCCCTGTCATTGATCACCCCCCTGTCATTGATCACCCCCCTGTAAGGCTCCATTCAGACGTCCGTATGTGTTTTGCGGATCCGCGGATCCACGGATCGGATCCGCGGATCCGCAAAACACATACAGACGTCTGAATGGAGCCTTACAGGGGGGTGATCACCCCATATAGACTCCCTGATCACCCCCCTGTCATTGATCACCCCCCTGTCATTGATCACCCCCCTGTAAGGCTCCATTCAGACGTCCGTATGTGTTTTGCGGATCCGCGGATCCGCAAAACACATACGGACGTCTGAATGGAGCCTTACAGGGGGGTGATCAATGACAGGGGGGTGATAACCCCATATAGACTCCCTGATCACCCCCTGGCCATTGATCACCCCCCTGTAAGGCTCCATTCAGACGCCCGTATGTGTTTTGCGGATCCACTTATCCGAAAAATAAATTCGGACGTCTGAATGGAGCCTTACAGGGGGGTGATCAATGACAGGGGGGTGATCACTCCATATAGACTCCCTGATCACCCCCCTGTCATTGATCACCCCCTTGTAAGGCTCCAGTCAGACGTCCGTATGTGTTTTATGGATCCGCGGATCCGCAAAACACATACGGACGTCTGAATGGAGCCTTACAGGGGGGTGATCGCCCCATATAGACTCCCTGATCACCCCCCTGTCATTGATCAACCCCCTGTCATTGATCACCCCCCGTAAGGCTCCATTCAGACGCCCGTATGTGTTTTGCGGATCCACGGATCCGCAAAACACGGACACCGCAGATCCGCAAAACACGGACACCGGCATTTTGCAGATCCGCACATTGCCAGAACTATATAGAAAATGTATTTTCTTGTCCGCAATTGCGGACAAGAATAGGACATGTTCTATAGGCTCTAGAAAAAACGCAGTGTTCGCCCGATCAGGCCTGATCTTGTGCGCTCACTTGCGTTCAGTCCGCCCCACCGCAGTGACAGAATTTTTTTTTATTATCACTGCAAAAACACCGTAAAATCGCTGCGGCGCAAAAAAAAGATTACTTTTGAGGGGCATGGCGAGTTCATAGAAGATTTTTTTTTTTTGTCACAATAGTTTTTTTTTATTGTTTTTTTGTTTTTGCTTACAAAGTCTCATATTCCACTAACTTGTGACAAAAAATAAAATCTCACATGAACTCACCATACCCCTCACGGAATCCAAATGCGTAAATTTTTTTAGACATTTATATTCCAGACTTCTTCTCACGCTTTAGGGCCCCTAAAATGCCAGGGCAGTATAAATACCCCACATGTGACCCCATTTTGGAAAGAAGACACCCCAAGGTATTTCGTGAGGGGCATGGCGAGTTCATGTAAAATTTTATTTTTTGTCACAAGTTAGTGGAATATGAGACTTTGTAAGAGAAAAATAAATAAAAAATAAATAATTTTCCGCTAACTTGTGCCAAAAAAATAATAATCTAGGAACTCGCCATGCCGCTCACGGAATACCTTGGGGTGTCTTGTTTCCAAAATGGGGTCACTTGTGGAGTATTTATACTGCCCTGGTATTTTAGGGGACCTAAAGCGTGAAAAGTAGTTTGGAATCCAAATGCGTAAAAAATGCCCTGTGAAATTGTAAAGATTCTCATTGGAATTTGGGCCCCTAGGCTGCAAAAAAGTGTCACACATGTGGTATCGCCGTACTCAGAAGTAGGGCAATGTGTTTTGGGGTGTATTTTTACATATATATATATATTATGAGACTGGCACTCACTCGCATGGAAATAGAGCAATAGTAGTGGTATTAATACACAATATTTAATTGGCAAAATATATTAAAAAGCAATGTTGCAATACAATGTTAAAATACTAAACAGTCGCTGCAGCGGACATACAGTACAATGACAAAAATAACAATATCAATACCCTAAAAATCCCTAAAATCTAAAACTTCAATAAAAACTCAAAAAAGTCCAAAAGGATGTGCACACTATCGCAAGCCAAAGGTGTCAGTCTATTCCTTATAATACAGCTAGGCTAGACAAAAAATATGTCTTGAAAAATATTTTTGGAAAAATCCTATAACCACTGAAATTCATAAAGATGAGAACTTCCTACATACAAATCTTAGGAATAAATCCAGGAATTTTCCCAGGAACGAAATAGGACCAGAGATAGCTAGTTTTCAGAAAAATGTTGAAGCAGATCTGAGAAAAATAAAAGAGAAAAAAAGAGGTTACCACAATTTAACAAATAAAGCGATAATGACAATCAAAGAGCTCCAAAAAAAAAAAATAATCACTATTCGCCCCGCCGAAAAAGGCGGAGCTATTGTAATTTTAAACACAAAGAAATACAATGACGAATGTTTTAAACAATTATTAGACACAACCACTTATAAGAAATTAGAAGTGGATCCCACTGTGGACTACAATAAACAATTAGGAGAATATTGTAATAGAGGCCTGGAAGTGGGGATTTTATCTAAGCAAGAATTAGATTTTATAATGGGAACACCAGGAAGACTTCCCGTTTTCTATTGTTTGCCTAAGGTACACAAGAACCCAGTGGACCCCCCAGGCCGTCCCATAGTATCGGGGATTGGGTCTCTGACTTCCAACTTGTCCAAATATTTGGATACGTGGTTACAACCACTAGTGAAAGATATGAGATCATATCTAAAGGACACGACACGTGATCCAAATGTTGGAGAAGTTGGGGGTAAAACCCAATTGGATAATGGCAACTTTACACATACAATCACTATATACTGTGATAGATCACGGGCAAGGGATCTCCGCTTTAAAAACCATACTGGGATCTCAGGACAATTTTAAACAGATAGACTTTATAGTAGAAGGGGTGAAATATATCCTTGAACATAATTATTTTTATTTTGAAGGACATCATTACCTACAAGTTAAAGGTACTGCCATGGGCACCAGGTTTGCCCCCAGCTATGCAAATCTGTTCCTTGCACATTGGGAACGGCAACACATTGATCCACAGCGTGGGGGCAACCTGGTGCTCTGGCAAAGGTACATTGATGACGTGCTACTAATATGGAAAGGAAAAGAGGAAGAACTCGTAGCATTCATAGCCGGATTGAACCAAAATGATTATAATTTAGTGTTCACATCGAATGAGAATAAAAAGGAAATAGAATATCTAGATCTTTTAAATACCCAGAAAGATAATAAATACATTTGTAGCACATTTCAAAAGCAAATAGAGAGGAATGGCTTTATTCGATATTCAAGCTGCCATTTACCAAATTGGCTTTTAAACGTCCCCTTCGGACAATTCCGGCGTTTAAAGCGAAATTGCACGGAGAATTCACAATTCGAAACAGAGGCGTCAACTATGAAAGAAAAATTCTTAGAGAGAGAATATCCATCCGAAACCATAGAGGAAGCCCTTGAGAAAATAAGAAATATACCTAGAGAAACGTTTCTTTTACTAAAAGTACAACAAACTACACCTAATAATGCGAATTTTAGACTTATCCTGCCTTATTCCATCCAGTATAGATAAATAGGGTCAATCATTAAACAGCATTGGCATCATATCTTACAAGACAAACTCTTGGGTCCATTGGTACCTGTGGTACCCCAAATAACTTATACTAGGGCACCCAATTTAGGGATTAAGATAGCCCCATCAATTAAACATAAAGATAAAAAACCAAGTATAATGCACAATTGGATTGGACTTAAGGGTTTTTATAGGTGTGGCAAATGTCGTGGGTGTAAAAACACGTCATTTTCAAAAAGAATAACACAGATCACCTCAACTCAGAACTCGTTTTCGGTAGAAATCAAACATTTTCTTACATGTGATTCTACCAGTGTAATTTATTTGATACAATGTCCATGCCGAAAACAGTATATAGGCCGGACCAAAAGAGCTCTAAAAACAAGGATTTCAGAACATCTGACAAATATAAAAAACGGATATATGAAACATTCTCTCTCAAGACATTTTAAGGAGGCCCACAACAAAGATTATAGGGGGTTAACATTTACTGCTCTGGAAAGGATTGATAAAAATTGGCGAGGAGGGAAACACTTAGACACCATGTCCAGAGCAGAGTCAAGGAAAATTTATGAATTTGGAAGCCTCATTCCGAAAGGTCTCAATGCAGACCTTGAAATTTTCGGATTCCTGTGAGAATCTAATGGTGGGTGTGCCCCTCGACAGATGAGGGGTCGCATGTTTGGCTGTCTATCAGCACTGCGACCCCCCCCCCTCTGTGATGGGCCTACCCACCTTACAACACCGATTAAACACCTGAAAAGAAGCACTGTCACCTTTCTACTTTTCTATTATATTTATATTTATTAGTATATTATATGTATCATTATATTTATTTCACTGGTAGGTTTCACGTTATGTAATGTGATTTATGCATAAATATTGACACACTTTAAATCAATATTCACAGTACAGCACTTAATTAATTTTCATTACAGGATATCCGTATATTGATTTTGGTATGAATGGACCATTTAGCAATCTTTCTGGATCATTTCCTTTATAGATTAGACTAATTAGACCATGGGGCACATTATACTGCAAAAAACGCATCTTCCCCCAAAAAAACGCATGGAAACCGCATAAGCGTTTTTTGGGTTTCAGATTAGATTTTGGTATTGCAGACCAGATCCTTCATTCCAGATCGGCCTACTCACCATATAACACAGATTAATCACTTTTCTACTTCTTTATTATATTTATATTTATTAGTACATTATATGTATTATTATATTTATTTCACTTGTATGTTTCGCATTATGTAATGTGATTTAGGTATAAATATTGACACACTTTAAATTAATATTCACAGTATAGCACTTAGAATTAATCTTCATTACAGGATATCTGTGTATTGATATATTGATATATTTTGGTACGAATGGACCATTTAGCAATCTTTCTGGACTATTTCCTTTATAGATTATACTAATTAGACCATGGGGCACACTATACTGCAAAAAACGCATCTTCCCCAAAAAAAACGCATGGAAACCGCATATGCGTTTTTTTGGTTCCAGACCAGACTTTGGTATTCCAGACCAAATCCTTCACTCCAGATCTGATCTTACATGCATCTTGAAAGGGATATACAAAGAATCACAAGAAGTTGGGATGTCACCACTGAGGAAGGGGAAAGAAGATCCCCGAAACGCGTTTGGTGCTTTTCAAAGACATCCCCAACAAGAGACCCCCACTGGAAGTTCGTATATTAATATCTGGATACATATAAAAAAAATCGGAGCGCTCCAAAGCCAAAGATCGGAAATTTCAGCCATTTAAACTGGTCAGCACAAGCATAAGTTTATCTCTCGCGATATTACACCCTGATCGTATGACCAGATCCGAGATTTGTGGATAACGATCGAGAGAGACCAGTGACGAACGAACCAGGTGGGACGCTAAACACTGAGAACCACGGGAATATGAACAGAAACCGTGAGTAAAAATCAAAAGGATCAAATATTTTGACTGCAGGATAATCGACATTCCCCTGTGAGTAAAAACTTTGTGTCCGATTGGATACTCTATCGAATATTTATATCGGACAATTCCGAATATTTGAAGAAGTGCCTTGCATGGATATTCATGTTATATTGCATATAAGAAAGAAATGCCAACACTATTATAAGGAATAGACTGACACCTTTGGCTTGCAATAGTGTGCACATCCAGGACACATGGTCCCCCTCCTTTTGGACTTTTTTGAGTTTTTATTGAAGTTTTAGATTTTAGGGATTTTTAGGGTATTGATATTGTTATTTTTGTCATTGTATGTCCGCTGCAGTGACTGTTTAGTATTTTAAAGGCATGTGGTCCTAAAATTTGGATCAGCTGAAAAACAGCCTGTTTCAGTTTAATCGTTATTTTCAATTAATTGAATGCTCAAAAAATGTTTTGTCTCACTCTCATTTCTTCTTGTTGCATGTTGAAGCTCTACTTGGAACCTTGTTAAGATCCAACAATGTAAAATATGATTTTTTGCCATTTTTCAAGTGGTCTTAAACTTTTGATCAGGACTGTATTATTACACTCCAGAAATACATCCAGGCCCCTCTTGAACTCTATTAGTGAACTCACCATAACCACCTCCTCAGGCAGAGAGTTCCATAGTTTCACTGCTCTTACCGTAAAGAATCCTCTTCTATGTTGGTGTAGAAACCTTCTTTCCTCTAGACGCAGCGGATGTCCCCTCGTTACAATCACCGTCCTGGGATCCTGAGAGAGATCTCTATACTGACCCCTGATATATTTATATCATAGTTATTAGGTCTTTTTTCTAAACTAAATAACCCTAAGACTAATTTCGCATCTGCTTTTTGGCTTTCCGGTTTTGAGATCATTTTTGTCCTAATGCATTCTGAATGCAAAGTGATTGGGCTGCATCTTTTCGGCAGCATTGTGTTTTATAGCTGGACACACAAACTGCAGCAGTTTTGTGTCCGCTTCACAAAACGGATCTGGCACCAAAAACAATGGTTGTCAATGGGTACTATTTTTAATGGATCCGATATTGCCAGATCCGGTAATATCCATTTTCATCATTGTGCATGCTCATCATGTGACTTTGAGTTCACTCTCTCATCAGCCATTTTGTTTGACCAGAAGCAAGTGGCAACTGGACCAAGTGGCATAGCCAGAAAGGTAAAAAACTATCTATTTATCTATCTATCTAATAGCTAATTGCGGTCTCCAATGCACGTGTCAATGAGGG
This sequence comes from Bufo bufo, assembly GCF_905171765.1. Classification (NCBI taxonomy): domain Eukaryota; kingdom Metazoa; phylum Chordata; class Amphibia; order Anura; family Bufonidae; genus Bufo; species Bufo bufo. Next base: position 449,262,857 of record NC_053390.1, on the reverse strand, counting down.
CTGCGCAGACCCACTCAACATGAATGAGTATTGCGATCTGTCTGCCCTGCAAAAAAGTATTGTAAAATCCACAGAAGCGCTCCATAGTGCTTCCGTGGCCTTCCGCTACGCGCCTCTGATTTGCACACCCAGCCTGGTGCCTGTATATTGCGGTCCGCAATACGTCATGGACGGCCCATTTATTTTATTTTTTTACTATTTTAAATCTTATTTTAGAATCTGAAAATAAAAACATTTGGGGAACAAATTTCTGCGTTTCGGCAAGACATAGCAAGATTAGTCAAAAGAAAGTTTTGGAAATACGTACTGTGCATGTGATCATTCTCTCTCTCTGTTGCTCTTCCTTTACCTCCATGTACACATATACATGAATGTGTATTTAAAATGATGTCATGTATGTCTCCTATACAAATGTCTTGTGTTTCTGACGAAGCAAGCCCACCCAGAACCCGTCGTCAGAACGCAAGAATGGTAAGTGTACTAAGCAACAATGAAAGTTTTGAAACATTAATTAAAATTAATCAATATCTACTTTAATTATAGGCTTCATCATCATAGAAGGAGGGAGGGAGGAGGAGCAAACCTCTGCCTCATCAAGAGGGGGGTTAGCACAGACCAGGGCCGGCAAGATGTAAGTATATACATATTATCTGAATTAGATCATATTCAGAATATTTAACCTTTTTTTTTGTAGGACACTGAACCTAGAGCATCCTCCAGAGTTTGTGGGAGAACCCGTGGTGGTAGGGTATGTGTAAGTATTTAAAACCATGTTCTAATTTTCATTTATTTTTTACTTCCGTTCAGTAAAGGGTTGTCTCAGGAGAGACACAGTTCTGACCACCTCCCGGCCGGGAAACAGCAGATCGCTCTGCTGTTTGATTAGCTCTCATTACCGTGCAGCATAGCTCGTTGTGCTATGCTGTTTGAGTGGCTCTCATGCACAGCAATGAGAGCTAATGAAACAGCAGAACAACCTGCTGTTTCCAGGCCGGGAGGTGGTCTGGTCAGAACGGTGTCTCATTTCTCCTTAGTAACAGCGAGATGAGACAACCCCTTTAAATATTGGGTTTTGGCTATCTATTAAAAAAATGCATGCTAAACAATGTTCTCTTTACTTCAAAGTTCAAAAAGTTCAGATTAGGCTACTTTCACACTGGTGTTTTGACTTTCCGTTTGTGAGATCCGTTCAGGGCTCTCACAAGCGGTCCAAAACGGATCAGTTTGGCCCTAATGCATTCTGAATGGAAAAGGATCCGCTCAGAATGCTTCAGTTTGCCTCAGTTTGCCAACTCACCCCTGCAAATCATTACCTGCTGACTCTACTCCCCTGTTACATAGTTACATAGATCCATAGTTAATATGGTTGAAAAAATACATAAGTCCATCAAGTTCAACCCTGGATAGACCAAATGACGCCCGAGCAGTTGCACGTGTTCAAGTTACTGGTCGAGAATAGGTCCTGGGAAGTTTTTATATTTATTTGTTAAATACATTTTTCCTTTATAGTGTGTGTTTTTATTTATGAAATTATTTATTTTGACATTACGGCCGTATTTACACTTACCTGTTTTTGGGTCAGATGATCATTAACAAGCTTTCATGAACGCTCCTTAGCGATCACTTTACTGCAACCGATTGCCCCACAAACGAACAAATGCTCATTCATCAGTCAATCGTGATCTTTAAGGGCTCTTTCATCTGATAATTGGTAATTGTAATTGTATGACCTTATTGTTCCACAATCATACTAAAAGCTTTATGTCACTATAATTCTGTAAAAGAAAGGTCGCACAGAGGAACATGGCATTATCAATCATGATACTGCCATGCGCTCTGCAAGTCCTGAACACTAAAAGTATGCTTAAATTTCACGATTGCCCAGGGCAGATCATGCTGTGTTCATGATCTGATGCAGGCAAACAACCAGACAACATGGGGACGAGCAATATAGAAGAAGGGCCAATATTTTATTTTTATCAATAGCAATATTTGAGGATACTTGTCCAAAATGGGTGGAATATTACCAATTATCAAATGATAAAGGTCAATATTTCCCTAGCTCGTGGGATTATTCTCAGTTTATTTCACATAATCGTATGCCACCCGTGAGATCTGGACTGTGTGCAGGCCATATTTCCCATCGTGGCATCATTCCTATGCACCGGAGCGTACAGCATCATAGTTGTGTGAAAACTCGGCATCATAGCTTGTGTGAAACTGACCGTATACCTCAGCTACAATTTATTGCCTTGGTATTGTGAGATTGTGAATAAGCTCTGCCTGTATAAGGTTTATGTTTAAAGTGTACTTAAACTGTAATTTGGCATTCCGGGCACTAGAGGCCACTGTTTTGCAGCTACAACCAGCACACTCTGGGATTTGCATATGTAAAGTAGGTGATGACTCATGCTGCTGCTTGGGAGTGAACCAGGAAGTGTTGATCTGACATGGTGGAAGGATTGTGCTGTGAGGGACTGAATCCGATTCCATCCTGGCTTGCAGATGTCCGGCAGTGAATGGACTCTCAAAGGAAAGGAGAGTAACTGTCGTTTCCTTACTTAATCGAGCTCTTAAAAAGAGAGGTTGTCCCAGGAAGACCAGTTTCAGTGTGTGGACAGAAAGCCTCATCATCAAGCAAGGCCGCATGGTTGCTGAGAGCTTGGTGGTGATCCCGGGTAAGCGGCATCCTAGGGCCCAGAACGGACAAAGGTCAGTACACTTGTTTACTCCATGCTTTACACTAGTGGCGCCTGAAAAACAGAGACTAAGCCTAGGCCTGAAACTAGATAGCTAGTTAGGGTTGTGTTATTGCCAGGTTGTTCGGGACTGTTCTGCGGCGCAGTATTGACGTTGCAGGCTCTGCTGTGTCTGCCATCGGCTAGGTCAGTCCTCTGTAGCGGCACAGAATGACTTGCAGGCTCTGCTGTGTCCGCCATCGGCTAGGCCTGTCCAGTGGGCAGGGACATTGACTGTGGGTCCGGGATATAGCGTTTTCTATGTGTATTTGTATTGTTTTGGTTATGCCTGTGTTATTACTTTTTGCCTAAGTAAAGTTTCTGTTCTTGCATATTAAGCTGGTGTCAGTGTCGCTTTCCTTGTCTGTGACTTCGCTGTATCCTGGGGAGCCCACCCCGGTACATGGCTTACAACTTGGCGTAGTCGGCAGGATACAGCGACCGTTATGGACGGGAACGCGGCGGGAGATCGTCCCCCGGTGCCACTGGTGCCGGATCAGGACCCAGCCCAGGGTGCACAGGCGCAAGTCCAGCTTGCCCCCAACAATATGGCTACCCCAGTAGGATACATCCCTGTAGGGGCGCTGCTGCGTCATCTGCCAAAGTATGACGGTAACAACATGACATTGCAGGACTGCACTGAAAGGGTGTGAAGTGCGGTTAAAATGTGTAACCTGACCCCCAAACTGCGGGCCGAGGTTGCGTTGGGAGCCCTAGAGGGTGACGTCAGGCGGACAGTGATGATAAGGCCTGACTCTGAGAGAGATACCCTAGAGAAGATATTCTCCCTGCTAGAGAGAGCCCAAGGGGGGCGGGCCAAAGTGGTACAGTTACGGAGTCACTTCTTTAACCGACCCCAGCGAGAGAGCGAGACCCTGATGCAATATTCCAATGCTCTACAGGAGACACTGAATAAGATACAACGACGAGACCCTGAGGCTATGGGCGCCTTCCGGGAGGGGGACCGGCTCCTACGAGATCAGTTCATAGTGGGGTTCTCCAATAAATTCTTACAAGATAAATTACAAGAGATAACCCGAACAATGGCCGATATAACATTCTACAGTGTCTACTTAGCCGCCGTAGAGAGAGAGGAAGAGCCCATACCTGCGGCAGCAAGAGTGGTGAATAGCACGCATGTTACAAGGGACCGGCTGGGGTCTGAAGAATCGGAGTCCTTGAAGGATGTGGTCCAGGGCCTGCGGGTGGAATTGAAAGAGCTTCGGCTGGAAGTGTCCCAGATGAAGGCAGAACCATCCCGGCGTCCGGAAACGGTCCCCGCACCTTGTGCCACTCCACCCAGAACAACCCCGGTGAGGGAGCCGGTCAGAAGAGGGCCGCTCTGTTGGGCTTGCCGAAAGTATGGCTATATGGCCAGAGAGTGCCCAGAACAGGTAGCGTCTGAGCCGACGTTAAACTTCCGACCGCTGCAGTAGCTGGGCGTTCTGCACCAGAAGTTAAGCCCTCTGCGTGAAGAACGTGACTTGTATGCCAACAGCCCCGTATTAGAAGCCGAGTTGGAAGGCCGAAAGGTCTGCTGCCTAGTTGATACAGGGTCAGAGTGTACCCTAATGCCTCTGGAGTTCTTCGAGAGGCACTTCGGGCATATGATGGAGCCCGAGGACGGGAGCATCATCAGGCTGACGGCTGCCGATAATAGAGAGATGGATGTCCGAGGGATAGTCTGGATGCGGGTCCGACTGTTTGGGCAAGACATCGGCAAGAAAGGGGTCGTGCTGGTGGACCATTCGTCCAAAAAGGAATGGACGTGACCCTGGGCATGAATATACTGAGAGACCTAGACCATCAACTCTATGCCAAGGAAGGGCCGAAGTACTGGCAACGGGCCACCGCACACCGGCCTACCCAGAAGGTCTTACAACAAATGGTGAGGAGCTGTAGCCTGCAAAAGAGTAACCTGTCCGGACAGGCCATTGGAGACGTGAGGGTGCTACGGAGGACTCCGTTGAAGATCCCACCTCGACAGGAGCGAATATTGATGCTGCGAGTGGGGGCTGGACGACGACTGAATGGACTGGAGGTCCTGATCGAGCCCGCTTATCAAGAAGAGACGCAGATTTGCCCACTGGTAGCCCGGGCCCTTGCAATTGTGAAAGACGGATGTGTGCCTATACGCTGCTGTAATGTTGAGGACTGCGAGTTTACCGTCCCTGCAAACACCCTGCTGGCCAAAGTTTATGTGTCCGAAGGGGGTATTGCTCGACAAAGGGGCTTTACGCTGCAGCCGGATAGGAGATCAGCCTGGACCTATGCTGTGGAGATCCATTCAAGGGAAACCCCGACAGCGGAGTGGAACGGTCGAGTGATCATGGCCCGTATGGGGGTAGACTGCAGAACCCTGACCCCGGTGGAACAAAAGCTGCTGGAAGACACCCTCTGGGAATTTTACGAGGCCTTCTCAAGACATGATGAGGACTTTGGGTGTGCTACTGCCATCGAACATGAAATCCCAACTGGCGATGCTGCGCCGATCAGGGAACGCTACTGGCAGATCCCACCTAAGATGTATCAGGAGGTGAAAGATATGGTGGCCAGCATGTTGGAGAACCGGGTGATCCAGGAGAGTCAAAGTCTGTGGGCTGCTCCGGTAGTCTTGGTGCGGAAGAAAGACGGGAGTCTCCGGTTCTACATGGATTACCGGAAGCTGAATGCTCAGACCGTCCGGGATGCCTACCCCCTTCCGCGGATTGAGGAGTCATTATCATCCCTAAGCCAAGCAAAGTTCTTCTCAACTCTTGACCTGGCTTGACCTATACTGGTACATTATGGGGGGCACTAGGAGGAAGGAGGGTGTGGAGCACTATGGGGGCATTTACTAGGGGCACTATATAGGGGTATTTTATACTGGCACATTATGGGGACATTAGCTCAACTGGGGGGCATTACAAGGGGGTATTTTTTGCACTGTCACATTATAAGGAGAATTATTTCTACTGGGGGACATTATGGTGGGCTTTATTACTCCCTCATGGTATGACCCCCTAGTAGCAGCACCAGCCTCTCTCTGCTCTGCTATCCCTCTGCCCATTCTCCAAATCCTTATTATGAAATCTTTCTCATTAGGATAAAACACATCAGCTCCGCCGAGCCCGCGGCCAAAGTGTTGAAGTGGCGTCCGAGATCCCTAAGGGTCAAGCCAAGTAACTGTAAGTTTTCATGTGAAATATGTTTGTTATACACATATAGCATACACTGTGCCACACAATGTACAGTATACCTCTACACTGTGTAGTCTGTTCTATAAGCACCATTGTTTTGTGGCGGTGGACAGAAAAAGATTTGAAAGTGCCCCTCCCGAGACCAGGCTCTGGATCCGCCACTGGCTTGATCAAAACATGTTTCTCAGTTAGCTTTAGTATGTCATATTAGAAGCTATTGTAGTGAGTTCTTACACATTTATAGACCCCGATAACCCCTTTAAAGCCCTTAGATGGCGTGATCAAGGTTTGTTACCAGCATCCTGTGTGACCAATGAGGATTCCAATAATTGATTTAAATGCGCTCAGCCTTGCTAAAAAAGTTATGGCTCAAGGAAGATAGGGAAGAAAAATGAAAATGCAAAAAGGAAAAAACCTCTGGTATCCTAATAGTTAAAATTTTAAGTGTAACAAAAAATGTATATAAAGTGAAGGCACGCAGTCACCTAAGACTGACCCTATTGAAACTGGGCGATGTGCAATATTTCAAACAATGTTTTAATGCCAACTCACTCTTCCAGCTTCCAAAATTAAGTATTCTGCAAAACTGTCCCTCATTCAAGCCACTGAAAGGGTTGACCTATATCCCAAATTTTGCAACCTGGTCCATGTGCATTCAACCTCTTTTGGGTCCAGGTGTAGTGGTACCTCCATTAAAAAATAGTTGTGCAGAACAACGCACACTTTCCCAACATCATCAATGGTTTCAACCTTTAAATTAATTGCTGAGTGAGAATCCTCCATTTGGCAACTAAAAATTCCAAAAGCACAGTCGACCATTTGTTCAGGTTGCGACTTAAGTATGGTTTTATAATGTTTTCACACATCTGGAAAGCATTGTTCCCAACAACCACAAATGGCATTGGTGGTCCATCTGTACCCAGTAATGGTCTCAAATTCAAATAAAATTGTAGAATCCAGCTTCCAAACAACGTGTTAAGCTTTAATAAATAAGTGCTTTAAAATCCAACATGTACATCCAAATAATTTGGATGCACATGTTGGATTTTAGAGCACTTAATTATTAAAGCTTAACACGTTGTTTGGAAGCTGGATTCTACCTTTTTATTTGAATTTGTTCATCGCCCGGTTTCTGGCGTATTTCCAGCTCTTCCTTCAACACCGACCAGGTGAGCCTCAACACCCCCCTTCTACAGTAATGGTCTCATTTGCAGCAATCCAAAGTCTTTTGCATATAAGAAACACCCCATTGAAGAATTTTTAAAAGTCATTCGTTCTGCCATAAGCATCGATGTCAACAGCAGCCGCTGTTGGCAGCCGCTAACCTTGATCGAGATGCTCCCTACCAGCTTAAAAAAGTACCCAAAGGGGGGCGGAGCTTGCCAATGGCGGAGTGAGACGTGCCTTACCTCGGCTCCCGAACAACTCCAGCTTAAACAGCCCTCACGGACAACCCAGGCCTCACCAGCTACATGAAAGGATGCAGGAGGAGACCCTCATCTACCCCTGCTCCGACCCAGCGCAAATCAGGGGCTATCTCCCACTTCTTCGCTTCGCATAGCCAGTCGGACGCGAACCAAGAGAGGGACGAATCTCCCAAGATGCCGTCGAGACAGCGCAGAGCAGCGTCTCCTTCGCGCCATAAGGGACCAGACCCACAGGCCCCAGCCACACCACAGCCAGCAAGGGGTGCCCTCGTCAGCTCTCCAGTCTCATATGCCGCTGGAGCAGCCAGCTCCGGTTCATCGGCTGCTTCATCGCCCCTCGTTTATGGGGACAACCCCCGCCGCAGCGCAGAGCTACTCTTCCAGGAACCGCTGCTCCCAGGCCACGATGTCCGGGTCAGGAGGCTCCCCAGCGCCACCGGGTGATGATGAGGATTGGGACTGGAAAGTTAACCTCAGATCCCTCCCCACCAGGCAAGAAATAGATGCCCTGTTCACAAGGCTGGAAACATCCCACAAACGGGACATTGAGGCCTTGCAGCATGACCTTAAACAGGTAGGCCAGAGGGTGGAGGAAGTGGAAACTGTACAAGACCAAGTATTACTGATCCTGGACTCTCACCAACAAGCTATTCAGGCACATTCGGTCCAGATACAAGATATCCTCACTCATTTGGACGATATTAAGAATAGAAACAGGAGGAATAACCTGCGCATTAGGGGACTTCCTGAATCTATTCTGCCGCAAGACCTGGAAAAGTGGTCAGTTTCCTTCTTTAATACTCTATTGGCCAGAGATCTGGGACAATCCCTTGAAATTGATCGCATACATAGAGCTTTGGGTCCTAAACTGAGTGACCCTAATCACCCCCGCGATGTCATCTGTCGGATACATTTCTACAAAGACAAGGAGGCTATTCTTAAAGCATCCAGAAACGCGGGGAAAACCATGCATGCTGAAAAGAAGATCATAATATTGCAAGGTCTGGCGAGACGCACTCTGCAGCTGCGTAAAGCCCTGAAACCGCTTTTGGCGGTGCTTAAAGCTAAAGACATACCATACAGATGGGCTTACCCGTTCCAATTGTCTGCAACTAAAGAAGGGAAGTCAGCGGTGTTCAAGTCTTTAGACGACCTTCCTAGCTTCCGAGCCGCCTTTGATCTTCCACGCCTGGAGCTACCTGACTGGCCATGTTCCAGACCACCCGTCTCCATTCCACAGAGAGAAAGATGGCAGACGATTGACTTAGGCGCGCACCTGATCCTGGCGATTGACTGTCGGTGATATCCGTGCTACATAGTTCGCACGTTTGAGAGGTTTTTCACCCTTTTGAGCACTTTAGCATTCTGCATTGGTATTGCTGTATTTGCATAGTGTTTCTTTCATTGTTGGGTCTTTTTGACCCGCTTGCACACTTGTCCTGTTATATATTGCAATGATATTCTTTTTCTTTAACTAGCTGGAGTTAAGTAGGGAGGCGGCTCAGTCCTTGTCTTCTCCCTACCCAACTTAGGGACTGAGGCGTATATCACCGCTAGTGACCACGGTCGTTACTTGATACCTTTTGAGCCGACGTTGTTGGTTCTCTCTCTTTCCTTTTTCTTTTTTCCCTTATTCTCCTTTTTTCTTCTTTCTCAATATATGTGCATCTCTTTATTTGTGTGTGTTTGCTTCTTCGTCTCCCCTACCTTGTGTTTCTCTAGCTCTCCCTTAATAACCTTCCTGATGCCGGGGAATGGATTCCATGGTTCATGCCGTGACCCCACACTTTTTATACAAAATGGCGCCCATATTGTTTTGCACCTTTAATGTCCGGGGTTTTAATAAACCCGAGAAACGCAGCCAGATATTGTACAGTCTCCACAAGAAGAGAGTTATGATTGCTATGATTCAGGAAACTCATTTTAAGACCGATGCAGTGCCCAAATGTACTAATAGATATTATCACACCTGGTTCCATGGCCCCAAACCCACCACAAGGTCTGGGGGTGTCTCCATAGCGCTGCACAAAACATTCCGTCAAACGATCTTATCCTCTGAGGTAGACTCAAAAGGCAGGTTTCTCTTTCTTAAGCTTTCGGTTGACCGCTCTGTTATCACTGTTGCTAACGTTTATTTTCCTAACCAGGGGCAGATTACTTTTGGATCCAAGATCTTGAAACAATTTCGAATTTGCAGATGGCTCCCCGATTATTCTTGGAGGCAATTTCAACCTGGTGATGGACCGGATGATGGATTCCTCCTCTGGTAGGTCCTCGATCTCCTCGAGTTCTCTTCGCAGATTCAAATCTGATCTCATGGCACTTCGTTTGGTAGATCTGTGGCGTATCTTGCATCTAGGTATAAGGGATTATAGCTTTCATTCTCCAATTCACAATAGCTATGGCAGACTTGATCACATATTTATTTCACAGCAGCTGTTAGATTCTGATCCTAAATGCTCCATTGACACTCATTTATGGTCTGACCATGCTCCTGTATATGGCCTTATTTCCCCTCAGCCCTCTTGCCCACGTCCTTTCTCGTGGAGATTGAATGATAATCTACTATCGGATTTAACTTGCTTGACGGACATTAGGAAAGCTATTTCCGATTTTGGTAGTGACCATCGGGCGGATTTGACGGCCCCCCCTGTAAAATGGGAGGCTCTCAAATGCGTACTGCGAGGCATATTTATTTCCCATGGTACCAGGCTGAAAAAGGAACGTTCTCATAAATTGAGATCTCTCTTATCAGACCTTTCTCAGAAGGAAAGTCAAAATAAGACATCCCCATCAGATGTCCTAAAGTCAGACATTTCCCTCGTGCAACAGCAAATACTCCAAATTCTGAACCAGAAATCACTGTGTATTAGGGACAAAATTAGGCATGTTTTTTTTGAGTATGGAGATAAATGCGGTAGCTGGCTAGCCCGAGCACTACATCCTCGAACGTCGCTAACCCATGTACCCTCAATTAGCACACAATCCGGGGGTTCCGTACATAACCCTGTAGATATCACATCAGAATTCAGGTCCTACTATTCTTCCCTGTATGATCTTCAGCCGACGGGTACAACACTAGGGCCTTCGCACAGAGATGACATTTGCAACTACCTATCCCAATTCGGTCCCGCTCCCATGCCCGACACAGTTACTGCCATGTTAGACGACGATTTTACCCCCTCTGAGTTGGGAGCAGTCATCAAGGATTTGAAAAATGGGAAATGCCCAGGACCAGATAGGATGACCTCACGTTTCTACAAAATTCTCAGGGAAGAGTTAACCCCTATACTCGTTGAGACATTTAACTACATCTCACAGGATTGCCCCTTCACACGCCAAGCTCTCCAGGCGCACATCACGGTCATTCCTAAACCAGGTAGAGACCCTACGATATGTTCCAACTATAGACCTATTTCCTTACTCAATGTGGACCTCAAGCTGTATGCCAAGCTCCTGGCCCTGAGACTCCATCCTCACATTCCGGGTTGTATCCATAAGGAACAAGTTGGATTCGTCCCAAATCGTGAAGCCCGCGACAATACACTCAAAACATTGGGGCTGATTGCCAGATCGCAACTACTCAAAATGCCCTTGTGACTTCTCACTGTAGATGCGGAAAAGGCATTCGACAGGGTAAACTGGCGGTTTCTTGAGGAAACACTGCGCCACATTGATCTGGGAGACAGAATGATACATAGAATATTAGCTCTATATGCATCACCCTCGACCTGTGTTCGGGTCAATGGTCTTCTGTCTGCTCCTTTCGATATCCGAAACGGTACTCGTCAGGGGTGTCCCCTATCGCCATTCCTATACATATTAGTGATGGAATCCCTGGCAAATGCCCTACGTTCGAATCCCTCCATTTCAGGTGTTAGACTTGGTAATATAGAACATAAATTATCCCTGTTTGCAGACGACTTACTTTTATACTTCACCTCCCCCAGAATAGGACTCCCCTCGGTCCTTCAGGAGTTCGATCTTTTTGGTCGCCTTAGCAATTTTAAAGTTAATGTACAGAAATCGGAGATCCTAAATGTCACTCTACCCCATCGAGAAACGGTTTACCTTAGGGACTCGTTCTCCTTTAGGTGGGCCTCTCACTACATTAAATATCTGGGTGTTCTTATCAAGGCGAACCTGTCGCACCTGTTTAAACTTAACTACTTACCCATGCTTAAATCCATCGAGTCCAGCATCCAGAAATGGGCTTCACTTCAGATTTCCTGGTTCGGACGGATTATTGCCGTTAAAATGGATATCCTGCCGCGCCTTTTATATTTGTACTAGACGATCCCGTGCAAAATTCCCATCACTTATTTCACTAGACTGAAGAGAATGATATTGGTTTTTGTTTGGAGGACGTCCAGGGCTAGGCTTGGCTATAGTTTATTGTCTCGTTCTAAATCTTCAGGAAGCACAGGATTGCCAAATTTCCTCACATATTACAGAGCGGCAGTTATGAACTGTGTCCTAGACATTCACCACAGCCGATCCTCTAAATTATGAATTGATATTGAGCATGAATTGGCTCCTCACCTAGCTACTGGTATTTTTTGGCTCTCTCCTACCTCCTTGAATTCACTGCCTGACTCGCATTCCCCGATGCTCCTTTACTCTTTAGCTAGACTTTGGAGTAAATTTGCCACTAAACTCAACCTGATACACGCTCCTGGTCCCCTTACAGTTTGTAACGGGGTTCCGAAGGTGCACTCGGTCCCCCATTGCCCGCAGAACTGTTGCTTAGCTTTGGGAATGAGGATCTGTGTTTGACCTCATTCCCAGGGCGGCTTTACTGCTGGGTGGCTCCCTGCTCCTAAGTCTGCCTTGAGCGCCGAGCTGATCACTCGGTGCTCAACTGGTTGGTCTGTCGGTCATGTGAAGCTGGCCACGTCACATGACCCTCACTCCCCACTATAAATACAGGCTGCCTGCTAGCCACAGGTTGCCTGTTAATTTCTAGGTTCCTGGCTATTTGTTGGACCACTGAATACTCACCTGATTCCGTTCCCTGACGATCCTTTTGCCTGCTCCTCCTGTACTGCGCATCCGTCCTGGTATTGTGACCTCGGCTCCCACCTGACTACTCTCTAAGGACTCCTCTTGTACTTCTCTACTCTCCTGGTATTTGACCCCGGCTTCTCCTGACCATTCTTTGCTTAACCCTTTGTACTGCGTAGCTCTCTTGGTTCTGACCCGGTCCGTTCATGTTCCGTATTTTGTCTTGTCTGTCTTCCCTGCACGTATCCTAAGTTAGGGACTGTTGTCCAGTTTTCCCCTGTCATCAGGACTCGTGAGGCAAGTAGGCAGGGCCAGGGGTGAGGGTGGAGCGCAGTGGTCACTATCCTTCCCCCTGTGTGTGTGTGGACGTGACCGTTACAGATTACCAGGCCTAATAACCACTGTATCATGAATCCTCTTATTACCCTGACTGACCATGTCTCTAACTTGACACAGAGGGTGCAGGAGCTAGGAGAGAAACTCCGTTCTTGTGAGTTAGGGCAAGGTTCTTCCACTCCTCTGTCCTCCAGTCCACATTTTGAACCCCAGATCAAGCTCCCAGAACCCTTTTCTGGAGACCAGAAGAGGTTTCTCTCCTTTAAGGAGAATTGCAAACTCTACTTCCGTTTGCGCCCCGTGTCCTCCGGTCCCGAGAGCCAACGCATGGGGATTATCATTTCTCTACTACAGGGTGATCCCCAGGACTGGGCATTTTCGTTACCTCCTGGGGCCAGTTGTCTAACTTCTGTGGAGGGTTTTTTTCAGGCCCTGGGTACCCTCTATGACAAACCAGACAGGGCCCTTGTAGCCGAGACGGCTCTTAGGGCACTGGTTCAGGGCCATCTCCCTGCGGAGGAGTATTGCACACAATTCAGACGGTGGTGTGTCCCCTCAGGATGGAATGAACCAGCCCTGAAGAGTCAGTTTAGGTCTGGTCTATCTGATAATTTAAAAGATCTATTGGTCAATTACCAAATTCCTGAGACCTTAGAGAAGATGATGACCCTAGTTGTCCGACTTGACAGACGAGTTAGAGAGAGACGACAAGAACGACAGTTCTGTTCTCAGATGGTGGTCCAGCCAGAGGCCTTTTCCAGGGACAACACTGAGGTCTCCACCGAGGAACCCATGCAGGTTGGCATGACCCGGGGTAATCTTCGTCGCAGACGCGGAGAGGGCTTCTACTGTGGAGATCCTGGCCATTGGATCAACAAGTGTCCTAAGAGGGTCCTCTCTGACAAGTCTCCTATGGCAAGACAACCTAAAGACCAGGTACACCCTGATTTTTCTAAAGGTAAGCTTCTGGTACCCATAACAATTTCTCTGGGGGTTAATAAGTGGCCGGGTAAGGCCTTTATTGACTCTGGTAAGCGGCCAGCTTTATTGACTTTGAGTTTGCTTGTAAATTGGGTATTCCAATGTTTGCTTTACCTACACCTATCCATGTCATGGCTATTGATGCTACTCCCCTGATTGGTGGTACGGTGAGGTCATGTACCTCTGAAATTTCTCTGTCCGTGGGTGTGTGCCACTCTGAGAGATGTTCTCTTCTAGTCCTGGAGAACCTACCGGTTGAGGTGGTACTAGGGTTGCCTTAGCTCCGTTTACATAACCCCACAATTGATTGGTCCAAAGGAGAGTTGGTGAAATGGGGACCTAAGTGTGACTCATGCTTGTCCGTGGTCCAGGCTGGGGTTTCAGTAAGGTCTAATACATTACCCTCTGTTATTAAGGAATATTCTGATGTGTTCTCGTCCCTTACTCCAGAGGTTCTACCCCCCCCCCCATAGACCTTATGATTGCACCATAGAGCTAATTGAGGGTGCCGAATTTCCTAAAGGTTAAATTTATAATCTTCCAGGGCCCGAATGCAAGGCTATGGAAGATTATATTAAGGAGAGCCTTGCTAAAGGGCATATTAGACCTTCAGTCTCTCCTATGGGAGCAGGGTTTTTCTTTGTTAAAAAGAAGGATGGTGGTCTTAGGCCTTGTATTGATTACCGGAGATTAAATAAAATCACTGTCCAAAATAGATACTCTCTCCCATTGATTCCGGATTTATTTAACCAGGTTTTGGGGGCAACCTGGTTTTCCAAGATTGATCTGAAAGGGGCATACAATCTAATCCGAATCAAGGAGGGAGACGAATGGAAGACAGCGTTCAATACTCCGATAGGACACTTTGAATATCAGGTGATGCCTTTTGGACACAGCAATGCCCCAGCTGTGTTCCAAAACTTAATGAACGATATTCTTAGGGAGTTCTTAGGTAAATTTATTATTGTCTATCTTGACGACATTTTGATATTCTCTCCTGATTTCGAATCTCATGTGACCCAGGTCAAACAAGTATTAGAGGTGTTGAGGGAGAACCAGCTATCCGCTAAGCAAGAGAAATGTGTCATTGGTGTACAGGAGATACTGTTTCTAGGGCATGTTTTGACTCCTCACGCCTTTAAGATGGATCCTGGTAAGGTTTTAGAAATTAAGGAATGGGTAAGGCCTTCATCCTTAAAGGCTTTACAACGGTTTTTGGGATTCGCTAATTACTACCGTAAATTTATCATGAATTTTTCTGTAATTGCTAAGCCATTGACCGACCTTACTAAGAAAGGGGCGGATTTGGAGAATTTGTCTACCAAGGCCATTTCTTCATTTGAAACATTAAAAAAGGCCTTTAGTAGCGCTCCCATTCTGATCCAGCCTGATCAGGAGAGACCCTTTATTGTGGAGGTGGATGCGTCGAGGACGGCGCAGGAGCAGTCCTTTCACAAGGTCCTGCTAGCCTCACTAACCTGAGACCGTGTGCCTTCTTCTCTAAGAAATTCTCTCCCACGGAGAGAAACTACGACATAGGGAATAGGGAGCTGCTGGCTATTAAATGGGCATTTGAGGAGTGGAGAAATTTTTTGGAGGGGGCAAGGCATCGAGTAACTGTTGTCACTGATCATAAAAACCTAATGTTTCTCGAGTCCGCTAAGAGGTTGAATCCCCGACAAGCCCGATGGGCTCTGTTTTTTACCCGTTTTGATTTCTCCATTACTTTCAGGCCAGGAAGTAAAAATGTGAAGGCAGACGCATTATCTCGGAGCTTCCATGCTTTTCAACCCACTGAGACGCCGCCTGAATCCATCCTACCAGCAAGCATCTTCTTAGCGGCTCTAACCCGGGATATCTCGGCTCGCATTAAGGCTGAACAACATCTGGCACCGGCATCCACCCCAACAGATAAGTTGTTTGTTCCTGTACAATTTTGTCTCCAGCTGTTGGGTGAGTGTCACGATTCTGCCTTTTGTGGACATCCGGGTGTTAAGGGGACTAAGGATCTGGTTTCTAGATCTTATTGGTGGCCCACTCTGACCAGGGATGTCAGGTCCTACGTGTCAGCCTGTGAGGTTTGTGCCAGGTCTAAGACACCTAGGACTCGCCCTGCTGGTAACCTACGACCCCTACCCATTCCCAGTAGACCCTGGTCCCATATCTCGATGGACTTTATGACTGACCTACCGCTGGCGGAGGGTAAGACTGTGGTTTGGGTAGTGGTCGATAGGTTTAGCAAGATGGTTTATTTCATTCCCCTTGCTAAACTTCCGAATGCTAAAACCCTGGCGTCTATTTTTGTGAGAGAAATTGTTCGTTTACATGGCATCCCGGAAAATATTGTTTCAGACAGGGGTGTGCAGTTTATGTCCAAATTCTGGAGGGCCTTCTGTCAAAGATGTAAAATTTTGTTGTCTTTTTCTTCCGCCTACCATCCTGAGAGTAATGGGCAGACTGAACGCCTTAATCAGTCTGTGGAACAATTCCTGAGTTTGTATGTTGCTGATGACCAGCAATTATGGGTCAAATTCCTTCCGTTGGCTGAATTTGCTTTGAATAACCGTGTCAATTCTTCTGCCGGGGTCTCCCCTTTCTTTTGTAACCATTGTTTTCATCCCCGTTTTCATTCTGGGTCGTCCGTCTCCTCCTCTAACCCTGAAGCTGATAAACTCTCCTCCGAACTGTGCACAGTTTGGGCCCGGGTTCAATCGAACCTAGAAAAGGCTCAAAGTTCTCAAAAACTCAAGGCCGATAGGAGACGTTCAAGGGGGGTGAACTTTCAGGTTGGGGATAAAGTATGGTTGTCCTCCAAGAATCTATCTCTCAAGGTCGCTTCTAGAAAATTTGCTCCTCGTTTTATTGGACCATATAAGATCACGGAGGTGATTAACCCGGTATCATTTAGGTTGGAGCTGCCCGAGTCATTCCACATTCATAATGTGTTCCATAAATCTCTACTTAAAAAATATTTTGAACCGGTAGTACCATCGAAAGCCTCGCCTCCGCCGGTTCTTGTTAATGATGCTGTTGAGTATGTTGTGTCTAAAATAGTGGATGTCAGGAAGGTGCGTAACTCCTTGCAGTACCTGATTCACTGGAAGGGGTATGGACTTGAAGAGAGATCTTGGGTACCTGCCAGGGAGGTTCATGCTCCTAGATTGGTTCGTAAATTTCATTTAGAACACCCTGAAAAGCCATCGCCTGAAGTCTTGGGTCCGGTGGCCCCTCGTAAAAGGGGGGGGTACTGTAACGGGGTTCCGAAGGTGCACTCGGTCCCCCATTGCCCGCAGAACTGTTGCTTAGCTTTGGGAATGAGGATCTGTGTTTGACCTCATTCCCAGGGCGGCTTTACTGCTGGGTGGCTCCCTGCTCCTAAGTCTGCCTTGAGCGCCGAGCTGATCACTCGGTGCTCAACTGGTTGGTCTGTCGGTCATGTGACGCTGGCCACGTCACATGACCCTCACTCCCCACTATAAATACTGGCAGCCTGCTAGCCACAGGTTGCCTGTTAATTTCTAGGTTCCTGGCTATTTGTTGGACTACTGAATACTCACCTGATTCCGTTCCCTGACGATCCTTTTGCCTGCTCCTCCTGTACTGCGCATCCGTCCTGGTATTGTGACCTCGGCTCCCACCTGACTACTCTTACTTAGGACTCCTCTTGTACTTCTCTACTCTCCTGGTATTTGAC
The DNA here is from genome assembly GCF_905171765.1 of Bufo bufo. Taxonomy (NCBI): domain Eukaryota; kingdom Metazoa; phylum Chordata; class Amphibia; order Anura; family Bufonidae; genus Bufo; species Bufo bufo. Next base: position 449,245,498 of record NC_053390.1, on the reverse strand, counting down.
CCCGGCTTCTCCTGACCATTCTTTGCTTAACCCTTTGTACTGCGTAGCTCTCTTGGTTCTGACCCGGTCCGTTCATGTTCCGTATTTTGTCTTGTCTGTCTTCCCTGCACGTATCCTAAGTTATGGACTGTCGTCCAGTTGTCCCCTGTCATCAGGACTCGTGAGGCAAGTAGGCAGGGCCAGGGGTGAGTGTGGAGCACAGTGGTCACTATCCTTCCCCCTGTGTGTGTGTGTGGACGTGACCGTTACACAGTTCTTACAGGTCATCCAGGCTTACCTGTCAGCCTTAACCAACTTCCGGCATTTGGATCCCGAAGTGGCCCCACAATCTGAATGAAAGACATATGCACTCAGTCCGGTCTGTTCCACTTAGAAGACATCTCTCATATTATACCATCGATTCCTGGGCGCTGGCTCCTTTATTTTCAGTTACGAAGCTATGTCAACTCCCTGATGCCTGGATTGCAGTCCTGTCCACCCTTAACAGAGTTTGAAAAGCTGTGTACGGCTAGCTCTGCACCCAGACACGCTATATCTCTTTTTTATGCCATGTTGAACTCTGGGGAGACTGAGGGCTCTTCCATGGGTTCTCACAGAGCTAAACCTAAATTTATGTCAGACTGGGAATCAGAACTGGGCTCCACCTTCTCGGTAGACCAATGGTCTCGATCTCTTATCTTTACACACAAACTGTCTGCGTGCTGTAATTTACAGGAGCTCAACTATAAAATTCTCACCAGATGGTATAGGACCCCAGTTCGATTACACCAGTTCTACCCCTCGGTAACAGATTTAGCAGGTTTGCTGGAGGTGTCTCGCAGCAACGGGTACAATGACACATATCTGGTGGGATTGTCCAGGAGTGGCTCCTCTATGGCGAGATGTTTTTGCTCTATACAACCACCTATACAAAACTGCTATCACCCCAGATCCTGCTCTAGCTCTCCTATCCATCGGTCGGATCTCCCAGGTTAAGAAGGGGGCTTTACGGTTATTTTTTTTAGCCATGAGACAGATAATTCCCCGAGAATCTTTTAAGAGTTACCTGGTCTAATTCTATGGACACTCTAGTTTATATGGAGGAATTGGGTGCCTCTGAGCGAGACGCTACCTCGGCATTCTGGAGGACCTGGGACCCATGGAACCAATTTCGCACCTCTACCTCCTTCTCAGGTTGGTTGACCACTTGCACCATTCCCGTTAGTAGCTCTTAATGTGCTGACTCTCATATATTAAGTCCACCCCTTTACCCTTTCCTTCCCTTACCTCATGTACATGTTGTGTCTTTGCCTGTCTTTGTATCGTAATAAAGTATATACTGTCTAAGCAAAGGAATGTCTATAACTCTGCACGGCTGACTGTTCTGAATAACATCTCTCGTGTGCTATCAAAAGCTGTCTAAACCTATATTTGTTGTCAGCAATGGCCATCAAAATAACTGAAAAATATTTTTGATAATGAAAAAATTCCAAACCGCTACTGGAAGGTTTTACAGTACAGCACTAAGACAATATGGGAATTGGCAGATTTCCAAGAACTTCTCCACATTCTGTAGCCAATGTTAGGTGGTGGGATGTGGGATGTATTCGTCACTCAAGGCTCAGCATGTATCGTGTACTATGTATGATATGGTAGAAATTCCCAATTTAAACAGAAAATGCAATGATAAGCTTTCCCCATAGCAAGAAATCTGTTTAAAAATAATTCATTAACCACTTCCAGACCAGGCCATTTGCCCCCTTCCTGACCAGGCTTAATTTTGCAAATCTGACGTGTCAATTTATGTGGTAATAACTTTGGAATGCTTTTTCTTGTCCAAGCCATTCAAAGACTGTTTTCTGGTGACACATTGTACATCATGTTAATGGTAAATTTGAGTCAATATGTTTTGCCTTTATTTATAAAATAAAATCCAAAAATTAACGAAAATTTGAAAAAATTCACTGTTTTCTAAATTTTAATCTCTCTGCTTTTAAGACAGATAGTGATACCTCATAAAATACTCATTAATTAACATTCACCATATGTCTACTTTATGTTGGCATCATTTTGGAAATGTTATTTTTTTTTGTTTAGGACGTTAGAAGGTTTAGAATTTTAGAAGCAATTTTCAACTTTTTTAAGGACCAGTTCAGTTGTTAAGTCACCTTGAGGAGTTCACATAATAGAAACCAGCCATAAATGACCATTTAAGAAACTACACCCCTCAAACTATTCAAAACTGGTTGTAGAAATTTTGTTAACCCTTTAAGTATTCCACAGGAATTAAAGCAAACTAGTTTTTTTGCAGATTTTCCATTTTAATCAATTTTCTCCTGTAACACATCAAGGGTTAACAACAAAACAAACCTCAATATTTATTACCCTGATTCTGCAGTTTACAAAAACACCCCATATGTGGCCGTAAACCGCTGTATGGGCACACGGCAGGGCGCAGAAGGCAAAGAGGGCCATATGGTTTTTGGAGGGCAGATTTTGTTGGAATAGTCTTAGGACACCATGTTGTATTTGAAGAGACCCTGAGGTATCCTTACAGTGAAAAACCCCTAAAAAATGGACCACATTTTGTAAAATACACCACCTAAGGAATTTTTAAGGGGTCTAGTGAGCACTTGACCCAACAGGCATTTCATAGAATTTATAATACTTGTCTGTGAAAATTTAAAAAATAAATATTTTTTTTACAAGAAAATGCCCCAAACTTTCTTTCTCACAAAAGATAACCAGAGACTATCCCCCTACAATTTGCTAGCCATTTTCTCCTGAATACAGTAACACCCCAATTCTGGTCATAAACTGTTATTTGGGGACATGCCAGGGCTCAGAAGGGAAGGAGCGGCATCTGGATTCTCCAACATGAAATTTTCTGTCATGGTTTTTAAGACCGATAACTTTTAAAAAATTTTGTTGACTGAGCTGTGTGAGGTCTTATTTTGTGCAGGACAAGCTGTAGTTTTTATTGGCACCATTTTGGGGTACATTTGGCTTCATGGGGGGTGACACAAAAAGCAGTTTGAAGTCATTTTTCTATTTTGTTTTTTACATAGTTCATTTGATGGGGTAGATCATGTGATATTTTTATAGATATGGTCGTTACGGACGCAACAATACCAAATATGTCGAGTTTTTTTATTTATACGTTTTACACAATAAGAATATTTTTAGAAAAAAAATGCATGTTTTTGTCTTGCCATTTAATTAGAGCCATTTTTTTTATTTTTCTGGTTATTGTCTTGTGTGACAGCTTGTTTTTTGCGGGATGAAGTGACGTTTTTATTGCTACCATTTTGGGGTACATACAACTTTTTGATTGAATGATATTATGTTTTATGGAAGGTGAGATGACTAAAAAAAAGCTGTTTTGGAGTAATTTTTATTAGTTTTTTTTACGCCGTTCACTTCATGGGGTTGATCATGTAATATTTGTGTAGAGACAGTTGCTACGGACGTGGCAATACCAAATATGTTTTTTTTTTTTACGTTTTACACAATAAGAGCATTTTTAGAAAGAAAAATCATGTTTTTGTGTTGCAATTTTCTTAGAACTATATTTAAAAAATTTTGCTGCCTATGGTCTTGTGTGGGGACTCATTTTTTGCGGGATAAGGGGACGCTTTTATTGCTACCATTTTGGGGTACATATGACTTTTTGATCGATTAACATTGTGTTTTTTGGGAAGTGAGGTAACTAAAAAATCTTTTTTGACGTAAGGTTTATTTATTTATTTTTTACGACGTTCACCTGATGGGATAGATGATGTTAGATTTTTATAGAGTCGGTCATTATGGATGAAGCAATACCAAATATGTCTATTTTATTTATTTTTCTCTATTTTTAAAAAAAAATTTAATAGCTTAATTACTTTATTATTATTTATTTTTTATTAAACACTTTTTTTATTTTTTTTATTTTACACTTTGTGTCTCCCATAAGGTCATACAAGACCTCTGGGGGACATTTAACTTTTTTTCCCACTATTGATTTTTCCTGTAACTGGGGCTGACATAGTAGCCCCAGTTACAGGGGGAATACACCCCCAGAGAGGCTGTACAGCATAATACTGTGTTGTACAGCCTCAGCGCAGGGCTGATCAAGGTCTGACGAAGACAGAACAGCTTCTGCACTCCCTCGGCGGTCACATGACCACCAGGCCGGGACAGGAAGCAACACATCGCTTCCTTGTTGTATACACAGCGCTCGTTCAGCGCTGTGTAAACAGTGATCTAGAAGGTAGAGACACACAGGAATGGTCCCTGCTTTCTCTTTGGGGTGCCCTGCTGTCACTGGCAGCGGGTCCCCCGCTTGGCATCTGCACGATTAGCGTGCAGCTGCCATCTCTGAAAAAACGTTCTAAAAAGTCCATTCAGAGTTAGACCGCCCAGGACGTTTATAGTCAATCGGCAGTCGGGAAGTAGTTTATAAAAAATTTCTTCTATAATTTGGATTCCAACTCATAAAAAAAAATAGTACTAACAAGAAAATCATAATGTTACCTTAAGGTCACACCATCTGCCGCTCTGCGGGAGAAATGGGTCTTCTAAATGCGGTATCTTGTGTTTCAATTCTTGGAGAAATTCACTGAAGTAGGATATCAAAACTTCCAATGGTCATGCGAAGATAATTAAAAAATGCCTCCGGATGTAAACGAAGATCCAAATAGAGGATGTAAACAAAGATCCAAATAGACTACAGAAAATACTCCTCAGGTCATGTGTTTTGACGTTGTCTTCTTTCTTGGGCACGTCTTTGCCATCTTGCTTTAAGGAGTAAAAAGTTCAATCTCAATCGGAGGTTTACAGACAGCATGGTCCCAAAACACAAAGAGCATAAATGATCGTGGCTGGACTGCTAGCTTTATAAATACACAGCTGTGAGCTTACAGCGTACAATGGAGACATATATTCTGACAAGGTGACAACATTTTTTGCATTAAAAAGGTTCCTCATACCTAGAAACCAAATCCGCTAAAGGAAAAGAAAAACGGAAAGAAAAACATGTACCGGATCCATTAAAGTGGTATCCGGTTGCATCCGTTTCTTACATTTGCATACTGGATCCATTTCTAACAGATACACAAATGTGAAAGTGGCCTAATTTTGATAATTTTTCTGGGTACTGCAGTCCACCCATTCCAGTTATTACCTTAGTTGTTCTTCTCTGAACCCTGTATAGCTCTACTATGTCTGCCTTGTTCACAGGAGCCCAGAACTGTACACAGTACTACATGTGTGGTCTGACTAGTGATTTGTAAGGTGGCTGGACTATGCTCTCATCACAGACATCTATGTCCCTTCTGATGCAACCCATTATCTTATTGGCCTTGGCAGCAGCTGCATGACACTGGTTTCTAAAAAATAAATAAAAATCCTTTTCCATTTATATGTTCTGGTGACTTGTATCTTTCTTTCCCATGTGCATAATTTTACATTTGTCAGTGTTAAACCTCATCTGCCACTAATCTGCCCAAGCCTCCAATCTCTTTTGTGTTAATTACTTTACACAGTTTAGTTTAATCTGCAAACAATGATATTTTACTGTGCAAGGCTTCTACAAGACTATTAATAAATATATTGAAGAGAATAGGGCCCAATACTGACCCCTGTGGTACCCCACTAGGGACAGTGACCCAATCTGAGTGTGTACCATAATTTCGCCCAGGTAGCCCCCCTGATGTTAGCATCAGAGCATGAAATGCTCCGATGCTCTCCTTTGCCCTGCGCTGGATCGCGCAGAGCAAGGGCTCTTTTATTTACAATAACACACTGCCGGGCAGAGGCTTCCGCCCGGCAATGTGTTCGGTGACGTCACCCGCTCTGATGGGCGGGCTTTATCGCTGCCCTAGCCATTTTACAGGCTAGGGCAGCGATAAAGCACGCCCATCAGTGCCGGTGACGTCACCGGGCTCACTGCTCGGCGGAAGCCTCTGCCTGGCAGCCCTAAAAAAAAGCCTTTGCCCTGCCCGATTTAGCGCAGGGCAAAGGAGGGCATCGGAGCATGACCTGCTCCGATGCTCAAGTCAGGGGGGCTGCCTGGGTGAAAATGGGGATATGTCCGGGTTCATCTCTAAGCCCGGATAACCCCTTTAATAATCACCTTCTGTTTTCCATCACTGAGCCAGTTACTTACCCACATACAGATCCCAGTCCAAGCATCCTCATTTTATACAGTAACCTTTTATGCGGTACGATGTCAAATGCTTTGGAGAAGTCAAGATATAGGACATCCATTGATTCACCGTGGGATAGAATCTTTTAGTCATCCCACCAACCTACCAGACTGGGATGGATCCCGATCCAGTTTAATCAACCAACCAGTTACTGGTAGGTTGGTTGATTAAACTGGATCGGATCCATCCCAGGCACCATCTCACCCATCCCAGTGCCAGTATACTAGCCCGCCCTGGTTCTGTTTGGACAGTTGGACTGGAGAAATGTGCATTTGGGGGGGAGGGGGCCAGTTACTGGTAGGTTGGTTGATTAAACTGGGTCGGATCCATGCCACCCGTCCCAGTGCCAGTATACTAGCCCCGCACACCCTGGCTCCCGGCGGTGTTCAGCATATATTGACAAGAATCTGGGGCATTACATGATGTAATACCACCCAACTTTCCTGCTGTCCAGCATTGCACATGCGCAGAGACATGAGAAAAGTTTGAGGAAGTAAGTGCCCCCCTTCCCCCATCCTCTGTGTCATGCAGGACAGCTGGGAGACACTGACATTACTTGCTATCCTGCATGACACATGTGCAGAGACAGGAGTCTCTGGGAAAGCTGGGTGAACCCCTCCCCCCTGCCTTTCCATGTTCTTATTATCAGCATTTATGCCTTGCAGGATAGCAGGAAATATGAGTGACATTACATAATGTAATAGCACCCAACTTTTCTGCTCTCCTGCATGGCACATGAGAAAGCTGAGTAACACAACCCTCATATCTTCTCATGCCTCTGCACTTGTGCCATGCAGGACATCAGGAAAGCTGAGTCACATTACATAATAGCACCCAGCTTTCCTCCTGTTCTGAATGGCATATGTGCAGAGGAATAGCCTGGGAAAGTTGAGTGACACACACACACACACACACCTAGGTGGAGCTAGGAGGCGGGAGGCGGAGCTAGCAGACAGGAGAAAGTTAGGAAGATAGATGGGGCGGGGACTCTCCTCCACTGCGGGCCCCCCTTCCTCACGGGCCCCATAGCAGCTGCATGGTCTGCCTATATGGTAGGTAGGCCACTGCTTTGCTTGCTCCTTCAATCCAAGTACTCTGCTCTGGGCGGGGGGCGGAGCCTGTGGCAACGTACGTCAGCCAGACGCTAGACGTGCCTGCCTTGCCTGTGCTGTGCATGCCGCTGCTCCAGTCTGGGATCTCGGATCGGAGATCCCACTCCAGACTCCAGCCCAGTTTTAATTATAGGCACACAATAGAATTATAGATATAGTAGTAGTTGCGGCCGGCGCTGGGGGCCCCTAAGGAGTCGGGGGCCCAGGGGCAATTGCCCCCCTTGCCTCTATGGTAGCGCCGGCCCTGCCGATGCTGTTACTTAGCATACAGCACGGGAGAATGTAACAGGGGCCACAGCGGCGCAACAGAGTGATGCCCAGAAATAATAGTAAGTGCAGGGACATCAGTAATATGTAGTCGGACCAATCAGTAATATGTAGTCAGACCTGCTAAAATGTGAAGTTTCACGTATTGCGCCAAAATATCTGGTGCCGATTAGCGCAATCGCTAATATATTGGAGCACTCTATCTGCATATAAAGCCATTTTAATGTTCTGCCGTGCCAACCATTTTCTCCAGTCTCAGGAAACTTATAGCAGCTTGGAAAATGTAGCAAAAGTGACCCACGCCTGTATTGCGTGCGCAATATGCAAATATTACATTGTCAATTTTCGCAATCAAGAAAATAATCGTGAATTCTCGATTTCACGAATATATGACGAATATTCTACTAAATATCGCAAATTCGAATATTGCCCCTGACGCTCATCACTATTCCCGGAAACATCACCAGCACTCATGGGTGGGCTTTAGCGCTACCCTAGCCATTTTACAGGCTAGGGCAGCGCTAAATACCACCCATTAGTGCTGGTGATTTCATCTGGCTCATTGCTAGGTGGAAGCCTCCGCCTAGCTTACCCATGGAGAGCCTGGTATGGCACCGGATCTCCAATGCTCATGTCCGGGGGACTGAGTGGGGGAAGAAAGGGATATGCCCAGGTTCAGCTTTGAACCCGAACAACCCTTTTTATAAATCCACCTTTTTCCTCATCGCACTCTACAACTTCTCCTTCATCATTACTTAACACTTTCAGGTTTAAAGTTGTACAATGGAAGGACATTTTACGGTTAGTTTTACTCTCTTTGGCAATAAGCCTCTTTGTCTCCACCTTGCCTGCCTTTATATGTATTTTCCATATTCTATTTTCCTCCTTATAGCTTTTCAGTATTTCTTCGCTGTAGTCCTTTCTTTTTCCTTTCCATTTCTATTTAGCCACACTGGGATTTTTTTTCCTGACCCTTTTATTCCCATAGGATATGTATCTCTCACAATGAGAGTTTAGGATGTTTTTAAAAATAAAAGTATAAATAATCAGTTTCAATCAGATTCAAGTGAGTGAAAATGAATTTGTATAGTATACAGAGATGTATAGGTCAATACATGTGTTGCAATCACTTTGGTTGCTGGTGGCATTTTATGTTTGGTGGGTTCCTTACTAATGCTGAAAATCTGCAACCTATCTTCCTTTACCACTCTGGTTAGTATATCTAAGGCCAACCCTAGGTGTTCACCAGAGCCTGCTGCAAGGCAAGCTGGAATTGGCTGCTAGGGACCCAGGTTACATCTGTGGAGTAAGGCATGAAAAAACAGGTGCAAGCTCACATATAGCATAGGATGCCAAAGAGTAGGAGCAGATAAATACAAAGCCAGGAGAGACCGTAGAAGCCAAATCAACAGACAAGGGTATAATCCAGAAGCAGGGCACACAGTTTAAGTCCGGAGAATCAGCAGAAAGCTAATCAGTAGACAAGGGGAAAATCTAGAAACAAGCTGAGGTCAGTACACAGGAAGGTCTAAGAGAAATGCAAAGCTGACTGAACATAGAGCTCAAAACAGGAGTCAGGAATCAAAATCATAGACACCAGCCACTGTCAGACACAAGTGGATGCTAAGCCAGTAAACTAATTGGCTCAGCATCCAGCCTCACAGCCTAGCCAGTGAGGACTTGGCTGATTGGCATAACAATCCTCCTAGAAAAGCCGTGCACTGGATTGTAGCCAGGTCATTTCCTGACAGCATCTCACCAATGGATAGTGAGGACTTTTACTAGTGCCATCTTAGAAAAGGGAATGTACTATTTACATGATTAAAAAGAGCTTGTCCCCAGGAAATTCACTGTTAAACCAGGTTCAATGCCTTGTAGGGATACCTTAGCTAAATTAGCTAAGAACTTTTTATTTAGTGATCTGCTGCATAATTCTGGAGAAAAGCACTTTTAATCCATATGCAAATGAGGAGCAAAAGCAAGTACGAATCCACTCTGTGTAATCTTGCTTCTCCTGCGTCCTCTGCTAGCCCCATCCTCTCCTGCTTGATTAACAGGGCCAGGTTCCTTGCCTAACCCTGTCAATCAAGAAGGAGAGAGAGAGAGCACCTATCAAAGGAAACAGGAGGAGCAAGAATGTACAGGGTGGTTTTGCACCTGCCCTTAACTGCTCATTTGCATATGGATTTAAAGATTTTTTTCACCTTATGTAAATGTCAGAATGTACTGTCCATTTCTAATTGAGGTGTCAGATAATGCATCCCTAGCAAACCAATTTGTTAGATCATTTAAGTTGTACTGGCACTCATTTCCTCACTATTCAGATGCTATACTGCTCCACCATCATTCAATTCAATGCAAAAGTAGGAGAACGGCTGGTCTGTGACTGCATGCATTGACCTTTAACCCTTTAACAACCGGGAAATTTTCTATTTTTTTCATTTATTACTTCCAGCTCTCCCAATTTTTTCATTCACATAGTCATATGAGGGCTTGTTTTTTGCGTAACAACATGCACTTTCTAATAGCACCATATATGGTTGCATAAAATGGGATGGGAAGCAGGAAAACTATTTCAAATGGGGTGGAATTAGAAAAAAAGACAATACCGCCACAGTTTTATGAGGGGTTTTTTTCATACCATTTCCTAAGCTGTAAAACTGTAAAACTGACCTGTTACTATTATTCTCCAGGTCAGCATGATTACGGCAATACCACATACTGTATGTATAGTTTTTCTTGTGTTTTAATGCTGAAAAAAAACTTTTAAAGAAATATTTTTTCTTTTCCTCGCCATATTCTTACCTCTCTAAATTTATTTGTCGTTATGTGCATGTACAGATGAGCTGTGTGAGGACTCATTTTCTCTGGGACGATCTGTACTTTTCAATAATATCATTTTGGGGTTTGCATGACATTTTGATCACTTTTTATAAAAAAAATTGTGGGAGGTCAAGTTACCAAAAAATGGCAAATCAGCCATTTAGACTTTTTTCCGTTTGGGAAATATTTTAATAGTATGGGCGTGTTCGCAAGATGTCCAAGCACAGCACCACTGATGGATTGCAGGATAGTCGTAACCATGGAAACATGATGGAGTGACGGAAAAATTAATCAGCCTGCAAAGGTAGCAATATGGATAACAACAATACATTAGTAAGTGCCTTGTGTTACGACACTCACCGCCAGGTAGATGAAGCCGCCGTTTAGTGAATAAGCCCCTTTCTCCAGAAATGCAGTTTTTAATCCAGCCGATCGCCAAACTCCCGAATGGAGCATACGAAGTGGCAACTCCCGATCAGCAATTCAATCGAACTCCTTCCACAGCTAGCAATATACGAAAGCGCTGTCCCAATAATAAATCCCTCCACAAACGAGACCAAGCTCCGTCTTGAAAGTCAAACAGGAATCAATTTTATTGAGGGCTAGCCGCCCGTATTTATGCAGGTCTCCATCTGGTGGACACGCCCCTAGGGGACCAGACTGGAGACTGACACAGGGCAGACATGCAGCACTACAGAGACAATACATCCCCCACAATGCATCATGGTCTCCTCCTCTCTGCCCTGAGACCCGAGGAGTAATCCCATTATCTCTCAAGACAGAGGGAAACCACAATACACACGTGGGGACAACAGAACAGACATCACCATTTAAACATACAATGTCACAACCCTTTTCAATACACAGACATTTAACATCCCAAAATGGCACGCATTAGACCAGGAGTTCAAGTTAGTTTAAGTCCTTTGTGAACAATGAGGCCATTTGGGTTAACTAGCAGCACACTCTTCTCCTGGGTGGCCGTCCGTTCAGTAGTTCCAATCGGTATTTGGGGAAACACACGAACAGGGGCATACGGGCAGGAAATCCAGCGAAATTAAGGCAAACAGACGAACCAGCAATATAGGTCTATACAGATGGATCTGTCACACGGCTCCCCCCTTGTGGGACACTCCGGCAGACCCGGCTTGACCCTTTAGCGGGTCAACTTGGGGATGACCGGACTAGGAGGTAGCAAGAACGTCGGTTTGCCGGGACAATCCATCTGCATTCCCATTCTGCTTACCGGGTCGGTAGCTGATGGTGAAGTTATACGGTTGTAAAGCTAAACTCCACCGCAGCAGTCTACCATTGTCTCCTGAGACCCGGTTAAGCCAGACAAGGGGATTGTGGTCCGTCACAAGGGAAAATTCCTGTCCATACAAATAAGGGCTTAACTTTTTCAATGCCCAGACCAGGGCCAAGCATTCCTACTCCACTGCCGCATAACTCACTTCTCGGGGTAACAGCTTTCTACTGAGATATGCGACAGGGTGCTCTCCTCCATCTTCCCCGACCTGGCTCAGCACAGCCCCCAGTCCATACATGGAAGCATCTGTATGGACGAGAAAACGTTTGTTAGGGACTGGGGCAGCCAGGACAGGGGCATTTACAAGAGCCTGTTTGAGTGCTTGAAACGCAACTTCACAAGCCGGAGACCACAGGACCTGCTTAGGGAGATTTTTCTTAGTCAGGTCAGTCAGGGGCTTAGCAATAGTGCTGTAGTCTGGGACAAAGCGTCTGTAATACCCTGCTGTCCCTAGGAAGGCTAACACCTGGGTCTTAGTGACAGGTGTGGGCCAGTTAGCTACTGCCTCTATCTTAGCCGGCTCCGGTCTCTGGCTCCCACACCCCACTCTGTGACCCAGGTATTGCACTTCAGCCATGCCTAGATGGCACTTCTCTGGCTTCAATGTCAGGCCAGCAGCCCGAATTTTGTCCAAAACTACCCCTACATGTACTAGGTGTTCCTCCCAGGACCCACTGTAGATCGCAATGTCATCCAGGTATGCACACGCAAATTCCTGGAATCCATCGAGAAGTCTATCCACCATACGCTGAAAGGTAGCCGGGGCATTCTTCATCCCAAATGGCATGACCTTAAATTGGTACAAGCCAAATGGGGTGACGAAGGCCGACTTGGGGATAGCATCCTCGGCCAGGGGAATCTGCCAATAGCCTTTACACAGGTCTATGGTGGTCAGATAGCGTCCCCTGGCAATACGATCTAATAATTCGTCTACCCGGGGCATCGGGTAGGCGTCAGTGGTGGTCCGCTCGTTGAGCCGCCTGTAGTCTACACAGAACCGCGTGGTCCCATCTTTCTTAGGCACCAGGACTACAGGCGAAGCCCAAGGACTATCGGAGTGTTCGATGACCCCAAGCTGGGTCATCTCCTGTATCTCCTTCCGCATTCCTTCTCGGACTGCTTCAGGGATACGGTAAGGGGGCTGTCGCAGGGGGTTCTGTCCAGGGGTCTCTACCTTATGTACAGTTAGGGTAGTGTAGCCAGGCTCTTGGGAGAACGTCGCCTGCTTCTCCCACAGAAGCTGTCTTGCCTGTCCCTTCTCTGTGGGGCTTAATCTATCCCCTAGCTGTACAAGACTAGTAAGGTCAGTCTGGGAGTCCCTCTCTAACAAATCGGGTAAGGGTAAACTCTCTGTATCGTCTGCAGCAGGGGCACATACTGCAGCGACATCCTCCGGTCTCTCCTGATACTCCTTTAGCATGTTCACATGAAAGGATCGCTGGATCCTTTCATCTGAACAGCTGGCTATGAGGTAGGTAGTATCACACACCTGAGCTACCACCTTATACGGGCCCTGCCAAGATGCTTGCATCTTGTTCGCCTTCACAGGTTTGAGCACTAGCACTTTCTGCCCAACCTGGAAGACTCGCTGCCGGGCACCCCGATCGTACCATCTCTTCTGTCTCCCCTGGGCCACCTGGAGATTCTCTCTTACCATCAGGGACAGTTTCTCCATGCGGTCCCGGAGTTCCAGGACATACGGTACTATGGGGGTCCCTTCCTGCTCTGTCTCCCCCTCCCAGTGGCCTCTAATGAGATCTAGGGGTCCGCGGACCCTCCTCCCATAGAGCAACTCAAAGGGGGAGAACCCAGTAGATTCCTGGGGCACCTCTCTGTAAGAAAACAACAGATGAGGCAGGAATCGCTCCCAGTCTCTGCAAGTGTCAGAAAAGGTCCTCAGCATCTGTTTGAGGGTGCCGTTAAATCGCTCGCAGAGGCCGTTAGTCTGTGGATGGTACGGGGAACCAAGTATCGGTTTAATGCCGCACACCCTCCACAGTTCCTGGGTGAGCACAGCGGTAAATTGGGTTCCCTGGTCAGAGAGAATCTCCTTAGGGAACCCGACCCTAGTAAAAATTCTAACCAGGGCATCAGCAACTGTCTCTGCCTCTATATTAGACAACGCTACTGCCTCTGGATAGCGAGTGGCATAGTCCACCACGGTGAGAATATACTTCTTACCGGATGGACTAGCCCTGGCCAGTGGACCCACAATGTCAACGGCTATGCGGGCAAAGGGCTCCCCAATGATAGGCATAGACATAAGCCTAGCTCTTGGGTGGTCCCCCCGCTTTCCTACCCGTTGACAAGTGTCACACGTACTACAATATATCCGCACAGCCTGATTAAAATTTGGCCAAAAGAAGTTCTGCATGATCCTATAGGCTGTGCGACGGGACCCTAGATGTCCGGCTAATGGAACATCATGCCCTATCCGCAGAATCTCCTGCCGGTATTTTGCGGGCACCACCAGCTGTCGATTCGGCGGATGGGCAACACTTTTCTGGGACGGTTTAGGGAACCTATATAACCTGTCCCCCACCCATTCATACCGCTCCCCATCTACTCCTACCTCTCCAGTATCTGCTCTGTCTCTATACTTCTGGAGAGTCGGATCTGCCTGAGTTTCCCTCCCAAACTCCTCTGGGGAATCCCAGCTAGCAAAGGTCTGTCCTAGGGTATCAGTCGGGGAATCGGGTCTTACCTGGGTCTCAGCAGCAGGTGGGCTGGTTCCAGCAACACGGGTCTGGGCCCGGGTAGTCACTGGGTTGACATCAGCAGGTCCCATTGGAGCATAAGCAGAAACCAAAGGGGCCAGGTCATTCCCGAGCAAGACATCAGCAGGCAAGTCTTTCATAACCCCCACATTCACATGTCCAGAGCCCACTCCCCAATCCAAATGAACCCGGGCAACAGGTAGACGGAACACGGCGCCTCCTGCTACCCTCACTGCCACAGTATTTCCAGTGTGTTGGTGTTCCGAAACAAGGTTCTTTTGGAGCAGGGTCATAGTGGCTCCGGTGTCTCTCAGACCAGTGACCACTTTGCCATTTAGTCTAACGGTCTGCCTGTGTTGCTGCCGGTTATCCTGCTGGGCTGCTTGTACTGGATCCGCCTCATGTAGTATACCCCAAAATTCCTCCTGCTCAAGACAGTGAGCGGAAGACTGGGGTGGCTGCTGATGTCCGCCGGCTGGTTTTCTCCACGACTGCGCTTGGTTGGTATTGTTCAATGGGCACTCTGGTCTCTTGTGCCCCAACTGTTTGCACCCATAGCACCGGATAGGCTGAGAGTAATCCCGGGCGTTGAACCGAGCTGGCTGAACATAATTGTTCGCTGGTGGTATTGTGGGGGTGCGTTGCGCTGGGGGGTGATACACAGTAGTGGTTGGAGGTGCTGCCGGTTTGTACTCCACTCGGGTAGGGACCTTGGCTGCTGTCTGGTCTAGCCTCCGTGCATCTGTGTATTCATCGGCCAGACGAGCAGCTTCAGGTAAGGTAGCGGGTTTGCGGTCCCTAACCCACTCTCTGACTCCTGCAGGTAACCGATCAAAGCAGTGCTCCAACAAAAATACTTGCAGCACCTCTTCCCCAGTTACCGCTTGACACCCTGCCATCCAGTGGGCTGCGGTGCGGTGTACCCTGCATGCCCACTCCACATAAGAATCGCCAGCCTGCTTGTTAGTGTCCCGGAATCGCCGCCGGTACGCCTCAGGGGTGACAGCGTATCTGGCCAAAAGGGTATCTTTTACTGCCCGGTAACTTGTAAGTTCCTCCTCTGGGATGGCCCGAAAAGCCTCACTGGCCCGGCCGGATAATTTCCCAGAGAGGATAGTGACCCATTCCTCTGTGGGTACCTGGTGTAAGGCACACTGCCTTTCAAAATCGGCCAGGAACCCGTCAATCTCTCCCTCCGTTTCCACAAAATGTCTAAATGCAGCAAAAGGTACCTTTCTCCTTCCATTATTATTATGGGGTACCTCTGCTGCTGCAGCTCCTCTTCCCTGGAGCGCCTGTTGTGCTGCTACTGCTGCTTGCACCTGGATCACAATATCTGCTGCAGGGTTGGGGCCAAAGTGTGCCAGCCTTATCTGGACTGCCCGGTTAAATTGTACCTCCTCGGGTGTTAAATCCAGTATGCCAGGCACATTAGCTCTCTCCGTTCCCTGTGCTGCATCCATCTCCAATAATATAGAAATAATCTCTCTCTTCTTGAGATTACTCGCTGATCGTCCTCTGCGTTCCAATATATCTTTAAGGGTAGCACGCCTTAATTCCTCATACTGCATTTCCACCCTGGGATTTGTAGCTGGCCTTCTGGGCGGTGGGATTCATCCCGTTGCTTGCCACCAATTGTTACGACACTCACCGCCAGGTAGATGAAGCCGCCGTTTAGTGAATAAGCCCCTTTCTCCAGAAATGCAGTTTTTAATCCAGCCGATCGCCAAACTCCCGAATGGAGCATACGAAGTGGCAACTCCCGATCAGCAATTCAGTCGAACTCCTTCCACAGCTAGCAATATACGAAAGCGCTGTCCCAATAATAAATCCCTCCACAAACGAGACCAAGCTCCGTCTTGAAAGTCAAACAGGAATCAATTTTATTGAGGGCTAGCCGCCCGTATTTATGCAGGTCTCCATCTGGTGGACACGCCCCTAGGGGACCAGACTGGAGACTGACACAGGGCAGACATGCAGCACTACAGAGACAATACATCCCCCACAATGCATCATGGTCTCCTCCTCTCTGCCCTGAGACCCGAGGAGTAATCCCATTATCTCTCAAGACAGAGGGAAACCACAATACACACGTGGGGACAACAGAACAGACATCACCATTTAAACATACAATGTCACAACCCTTTTCAATACACAGACATTTAACATCCCAAAATGGCACGCATTAGACCAGGAGTTCAAGTTAGTTTAAGTCCTTTGTGAACAATGAGGCCATTTGGGTTAACTAGCAGCACACTCTTCTCCTGGGTGGCCGTCCGTTCAGTAGTTCCAATCGGTATTTGGGGAAACACACGAACAGGGGCATACGGGCAGGAAATCTAGCGAAATTAAGGCAAACAGACGAACCAGCAATATAGGTCTATACAGATGGATCTGTCACACCTTGTTTAACTTTCTCTACATGATAAATGCCACTTGCTGAAATGAAACAACCCCTTTAAAGCTTTCCATTAATCTAAAGAGCAATGTGCAACATGTACAATTGGCCATATATTAGTAAATTCACATAAGTTTATAAATTACTTGACACTTTTGTCTGTCCCTTGATGGTGGCCATATTTGCTGTCACATCTGAATAATCTTCTAAAAGAGATATACAATTGCAAGAAATAGTATGTGAACCCTTTGGAATTATATGGATTTCTACCCAAATTGGTCATAAAATGTGATCTGATCTTCATCTAAGTCACAACAATAGACAATCACAGTCTGCTTAAACTAATAACACACAAAGAATTGAATGTTACCATGTTTTTATTGAACACACCATGTAAACATTCACAGTGCAGGTGGAAAAAGTATGTGAACCCTTGGATTTTGTAACTGGTTGAACCATTCCTCTTTACAGAACTGTTTCAGTTCAGCAATATTCTTGGGATGTCTGGTGTGAATCGCTTTCTTGAGGTCATGCCACAGCATCTCAATCGGGTTGAGGTCAGGACTCTGACTGGGCCACTCCAGAAGGCGTATTTTCTTCTGTTTAAGCCATTCTGTTGTTGATTTACTTCTATGCTTTGGGTCGTTGTCCTGTTGCAACACCCATCTTCTGTTGAGCTTCAGCTGGTGGACAGATGGCCTTAAGTTCTCCTGCAAAATGTCTTGATAAACTTGGGAATTCATTTTTCCTTCTATGATAGCAATCCGTCAAGGCCCTGACGCAGCAAAGCAGCCCCAAACCATGATGCCCCCACCACCATACTGCACAGTTGGGATGAGGTTTTGATGTTGCTGTGCTGTGCCTCTTTTTCTCCATACATAGTGCTGTGTATTTCTTCCAAACAACTCAACTTTGGTTTCATCTGTCCACAGAATATTTTGCCAGTACTGTTGTGGAACATCCAGGTGCTCTTGTGCAAACTGTAAACGTGCAGCAATGTTTTTTTGGACAGCAGTGGCTTCCTCTGTGGTATCCTCCCATGAAATCCATTCTTGCTTAGTGCTTTACGTATCGTAGATTCGCTAACAGGAATGTTAGCATATGCCAGAGACTTTTGTAAGTCTTTAGCTGACACTCTAAGATTCTTCTTCACCTCATTGAGCAGTCTGCGCTGTGCTTTTGCAGTCATCTTTACAGGACGGCCACTCCTAGGGAGAGTAGCAGCAGTGCTTAACTTTCTCCATTTATAGACAATTTGTATTACCGTGGACTGATGAACAGCAAGGCTTTTAGAGATACTTTTATAACACTTTCCAGCTTTATGCAAGTCAACAATTCTTAATCGTAGGTCTTCTGAGAGCTCTTTTGTGCGAGGCATCATTCACATCAGGCAATGCTTCTTGTGAAAAGCAAACACAGAACTGGTGTGTGTTTTTTATAGGGCAGGGCAGCTGTAACCAACACCTCTAATCTCATCTCATTGATTGGACTCCAGTTGGCTGACCCCTCACTCACATACTTTTTCCATCTTCACTGTGAATGTTTACATGGTGTGTTCAATAAAAACATGGTAATATTTAATTATTTGTGTGTTATTAGTTTAAGCAGACTGTGATCGTCTATTGTTGTGACTTAGATGAAGATCAGATCACATTTTATGACCAATTTGTGCAGAAATCCATATCATTCCAAAGGGTTCACATACTTTTTCTTGCAACTGTATCAAGAGATATCTGTATCATTACAGTTATCCGATGTATATTACCGGTATATGTAAATGTGGTCCAGTAGAGTGGATTGGACTATGTGTAACAATAATAATATTTATATAGCAGCACTGAAGCCACAAGCTTTTCAAGAGCCCAAATATGATCAATGCACTGTATGAGCAAAGTACAGTTTTGATTGATTGCCAGGGATCCATTTTTCTTTCAGCAAAACACGATCTAAGAAAAGAGTGTTAGGACGCAAACCAAAGCACACACTATGAAAAAATCTATATTTTAGTGTGAGGTACAAGAGTGTTAGGATTTTAGATGTTACCACACATGAAAAATCACAAATCTATAAGAGTCAGAGGGGCGATGTTTGTTGCTTTTTGCAATTGCGGGTCTTTTTCAATAACACCAGTTAATAGGAAGTACTGACTCACATCCTCCTACCTCTTTTATGAGGCATAATAAGAGGTAATGATAAAAAATATCCCAAATTCCAAGACTAAACATGTTTTTACAAAATACAATAACAGGAAAGCACTTCCACTATTCATAATAGAAATGCTGCAGTTATATGAAAGGAATTAACACAACACTCACCACACATTAAAAGCCAATTATGAGTTATTGCATACAGAAGTAAAATATAAAGCAATTGTAAAGGTTAACTGCAGACCAGGCAAACAGCAGTTTCATTTATGTCATCTGCATTGTTATCAAGGGTGTGGGATCACACTTTTAAACTTGTTGTATGGGGTATTACAAATGAAGTCCATGAAAGTGGAAAACAGATACACCAGTAGTATACAAAAGTCCTCACTAGAGATGAGCGCATTTTTCAAAAATTTGATTTGGACACTTTGTTCTGAATTAATTTCCCACGAGGCACGTTAAATCAACTATATCCCAGCCTACAGGGAATAGTGTATCTTGGTGTACATCACTGTGCATTACAGCAACATGCATAGCTAGTCCTTTCTGATAGTGAAACTGTTACTATGCGCCAGTATAACAGGCAGGTGACAGGCATCACTCTTATGCTCAGTTCGCACTTCACTTATTTGGTCAGTTACGGGTCAAAAACACAGAACAGGTGCAGATCTGTTCATGATAACTTATCTATGAGTAGGATTGGCTCCTGATTTTGGCTCACTATACAGTAACTGCTTGAATTAACTGACCAAATAACTGAAGTGTGAATTCAGCCTTACAGGTCAATGTTAGCTTCAGGTATAATGTACTTAACCGTGCAATGGTCCAAGATTTTACTATAGCGGGAAGGAGCTGTCTCATTTTACACTGTCTGCTGCTTCCATATAGATTGATAGATAACCCATTTTGTTAGCCACTGATGCAAGAAGTTGCCCCATGTCAGCAGTAAGTTTGTGTTGACGTCACTGTTTATTTTTCCCTTCTTCCATTGATCAGTCAGAAGAACAACCCCAAAAAAAACAATCCTGTCTTTTGAGCATCCGCCTTCACACGGTCAGTATTTGGTCAGCAATTTATCAGTATTGATAAGGCAAAAATAGGAGTGGGTCCAAAGCAAAGATGACAAGTGATGGGAATATTTGCATGTCTTCTGTGTTTTGGACCCACTCCTGCTTTTGGCTTCCAAATAATGATCAAATCCTGATGCAAAATACTGACTGTGTGATAAAAGCCTCATGCTCAATTTGTATGAGTTTTGTCCATTTGCCTCTGAAATCGGTTTTATTCAGATGGAAAAGAAGTCCTGCATGCAGGACTTTAATGGCCTCTATCACACGGTCAGTATTTGATCAGTTTTTTTGCATCACTATTTGATCAGTATTGGTGAGGCAAAAACAGGAGTGGGTCCAAAACAGAGATGACACGTGATGCTAATAATTGCATGTCTTCTGTGTTTTGAACCTATTCCTGCTTTTGGCTTCCAAAACATGATCAAATTCTGATGCAAAATACTGACTGTGTGATAAAAGCCTCATGCTCAGTTTGTATGAGTTTTGTCCATTTGTGTGATAGAGGTCTTATGGCTGCTCCAAAGACAGGATCCTTTGTGTTTTTCATATTTCGGTTATTCTGACAGATCAGAAGAAGGGTAAAGTAAACGGTGATGTCAGCAAAGCCAAAACAGGGACACTAGTAGCAGCAGCAACAGTAGGATGACAACAGCATGAGGAGTCAACATAGTGGCCCAGGGACCCAGTGGTGAGGGTAGCAACAGCATAAGGAGTCAACATACTGACCCAGTCACAGAGTGATGAGGTTGGCAACAGTGAGAGGGGCCAACATAGTGGCCCAGTCACAGAGTAGTGAGGGTGGCAACAGCATGAGGAGTCAACATAGTGACCCAGTCACAGAGTAGGGAGGTGGGGGCAACAGCAGAGGCAGTAACAAGACAAGATGGGGGCAGTAGGGGAATATGGCAGCAGGGGCAGGAACTGTGTAGAATCAGGCAGGTGGCAGCATCAGAATAGTGGCTAAAGCAGGTGGCCAGAAGTAATGGGCCATTTTTCACAATGTTCTGGTGTGGCAGCACACTGCAGTCAGAAAATTACTGCCAGAATGATTTAGTCTCATGCATCAGGCACCAGTGTGTGGAAATCCTGGCTGGCTAATCCACACCTGATTAATCTTTATAAAGGCAAATCTGTCTATATTTTGTGTTGTAAGGTGAGTTTTCTTTGGGGTAACTATGCTGTGGTACTAAACACACCGTCTGATGCCACTACTGGCTGGGCAGGAAAGCTTGTTCAGGGCAAACTCCGCCAGTTGCGGCTACAAAGTTTGGCTGCCCAGTAGTACAGGGGATCTTGGATCTGGGGTGACAGACTGCAGTCCAAGTCAGGTGGCTGTGATGCCATGTCTTCTGTCCCCTGGCCAGCCAGATTTATCAGAATCTGTTACAGGACCTGAAGGAGTGGAATGACATAATTCATCCCAAAGTCCTGGCGACAAAAAAAGTGGCCTCATCAAAGGACCTGAGCAAAAGGCAGGTGTCATGCATGAGCTGCCAATGGCTAACGTGGAAGTTACACAGGGGAGTACCCCGGTCCGCCTGCATCATCAAGAAATCATTCACAGCCTTCCTCTGCTCATATAGTCGGTCCAACATGTAGAGGGTGAAGTTCCAATTTGTGGAAACATCACATATAGGGCGATGTTGGAGAACACTATTCTGCCTTTCCAGCTCAAGGAGGGCATGTTTTGCATGGTTAGAGTGACTTTAGCGCATGCACAGTTTCCTGGCCATTTTCAAGACATTATAATAACAAGAATGTATGAACAAATTTAAGAGGGGCACTCTCTGCAGAACGGAACACACATAGGTCGTAGAGTTAATTATTAATCAATATAATTAATATAATTTAATTTCTTCACTTCAAGAAAACATTCATGGGCTATCCTTAAAATAGTAAAATGTTATTACACACCATAAAATCACATCAATCAATATAAAATAAATTCATAAAATCAATATATGTGAAGAAAAAAGACGTAGGTAATTTGTCCACCCTATATATATCTCCTTTTCAGGGATAATAAGTCCTTGGTTATAATGTAGTAGAATATCTTCAAGGGGAAGTGTAAAGTGCACTAGTGCCGTCCCTTATTAGGTATATGCAATTTGTTCAATCCAATTCCGTTATCCTATTTGAATACTTTAGGTCAAATCGACCTCAATTGTCCCTTAGTCCGTAACTCTGGTGCGCTATATATATCAGCCAGCCGGCTGTAAGGTGCGCTAATTGTATCCAGAGATGAACATGGATTTGCTTACCGGATTCTCCGGTGTCCTCCTCGCCCGCCTCCTAATGCTCGGCGTCTCTTACCGGCCTCCACGGCGTCCTCAGCTGTCCTGCTTCCCACACTTCACGTAGCGTCCCACGTGGTGACGAAGCTGGCGTCGGCACGGCGTCTCGCGTAGTGGAGCTCCCCCTGCTGGTCAGCTGGGTGTACTTGCCGGAGGTATTAGATCGGGCTTGATTTCTTTCTTAGACAGGCCTGTCTTGTTATCAGTCGAATGTCCTTATTGGATATTTGCGCTCACTTCCTGGGACCATACGCGTTTCGGGGACAACCCCTTCCTCAGTGGAGATCCACTGAGGAAGGGGTTGTCCCCGAAACGCGTATGGTCCCAGGAAGTGAGCGCAAATATCCAATAAGGACATTCGACTGATAACAAGACAGGCCTGTCTAAGAAAGAAATCAAGCCCGATCTAATACCTCCGGCAAGTACACCCAGCTGACCAGCAGGGGGAGCTCCACTACGCGAGACGCCGTGCCGACGCCAGCTTCGTCACCACGTGGGACGCTACGTGAAGTGTGGGAAGCAGGACAGCTGAGGACGCCGTGGAGGCCGGTAAGAGACGCCGAGCATTAGGAGGCGGGCGAGGAGGACACCGGAGAATCCGGTAAGCAAATCCATGTTCATCTCTGGATACAATTAGCGCACCTTACAGCCGGCTGGCTGATATATATAGCGCACCAGAGTTACGGACTAAGGGACAATTGAGGTCGATTTGACCTAAAGTATTCAAATAGGATAACGGAATTGGATTGAACAAATTGCATATACCTAATAAGGGACGGCACTAGTGCACTTTACACTTCCCCTTGAAGATATTCTACTACATTATAACCAAGGACTTATTATCCCTGAAAAGGAGATATATATAGGGTGGACAAATTACCTACGTCTTTTTTCTTCACATATATTGATTTTATGAATTTATTTTATATTGATTGATGTGATTTTATGGTGTGTAATAACATTTTACTATTTTAAGGATAGCCCATGAATGTTTTCTTGAAGTGAAGAAATTAAATTATATTAATTATATTGATTAATAATTAACTCTACGACCTATGTGTGTTCCCTTCTGCAGAGAGTGCCCCTCTTAAATTTGTTCATACATTCTGTCTACCTAGGTCTAAGGTGAGGCCTTTTGGAGGTGAGCACCTCATATCCAATACTGATCTGTGGGTGTAGCCGCTGTTCTTTATTATCTATATCAATTATAATAACAAGGTTGGGCGTCACTCAGTATCGGGCATCAAATAGACAAGGACAAAATTGATGTCTGAAAGTTATCTTATATTTGCAACATGTTATATAAAATTGCACATAAAATACATAAAATACTCTAAAACACACATATAACCTCCTGGGGATCGCTCATATAACCTCCTGGGGATCGCTATGCTGGACCACTATATAAGTTACCAAAGTCCATATTGTATCAATGTCCTTGAAAGTTCATGTAGCGATCAGCAAAGTGGAGAAAAAAGGAAATTATATAGTTCACAAGAGGTACTTTACCGCTCCTTCAGGCCGCTTGTTATCAGAAGTGCGACTGCTCTGCTTTGAGCTGTAAGGACCTGTGAGTTCAGTCTTTTACATAGGAAGTTCCCCGTTCACTGGATATTGCTTTAGAGTGTAGTCCGTAGCTTTGACCTTCCAGGACCTTCCTGTGGCGTCCCACGTGGTTTCACTGAATAGGTCAGGTGACTTACAATTTCCAGGCGGGGTTTTCGAACTTGTACAGCGTCCGACCGTAATTCTAAAGATCTTCCTTATATTGTCCCACACTGTCTCTTAGCCATACGCGTTTCGGGGTCGGTCGCCCCTTCCTCAGTGGTACAGACAGTGGGGTTTGGGTGTCCTTTTTATATCATCTTTAATTGGTCATTAGTAAGATGCATGCTGGGACAGTGGGGGACTGGAAGACCGGGATGTGGATTTTCGTTCCATAGCGATTCTTTTTTCTCATTCGTGTATGGATACTATTGCGGTTTCAGATCTCCAATATATAAGACTACATTATTATCACATAACACAATTAAAATTGAATTTAATAAATATATATACGGATAAAAATAAGGATAAAAATAAGAATAAAAATATAGATATACTTTCAGAGAATGCACATAAACATAGTTGTAGTCTAGATGCGCTTTCAATGCGATTCATTTAAAATACAACAGGTTGCTAATATTGTGGTCATCCAGGAATTCATCGATATATCTCATTTTGTGAATATTTTCAAACCTATTCAGTCTGTGCATACAGGGATTGATATAAGAACTATAATTAATTAAAAATGCATAAAAAGTATGAATACTATAATAATTTTGTTAAAAAACACATGGTTGTGGTTTAAATTACCCGAATATTCAAAAAACGCAAAAAACGCACCTGCGGTTTTGGTGCGTTTTTGATGCGTTTTTTTCTAAAAATTACAAATTTGGATAAAAAATGATGACTAAAGTTCATTCCCATATTCTTTTTCATGTTTATGATGTCCAAAATTCATAATGTAGTTCAGGACTTTATGTCTGTGGTTCTCAATACAGTAGTGATGTGTATGAGGACGCGGGCATGCCAGGAAGGGGAGATCTGGGTGCTGATAACACAGCCTGACACCAGATGTCTCATTCATGGCAGACCAACGTCCCCCTATAGGAATCCAAAGAGTTCCATATCTGCATTCAGCCCCTTTGGGATGAGGGAATCAAATTCAAAGATCCTCTTTGATTCATTCCTAGACATTCGGAGGATATGATTCCCTCCTCTCCATGGACATTCAACTTTCTCTATGGCCATATACATTAAACTAGATGGGTCGCTATTGTGGTAATCCCTATAATGTTTGGATAATGAGTGTAATTCGTACCCCTTTTTTATATTATTTACGTGTTCTGATATCCTTTTCTTTAAAGTGCGTTTTGTTCGTCCTATATATTGTTTATGGCATGGGCACTCTATCAGATAAATCACGTTTGTTGAGTCGCATGTTAGGCCCTCTTTAATCTCCAAGGAAAAGGAGTTTTGTGTTGAGATGGCTTTAAAAGTCTTTTTGGGAAATGTGGTAATTTTGCAATTGGAGCAACGTCCACACCTATAGAATCCCTTAAAGGATAACCAGTTTTGTTTTTGTATGCCACGTTCTTTATTTTTAACAGATGGCGCTACCTTCAATCCCAAGTTTGAAGCCCTAGTATAGGTAATTTGGGGCGTGTTGGTAAGTATGGGCCCAATTATCTTGTCACCCAGTAAGTGATGCCATTGGAAAAATCATTGGAAGAGGTCAAGAGAATGGATAGAGAGGATTTCTTCGTCCCCAGGCAAAAACAAACAAATGATGAAACAATAAGATTGATCTTACCATTCCATGCCCAATACAAAAATATGGAGAAAATTATTGGGAAATATTGGCATCACTTACTGGGTGACAAGATAATTGGGCCCATACTTACCAACACGCCCCAAATTACCTATACTAGGGCTTCAAACTTGGGATTGAAGGTAGCGCCATCTGTTAAAAATAAAGAACGTGGCATACAAAAACAAAACTGGTTATCCTTTAAGGGATTCTATAGGTGTGGACGTTGCTCCAATTGCAAAATTACCACATTTCCCAAAAAGACTTTTAAAGCCATCTCAACACAAAACTCCTTTTCCTTGGAGATTAAAGAGGGCCTAACATGCGACTCAACAAACGTGATTTATCTGATAGAGTGCCCATGCCATAAACAATATATAGGACGAACAAAACGCACTTTAAAGAAAAGGATATCAGAACACGTAAATAATATAAAAAAGGGGTACGAATTACACTCATTATCCAAACATTATAGGGATTACCACAATAGCGACCCATCTAGTTTAATGTATATGGCCATAGAGAAAGTTGAATGTCCATGGAGAGGAGGGAATCATATCCTCCGAATGTCTAGGAATGAATCAAAGAGGATCTTTGAATTTGATTCCCTCATCCCAAAGGGGCTGAATGCAGATATGGAACTCTTTGGATTCCTATAGGGGGACGTTGGTCTGCCATGAATGAGACATCTGGTGTCGGGCTGTGTTATCAGCACCCAGATCTCCCCTTCCTGGCATGCCCGCGTCCTCATACACATCACTACTGTATTGAGAACCACAGACATAAAGTCCTGAACTACATTATGAATTTTGGACATCATAAACATGGAAAAGAATATGGGAATGAACTTTAGTCATCATTTTTTATCCAAATTTGTAATTTTTAGAAAAAAACGCATCAAAAACGCACCAAAACCGCAGGTGCGTTTTTTGCGTTTTTTGAATATTCGGGTAATTTAAACCACAACCATGTGTTTTTTAACAAAATTATTATAGTATTCATACTTTTTATGCATTTTTAATTAATTATAGTTCTTATATCAATCCCTGTATGCACAGACTGAATAGGTTTGAAAATATTCACAAAATGAGATCTATCGATGAATTCCTGAATGACCACAATATTAGCAACCTGTTGTATTTTAAATGAATCGCATTGAAAGCGCATCTAGACTACAACTATGTTTATGTGCATTCTCTGAAAGTATATCTATATTTTTATTCTTATTTTTATCCTTATTTTTATCCGTATATATATTTATTAAATTCAATTTTAATTGTGTTATGTGATAATAATGTAGTCTTATATATTGGAGATCTGAAACCGCAATAGTATCCATACACGAATGAGAAAAAAGAATCGCTATGGAACGAAAATCCACATGCCGGTCTTCCAGTCCCCCACTGTCCCAGCATGCATCTTACTAATGACCAATTAAAGATGATATAAAAAGGACACCCAAACCCCACTGTCTGTACCACTGAGGAAGGGGCGACCGACCCCGAAACGCGTATGGCTAAGAGACAGTGTGGGACAATATAAGGAAGATCTTTAGAATTACGGTCGGACGCTGTACAAGTTCGAAAACCCCGCCTGGAAATTGTAAGTCACCTGACCTATTCAGTGAAACCACGTGGGACGCCACAGGAAGGTCCTGGAAGGTCAAAGCTACGGACTACACTCTAAAGCAATATCCAGTGAACGGGGAACTTCCTATGTAAAAGACTGAACTCACAGGTCCTTATAGCTCAAAGCAGAGCAGTCGCACTTCTGATAACAAGCGGCCTGAAGGAGCGGTAAAGTACCTCTTGTGAACTATATAATTTCCTTTTTTCTCCACTTTGCTGATCGCTACATGAACTTTCAAGGACATTGATACAATATGGACTTTGGTAACCTATATAGTGGTCCAGCATAGCGATCCCCAGGAGGTTATATGAGCGATCCCCAGGAGGTTATATGTGTGTTTTAGAGTATTTTATGTATTTTATGTGCAATTTTATATAACATGTTGCAAATATAAGATAACTTTCAGACATCAATTTTGTCCTTGTCTATTTGATGCCCGATACTGAGTGACGCCCAACCTTGTTATTATACTGTTCACTTCATCAGCAACAGGGAGTGCTGAGTGGCAGTGCACCTACTCCATTAGTAATTAGTGAGTGAGCCACCAAACTTTACTACTGACCATTTTCAAGACATGTTGCAGTTGGGTGGAAGACTTCAGGACCCGGGTTACAACCAGATCAAAGATGTGCGCCATGGAGGACGCATGGGTCAGCCCTCCTTGACGCAGCACCAACACATGTTCTTCCCTTTATCGTTGACCATGGTTCCAATCTTCATTTGGCGAGGAGACAACCAGGATTCCATTTCTTGGTTGATGACCAGAAGCAGTTCTTCCCCGGTGTGACTTGGTTCGCCCAGGCTGGCCAGATGCAGAACAGCTTGACACCGGGGCTCTTACTTTCTCTTTGTAACATGTGTAGCTGCTATTCATTACCATGAAGCGTGAGAAAATTTGGATTTGTTGCGATTCAAATTTTTAGTAAACTTCGGATCAAATTCCACTTTGGATGCTTTGATTCGCTCAACAGTAGTCATCACATACTAAAATGACAAAAAATTAATATGAACATTTAACACACATGTGAAAATGTACAGACCAATGTCTAATAATGCAGATGTATTGGGTACAACTAAAATCAGATATGTAACAATGTGCCCTGGAAGCCAGGCAAAAAGGAAGGAGAAGGTGTAGCCTGATGAACTCCCTTGTTCTGAAGAAGAGAGGCAGAAGGGGATTTGTATTGAAAGCCAATCAGTAACATTTGTGTAGTGTACGGGAACTGTAATACCCGTCACTACTAAAGTGTCATTTGGTGTGCTGTCGTCCCTCCTAATTATGGGGAAGTTGTTGTATGCCAGTTTTATAAAATGTAATGTAATGTGTGTATTTCCCTGTCACTGAAACTTGCACTTACAGGCCTGCTAGGGGTGTCATTCCTACTTCTAGTCCATAGAGGGAGCTAGGGAGCCCTAGTTTATATAAAGCCCAGTCAGGGAAGTGCAAGGCAGACGGAGTCTAGTATCTGTAAGCTACAGTTGGAGATTAGACAATGTCTGAGACAAGTCCAGGCCTGAAGCCTGCTGTTCAGGAGAAGATTCCCTCCTGAATTCCCATATGCAGAAGCAGGAATATCTTAGACTAAGAGCCTGAGGAACTATTCAGAAGCTGAGAGAGACAGAGGTAAAGATCAGAAGAGTCAGAGGTACTAAGAAAGACAGAGGAGGTACTTATTTAAGCCATAATCAAGGATATAAAGCCAGACTTAGGTTAATGGGCCTTGGTGAAGAATTGCTACATTCCAGGATCAGACAGAGTTAGAGTGCAAGCTCCTTTGCTGCAAGTCCTGTGTTCAACACTCTGTAATTACCCTGCTGTACTGAATTGCCTGCATCGACCGAATTGCAAAATCGACTGTATGCTGAGGAACTGCATTTCCTTTATTGTCTCTGCTTGGAAAACCTACTAAAGTTTGAGTTCTGGTTTAATACTACGTTTCCTCAATTTATTCCTGCATCCGCAAACGGCGTGCCACCGTTTACTTGGCACTGGCGTCACGAACTATTTCTACCTATACCTGCCCTTGCAGAGAGTCAGCTGTACCAGGTTAGTGTATATTGCACTACATCACCCAGAAACACCTACTGCACACAACTTGAGTACGCTGCATTTGTGCTCAACTTAAATCCTGCTTTCAGATTGTTCAATGCCAGTTATTGTATTTTCAACCTGTTTTTTTATGTACTAGATTACTGTGTGCATTTTGTGAATATTCTTGACCTAGCTTGTTTACCTGATCATTATTTGCCATCTCCTTTTACTGTGTTTGCCCATTCTCCTGCCTTTTTATCTCTGTACCTTTGTTTCCCTTGGTTCTGACTTGGCTTGTTTCTGCTATTGCTATTAGACACTGTTTTGGCATTTATGTTTTACTGCTGTTTTTTTTTAACTCAGCTAGTACAACTACTCAACCAGTCTGTGCAGTGACCCATCACTGCTAAAGGGTTAATGCTGTTATAGTCAGACTAGGGCTGTAGCAATCGAGTATTCTACCGATTATTTTTAACGATTAATCGAGAACTGTAATAACAAAAAATTAATAGACTGTTTTCCTTTATAAAAACTCATCAGTCCCCAACACCCTTCGTTCCCCCCAGTGCCATCAGCTCTGTTCCCCCCAGTGCCATCAGCTCCACTCCTTAAGTGCCTTCAGTTCTCCCCACCCAGTGCCATCAGCTCTCCCCCACCCAGTTACATCAGCTCTCCCCCACCCCAGTGCCTTCACCTCTCCCCACCCAGTGCTATAAGCTCCACTCCCCCAGTGCCTTCAGCTCTCTCCCCACTCAGTGCCATCCGGCCCCATTGACTATAATGGGGGCAGGCCAGAGTTCCGGCGGCAGCACAGCAAACATGCCGAGAGGCGGCCGGAATAAAAGTACAACATGTCGTACTTTTATTCCGGCCACCTCTCGGCATCTTTGCCGTGCTGCTGCCGGATCTCCGGCCCGCCCCCTATTATAGTCAATAGGGCAAGAGCGGTAGTCTGGGAGCACGCGTGCACTAGCGGCAGCACGGATCCGACAGGCTTTTCACCTGCCAGAACAGCCTGCCGGAGTTCCTTGCCGCTAGTGTGAAAGTACCCTTAATAGAGAACTCGTTGCAGCCATAATTCAGACTCACTATTTTAAAATGGCAGCCTTGGTAACCAGTTGCCGGATAATGCAAGCAAAGCCAAGCTAGAGAGAACACCTGAACGAACTCTTCTCCAGGGATACACCATCCCTGAGAATGAAAGCTGCAAGAAAAATCAACTAAGGAACAACCTCTGAGAGAAAGAAGTACCGTATTTCATTTATACAGATAGTATAAACACACGATTATGGATCTAGACTTTACTGCCCGTGGTCTAAGTTAATAGCTACTGGTGTCTTCCATGCTGCTGAGATGGATTGGCGAGCCCACTAAGGGCTATAACCCACAGCTGAGAACTGCAGAAAGTTTATTGAGAGGTTGTACGTCTGTGTTCATTTGGGGAGATTGCATGGTACACCTAGAGAGAGACTTTTAGGGAACATCATACTGCCTTCTCCTAATATAGATCCTTCTGGAGAATTAATGCAAGTCACCCGTACATACTAAATGGTAAAACACTCGGTAACACTGACATGGAAAAGGATCTAGGAATTTTAATAAACAGCAAACTAAGCTGCAAAAACCAGTGTCAGGCAGCTGCTGCCAAGGCCAATAAGATAATGGGTTGCATCAAAAGGGGCATAGATCCCCGTGATAAGAACATAGTCCTACCACTTTACAAATCATGGAGTACTGTGTACTGTGGAGTTCTGGGCTCCTGTGAACAGGCAGACATAGCAGAGCTGGAGAGGGTCCAGAGGACTGTGACGAGGAGACATCCTCTGCATCTGGAGGAAAGAAGGTTTGTACACAAACATAGAAGAGAATTCTTTACGGTAAGAGCAATGAGACTATGGAACTCTCTGCCTGAGGAGGTGGTGATGGTGAGTACAATAAAGGAATTCAAGAGGAGCCTGGATGTATTTCTGGAGTGTAATAATATTACAGGCTATAGCTACTAGAGAGGGGTCGTTGATCCAGGGAGTTATTCTGATTGCCTGATTGGAGTCGGGAAGGAATTTTTTATTCCCCTAAAGTGGGGAAAATTGGCTTCTACCTCACAGTTTTTTTTTTTTGCCTTCCTCTGGATCAACTTGCAGGATGACAGGCCGAACTGGATGGACAAATGTCTTTTTTCGGCCTTATGTACTATGTTACTATGTTACTATGAAATACTGGAAAATTTTGCCTACTGCATATATTTGTACTGCAGCCCTCATCATCTATTCAGAGAGACTTTATTTGTGCTACCCAATGGGCCTGGTCACTGCCTCCACCATCTGCCAACCCCTGTACCTTTTCTCTTGTTCCTTGCACCCTGCCAACCATCCACCATCAAGAGCACCCCAGCCACCACTAGTCAGGAGCCCCAAGCCTAGAGTGTTCCCAAGGGGAACAAAGAGTGTTCCCCTTCATTCACTGCCCACTCCAGGAGAGCACTGGCACTGGGGTAAGCTACAATGAGGACCACAACCACCCACATTGCTTCGACCACCATTCCACTCTTCTCCATTCTCTCCATCCCTGCGCCTCCACCCGTTGGCCAGCAGGCGGCATCTGCTCCACCTGCCAGAAGCTACCTATTGAATGCAAGATAGGATTTCTTACCACCTGAGAGGACCATTCAGGGTTAACTGGTTAGGTTCCACAGTGGAATTGCCATTTTCAGGGTGGCTATTTCACTGTAGGTAGGACCTTGTAGTTATAGGGTTGCTGCAGAGAAAGTTCACTAACTCTTACTGAACCAGATAGCTAGTGCCAAGTGGGTGTGCAGTTTGCTGAGTAGGATACCTGTATCTCTGTCAGTTCAAACACAAGATACAGTCTGAGTTATTTATATGGTAAATAAGTGTTTTAACCTGGTACCTGAATGGGACAATAAAGTCTATTTTCAGTCAAATACATTATTTAGTTTCCAGTTATCAACCCTTTCCAGCTGTGGAGTTGCTGGCCATAAAGTTATTGGGGATATCTAAGTACCAGAGAACTATATTTAGTACCCAGAAAAGGTGAATCCCAATTTTGAAGTATTCTTAACAATGGGCATAATTACATCATCACTAACCCAATGAAGATTCCAGCTGCCCAGCTAGTTACACAAGAAGAAATCACCCAAAACGTTCAGGAAAATGTTATTACTATTTCTGCAGATTCCTCTTAAACTAGTATTGATTTACCAAATGCCTTCAGGAGATCGTACTCAGGATCAGACACTAAAAGAGTAGGGTTATTAAGACCTTCTTGCAGGAAAGCCACCAATCTTGGGCATTGAGTCTCAAGCCATCTGGGGATCCTGTTTTACAGAGTATGGATTCTCACTGCCTTTATATGAAGACTGACCTACATGCTGTCTCATCTGCCACCACCCATCTTTGTGTCTTGAAACAGGAGCACAATCAATTTGAGGAATATTCTTATGTTAAAGATGTTATGGTACAATTTTCTCCATGGGCCTCTCTGACTAGATTCATTTCCTTGACCATAAACACTTGACAGGCATAGCAGAGAGGGAAGGTCAGATAAGGAGGCTAATTCATGTTGCACTGTTGACATCTCCTATCCTAATGTGACTAAAACTGAAGCTAAGCAAATTGGTCCCCTGAGACTCTTTAAGGCATTGGATAGAAGGAAGTCTTTGTTTATATTGTGGTGATAAAGGCAACTTTTTTCCTTAAAGGGTATCACCAAGTCAGGAACACTTCACACCTAGAAAGGAGATTTTTCTAGGGGCATTTAATTTTAATTCCAAGAATATTTTGATATTGTCTTCTAAGATTGAATGAGAGGGTGTTTGTTTGCCAATACAGGCTTTTGTAGACTGCATCGCTACAGAGGATTTTTTAGATTTTGATCTGGTCCAAAGTTTGGGGATTAACCCTGTGCCTCTTGAGAATCCCATGGCATTTCATCTTTAGATGGAGGATCAGCAAGATCCTGCACAGTTCGGCTCTTCTCGTTTGTTTTTCTTGTCTCTGTGTGGAAAGCCCAGTGTTGCAGAGTAGGGTTTCAAAATGGAGATGGACCTTGTGGGCAAGTGGTGTAGTTTTAGGGCCAGTATTCAGACACAGGGAAAGATTCAAAAAGAGGTAGTTAGGGTCAACTGCTGTCTGTTCATATTTGGTTATCCACCTGCTTCATTATCTGACCGCCTGTGTCATCTGTCTTTTTCATTATTTGATTGACATCTCCTTATTCATTTGTCTCAACACCACTGAGTTTCTAGTCCTGCACATTTGTTATCTGCTAGTGTTGTTATCTACTTTATAATATTAATCTTGTGATCGTCCTGTTGTTATACAGTTCAGCACTACTGTAAGTCCTGGGAGAATCTGAATACCCTGAGACACCATTAGTACCCAGGAAAGGCAACTGCTATGGGTGAAGTCCAGTTCTGTAGTCTTAACCTTAATGTAGAGTATTGTGAACTTAAATATATGGCCTATAGAAATGGCTTAGTCTTTTACACTAGTGTTAACTACCAGTAATATTACTCTAATACCAAGTTTTATTAATGCTCTGACTTTCCAGTTGCTACTAGTGTCAAATAGATTCTAGACCTAGTCTGTAAAAAAAAGAATGCATGGATCGCACATCCACATGCCATGCATTGATCTATTGTTTCTCAGCAAAATTTATAAACATCTCCATTGAGGCACTTAGTATACATTTTGATCAAAATACACAGGCCCACTCAAAACGTCAAGGTGGCCTCTTATGTGTGGGTGCCTACTTTAATTTGGTGCAGTGCCACATGGAAACCATGCCACTACAACACAGCACCTGCAGGTCGGCGTGACCCAGCAGCACAACAACACTCCTGCTATTAGGTTAAGCCCCCATGGTACTGGGCCCCACCAGCCCACAACAACAGCTACCATACTGCACCGCACAGTGGGAACAGCTCACCTGTCCATGTGGTCTCAGGAACCTAAGCTGAAACCAAGTAGGTGCTCATACACTATTACCCTCCTGCTAACTTAAAACACCTAGGTTGAATGGGAGGACTGCTGATACCATAAAAAAACTATTGTAAAAGTTTTTAAATTATGCTGATAGATCAATGCATGGTATGTGGATGTGCAACCCATGCCATTTTTTCTACAGATTTGTTTCTAGAGTGCTCAACAGTTGGAGAGTCACATGCAAGGGGACTAAGAGACACATGTGACTACCGAGCTGGTGAGCACCACAGTAAATTCTTCTCTTTTGGCTCCACTGGGCTACATTCAATGAAGCATGTACCGGAGTAGTGTAGGGAAGTCAAGTGATTCATAACTTGGTAGTATACCTCCTCTTATGGGGTTGTCTTCTCTAAAGGGGGTTTCCAGTTTTTTTTATATTTTTTATATTTTTTTATATTGATGACCTATTATCAGGATAGGTCATCAATATGTGATAGGTGGTGGTCTGACTCCCAACACCTCTTCCTAGTTCAATTCAAGTTGATGAGCCTAAGCTACAATACCAAGCACAGCTACGATGTAATGGATAGTGCTGTGTCTGGTAAGCTACAAAGAGACAGCAGCGCTCATCATAGTGCTGCAGCCTCTTGATATGGCTGATTGGCTGATGTGTAGCGTGTCGGACCCTTACCGATCTGATATTGATACACCAGTATGCAAGTAAAAGGGTATAAAGATTGGTACACTTATAGTACAAGCATTGTCATTAAAAGAAGGGTAACAAATAAAAGTGTCTGCAAAGGCTCAGCATGCATTCTATAGTAAATACTGTAGGTGTTGCAGTTTAGTTATCATGTCCCGCTCAGCAGAGAGATGGGTGGACCTTTCCTCTCTGAGGGAGGAACTAGAGCAGTCTGATTGCATCAGCCAGCAAGATATATGCATCACTCTTAAGAATAAACCTATGTACTGCATGAGGGTGGTTTTAGTCATATTTAATTTCCAGGTCAGCTTCATGTCTCCCTTCATGTCCTAGCTGTCACTGACCAAGTAACTATGGTAGACAGCCCACTGAGGGCCAGTGTCATTCACTCCCTTCCTTCCTTCCTATAGAAGTTGAGCGTGCGGCCGGGCAGGAGTAAGCTGATTGTTGGAGGTGGCGGAGCAGCAATTCCCACCAGAGCTTGCCACCAATCAGTTCACCATGCAGGGCAGCAGAGGGAAAGACGAGTGGCTTTCCTCTCTCCTCGCCTACAGAGTGATAATATGCGGGTTGGTGTCATTCAGCTTCACTGAATGCTTCAATACGGCTGCCTGTTCCACACTTCCCACACTTCAAGGTCCAGGCTAACTTAAACAATGTGCCATCCACCATGATTTTAGGCACATTCGCTTTATAAGATGCATTGACTCTCCCCTCCCACTTTGGGGGGAGGGGAGTGAGTCTTATAAAGTGAAAAATACGGTACTAAGCAAATGGTAGAAATAAGAATTTACTTACATACAAGCATACTTTATGCACTACCCCAGCAGCTTCTTCCCAGTGATAAGAACCAAAATTTGAGTCTTGAAAAGGAAAAACAACAAAAATACTTCTTTATCTCTGTCATTCAGTTGTTAAGTAAACAGTACTTCACTTATGAAGTGTTCTTGCTAAAGGAGTAACAATACCTCCCTACTCTACTGGTGAATGTGAACAGGAATCGAAAATTCCAGAAAATGACCTATTGCTTCAATCATGTTTTATGTTAAACATATATGTTTAGAGCTTTGGTAATTGTTTTTAATTTTCACCATGTACTATCTATATTTAGTCCTAAAACCTGTAGGTTTTGCACTGGCCACTCAGCCTAATAATTTGCCAAGACTTCCTGTTTTGTAAAGTTACATTTTCAGCAGTAGTCTTATTATCACAGGCAGGACTACACTGACAGGTAACAACGCTGTGTAGATAACATAAGATCCGTGATTCACAGTAAGTGATTGTCACAGCTTATCTACTCCCCCTCCCTGTACAGTGAACTCTGCACAAAGCTTGTCTAAAAAACTCTCCCATGGACAACAGTCCATCTGTTTCCACATCTCCAAATGCTGTTAATAGCAGCACACATAATCTTGCATAAAAAATACTATTAGAAAATAAAAACAGATTAGAAAATAATATGTATTACTATCTGGTTTTACTTGATAAAAAATATAAGTAATACATTTTCTTTAATTATACTTCTAGAACTGACAATACTCATTAGTGGTTCCATTTTATAGGTACTGTAATGAGAGACAAATGCCGTTATAATGCAGTGCAATGGTATGTGGCTGTTCTTATTGTATGTGGCTGGCACAATTGAATGAGCACTACTATGTACTTTTCATTATTGTTTTGGGGAATCACCACATGACTGTGTTTACTATGCTGCTTTTTGGTGTTTTTTTCTAATGTACCATCAATCACTTAACATTTTGCAGTTTTCATTCTGGTCTCTGAGCCTCACAATAGTCTGACACTTCCTGTTCTGTATAGGTCATTTATTAGTAGTCATCTCAACAGTCATCACAGGCAGGAATACAATGAAAGGCGATCACAGCTCACTTCCTCCTCCTCCTCCTCCTCCTCCTCCTCCTCCCTCTACACAAATCACAAGGCACGTGCACTGAACTCTCCGGTATGTCAATGACTCTTCTCCAGACTACAGATTTCGATGTTAATGTGCATTCCCACAGAGAATGAATGAAGCAGCACAGCATTTGCCCGATCAACCACTCCATTAATTTTAGGGGTCCGACAGTATGGGGGTATAGGGGCCTGTGATCAGTGTGGTTTCCAGCAGTCAGACCACCACTGATCTAATAGTTATCCCCTGTACCGTGGACAGGGGATAATTTGATATAACCAGAATACCCCTGTATACCTTTTATTAACACATTACACATTATAACTGCTAAACTAGAAAAATGTGTGTTAATACATATTAATTGTAAGCTCTTATGGACAAAGTTCACTTTTCATTTGTCTTAGGGTCCATTCACATGTCCACAACTGTTTTGCGGTCCACAAAACACGGACGCCGGCCATGTGCGTTCCGCATTTTGCAGATAGCACATGGCTGGCACTATAATAGAAATGCCTTTTCTTGTCCGTGTCTACTGCGGGACTGTGGAACAGAAGTGCGGATGCGGTGAGCACACTGTGTGTGCTGTCCGCATCTTTTGTGGCCCCATTGAAAATGAATGGGACCGCACCCATTCCGCAATTTTACGGAACGGATATGGACCCATTTTGCGGACGTGTGAATGGATCCTTATTGTATGTTCGTTTCTTTTGCATGTACTACTTCCCCGGAGTGCAAAGGGCTGGAGAATATGAATTATCTTCTTCTCCGAAACAGTGTTTCCCAACCAGCCTTCACTGGAATTCCTTGGGGCCTGGTCAGGGTTTCCCCTGGAAGATAACAGCAGCCAGAGTTGTCAAACTGTCACTTGCTCAGAGATACATGACATGGGGACAAGCAAAACAGTCACCAATTTAAAATCTACAATTATAGACTATGTTACCTGCCTATAACCAAGAACGGGGGGCTGTAGTTTCCCAGCAGCAGAAAAATCTGTAGGGTTTCCTCCATGTTTATAAGGTTGGGAATAGCTGCTGTCGAATCTCATAGCCTTGCCCTCAGTGGGACTTATAATAACATTACCTTCCCTAAATCAAAAGTACAATGGACCTCATTTATCAAACTATGACAGTATGACTTTTTGCTTCCCACAGCATCCAGTCAGAGTTCAGCTTTCATTTTTCAGAGCAGTTTCAGAAATGAAAGCTGCCCTGTGATTCTTTATAGACTGGGGCTACACGGTGACATTAGTCGTGTCAAAGGCAAGTCTCTGAAAAAATGAGCGACCAAAAACATTAGTGCGACTTGTCTGCAATTTACTGTAGCGTGACTATTTAAGAGCTGTGATTTGGCTGTAAAAGTCGCAGGCAAGTCGCAGTCACGGTTGCATTGTGGTTTATAAAAGCAAAGTCACATGTGACTGGAGACCTGCCACCAAAAGAAAACCCCATAGTGTTGGATTATGTGTGATTGTCACATTGCGACCCCTTTGGCAATCATTAGATTTGATGGTGCGCAATCTTCCTGTTGTGCAACACATTAAAGCTCCAGCCTTAGGCTACCTGCGCATGACAACGCCGTGTGCGCAAATTGTGGAGCAGAACGGGTCGCCCATAATAGAAATGCTTATTCTTGTCCGCAAAACCGACAAAAATAGGACAGGTTCTATTTTTCTTGTGGAACCACGGAACGGAACAACAGATGCGGACAACGGTCGTGTTAATGAGGCCTTAGTTTCATAAATCTCTCCCAAAGTTTTCTAAAACGTTATAGCAATGCTTCTCAGGCACACAAAGATTCGTTTCAGCTCTTTTTTTTTTGTACAAATTTTCAAAATACAATTAGGCCTCTTTCAGACGAGTGATACGGATTGTGTCAGGATCTGTTCAGGCAAAACCTGATGGTTTTCCACACAAGTTCAATCAGTTTTGTCTGCAATGGCGTTCAGTGTGTGCATTTTTTCCGTGCAGATGCAATCAGTTTTGATGCATTTTTCAAGTACGTGAAGAAAAACTGAAGAGTAACAATCTACACCTCCTAACAACCATCAGTGAAAAACACATTTCCTTCAGATGCTTTCCGTTTTTTAAAGCAAGCCCCATTTACTTCTATGGAACCAGGGCTGTGTGAAAAACTCAATATAGAACATGCTGTGATTTTTCCTGAACGCAGAGCTGATGTGTGAAAACGCAGACATAGCATTTACCGTCTGAAAATACTTAAGCATTACCCATGTAGGGCAGGTATGCATAAGATAAAGTTGGGTTTACAGTTTTCTCCCGGTTTTTCCCATTATTCTTTAGAGAGACTTATTTGGCTTTAATTACAGCAGAATATCTTAATAAATTATTCCACCAGCGAAATTCACTATTATATTTAGAGATGAGCGAAGTATTGGAAAATTAGATTCAGCTGCTTCGCCGAATTTTATTAAAAAAATTAGATTTTTGACAAATTACTTAGTCACAAAGCGCATTTCTTTGTAAGTAGTGGGTACAATGACAGGGAGCGGCAATTGCACTGCTCCCCATCACTGTACCCCTTAGATGCCACATTCATACATGATTGCGGCATCTGATAGCAATAATATAGTGTAAAATAAAAGAATATTAATAAAACCATACTTACTCTCGTCCATTTGAACGCGAAGAGCCATCTTGATTGAAGATCCAGCGGGAAATTTCGCATGGCCTGTGATGACGTCATCACGTTAGCTGGATTGGTGACGTCTTAGGATTTTGTGCAAGATCTTCAATCAATATGGCGGCGGCCGCCTCTTCGCGCTCAAATGGATGAGGTAAGTATGTTTTTTTTTTGTTTTTTTTACACCATTTCAGGTAAAATCAATTCATTACCACGAAGCACAAGGAAATTTGGCTTTGCGCCAAATCGAATTTTCCCTGAAATTCTGATCGAATTCCACTTTGTGGAGTTCGATTCACTCAACACTACTTATATTACTAGCAATTGACAACCACGGCAGTAGAAAGATTTATAGCATGTAGTTTGTTAAAACTGGGCCACTTCGCTAGAATTATGGAAGTACTTTACAGTATTTTACAATCAATGTGTTTCCTGTAGAGACAAAGAGAAGCTGTCCCATCTTAATTACGTGTGTTTGACATGGTGACATGTTGAATTTAAATGCAATCCTTTGGTAATGAGCAAGTTTAACATGAGGTGTATATGTAAGTGCAGCTAGCTTAGTGTAATAAAAGACAGCTCCTTCCCAGCCATCCTCTGGCAAGCAGTTATAGCCTGCGGTGTTCCACTCTGCTCGAAAGAGTGGGAGGTTATAAATATGAATTAGCATTGAAAAAACTCTGCCTTCTAATCTAAATCCAAATGTTATGATCTGAGTTCCTCACCAACTCTGGATGGGATCCCCCAAAGCGCTTGTCACAGTTGGTGAACAATTCGCATTTAGTTAATGAGAAAGAGGAAGACGTTTTCAGGAAAGGATTTGCTTATAAGATTTTCTATTGGAGAAAGTGCAAGCTACAAATCTATTTCCTATCACAGTTATTGGCATTCTCATTTCCAGATGCTGGTAAACCTTGTAAATGCTTTCTGAGAAATGCTCTCATTGAATTGAAATATTTACTGAAATGGAAGTCTCCTTCACATTATAGTAACTAGCTGTATGGTACTTTAAATGGGCTAAGTCATAGGAGACAGCATTGGAAGGTGTGATCACACACAATGTATTGTGGAAAAATGTCACAAATGTGTTGAGACAGAACAAGAACTAATTGAACAAATCTCTTATTACCAGCGTATAATGGGTTTGCAAACACTCACTCCAGGCCTCCATTGCAATACTGAATAGACTTGATTCAAGAAGTCCTCTCCTTGAGAGCTACAAACAAGCCTCCATCTAGGAAGGAACAAAAGTAATTAATTCTACGGTATTATTTATTTTACTCTTCCCTAGACCATTTGTTGAAAAGATGCATGTTTTATATGAAGGGATATTGCCATGCATTCAGGACTCTTTCAAGGTAAGGTGAAGATTGCCTCCCAGCTGAGCTCCAGACATTGCCCAAGCTGGATCAGACAAAGGATGATCCTCATCAAGTTCTGGGAACTTCTTATTACAAGGAAAAGGGGGGGGGGATGAACCCCCATCCCATTAATATGATCCTTTTAGATTTGGCTAAGATCCTGTATTCACTCATGCTGGCGTCTACCCAAGTCAAATGTTTCTTGAAGGGAGCAGATCACCAAGAGTTGGACTCTCCAGTGGGATGCTGGAGTTGCTTCAGTCCAGCTTTTATATAACGAGAGAGTTCATTGGATAAAGATTAATTACACCAGGTACACCTGTCACTACGGTTTGTTCCATGTCAGACACTTGTGTGTCTCTGTGCCTTTGTCAGACTACCCTGGTCTTTGTCAGCACCGGCCCGACCTTATTCCATTTTCTTTGATGTTTTCCAAAAACCCATTTGGTAAGAAATTCATTTGCAGTTTTAAAGGGAGGGGAGACTAGTAAGACCGGTTTTAAATGCAACATCCGATTCCTAAATGGTCATGGTCAATTTTTACACATATTCCGAAGTACACTCATACATGTTTAGCATTTTGCATGATTAACCCGTTGTGTCATGAGACAAACCTTAAACAATGTAAACAATGCATTGTGGTATGCTTGAGTGAGGATAAGAATTTTCATTGCTTTATAGGAGTTAAATAAAGAGCAATCATATAGAATATGTGCATTAATATACTTACGGGCATATTGTCGTGGCTTCAGGCTCAAGCATTCTTGCTGTCAATTTTGATATTTATTTGCCGGAAGCAGCCGAATTGGTGATTTGGAATATACCAAATATATATCACTAACTGAGATAGGCTCCCCAGCACAAAGAGATAATTTGTCGAAATCTCTGGGGGCAAAAGTAGGGCAAAGGAAGTAAACTACATTTTTTATTCATTTTGATAGCACTGACATAGTCTACAGTGCTGCACAAAGTGCATTCATTTCTATCTACCCCCGTGCAGCTTAACATCTAATTCAGTTACAATAATACAATTATTTTTGAAGCATACACTGAATTGCTTTGTTAATATGGAAGTTCTGAAAATATTCTTGCCATCTTTTTAAGTATGGCATACTTGGTAACATACAAACGGCAATACTGACACTAATAATTATAGAATGATTTGGCTTGACAAGCATTTTATTTGCTGCATGATGAGAATCCCTGGGTACACGCAGAGAGGACTCACCTTGGAGAGGCATCAGAAGTAATCTCACCAAATTAACACATTTATGACACACACTGTTAAGAAGGGTTCATGAAATATCCATTTTTTAATAACCATTTTATGAACTCAGCAAATAATGGGGAAAATCTGGACAGCCCACGCAAGATGAGGTATAACGCATTTAAAAATTAAAGAACCACATTTTACCAATTTAAATTCAATTCCTTCAAGATAAAAAAATATCTCTAGGAGGTGACCATCGTACTGTGAGCATGTGTTAGGGCTCTGTATTTTGGATCGTCCTTATTATAAACTGCAAAATAAAGTCAAACTAGATGAAATGTTAATGAACATTAACTTGAAATCCTGCCCTAGTCATTTCCAGTAACTTGACACGTTCATGGTAAATGTTCGAGGGGAACAAAAAATAGCTAGCATTTTGTAAGGAGCAAGGGTGACACCAAGTGGTGAACTAAGCTCTGAGATGCAAAATGATAGCTTTGTAATTTATCAGCAGCTAAAACAAGGCATTTCCATAGGATCTATCACCTGTTGATAAATAGGTCTAAGGTGTCCACATCCACAGATTTTTTATTGATTTTTAGTGGCAAGTCAAATGTCATTCTGATGTTTATGGGGCTGACACATGAGGGCTCTTATAAAGAGAAACATGGATTGCATCCTATTGTCCAATTCCCTAGAGGTAAGTGGTGCCAGTGGTGTCTGTTGAAATAACATGCCTGTTCATGGGAACTAGACAGAATTGGCAACTACAAACTTTCCCTTATCTGTATGGCTCCTGGGGAACATACATTATTGCTATAAAAAGTTATTGGCATACAAAAAAAAGGATCATCTAAACTAAAAAGTCTCCATGTAATAAAACTGAGATGCCATCCGCTGAAGAGTACACAATGTATTTTAGATTAGAAATTCATTGTACAAAAGTCAAGATGTTTCATTTGGCATGGTACCACTTGGTTGGCAGCAGTACCATCTTTGTCTTAAAATGAGTGGGATCTGAAATTAGGTATAAAAGTGCAATTTCAGGCCAGAACACATCATAGAATAGTAAGGAAGGCAGTATACTCCAAAAAGACCTCATCTTAGGACAACTCTACATTATATTTAGGTGTACTACATCAAGGAAATGAGGTGGATGCATGGAACATTTTATGGACAGAAACGGTAGTGGTATCACCATGGCAGTTTATACATTTTTTGAGTATGGACTCAGACAGTGGAGTAAGCCCAAGGAATACAGGAAAAAACATTTCTCCAGTCATCTCCAAGAGTATCTTACTCAGCTTTTTTTCCCACCTGCTATTGTGACAGTTGGCTGACCTCTTAGTGGCCCACAGATAATGGATACAACATGACTTACTGTAGTTTCATCTTCATGCAAACAAAAACATTCAAAACCTAAAAAACTGACAATTTTTTTTTGGGA
Source organism: Bufo bufo (assembly GCF_905171765.1). NCBI lineage: Eukaryota > Metazoa > Chordata > Amphibia > Anura > Bufonidae > Bufo > Bufo bufo. The sequence goes on along the minus strand of NC_053390.1, from coordinate 449,201,968 downwards.
GGGAGGGTAACATTTCTCCATCCACTTGTAGAAAAGCCAGAAATTGGCTTTGTTATAAGTTATGCTAGAGAACTCTGTTCTAATGTTTGCTAGTCCATGTATTCTTATCTATGATTTCAATACTGATTGTTACTAATAATTTGACACCACATCACTCGCCAGGCCAGTCCCTCTTTTGCCTGGCAGTCCAGACCTGCTTGTTTCCCCCTAGCTGCTGGCAGCAGGCCCAGCCACCAGCATTCCATGTGCTCTCCTGCTGCAGGCCATGGCCTGCACCTCTCCTCCATGTCCTGTGGGTCTGTATCTAGGGCATGCATGTATGCAGACCCTAGTCTTTCCCAGCTAACGGCTGGGCACTGCTAAATACCTAAGGCACCTTCCCTTAGGGAGGGTGCCTAAGCTTTAGGTTATCTCACTTGCTAGTACTGACCTCTGCCAGTTTTCTGTCTCTGACTCTCCACTGCTGGTCCTGATGGCTGCCTGTCTACCATACTGAACCTTTGCCATCTGCCCTTACCTCAGACTAATTTCATAGATTCACATGAACTATGCCTGCCCAGCCTGTTGCCTGACTATGAGTACTGCCTGAACACGCGTCAATGTACCCCAAAGTCCTGGTTGGTTGGCGCAGTGGTTCTACATGAACTACCTGTAACAATAGTTAATTCAACTGATCATCAAATAGTGGATATTTAAATTAAAACATGTCCATTAATGTCACTAAATACTAATATGATATTTCTTTTACCTGTTTGTGCTCTTGTGATGTGTGGTGTGTTATGCTGTTGAACTGAATTCATCTTCTTGCTGCAGGTGACCTGTTTAGTCATAGCGCTGCTAGTTACTGGTTACTAGTATCACTAGTGATGCAGGATGCATGAGGCTTGCAAGGAAAAATATTGGGCATCTTTCTTGACACCTGGGTTCTTAATTACACACATAGGAAAAGCAATCTTGTTGAGATTACAATCCCCATCTGTCACATTATGAACCCTCAGTCACAAGGGCCAGGAAAGAGTGATGTGAACTGGTGTTTCCTGCACGAACAAGATGATCTGCGTCTAGGAAAACGTAGATCACTCTTGTCACAGAGTCCCATGTGGGAACACACTACGTTATTGAACTGAATAGCTATGACAATTGACATGTATAGTATAGTGCTATTGAAATTTACATTAAAGGCTGGATGTATGAAACTGATATATGACTAGGAGCCAAATACTAGTATAAATTCAATGGCACTTAACTCATTGAATAGTGGTTGTTTGGGCGGTGGAGGTCACAAGCAAGCCAACAGCTCTGATATTGATTTTAAACAAAGGCTAACAAATGCTATTAAATGTGCATATTACCTAAAAGTAAGTCTACTTTCACACTGGTGTTTTCGCTTTCTGTTTGTGAGATCCATTCAGGGCTCTCACAAGCGGTCCAAAACGGATCAGTTTGCATTCTAATGTATTCTGAATGGAAAAGGATCCGCTCAGAATGCATCCGTTTGCATCAGTTCCGTCTCCATTCCGCTTTAGAGATGGACATCAAAACACCGCCTGCAGCGTTTTGGTGTCCATCTGATGAAGCTGAGCCAAATGGATCCGTCCTGGCACACAATGTAAGTCAATGGGGACGGATCCGTTTTCACTGACACAATCTGGAACAATAGAAAACTGATCCATCCTGCATTGACTTTCAATGGTGGTCAAGATGGATCCGTCTTGGCTATGTTAAAGATAATACAAACGGATCCGTTCAGAACGGATGCAGACGGTTGTATTATCTGAACGGATCCGCACAAAACGCAAGTGTGAAAGTAGCCTAAGGCCTCATGCACACGATCGTTGTGTGCATCCGTGTCCGTTATTCCGTTTTCCGTGATTTTCTGCGGACCTATTGACTTTCAATGGGTCCGTTGAAAACTCGGAAAATGCACCGTTTTTCATCCGCATCCGTGATCCGTGTTTCCTGTCCGTCAAAAAAATAGGACCTGTCCTATTTTTTTGACAGACAACGGTTCACGGACCCATTCAAGTCAATGGGTCCGTGAAAAAACACGGATGCACACAAGATTGTCATCCGCGTCCATCATCCGTGTCCGTAGGCTACTTTCACACAGACGGATCCGCTGATCCGTCTGCATAAAAGCTTTTTAGATCTGTGATGGGGACGCTTCAAGTTAGAATATACTACGAACTGTGTACATGACTGCCCCCTGCCGCACCTGAGGGGTTAATTGTGCGTATCATAGCCCCCTGTAAGAGATCAGGTGCTGCCAGGCAGGAGGGGGCAGACCCCCTCCCTCCCCAGTTTTAAATTCATTTGTGGCCAGTGTGGCCCCCCTCCCTCCCCTGTATTTAACTCATTGGTGGCCAGTGCGGCCCCCCTCCCTCCCCAGTATTATATTCATTGGTGGCCAGTGCGGCCTCCCCTCCCCTAATTAAAATCACCTTCCCCCATCATTGGTGGCCAGTGCGGCCTCCCCTCTCCCCCCCCCCCTAATTAAAATCACCTTCCCTCATCATTGGTGGCAGCGGAGAGTTCCGATCGGAGTCCTAGTTTAATCGCTGGGGCTCCGATCAGTTACCATGGCAGCCAAGACGCTACTACAGTCCTGGCTGCCATGGTTACTTAGCAATTTTAGAAGCATTATACTTACCTGCGATGTCTGTGACCGGCTGGGCGCTCCTCCTACTGGTAAGTGACAGGTCTGTGCTATAAGCAATGCGCCGCACAGACCTGTCACTTACCAGTAGGAGGAGCGCCCGGCCGGTCACAGACATCGCAGGTAAGTATAATGCTTCTATTGCTAAGTAACCATGGCAGCCAGGACTGCAGTAGCGTCTTGGCTGCCATGGTAACCGATCGGAGCCCCAGCCATTTAACTGGGACTCCGATCGGAACTCTCCGCTGCCACCAATGATGGGGGAAGGTTATTTTAATTAGGGGGGGGAGAGGGGAGGCCGCACTGGCCACCAATGAGTTAAATACAGGGGAGGGAGGGAGGGGGGGCCGCACTGGCCACCAATGAGTTAAATACAGGGGAGGGAGGGAGGGAGGGGAACCGCACTGGCCACCAATAAATTTAAAACTGGGGAGGGAGGGGGTCTGCCCCCTCCTGCCTGGCAGCACCTGATTTCTTACAGGGGGCTATGATACGCACAAATAACCCCTCAGGTGCGGCACCTGAGGGGTTAATTGTGCGGATCACAGCCCCCTGTAAGAGATCGGGTGCTGCCAGGCAGCAGGGGGCAGTTATTACACAGTTCTCAGTATATTCTAACTTGAAGCGTCCCCATCACTATGGGAACGCCTCTGTGTTAGAATATACTGTCGGATCTGAGTTTCACGATCTAACTCAAATCCGATGGTATATTCTAACATAAAGGCGTTCCCATGGTGATGGGGACGCTTCAAGGTAAAATATACCATCGGATTGGAGAAAACTCTGATCCGATGGTATAATAGGGACTCCTAACTTTACATTGAAAGTCAATGGGGGACGGATCCGTTTGCAATTGCACCATATTGTGTCAACGTCAAACAGATCCGTCCCCATTGACTTGCATTGTAAGTCAGGACGGATCCGTTTGGGTCCGCACGGCCAGGCGGACACCAAAACGACTTTTTCCTTCATGTCCGTGGATCCTCCAAAAATCAAGGAAGACCCACGGAAGAAAAAACGGACACGGATCACGGAACTACGGAACCCGTTTTTGTGGACCGCAAAAAAAAACGTCCGTGTGCATGAGGCCTAAGGCGTGGAGGTTAGGTACCTTCACATGTGTGATGGACACCCATCAATTTTTTTGGGAAGGAGGGAAATGGTGCACAATTCTGACATAATACTAACAATACCATTGCTTAAATAATACCCACATTATAAAATCATAAATTGGCCAAATAACACTGCTATATAGAGCCTGACTCAGCAGTCAACTTACTTTCAGAAATATCACATTTATCATTGATTGCTGCTGGATTGTCTTCCATGGCTTTGCTTTTACATTATAAGGGTTCTGATCAGTAGAGCAGGAGTTTACAGTAAGTATGGCAAGAAAGTCTACATTACAGGATAGGGCTATAGGTCCCTTACAAAGATGATTGGGGAAGTGGTCTATTTTCAGGTATGAATTGAAGCAAGTAGGTATTATATTTGAGGACAAGGAGCCCTGGAAAACTTGAGATTCAGGAAGCAATGAGTATTGAAGGCAGGAGTATTGGAAACATGCTGTGCTGGGCAAACTTTAGTGACATTTTTAGAAAAGGGGCAAAAAAAAGTAATGCCAATACCCCACCACTCCCAATTCAACACTTCCCAGGTCACCAAGGTCTATACTTCCTGGTCTCCTCTTGACATGGAAATGTGAGTGCTCCTCATCCAAGTATTTCCTATGACTAACTAAGTTAAGATGTATTAATAACCAAGTTAATAAGTGTGATGGGGACTGAGGCCCTTAAATGGTGAAGACTCTTGGGATCCTAAAAAACCGGATCCTTCGCCATTGACTTACATTGTTTTTAGTGACGGTTCCGTTTTTTTTCGGTTTCAATTTTACACAACTGCATCCTAATGGAACAGATGCATACTGTAATCAAAACGGAACCGGATCTCAAAACCTGAAACCAAAACACACATGTGAAAGTAGCCAAACTCAGGATATTGGCAGTTAGGCCACTATCACAGGCCTAACTGCTTGCAGCGGTTGTGTGTCCAGTCACAAAACGGAAGGCTGACAGAACAGAAGACATCCTGATGCATCCTGAACGGATCTCTTTCCATTCAGAATGCGTGGGGACAAAACTGAACTGTTTTGGCCCAGTTTTGAGATCCTCTGCCGGATCTTAAAGTCGAAATGCCATAACATAAGTATGTTGGCTCATAGTAATAACCACTTAATGTAAATATTTATCCAATCCACTGGATGTAATCAATATCTCACCCACATTGACATCAATTTACTACATACCCTCAAGAATTGCTTTGGCTTAATAATGCCCACTATTTTTCACTATAGTATTATTTGCACGTTTAAGATTTCTGCAGATTTTCTTGAAATTACTTAGTGCTAGATTTGCAAACTGTATTTTTAGCACCTTAGGGAAAGAGTCACCTTGAATATGGATTATGAAATTTAACTACACGAGAGAAGACACTACAAAGCCGAACTTCAACAAACTAGATGCAGCTACTGAAATAACTAGATACTGGTGGGTAGGAATATCCACAGGCACTAGGTCCTCATCTTGGCTCTTGCACAATGGCTGTATGAGCGCACCCGATTTAATATTCATGCATTTCAAACAATTATTTTATAAAAGCGGACATAGCACATTCCACTCACAAAGCAATCATTTATGATATGCTTTTCATTTAAAAAGATGAAGTCATTTAAACAATTATTGTTATGTGCTACCTCTCAAATTAAAAAAAAAACCTGTGCAGATAACAGGCTATACCCTAAATAACCGGATAAGCAAATGGAGTTTTACAAACGTGTAATTGACTGTGCATTTGCTCCCACCCCAATTGTGATGACAAAAAAGCACATTGTATGGAAGAGGCTCTAAATGAAAGTGCTTGTGTTAGTGAAGGAATTTGTACTCATTATAACCATTCACAACATGCTAACTATACTTTGGTGCTCATTATGCAAATGGAGAAAGCTTAATCAATTTCCCTCTAGGTGTTTAAAATGTGTCCATAGAAATGCATTACATTTACATAGCAGGCCCAGGTGATGAAAACTGACTCTCTCAGACAATATCTTTGTTTAATCATCTCATCTGCTGAAGTATTTCTTATTCTTTTTTTTTACAAAGCCTGGGTAGATGCTACTATTTGGTCATGCTTAAAAGATATCCCTGACAAATGGCCTCCCAAGATCGGCGCCTTAATTAAGAAACTCAAAAGCATTAAATTGTTGTTTCCCGGCTATTCTAATTTTCCCTTCATTACTGTAAATGCGGCATGTTACAAGTCCTTGTTTTTTATATATTACACTAGCATACAGTTACAACCGACAGAAAGTACTAATTTAGCAGACCCGCAGAAAGACCACTTCCTTGTGGCTCTCTCCAACCTCTCCATGCCAAAGCAGATGGTATTTAATATGTGGTATTTAGTGAGAGTAATTGTACGATATGCCAGCCTAGAAACACACTGTACCCGCTTCAGTCCAGATGGCTGCAGGTTTTCATATGAGAAGTTGTCATCTGTCCGGGTGCAGAGATGCCAGCATCGGTGCCCCTGGTGAGGGCGGCTGTCGTGCTTGGGAACAATGCATGCAATTATTAATTTCTCGCCTGCCAACGTGCTTTGCTAATCAGATCTACTTCTCTGGGTGACATAGAATACGCAGAGTGACAGTTCCTGGGAGAAGGATATTAGCCTAAATATAGAAGTTTCTCTTGAAAATCAAGGTTAGTGTTCACCTTGTGCAGAAATGATCACAGGTTTGTAATACAATACCTCACTTTGCAAAGCTGCTTCACATTAGATTAATTTTCATTTTCTTTTGCAATTCAGACCTCTGCACTGTTTCTTGACAGAATGCAATGAACTGTATACAGCCCTGCTGGCTCTGCAAGAGGCTCATATAGTAACTCAACAGACAAGATTTTAGAGATTGCGCCCAGTTGGGGTTACTCTTGGCACACTTTCAAAATGAAAGTCTGCTTGAGTTGGTATTTTTTCTAATGTGAGATAAATGGCTCATGAGGCAATTTTGTGACTAACACAGTAAACAATTTGCAGCTGTTTGCCTTTACACTAACACAAAATAATAACCTAAAATATGGCATATACTTTGTGCTGCAAATTATGCAATATGTAAAATGCACTGTATATCAGCTGTAGAACATGCTAATTCAATTCCAGATTTCTTCTTATAAGAATGTAATGAGAACCATTCCCCTGTACTGTAAACTCACCACAGTTAATATTAGGTCAGGCATCATCGATATTATATATGCAGTATATGTTTACAGTAAAAATGTTTTTTTCCTTTCAGTAGGATAAACTCATCTCTATTCTTTTTCCCTAATTAACGCTAAATTCTACCTTTTAACTTTAAAAAGTTGTTACAGTTGAAATGTGAATAAAAATCAACTGTGTATAAATCAAAATTAAAGGTGAATATAAGATACTTAGTAATATATCTTACCAGAAAAAATTATTCTTTCTTTCCCAGCCCTCACCTAAGCTAACATTCTCTGCTAAGTCTACCTTGAGAGACAAGACCGACTGCAAGCTCACTGAAGGATCTGATTACATTCTGGCCCTGGAAGTCTACAGGGAGTGCAGAATTATTAGGCAAGTTGTATTTTTGAGGATTAATTTTATTATTGAACAACAACCATGTTCTCAATGAACCCAAAAAACTCATTAATATCAAAGCTGAATATTTTTGGAAGTAGTTTTTAGTTTGTTTTTAGTTTTAGCTATTTTAGGGGGATATCTGTGTGTGAAGGTGACTATTACTGTGCATAATTATTAGGCAACTTAACAAAAAACAAATATATACCCATTTCAATTATTTATTTTTACCAGTGAAACCAATATAACATCTCAACATTCACAAATATACATTTCTGACATTCAAAAACAAAACAAAAACAAATTAGTGACCAATATAGCCACCTTTCTTTGCAAGGACACTCAAAAGCCTGCCATCCATGGATTCTGTCAGTGTTTTGATCTGTTCACCATCAACATTGCGTGCAGCAGCAACCACAGCCTCCCAGACACTGTTCGGAGAGGTGTACTGTTTTCCCTCCTTGTAAATCTCACATTTGATGATGGACCACAGGTTCTCAATGGGGTTCAGATCAGGTGAACAAGGAGGCCATGTCATTAGATTTTCTTCTTTTATACCCTTTCTTGCCAGCCACGCTGTGGAGTACTTGGACGCGTGTGATGGAGCATTGTCCTGCATGAAAATCATGTTTTTCTTGAAGGATGCAGACTTCTTCCTGTACCACTGCTTGAAGAAGGTGTCTTCCAGAAACTGGCAGTAGGACTGGGAGTTGAGCTTGACTCCATCCTCAACCCGAAAAGGCCCCACAAGCTCATCTTTGATGATACCAGCCCAAACCAGTACTCCACCTCCACCTTGCTGGCGTCTGAGTCGGACTGGAGCTCTCTGCCCTTTACCAATCCAGCCACGGGCCCATCCATCTGGCCCATCACAACTCACTATCATTTCATCAGTCCATAAAACCTTAGAAAAATCAGTCTTGAGATATTTCTTGGCCCAGTCTTGACGTTTCAGCTTGTGTGTCTTGTTCAGTGGTGGTCGTCTTTCAGCCTTTCTTACCTTGGCCATGTCTTTGAGTATTGCACACCTTGTGCTTTTGGGCACTCCAGTGATGTTGCAGCTCTAAAATATGGCCAAACTGGTGGCAAGTGGCATCTTGGCAGCTGCACGCTTGACTTTTCTCAGTTCATGGGCAGTTATTTTGCGCCTTGGTTTTTCCACACGCTTCTTGCGACCCTGTTGACTATTTTGAATGAAACGCTTGATTGTTCGATGATCACGCTTCAGAAGCTTTGCAATTTTAAGAGTGCTGCATCCCTCTGCAAGATATCTCACTATTTTTGACTTTTCTGAGCCTGTCAAGTCCTTCTTTTGACCCATTTTGCCAAATGAAAGGAAGTTGCCTAATAATTATGCACACCTAATATAGGGTGTTGATGTCATTAGACCACACCCCTTCTCATTACAGAGATGCACATCACCTAATATGCTTAATTGGTAGTAGGCTTTCGAGCCTATACAGCTTGGAGTAAGACAACATGCATAAAGAGGATGATGTGGTCAAAATACTCATTTGCCTAATAATTCTGCACGCAGTGTATGTACAGAGGAGGATTGAGGACAAATGAGCTGCAAAGACAGAAAGAAGAGACAAAAAAACTGATTGTTTAACCCCTTATCCCCCTTAACTTTATGTCCAAATTGCAAGAGGGATGATCCTACTCAGTGCCGGACTGGGGTGCCTAGGGCCCACCAGCAAAATTTATTTTGTGGGCCCACTGTACAAAAGAATATTACCTGCTCACACAGCAGCAAGATGCTACCTGTCACGGATGGTGTTGCAGAAAACAAGAAGTAACAAATAAAGATCCGACTAACTTGATCCCAAACTAAGGAACACAAGGGTAAGCCCTATTAAAGCCCTAGAGCTCTCCCTGGCTGCTCAGCCCATGCAAAGATCTCAATGATAGAAAGTTGCATGTCCATGTACCTCGACTGTGTGACACCTGAACACCCTATAATAGTGAGGGGACATGACCACCGGCTCCCTGCACTTAATACGGAGGGAGTCAGGGTCACCTAGAATCAAGTCAACAGGAAAACACAATACAGAAATAGACTTATCTTGAGGAACCAGCAGTAGCAACTTCAAGCAGTGAAACCAATCCAGGAAGTAGTATAAACCGCAAGGTGAGGCAGTATGGGAGGAGATATATAGGGAGGCAATCACTGCTAATAGATGACAGCTGGGAGAGGGAGAAGAGATGTCAAAGTGAAAGCAAAACAAAAGAACATCATGCAGGAGGTACTGAAGAACGTCTGTCAGAACTCCTCAGAGATCTGGCGGTGACAGTACCCCTCCCTCTACGAGTGGACTCCGGACACTCAGAGCCCACCTTCTCAGGATGGGACCTAAGGAATGCCCTGAGAAGACGAGTGGCCTTAATGTCCGCCACTGGAACCCACATCCTCTCCTCAGGACCATAACCCTCCCAATGAACGAGGTAATGAAGAGAACCGCGGACAATACGAGAGTCCACAATCCTAGAGACCTGAAATTCAAGATTACCATCAACCATAATCGGAGGAGGAGGCAAAGAGGAGGGTACAGTGGGTTGGACATAAGGTTTTAATAGGGACTAGTGAAAAACATTATGGATCTTCCAAGTCTGAGGAAGATCAAGACGGTAGGCAATGGGATTGATGACGGACAAGATTTTGTAAGGCCCGATAAACTTAGGACCCAACTTCCAGGAGGGAACCTTCAATTTGATATTCTTAGTAGACAACCACACCAGATCACCAACATTCAGGTCCAGACCAGGCATACGTCTCTTATCCGCCACACGCTTATATCTCCCACTAATGCTCTTTAGATTATCCTGAATCTTTTGCCAAATAGATGACAAAGACGAGGAGAATCTCTCCTCATCAGGTAAACCAGAAGCCCCCTCTCCAGAGAATGTCCCAAATGAAACCCATGTGCACCAAAAAATGGTGACCCCAACCGAGAACAGAAAGCCTTCCAGAATCTGGAAACAAACTGCGTGCCCCTATCAGAGACTATGTCTGAAGCCATACCATGCAATTTGACAATGTGATCAATAAATGCCTGCAACAGCGTTTTAGTATTGGGCAACCCAGGAAAAGGAATAAAATGCGCCATTTTGCTAAAACGGTCCACCACCACCAGAATCACAGTCTTCCCTGAGGAACGAGGCAGGTCCGTAATGAAATCCATGGACAGATGTGTCCAAGGACGGGAAGGAATGGGTAACGGAAGGAGAGGACCTGATGGCGGTGAATGAGGGACTTTGGCACGAGCGCAGGTCTCGCAGGCTGCCACAAAACCCTCAACCGACTTACGAAGAGCCGGCCACCAGAATCTCCGAGCAATGAGATCCACTGTGGCTCTACCCCCCCGGGTGCCCAGCAAGGACAGTATCGTGGTGCTCCTTAAAAACCTTGTGTCGTAAAGCAAGAGGCACAAGCAACCTCCCAGGAGGACAAAGATCAGGAGCCTCTGCCTGGGCTGCCTGAACCTCTGCCTCCAATTCAGGATAAAGAGCAGACACAACCACCCCTTCAGCCAAAATGGGACCCGGGTCTTCAAAGATCCACCCTCCCGGAAAACAACGTGACAGGGCATCCGCCTTCACATTCTTAACCCCAGGGCGGAACGTGACAACAAAATTAAACCTTGAAAAGAACAAAGACCATCTGGCCTGTCTCGGGTTCAGACGCTTGGCTGACTCCAAGTAGGCCAGATTCTTATGGTCGGTAAACACGGTAATAGGGTGTCTGGCTCCCTCTAGCCAATGGCGCCATTCCTCAAAAGCTAGCTTGATGGCCAACAACTCCCTATCTCCCACATCGTAATTTCTCTCTGCGGAGGAGAGTTTCTTCGAGAAAAAGGCACATGGTCGCCATTTCGCAGGAGAGGGACCCTGAGACAAGACCGCACCCACACCCACCTCAGAAGCGTCCACCTCAACAATGAAAGGTAGAGAGATATCAGGTTGTACCAAGATGGGAGCGGAAGCAAAACTCTCTTTGATACTAGAAAAGGCCTTACGCGCCTCTACCGACCAGGAGGAAAAATCTACCCCCTTTCTAGTCATATCAGTCAGTGGCTTAACAACAGAGGAATAATTCAAAATGAACTTCCTGTAATAATTGGCAAAACCTAAAAAGCGCATCGGCGCCTTCTGATTCTCAGGAAGCTCCCAATCAAGCACAGCGCAGACCTTTTCGGGGTCCATGCGAAAACCAGAAGCGGAGAGAAGAAAACCCAGAAATTGAATTTCTGGAACCGCAAACACACATTTCTCCAGTTTAGCGTACAATTTATTCTCCCGCAGAATGAGCAAGACCTGACGTAGGTGGTCCCTATGAGTTTTGAAATCAGGAGAAAAAATCTAAATGTCATCTAGATACACTAGTACAAATTTCCCCATTAAATGATAAAAAATGCTGTTCGCAAAATGTTGGAAGACGGCTGGAGCATTGCTGGAGCATTCATCAAACCAAAAGGCATAACCAAATTCTCAAAATGGCCCTCAAGGGTATTGAAGGCCGTCTTCCATTCGTCCCCTTCTCTGACCCTGACCAGGTTGTATGCCCCTCATAAATCCAACTTGGAAAAAACTTTAGCCCCAACAATCTGGTTAAACAGGTCCAGGATCAGAGGAAGCGGATAAGGGTCACGAATTGTGATACTGTTCAGCTCCCTGAAATCCAGACATGGTCTTAAAGAACCATCTTTTTCCTTAACAAAAAAGAAACCAGCGGCAACAGGTGACTTTGAGGGTCGTATGTGTCCCTTTCTCAGGCTCTCAGAGATATAAGAACGCATAGCGACCCTTTCAGGTTGGGAGAGATTGTATAAACGAGATTTAGGCAGCTTGGCGCCTGGGATGAGATTAATAGGGCAATCGTACTCCCGGTGAGGGGGCAGCTCCTGAACACCACTCTCAGAAAACACATCCGAAAATTCAGAAAGAAAAGATGGTACAGTCTTAGTAGAAACCTCTGAAAGAGACGTTGAGAGGCAATTCTCTCTGCAAAAGTCACTCCAACCATTTATTTGCCTCGCTTGCCAATCAATGGTGGGGTTATGTTTAGTGAGCCAGGGTAGCCCCAACACTAGAGGAGTAGGTAACCCGCCTAGGACGAAACATGACACATCCTCAACATGAGCATCAGCCACAATCAAACGGATATTGTAAACGATTTTTGAGAAAGTGGAGCGGAATCAATAGAAAAACAGGTATGTCCTTTCCCAAAGTGCATACCTGGAAACCATGTGTTATAGCAAATTGATTATCAATGAGATTGACAGCTGCTCCACTATCTAAAAAAATCTCACAAACCATATTCTTGCTCTCTAGCGCCACACTGGCAGGTAGGACAAAACAGGAACTACAAGCAAACGGAAAATCTTCAATTTCCACATCAACCTTGCCAATAGTAACAGAAAGGACTTCTTTCTTTTTGTTTCTTTATTACCCTCAAAAAACTCCCTGAATCTCCTAGAGGGACAAACATTTGCCAAATGATTTATACCTCCACAACAGAAACAAACCCTCCTCCGAGAGCTGAATCCTCTATTGTTAGAGGCAAGCAAACCCAGCTGCATGGGCTCCGGCTCAGAGAGGATTGAGAGAGACTGAGGCTCCTGCACACTGAATGCGACCACCCCACTGTCCTTGGACTGAGTATGGCAGGAAGGAGTGATCTCTCCAATCTCTCTATAAGACGCCTGTCAATACGAACAGCCCGAGACATGGCAGACTCCAAGGAGGTAGGTCTCTCATGAAAGGCAAATGCATCTTTCAATCCCTCTGAAAGACCATGGCAAAATTGACTTCGGAGTGCAGCATCATTCCAACCAGTATCAGCTGCCCATCTCCGAAATTCTGAACAGTATATCTCTGCGGACTGTTTACCCTGGCATAAAAGACGCCGTTTAGATTCAGCCAGAGCAATACGATCCGGATCATCATATATCTGACCCAGGGCTACAAAAAATTCATCCACTGAACAGAGGGGCCGTGCCCCCACCGGCAGCGAAAAGGCCCAGGACTGAGCATTATCCCTGAGCAGCGAGATGATGATCCCCACCCTCCGCTACTCATCACCAGAGGAATGGGGAAGTAGGCGAAAATGGAGTTTGCAAGCCTCTCTAAAACGAACAAAATTCTCACTACCCCCGGAGAACGTATCCGGAAGCGAGATTTTAGGCTCAGAACAAATTTCATGAACGCAAGCAGAAACGGTCACCTGAAACTGAGAGACAGTTTTATGGAGATCTGCTACCTCCAATGAAAGACCCTGCATGTGGTCAATCAAGGCTGAAACCAGATTCATGCTTAAGACGGTTTAGGCGGTTTATAATGTCACGGATGGTGTTGCAGAAAACAAGAAGTAACAAATAAAGATCCGACTAACTTGATCCCAAACTAAGGAACACAAGGGTAAGCCCTATTAAAGCCCTAGAGCTCTCCCTGGCTGCTCAGCCCATGCAAAGATCTCAATGATAGAAAGTTGCATGTCCATGTACCTCGACTGTGTGATACCTGAACACCCTATAATAGTGAGGGGACACGACCACCGGCTCCCTGCACTTAATACGGAGGGAGTCAGGGTCACCTAGAATCAAGTCAACAGGAAAACACAATACAGAAATAGACTTATCTTGAGGAACCAGCAGTAGCAACTTCAAGCAGTGAAACCAATTCAGGAAGTAGTATAAACCGCAAGGTGAGGCAGTATGGGAGGAGATATATAGGGAGGCAATCACTGCTAATAGATGACAGCTGGGAGAGGGAGAAGAGATGTCAAAGTGAAAGCAAAACAAAAGAACATCATGCAGGAGGTACTGAAGAACGTCTGTCAGAACTCCTCAGAGATCTGGCGGTGACACTACCAGATGATTGAATATGGGGATCCCTGCAGCAACTTTAAGATATGAGATAGGTCCTGGAGAAAAGAGGATATTGGCTAGCTTTCCTCTATACCTAGAAGTCATCTCAGCTATCTGATCTTGTTTATAATAATAAACTGGGGAGTTTATATACGGCGCTGGAGCAATGTGTAAACATAGCACCCGCTTGCACGTGCAGCGGGCGCCATGGCCAGCAGATCTCTGCTGTTTCAAACAAAAGAGACCTGCGGCTAATTACCGTGACCGGCAATAATGCCAATCGCGGTAATTAAATGCTTTAGATGCCGTGACCAAGTGAGTTCACGGCATCTAAATGTGCAAAAAACCGGAACCTCGGCTTCTGGGCTTAGTACCAATGCCCAGTGTGGCCAATTGGGGCATCGGTAGTTGCGCTGGACACTTTATGCTGGAATTCTTAGGACAGGATAAGAAATGAGCAATATTGAGTTTAAATGGCATTTAAAAAAATTCTGATAGAACAAAATAAAAAAATTAAAAAGATAATTTATAGGCTTATATATGAGCCACAAAATCATCACAAAAAAATGTAAAAGAAATATATAAAAAATAATAAAATATATGAAAGTTTAAATCACCCCCCTTTCCGAATAACTAAACAATAAATACCTAAATAACAATAAATATAAACATCATGGGTATCACCGCGACCAAAAACGCCCATACTATTAAAATAGAAAAAAATTCCAATACGGTGAATGGACTAACAGAAAAAAGGGTCAAAATGGCAGATTTGCCATTTTTTCATCGCTTCTCTTACCCAAAAAAAATCATAAAATGTGATCAAAAAGTCACGCACACTCCAAAATGGCATCATTAAAAACTACAGATTGTTCCACAAAAGATGAGCCTCTAAACAGCTCAGTAGACATAAGTATAAAAAAGGGGAATTTTTGTAATCATACTGACCCAGAGAATGAAGGGCATGGGTCATTTTTGCCAAAAACAAAACTCTGTGGGAGCAAAACCCATAAAACGGTGGAGGAATTGCTTTTTTTCTAATTCCATCCCATTTGGAATTTTTTTACCACTTCCCACTACATTTTATGCCATAATTAATGGTGGCATTAGAAAGTACAACCTATCCCGCAAAAAGTAAGCCCTCATACAGCTATGTGACTGGAAATATAAAAAAGTTATGGCTCAAGGAAAATAGGGAAGAAAAATTAAAACACAAAAATGAAAAAACCTCCGGTATCCTAAGGGTTAATAATCTATCAAGTTTTTCATATGAACATAGGCTGGTTGAGGTGCTGTATATTGAATACATGTATGTAGTGTTGTATGTCTACTGTGCTATGTGCCACTTGTGCAGGGGGTGGGAGACTAGGGGGCTCACCTTGCTCAAGGGCCCACCAGGGGAACCACCTGTACCCCTGTGGGCCAGTCCGGGCCTGATCCTACTCCATATACATGGTGGATACCAGCTTTGTAATATAGCTGACACCTGCCAGCAATGACTAGTTCTGCTATTGACCGATTCACCTGAGGGGATAGGTAGAGATCATCTGATCAGAGCCCCCTTGGCAATATAGCGGGGATCCGATCAGTTCAATAGTAGTACAATAGTATTCCAGTGCTGGCTATGGTACAAGCGATCAGAAGATAATATATTAAGGTCCCCTAAGGGAAATACAAATGTTCCTCTTCTCCTGACACTGCCTGCCCATTCACCGCCATTGTAGCCACTCGTCACTTAGTCTGTGTTGTGTAGAGAGCTATGCATTGTTATGTAGTGTGCGCTATATTAGATTTACAGATACTTGAATCAAGTTATAGCAACCAGAAGCTTTCTATTTTTTTTATTTGACCATAAAATACAAGAATGGATAATGTAAATTAAATAACAAAAATGAAAATTAAACAACAAAAGGCTTTTTTAATTTTAATTAGATTTTTGTCGCATATTACTCATGCTTGAGTTAAAAATTTAATTGCAAATTAAATTATTTATTTAAATTTTGGCATGAAATCTTCACACATGGACAAGTGCAATGTCAAAAAGGTATTTGCATTTGAATTTTAGTTTTTCTATTTTTATTTTATTTTTATCTGGTTTTACCTCCCACACCTTGAGCGGGATAAGTAATTTTAATACTTCAAGAGGACCACTAAATGTGGGCATTCTCCTTGTTCCCCATCCCCAAATGCTCTCACTTTTTTTTTTCTGTGGAGTCCCTTTTTTTTGTTTTTGGACCAAATATATGACGTATGAGGGACGAGGAATGAAATTGGACCTACTCTACTACTCTCAATCACCATGACTGGGGTGTGACTTTAAGGGGTAATGCCACTTCACACTTAATCTCACACTCTCTCCACACTCAGGTAGCCACTTGAGCAAAGCATATACCCCCAACTAGTTCACACACCCATGAACACATTTGCTGCCACCAATCACTTCAACACATGCCCTACTCACAAGCAGGCACACAGTAACACCAGCCACACTTATATTCTATAAAGAATGCATCGGTTTGTTAGGACAACAAAGCCAACATTTAAAGTTTTGGGCAAAAGGTACAGTATTTAGTTACAAAAATAAAGAAATAAACAGACAAACATACATGTGCAAAGATAGTTATAAAATATAAAGGAGAAAAATAGAAATTCCAATACCTATCACATTGCATGGTAAATGAGGAATACTTTCGGGAATATCTGTAATCTGCAACTCAGGATGAGTGTGGATGGTACCTTAGCAGTATTCCACTTGCAGCAGTTACAGATCCAGTATCTTGCACTTTCTCTCACTAGAGTACTGTAGAAATGGTGAAGTTATTTCTCTCAGTAGATAAGCTTCAGAGAAGGTGATTCTCTGTAACTTTTACCCAATTCTGTGAGAAGTAGAGCACATAGGACAGCTCTATTAAATAACATGACAAACTTTAGAGAACAAAACATTTTGCAAGTGCCCAGCTCTGGGGTACTGCAACAGCACTTAAAGGGGTATTCTAATCCCAGAAATTCATAGCATATCGTAATGATATACCATCAATGTTAGATAAGTGCGGGTCCTACCAACTGTACAGAACAGTGGATCCTAAACCAAGATGAATTGCCAAAGTTATACAGATCATGAAGGATTTCAAAGGCCAACATAAATGTAAATTATGACAAAGCTTTTATCACCTTCACAAGTAGTCCATAATCATCTCACAATATATTAAAATATTTGATTTATTTAAATACTCTCCAAAAATGACCTAGTTTTGCCCTCCAACTAGACAGGCATTAAGGTACACCAATAAGAAGTGCTCAAGAATGTTGAAAGCTGCAGACTCGAAGTGTCTGCCACAATCTGGAGCCATAAGGGTGGTGTCACATACAGCTTTTGTTTCAGTTTTTGATGCATTTTTTACACTAAAGACAGAAGTGGATTCAGCAGGAAGGAGAAGGTTCTTACCCTTATAAAGCTGCTTCTGGCTTTGGCTCAAAAAACTGCTATAAAACCTGTGTTTGACATTACGGTTATGGTAGGTCACTTGGCTTTACATAGAGTCTTATGTTGTCTGCATTTCACTGTGGAAGTAATTCCAACAGTGCTAAGCATCTCTGGGAACTCCTTCAAGACTGTTGGAAGACCATTTCAGGGGACTACCTCTTGAAGCTCATCAAGAGAATGCCAAGAGTGTGCAAAGCAGTAATCAAAGCAAAAGGTGGCTACTTTGAAGAACCTAGAATATGACATATTTTCAGTTGTTTCACACTTATTTGTTATGTATATAATTCCACATGTGTTAATTCATAGTTTTGATGCCTTCAGTGTGAATCTACAATTTTCATAGTCATGAAAATAAAGAAAACTCTTTAAATGAGAAGGTGTGTCCAAACTTTTGGTCTGTACTGTATATATATATATATATATATATATATATATAGATATATATATATATATAGATATAGATATAGATACATACAAACACACACAAATACACATTTTTTTTCCTCATTTAGAATTTGTATGCTACCAATGCTAAACTCCCTAAACTGCATTACATGGTGTGTGCATCTCAGAACATATGCTGCTATCATCCACAACTAGTGTGTTTTTGTAAATGTCAATACATTTCCCTGGTTGCCTGTGCAGAATTAAAGGCACAACATTACATTTGAAAAGTAAAGTAAAAAAAAAAATGGGCCTGAAGACATAAAACAATAAGACAAAGTCCATAAACTACAACATATTGCAATCCTTTGGCTCTTCTACCTATTAAGCCAGATACTCTGAGGATGTAGTAAGCTAGGATGAAAGAAAACAAATAAAACAGAATCACAGGACCACACCAAGAGACTGTGCTGGCTGCCCTAGCTAATTCTTGAAAAGAAATTAACATACTTTATACACACAATTAACTGATGAATAGTAACAAACATTTTCAAAGCATTACACAAGGCTCAGTGCAGAGAAGCAGTGTCCACATAAACATCTGAGTGTTAATTATGAACAAAACATTGCAAATGGAAATCAATATTTAGAACTAATAAAATCACTATGGCTATGTAACAAATCAAAGGATGGAATATTTGAGTAGGTTTTTGTTTTATTCTCCAAGTGAACCTGCTCTACAAAACAAAATGGAATATGTATGGTGCAAATTAGGAGGAGGAGCCAGTATTCTCCCAAATCTCCATGGGGACCATTTCCTCAAAACACACATAATAGCAGTGGGTCACCCTTAACGGTGTTAGATCTGCTTGGCACATAACCACTCTGTTACTTTAAGATTAGGACCGTTAGTTTTTTTACTGTACTCGGAGGCAGTCCATAATGAGCAAGGCGACGTTAGAGCTGCTTAGAATGTACCAGACGTACTCAGAGGTAGTCCATAAAAGCTAAGCAATACACAAGATGCTTACCATTTGGTGACCGGAAATTAGTGCAAACATCATAATCCATACAATAGTGCATATAGAATCACATTGCTGTACCTGCAAGAGAAATACACAATGGGCACAATACTTATAACGTTGCTGAAAATTCAAAAAGGTTAGTGCAAATTTTAATGTAAACACATAAGGCAATATAGAAGGCACATCTTTAATGCAATGGAATAGTGCAATAATAGAGTCACATTAGAGTCCATTTTTCAATCCTTGAAGGCAAAGTGCACCACACTGTAACTTTAAGTGCAATGAAAGTCTTTTATAATCCATGGGAATAGCAATGTCACTTTTTGTAATCCAAATGAGGTAGTAGAGTCATTTGTAATGCACATAAGGCACAAAGTCATTTGTAATCCACATGCCTAAGAAAATTATTTGTAATCCTCAAGGGTATAAAAGTAGCAACTTAATTGTAATCTGGGTTACAATTAAGAACACACCTGTGTTTGAAACGCGTCAACTTTTGCTTGGGTGGAGGATTCTATCTATGTGAGTCATTTGCTACAGGAAGAAATAAAGCGCAACTAAGTTTTATTGTGAGTGCTGGAACCATTTTTCCTTATTTCCTACTTGAAAGATTTGCCTGGTTCGTTCCCTGCACAGAGCTGTGGAATATAAGGTGAGCTGGATCTTTCTACTGACTTCAATATTTGTCCTACCGCTTGGATGCCCTTCTCATGAGCAATGGACATGTATAATGAAACCACGTCAAATGACACAAGGATAGAGGTCTCTGAGACAATAAAGGCACTCAAAAAGGCCAAAGTGTCCCTTATTTATGTCACACTCGGTCACAAACTGCCTTGTCCAAGAAAATGGCTATATTGGACAAAATTGTTACTTCCTAATACTATCAGACTACCTGGTGGTTTTTCAAGGTTCTTGTGAACAGTAAATTATGGTCGCCAACGATGTTGGAGACGTCAAGGTGATGCATAAGCCATTGTTGTCATATTTACCACAAGATCATCTTCAAGTTCCCTTGTCTTGAAGGGTACCTCTTGAATGAGGGATTGGTGGTTCGGTTGGACATCGGTTGTGGTGCTTCTTTTGTGTTCCTTCTTTTTGATTCTGTGATTTGTTCTGAACCTCTAAAAAAGGTGTTCCATCTGATGAATCCGATTCCGTTGTTGTCCTCCCACAGCATAGCTGGTGCACCGTGATGCACTTCCTGTGACATCACTCCACATGGGTATAAATGGTTGGTGAATCACTGATGTATGTATGTTTGAGGAAGGCTTGGATATAACTGAAACGTTGCATATACTTAGATTCACACATTATGGATCAAAGTAAACAGCTTGCTTTTTCACCACTGCAAATAGGGGTGCGGCCTCTCCTTTTTTCTTTCACTTTTACTGTGGATATAGCTCCTATTGGGGAACGCACCTGCTTCCCACCTTTTTTGTTTGTCACACGGGTACTGTATTTGCATGCACAAATAGATCTAAATATATAGATTACCTAAGCAAGTAATGTAAAATGATGTTATCTATGTAAAAACATTGAATGTTTTCTAATGTGACTTTTCCCCCCTACAAGAATCAGTCCGTGTGACATGTCAAAACTGTAAGGTTCACTTGAAATCAATGTCTTGATAAGCAATGTGAAGAGCATTTTCTGTGACACTGGTGGTCAATGCCCAACGACATCCCCCCACTACAGCATCTCTTTGTTCTTTCCCAGTGGGCACAGTAGTGGGAGTATCGCTTTTCTGTCCACTCCACACTGGGCTGCGGTCTGCTCCTTTTGCTTGCAGTCCCTTTGCCTGTCTGTAGGATGCGTTCACAATCCCTCCAGCTCTTGTAGGCCAGAAGGCATGCACCTAATCTGCTCAGGCTATAGCTAGTCTTCCTTGGGTACTTAAGGCATCTCTCTCTGTTGGAGGATGCCTGAACAATAGATGTGATGTATTCTTCCATGCTCGAACTCTGCCTGTTTACCAGATCTGACCCTCAGCTACCTGACTTGACCTCTGCTTGACTCTCATTGTGACCCCATTGCTGCCTGTTCTGACTTTTGGCCTGATAACCAAATTAAACACACTATGCCTTTCTGACTTTGGCTCATTTGCTGACTACGAATTTGCCGGTCCGCTCGGTACCACTCACCAGTGTCTCTAGACTGGCCTGGGTTAAGGTCCGTGGTAGCGGAATCCATAATGGAATTCTTAGATAACCCAACCTTGTACGCTGAACTTGAAAACAAAAGTTTGCTTATCCCTATTGGTCAGTGAAACAAACCCAGGAGTGGAGCCTACACAGAGATAAGGTCTGTATTATATTGATCCTTAATATAGTGGTAGCAAACTGTATTTCAGTAGGGCCATGAATATTACTAATTGAAAATACAGCAATATATAGAAATTGTCTTTATATGGACTTTATATGGAACTATTCCTCTCACAATAGGGTTTGTGTGTTCATGAGGTTGTACAATACCATAACTAAGCAGCTTAGTCAAGAGACCACTGCAAGAGGATTAGTAGTCAACAACTCACCAATGTACTAAAACAGAAAACTGATTTCATTATAATAGCAGAAATCTGCTATTGTATGACAAAGAGGAAGAGACTCATTGGATAGAGAAGATCAAGTTTTACAGCATCTGGGTTGTATTACATGTGCATAATTTAGCATGAGCACAAGCAAATCATACACAGATGTTATTTGGAGCAGGAATGACCCATGAAGAAAAATATTTCATATTTTTGCCTTCTGGCAATGTGCTTGGACTGGATGAAATTGATATGATCACTTACGTCTCACGAAATACCAACAAGTAATAAATGCATCTCACTTTGTGAGTGAAATTTTGGCCAGGGACACAAGCATGAGCATTATAATAAAGACCATACAAAACTGATTACCATATTAATCTGGTAAGAAAAATAATGGTGGTGACCCACGTAGCAACTGCTGATTGGGCTAGATATAACCGTGGCATGGCCAAATGGCCCAGGTCCGCTTTCATTTACTGGCAGACCACACAAACCTACATTTTGGGAAAATCAAAGCTATATCTCAAAGAAATGACAGCTACTAAGTAGGACACAAACCCAAAGAAGTTTGTAAACTGACCTGACTAAATGAACTATAATAGTTAAAATGTAAGCAATGTTCAGTGGTCCCCCAAGATACAATGGCCTCAAGAAACAATATTTTCAATTTACAATAGTCTTTCCTGGGGCATCATAAGTTGAAACTAGACACAACATACACTCACCTAAAGAATTATTAGGAACACCATACTAATACGGTGTTGGACCCCCTTTTGCCTTCAGAACTGCCTTAATTCTACGTGGCATTGATTCAACAAGGTGCTGATAGCATTCTTTAGAAATGTTGGCCCATATTGATAGGATAGCATCTTGCAGTTGATGGAGATTTGAGGGATGCACATCCAGGGCACGAAGCTCCCGTTCCACCACATCCCAAAGATGCTCTATTGGGTTGAGATCTGGTGACTGTGGGGGCCATTTTAGTACAGTGAACTCATTGTCATGTTCAAGAAACCAATTTGAAATGATTCGAGCTTTGTGACATAGTGCATTATCCTGCTGGAAGTAGCCATCAGAGGATGGATACATGTTCTCATTCTGTTTACGCCAAATTCGGACTCTACCATTTGAATGTCTCAACAGAAATCGAGACTCATCAGACCAGGCAACATTTTTCCAGTCTTCAACAGTCCAATTTTGGTGAGCTCGTGCAAATTGTAGCCTCTTTTTCCTATTTGTAGTGGAGATGAGTGGTACCCGGTGGGGTCTTCTGCTGTTGTAGCCCATCCGCCTCACGGTTGTGCATGTTGTGGCTTCACAAATGCTTTGCTGCATACCTCGGTTGTAACGAGTGGTTATTTCAGTCAACGTTGCTCTTCTATCAGCTTGAATCAGTCGGCCCATTCTCCTCTGACTTCTAGCATCCACAAGGCATTTTCGCCCACAGGACTGCCGCATACTGGATGTTTTTCCCTTTTCACACCATTCTTTGTAAACCCTAGAAATGGTTGTGCGTGAAAATCCCAGTAACTGAGCAGATTGTGAAATACTCAGACCGGCCCGTCTGGCACCAACAACCATGCCACGCTCAAAATTGCTTAAATCACCTTTCTTTCCCATTCTGACATTTAGTTTGGAGTTCAGGAGATTGTCTTGACCAGGAGCACACCCCTAAATGCATTGAAGCAACTGCCATGTGATTTGTTGACTAGATAATTGCATTAATGAGAAATAGAACAGGTGTTCCTAATAATTATTTAGGTGAGTGTATAATGCCTAAGATTCATATCCAACCAATCAACATGGCTATTTCTCTGTAAAACACCTGTATTGGTTGTCTAGTAGCTGTTCTTTACAGTACAGAGTAGTACTACATGTCCTGGTCTGTCCTCTGTGCCAGGATGATCTGCTTCCAGCAGCAATTACTGACTGCTATATGTGGCAACTTTATCTTAGGTTTTATATGACTTAGGTATCTGCATATTTTTCTTATATTTTCCTTTTCTCTTATCTTGGGGTGATATTTTTGGGCTCTGGAACCAGGTACTAGTTTTTTATAGCGGTATGGTCCCAAAATAAAATGGTTTCAGCATATAAATGTAATCCCAGAACCAACTAATCTCAGAATTTTCTCAAGGGATATGAACAATGGTTCTATGAGGAAGACAATAGACATACCTGGAGGTTTGAGTAGCCATTTCTGTATTTTAGTTAAAACATAAGATACTGAAATAAAAAATGTGCTGTCCCAACTAATGGTTCTCCTCTAGAATTTATATTAATGTATTTAGTGTCATACTGTCATCCACTATACTTAGCGTACTTTGCTGCCATCTAGTGGCCATTGCTGTATTTGGTTTATGTAAGTTATCTGTGTTGTACTTCATTATGTCATTCATCTTGTAACTCCTACTCTTCTGTGAGCTCACATCCTCTGTCCTTCAGTCTGTTTCTGTTTGTCTGACATGAATCACAGAACCGGAGAGAGGATTTTACTTTAACCACTATCATCATTTCACAAGGTACATTCAATAAATAACCTAAAGGCATATCCATTGCATCTCTCTCACTGGAATTCTACATGCAACTGGTATCGCTAGAGGAATGAGAATAACAGGTTAACTATCTTCCATAGCTTGTTCAAGAGATTGCCACTCACACTCATTAGAGACTTCTCTCACATACAGTACAGACCAAAAGTTTGGACACACCTTCTCATTCAAAGAGTTTTCTTTATTTTCATTTCATGAAAATTGTAGATTCACACTGAAGGCATCAAAACTATGAATTAACACATGTGGAATTATGTACATAACAAACAAGTGTGAAGCAACTGAAAATATGTCATATTCTAGGTTCTTCAAAGTAGCCACCTTTTGCTTTGATTACTGCTTTGCACACTCTTGGCATTCTCTTGATGAGCTTCAAGAGGTAGTCCCCTGAAATGGTTTTCACTTCACAGGTGTGCCCTGTCAGGTTTAATAAGTGGGATTTCTTGCCTTATAAATGGGGTTGGGACCATCAGTGGCATTGAGGAGAAGTCAGGTGGATACTTCTGATAGTCCTACTGAATAGACTGTTAGAATTTGTATTATGGCAAGAAAAAAGCAGCTAAGTAAAGAAAAACGAGTGGCCATCATTACTTTAAGAAATGAAGGTCAGTCAGTCAGCCGAAAAATTGGCAAAACTTTAAAAGTAAGGGCTATTTGACCATGATGGAGAGTGATGGGGTGCTGCGCCAGATGACCTGGCCTCCACAGTCACCGGACCTGAACCCAATCGAGATGGTTTGGGGTGAGCTGGACCGCAGAGTGAAGGCAAAAGGGCCAACAAGTGCTAAGCATCTCTGGGAACTCCTTCAAGACTGTTGGAAGACCATTTCAGGGGACTACCTCTTGAAGCTCATCAAGAGAATGCCAAGAGTGTGCAAAGCAGTAATCAAAGCAAAAGGTGTCTACTTTAAAGAACCTAGAATATGACATATTTTCAGTTGTTTCACACTTGTTTGTTATGTATATAATTCCACATGTGTTAATTCATAGTTTTGATGCCTTCATAGTCATGAAAATAAAGAAAACTCTTTGAATGAGAAGGTGTGTCCAAACTTTTGGTCTGTACTGTACATTGGTGGAAGAAAAGTCAGAGTAAACCTAAGTCTACAGCATCTGCATATATACGCATAGTCTGCAAGCAAGCTTAGAGATGTCTGCCATCTTTGTGAAAGTACACCGCAGCATGACCGCAGTTCCATACCTGTGCAAAAGCTGCAGTACTATTTTAAAGAGATAGTACCTTGTTGTGCAAAAGCATAACATTAATTTATTTAATGCTACTATATTCCACAGCACCTTACAAATAACAAATCATAAATTATCCTAGGCTAAATGATCCTGATAAATTGTAAAGCATTAAATGTCCACAAAAAGCTCTGTGGATACCTCTGTCGCTGAACCAAAGCAAATGTATTATGTTTCTGACAACTAAGATATACAGGAAGCAGAGTCAACACTTATGCCTCATTCACACATCAGTGTTTGCTCAGTGATTTCCATCAGTGATTTTGAGCCAAAACCAGGTGCGGGTCCAAAACACAGAACAGGTGCAGATCTTTCCCTTATACCTTATGTCTGTTGACGCTCCAATCCTGGTTTTGGCTCACATTCACTGATGGAAATCACTGCCCAAAACACTGGGAAGTCAATACAGTACCAAATGAAAGAGAGGTGGGTAGTCACAAACAGCCAAGCCAACTGTCAAAACCGGATGGGTAACAGGGTACAAAATTGCAGAGAGCTCCAACCCAAGCTGAAGTCAAATGCAAATAGCAACAATCCAAAACACTAAATAGCAACTGGAGCACAGCAAGGAAAACCTGTAATTGTCAAGGGTGTATTGCCAGCAGGGATTTAAATAGCGCACCGAGTCCCAGGATTAGAACCTGATAGGTTGACTCAGCACTCCATTAGTCAGAACACAGCACACAGGAGAGATCAGCTCCTCTAGCACATGCCCGATGTGGGGAGAAAGAGCATAGCATCCAGTTGCTAATGACGCTGTCACATCACAGCCTAGCAGCATGTCTCTCCCGGCGCAGCCGCACTGAAGATCTCACCTCTGGAGCCTGGACAGGTAAGTTTGTGACAACAACTCACAACCTTCAGTAGCATCTAACCCTGTCGCAAAACATGGCGTGGAGCCACAAGTTCAAGACTGCAACCATTGTCTTCTCATGCATGGAAGTCTTTTGGAAAGAGACTGGTCCAAAATGCTGAACCAAGTTTTGTCCTGTTAAGGTCTAACGAGAAGGACAACTTGAGAAAGCCACTAGAATGTGTGCCATTATAGATTAACAAAACAACATACAGTACAGACCAAAAGTTTGGACACACCTTCTCATTCAAAGAGTTTTCTTTATTTTCATTACTATGAAAATTGTAGATTCACACTGAAGGCATCAAAGCTATGAATTAACACATGTGGAATTATATACATAACAAACAAGTGTGAAACAACTGAAAATATGTCATATTCTAGGTTCTTCAAAGTAGCCACCTTTTGCTTTGATTACTGCTTTGCACACTCTTGGCATTCTCTTGATGAGCTTCAAGAGGTAGTCCCCTGAAATGGTTTTTGAGGAGAAGTCAGGTGGATACACAGCTGATAGTCTTACTGAATAGACTGTTAGAATTTGTATTATGGCAAGAAAAAAGCAGCTAAGTAAAGAAAAACGAGTGGCCATCATTACTTTAAGAAAGTAATATACTGTATATCTAGAGAAATACTCACATACCCTTACCAATGTTAATTGAATGTTACCAGATACCGGATGAAAGAGAAGAAATTTCTACTGTAAAAGCTGCAAATCATCCCCACTTAAGGCACCTAGCTAATGAAATTCTTCCTCTGGATAAGAATGTCGAAATTCTAATCTTTCTCAGGAGAGATATTCTGAGAGTCCATAAGGTACGCCAAATATGCAATGTTCCAGACAATGCCCCATATGCACAGAGACTTGATATAGACTGGGTAATTTGAACAATGTATGCTTGGATAAGAGTCACAAATCATCTACAGTTAACTCTTGCAAAACTTATGTGCCATTTTATGCCATGTTCTCAACATTACAAGGTGAAAGAAAGGCTCTCTAACCTCATAAATAATATAACAAAAACAAAGACAGGTGCACTCTGCGGTCTTACTAAGCCCTCAAACTGTTGTTAAAATTGAGAGATTAGCCAACATGTCCTACGTGAGGACATGTCTGAGCCCGAGCACCGCGCCAAGGTTTCTCAAGTAGCTCGGGAACCTAACGCTAAACCTACCTGGGCCGTATGGGCAATACCAGGAGCCAGTGGGCAAATTACAGGAGCGCAATCAAAGCAATCTCCCAGTAACCTCCAGCATGTAACCATGCATACAATAGGAGGAGGCAGAGAGCTCTGAGCCCCAGCCAAGACTGGCTGATATAGCCCGGGCCTCACATGTGCACCAGAATGCTGCCTGTAGATGGAAATAAAGGCACATTCAGACTAGGAGTTTCACCAAAAAATTAAAAATGCAAACTACAAATTGGCATGGTAATAAAAAGCAGGAAGTGCTCAACCCCACATGCAGTGGCGCATCTATAAAGGGGGGCAGATCCTGCACTTGTGGTGCATTCCTACCCCTTATAAGATAAATGTTTTGCATGACAAGACAACAAAATATCCTTGTCCATAGAAGACAAATAATCTATTTATATAATGGACAGTGGATTCTCCAAAGATGAATGTAACCTCGCTGAAAGAATCAGGAAATTCTCTGAACATCTCAACCAATTGAACCACCACACCAGTGTCTCCACAAATTATTTTTGGTTGACAGGTCAGGAGTTCCTGCTAAGCCACACAAAAGAGACGTTTATTAAAGGTGTCTTTAGTCTTCAAGGCCTGGACAGTGCTCCATAGGTTCATCCTGAAGTTAGTATCATTGACACCAAATCCAAAGAAAAGTTTGGCTTGGGCTGTCAATGCTTCAAACCCTTCTCGAGATAGCAAAAACATGTACATGTCATTGTAAGGTTGGTACCCAAAGTATAGTGCTATATACTGAGAACACTAACACTGATTGTTGTGGTTGGCAGGTGTCATTAACCTCTCTCTGCAGAGGACATTGCCCTAAGTGAGTCAATTGTGATATGTAATGTACATGGAACTGAAATGTTTACGCGACAAGCAAGATATTCCAAAAAGCAGCCCCATTGTCAACCAAAAATACAATGGCATGCTGAGAGTTAACAGTCTATTAAACAGGGCAAAGTTGGAGAATTCAGTAAGGAATCCTCTTATTATTCATGGCCATCACCATGTTACCACACTTCTGTCATTATCACGAAAGGATGAAGCACCATGGCAGACATTTTACTGTGGGTGCTTTAAGAGCTGCAGGCCTTTGGATAGTAAGAGCAAAAAGACAAATTGCCCACCTAATTCACCATTTTGTTTACTGTTACAAGTCAAGGGGAAAATTGCAACACAACAGCAAATGTCTGATTTGCCCACAGATAAGATGAGTGCTGAGCCACTTTTACACTGTTACTTACACTGGCCTGGAAGTCTTTGGGCCATGGGCAGTCACTGCACGTAGTACTAGTGTATGTGCTATACACATAGAAGGGATAGAATCCATGGACACTTCTAGTTTAATCAATGCCTTAAAGGGGCTGTCTCACTTCAGCAAAAGTCTACCACTGCTGGATTACAGGGTGGTCGTAACCATGTAAACGAACAGTGTATAATGTGATGGAAAAATTTATCAAGCCAGCAAAGGAGACAATATGGACAATCATAATACATTAGTAAGTGCCTTATATTAACTTTGCCTACATGATAAATACTACTTGCTAGAGTGCTTTAAGGCCTCTTTCACACGGGCGAGTTTTCTGCGCAGGTGCAATGCGTGCGGTGAACACATTGCACCCGCACTGAATCCGGACCCATTCATTTCTATGGGGCTGTGCACATGAGAGGTGATTTTCACGCATCACCCGTGAAAATCGCTGCATGCTCGATATTGTGCGTTTTTCATGCAACGCAGGCCCCATAGAAGTGAATGGGGCTGCGTGAAAATCGCAAGCAAGTGCAGATGCGGTGCGATTTTCATGCATGGTTGCTAGGTGACGATCGGGATGGGGACCCGATCATTATTATTTTGCCTTATAACATGGTTATAAGGGAAAATAATAACATTCTTAATACAGAATGCAAAGTAAATTAGGGATGGAGGGGTTAAAAAATAAATAATTAAACTCACCTCATCCACTTCTTCGCGCAGCCCGGCTTCTCTTCTTTCTTCTTCTTTGAGGACCTGGGAGAAAAAGACCTTTGGTGACATCACTGCGCTCATCACATGGTCCATCACCATGGTGATGGACCATGTGATGAGCGTGGAGCCATCACATGGCCCATCACCATGGTGAGAGATCATGTGATGGACCATGTGATGAGCGCAGTGATGTCACCAAAGGTCCTTTTCTCCCAGGTCCTCAAAGTAGAAGAAAGAAGAGAAGCCAGGCTGCGCAAACAAGTGGATGAGGTGAGTTTAATATTTTTTTTATCCCCTCCATCCCTAATTTACTTTGCATTCTGTATTAAGAATGCTATTATTTTCCCTTATAACCATGTTATGATAAAATAATGAACCATGAAAATAATAAAATCTAAACAACACCAATCCCAAACCCAAAGCCGAACTTCTGTGAAGAAGTCCGGGTTCGGGTCTGGATACCAAACATGCCGATTTTTCTCACGCGTGTGCAAAACGCATTAAAACGCTTTGCACTCGCGTGGAAAAATCACGCATTTTCCCACGACGCACCCGCATCCTATCCGGCCCTCACATGCGACGCCCATGTGAAAGAGGCCTAAGGCTATTTCTCACTATCAGAGGACCAGTAAAAAAATTAAGATCTGACTGTGAAATTAACTTCACAGGTGCCTGTCGAGAATTGCAAATCAAAGCATAATCCATGGCCCATAGCCTTATCTCAAAGATATTTCCTAGCGAAGATGGCAAGGTTCATAAGATAGGACTTACCAATGCAAAACAATAAACAATGTGACTCTAAATCTTTCATAAGGCCTATATCCAAGCTTGTCTTACTCCCGTTCAAAGTAATATGTAAGTAATTTACTGTGTTAAAAAAAAAAACTGAAATACTAGGCACAAAATAGGGTAAGTACGTCTTAAATAGTTGACCGTAAAGAGAAGAACCCCAATTGAAGGCTCACCTTATGGAGTTGTGCTATATATAGGCACAACTCTATTGTAGGCTTATTGTATAGATAATGGAGTTGCCAAGTATAGGTGCCTTCAGAAAAGATGCCCAACTTTTCAGGAGGAAGAGTGATACTGTAAAATCACTGCTTGGTGCCAGAGACCACTGCAACTTAGAAATGATGTAAAGATTTCTTTATTGGAGCTCATGCACAGAAACAACGCGCTTCAAGGATTCAACACTAGCCCTTTTACAGTTTATAATTGTTTACAACCTGAAGAAGGGGAAGCGTTGTGAAGGCAGGAACTCCATAGCACATCCCTGCTCCTGTCGGTACCAGCACTGCTTTCTTAAAGCCCGCACCCTACGCCCTAAGTCTTGCATGGTGTAATTTCTAGCAGAGAAGAATGAGCGGATGCAGGGCAGGAGTTCACCATAGCACCTCTTACGTCCGCTCTGCCATACATCTATGCCAGGCTTTAGGAGAACAGTTCTGGTACAAATAGAAGCAGTGATGTGCTATGGAGTTTCTACCTGTACTGCAATCAGTGTGGCCCCAGTGGAATCCGTAACCTTCCATACTCAGCAGTATATTAGAAAAAAAAACAATCTCAGAGCACTTACAGTAGGTTTTAATAAGCTTAAGAATTTTTTTTATTTATTTATGATTTTCAAAAAGAATGTATTAAATAAATAGATTATGCTCCTGGTCAAAAAGGGGGATAAATGGCCCAGTCTTGGACTGATTAAGTGAATTCGTAGTACCAAATGCAAAAATAAAAAGAATGAAAAACTATGAAAGCTGTATGTTATAAATGCATTGTATGGTATGGCATGGTCTGAATCCCAAATACAACTGTCTGCAATAGACCTTAAGACATTGTCTTAGACCTACAACATGCTTTCAATTAAACTAATACTGCATCATACACATGCTTTATATAGTGCCAGTTGGATGAGAGATCATACCCCCCCCCTTACCCTCATTGGCTATTGGCCATATTTGTTATACCTCTCTATAAGGCCTCATGCACACGGGCGTTGTTTTGGTCCGCATCCGAGCTGCAGTTTTGGCGGCTCGGATGCGGACCCATTCAATTCAATGGGGCCGCAAAAGATGTGGACAGCACTCCATTGCTCCATTCCGTGATCCACCCCAAAAATATAACATGTCCTATTCTTGTCCGCGCTTTGCGGACAACAATAGGCAGTTATATTAAAGGCTGTCCATGCCGTTCCGCAAATTGCGGAATGCACATGGACGCCATCCATGTTTTGCTGATCTGCAGTTTGCGGACCGCAAAACACACAACGGTCGTGTGCATGAGGCCTAAGGCTGTGACTGCTTTTCTGAAGTTTTTCATACCCACCCCTTGTCCTTTCCATCAGTAGGTTAAGATGTACATATGCTGAGGCGTTGGAATACATTCCCAATACACCTTCAATTATATTGCTATTCCCCACCGTGAATATTGTGAATACAGTATATGTCATTGGTATTATGAACATTAGAGCAGAGAGTACTTGTAGCCCTGTGCTCTGGTTACTTTCTGTATACTGCCCTATTTCAGCCATATCATCATCAGGGCTGACCATCTACTAGGCAGGCACCGCAATGTAACATACAGATGTAAAATTAATCAATGTGGGAATCTGTCTCATCATTCTGAGATACCTACGGTAATACACTGCAATATTTGATCTTCACTATCTGGACAGATGCAGGCAGGGCTTTGCCTCGATACATGTATATATGCAGTGTATCAATCCTCGCCATTATGGCGTTAATTTGAATGAATACTTTTAAAGGATCCCGACTATATAGCTTACTGTGTTTCTAGTGAACAGGATAAGTAGCCGCCATGATGTCACTTGATAATTTTGTGTCTTCATTACCCGCTGGCTGGCTTGCAAATAGTAGATACAACGGGGGAAGGAGTGTTGAGCCGATCCTCCCCGTCTATTGGACTTCTGTTGTGAGCGCTCCGCCTAAGGGGTGTGGTTATTTGCATATTAGGAGTTAGCTGTAGCGGCCGCGCTACAGCCGTCACAGTGTTGGGAACTATGTGGCTATGCTACACGCACAATATCAGAGGCGTGCAGCTAGATGCAACTACTGTTCAACTGTTTTAGCTTAGCGCTGCTCCTGATGAAAAGCTGGCAATGTCCAGCATAGAAACGCGTCAAGCGAGATGCTAGATAGTGAATTTAGCTCTAAGTACAGCTCATAGGGTGATTTCTGGGGATAGGAAAGAATCTGCTATAGGACAGCACTAGGGTGCATGCAGCCTACCAAGAGCCAGATTATTCAAGTGAGCCAAAGCCTGGGCTCAGGTGGTCAGTACTGGAGGTTTGGTTGCTCTATATTATAGTGCAGTATCAATCTCTACCTTTTGAGGGCTGTGGGTTAAAAGAACCGGAACCCACGTGAACTGTTAGAGAATGAAGTATCTCAATACCTAGAAGCCTATTGATGAATATATCCCGTGGTATATAGGGATGGACATAGCCATATATAGATAGTGTTGACTTGTTACCCCATACACCCTGAGCAGTTTTAATTAAAGAGGCAGATAGCCATTTTATTTTCAAATGTGATTTTAATAAAGTTTTTTTGTTTTTTTGTTTTTGAGCGCCATCCAAAATTATAACAAACTGATAGACGTTAACCTCTATATAATTCCTTCAGTTAATTAAACTAATACTGCAACATCAGTAATAGAGATCAGTAATAGATTTTTTAGAAATTTGATTCGGCCAATTTGGTTCGATTTGAATTTATTCTTGGTGAATTGCGTTTAAAAAAACGTCTATTTCCTGGCTGCAGAGAGCCTTTGTAGTGGTGTAGAACACTGTGCCTTGCAGTAACATGCATAGGGAGTCAGCTGTGGTAGTGAAATAATACTGTGAGTCAGTATGACATGCAGATGACAGGCGTCACTCTTAGAATCACTGCACACTTCACTTATTTGGGCAGTTATGGGGCCAAAACTGACCAAATAACTCAAGTATGAACTCAGCCTTACAGGTCGATGTTAGCGCCAAGAAGAAGCACACTCCATTTACACTGTGGTCAGCTGATTCCACATAGATTTCTACAGAACCTGTTCTATTAAATGTGTATACAAGTAGAGCCCCCGACAGAGTGCAGAGGGTGTCAGCAGTAAGTTTGTGTTGATGTTACTGATTATTTTGCCCTTCCTCTGATCCGTCAAAACAATAACCCCCAAAAATTAAAACACCCCAAGAAAGTCTGCAATTATTTCACTTCACCACACAACAGCTAATATGCCCTTTTTTCCACTAATACATGCCAAAAAGGGCTGTCATTTTCTCACTTCACCACACAACGGCAAATACTTTTTTTGTGCCACCAATACACGCAAAAAAGGGCTTTAGAACATATAACTGCCCCGCTGAACGGCAAATATATTTTACTTTTGCCACTAATACACGCTACAAAAAGGGCTTTAGAACATTTAACTGCACCGCTGAACGTCAAATATATTTTACTTTTGCCACTAATACACGCTACAAAAAGGGCTTTAGAACATATAACTGCACCGCTGAATGGCACTTTTGCCACTAATACACAACAAAAAGTGCTGTAATTTTAGCACTTCACCACACAACAGCTAATAAGCCCTTTTTTCCCACTAATACAAGCCAAAAAATGCTTTAGAACATACAAACCGGATTCCAAAAAAGTTGGGACACTATACAAATCGTGAATAAAAACTGAATGCAATGATGTGGAGGTGCCAACTTCTAATATTTTATTCAGAATAGAACATAAATCACGGAACAAAAGTTTAAACTGAGAAAATGTACCATTTTAAGGGAAAAATATGTTGAATCAGAATTTCATGGTGTCAACAAATCCCCAAAAAGTTGGGACAAGGCCATTTTCACCACTGTGTGGCATCTCCCCTTCTTCTTACAACACTCAACAGACGTCTGGGGACCGAGGAGACCAGTTTCTCAAGTTTAGAAATAGGAATGCTCTCCCATTCTTGTCTAATACAGGCCTCTAACTGTTCAATCGTCTTGGGCCTTCTTTGTTGCACCTTCCTCTTTATGATGCGCCAAATGTTCTCTATAGGTGAAAGATCTGGACTGCAGACTGGCCATTTCAGTACCCGGATCCTTCTCCTACGCAGCCATGATGTTGTGATTGATGCAGAATGTGGTCTGGCATTATCTTGTTGAAAAATGCAGGGTCTTCCCTGAAAGAGATGACATCTGGATGGGAGCATATGTTGTTCTAGAACCGGAATATATTTTTCTGCATTGATGGTGCCTTTCCAGACATGCAAGCTGCCCATGCCACACGCACTCATGCAACCCCATACCATCAGAGATGCAGGCTTCTGAACTGAGCGTTGATAACAACTTGGGTTGTCCTTGTTCTCTTTGGTCCGGATGACATGGCGTCCCAGATTTCCAAAAAGAACTTCGAATCG
Organism: Bufo bufo; assembly: GCF_905171765.1. Classification (NCBI taxonomy): domain Eukaryota; kingdom Metazoa; phylum Chordata; class Amphibia; order Anura; family Bufonidae; genus Bufo; species Bufo bufo. Next base: position 449,167,149 of record NC_053390.1, on the reverse strand, counting down.
TGACTCGTCTGACCACAGAACAGTCTTCCATTTTGCCACACTCCATTTTAAATGATCCCTGGCCCAGTGAAAACGCCTGAGCTTGTGGATCTTGCTTAGAAATGGCTTCTTCTTTGCACTGTAGAGTTTCAGCTGGCAACGGTGGATGGCACGGTGGATTGTGTTACTGACAATGGTTTCTGGAAGTATTCCTGAGCCCATTCTGTGATTTCCTTTACAGTAGCATTCCTGTTTGTGGTGCAGTGTCGTTTAAGGGCCCGGAGATCACGGGCATCCAGTATGGTTTTACGGCCTTGACCCTTACGCACAGAGATTGTTCCAGATTCTCTGAATCTTCGGATGATGTTATGCACAGTTGATGATGATAGATGCAAAGTCTTTGCAATTTTTCGCTGGGTAACAGCTTTCTAATATTGCTCCACTATCTTTCTGCGCAACATTGTGGGAATTGGTGATCCTCTACCCATCTTGGCTTCTGAGAGACACTGCCACTCTGAGAAGCTCTTTTTATACCCAATCATGTTGCCAATTGACCTAATTAGTGTTAATTGGTCTTCCAGCTCTTCGTTAAGCTCAAATTTACTTTTTCCAGCCTCTTATTGCTACTTGTCCCAACTTTTTGGGGATTTGTTGACACCGTGAAATTTTGAATCAACGTATTTTTCCTTTAAAATGATACATTTACTCGGATTAAACGTTTGATCTGTCATCTACGTTCTATTACAAATAAAATATTGACATTTGCCATCTCCACATCATTGCATTCAGTTTTTATTCACAATTTGTTTAGTGTCCCAACTTTTTTGGAATCCGGTTTGTATAACTGCACCGCACAAGGGCAAATAAGACGTAGAAATATTCACTTGTAATAAACCCTGTTAATGGCTGTAACACCCCAACAACAAGAATGGTTTGCTGGAATTACAGAGCTGCATAATGGCAATTTGGGTGCCCAGTCTGTGCAGCACAGTATAATAGGATTGTTCCTATTACCCAGGCTGTAACCTCCCCTACTGAACCCTGTTCAACATAAATGCTGTGGAATGATTCCTCCCTATCCTTTCCCTACACCTTGAATAATCTTTCGCTGCACTTGTAAATCATTTTTTTAGCACAATGAAGAAGTCTTTCCTAGCACTGTCCCTAGTGCCTGCTGACGTCTCTCCCTGCACTAAGTACACTGGTAAATGGCAGAATCCAAGATGGCTGAGGCTAGTTATAGGGTTGTGACATCACAGGGCTGGCTGGAAGCTGATTGGCTGCATGCATGGCATTATGGCGATCCCGCCTTCGCAGAGTTCCTTGCTCCTTGTCCTCACACGTGCAGCAGCCATTTTAGGAAAAAACGCAATTCGTTACCACGAATCGTGAAGAAATTCAGATTCGGTGCGAACCGAATGTTTCCTGAAATTCGGATCGAATTCCACTTCATTAGCTTCAATTCGCTCATCTCTAATCAGTAATTTCATAACTTACTTTCATTTAGAAATCTGCTACCTTGAATAAAACAACTACTCTCCTGGTGTCCCCATTAGAAGAGGACATTTAAGCCAATGTGGCCTATGTATTGACAGAATACATGGAGTGGGGCTATATATGGTCTCATGGCTGCTTTTACTTAGTGCCAATATTTTACATGCTCTTTAAAAAGGTTCTCCAGGCTTTTTAGGAAATCAGTCCTTTCTTCTGTCCTGTGGAAGAAAGATAGTTTAGTTAGTGCTTATCCCTCACCCTCCATCACGCTGCCAATGCCGCAGCTTCTACTGCACTCACAAAGGCTGTAGTCTCTTCTGCTTGGGTCCCAACCGGATTTGTTAGCTTCTTCTTGTTCAGCTGAATAATAGTAAATACAGGGTGAGGCAAAAGTCTGAATGCACCATTTTAACTAGTGTAATTTGTAGACTGACTTCCAAATAGTGAAAGTATTAACTGGGATAGAGGCTGCATTATTTGGTGGAGGAACCGTTTTTGGCTGCCATTTTGAAAGCTGACATATTGAATTCAGATCAGGTTTTTTTCAATGGGAAGGGGCTCATATGGAAGTGTTAGTTCTGACTTACGGTATCTTTAGCTGTTTAAGAGTTAAGCCAGGTCAAATTTTCCTAAAGTGATTTATATGACGTATTCCATGTATCCACCATTCTGTTGGATGCACATGATTAAACATTTAATCCAGTCTTCATGAACATGCTAGAGAACTTCAGGTGATGCTTCTTAACAGCTCTGTAGGATTCACCATTTCAAGCGAGCCGTATTGCATTCCATGGGTGTTATTAAAGACAGATGCAGTGTATGACCTGGTAGCTAAAGAACAATATATAAGAACATTTTATTGATTCAGTAAATACCTGTATTCCCCATGAAAAAAATGACCTATTGACTCACTGCTAAAGTGGTATTGCAATGGTTCACTGCTAAGTTAATATTTAGTGAAATGTTAACTGTGCACTACCAATACACGTGGTTAATGTAACTTTGTTGTGCACTATGCATTCCAAAAGGCTGAATATGGGAAGGGAATAGTTAACTGGCAGTTCTTAGTAATAGTTGTCAGGAAGTGGGCTGGAGCCATTTTTCCCTAGTTAGTGAGTCTACTAGTAAGTAAGCCAGAGAGACTTGTTTTGGTGTGTGCTGTTGCCATTTAGGCCCAGAAAGAATCCTTCTCCAGGAAGACACCATTCCTGTGAGTAAAAACTGCCAGAAAATCAACTTTGCTGGGAACTAACCCCTAAGGAAAGAAGCAATGAATTATTGCAAAGGGTTGAGGGCATATAAAGGCTGTGTTCGGACTGAGTCCGTAAAAGTAATGCATGCATACGGCTTTAGACTTTATTGCTCGTGTTTTGGGTAATATTGCTTCTGGAACCCATCACACTACTGAGACAGACTGGCCATCTGATCTAGGATAGCACTCTGCAATTGGGCATTGCCGAGAACTATTTAAGAATTGCACACCTTTGGTCAATCAGGAAGATTGCTAGTGTTTATACAGAAAGCAGTTGAGGGAGGACCACCATTATAATAACCACCTCCTATACACAGTCTTTGGGAAAGCCTACTCTCTTAAGTATTTGATAACTGTGCCTACTGCTTGTGTTTGTATTGTAACCACCATCAACTATTCAGTAAAGGAGAGACTTTATTTTGGCCTGGTCATTGGTCTCCATACTCGGTCTGGTTTTATCTTTCCTGTTATCCTGCTTTGTACCCCACTGCTCACCTCACATTAAGGGTACCACAGCCAACCCCAGGCAGGAGACCATGAAAGTCTAGGGTATGCTCCTAGGAAAAGAAGGGTTGCGCTCCTCCATCGACATGTGTGGCCCAGGGATTGATAAAGCAAGGAATAGCTACAACCAGCCTCATTGCCTCTGCCACAACTCCCATTCTCTCCTATCACTACCACGCCTCCCTTACAGGTCGGCACGCTGCAAATTTTTTCTTAAAACACTGTGCCATGCCTCTGTTATTTACTGACAATGCATTAATAAATTGACAACTCTGCAATACTATTCCCCTCATTAATGGGGTGCGTCCCTAAACAGTGTGATGGTATTGAGTGAGTGTTGACAGTATCAGACATGTAGAAACACACCCCATTCACCAGGGAAAAGGTAAACCCTGTTGTCAGTTTTTCCAAACATATAAAGCCTTATTCACACAGTCAGTGTTCGGTCAGTGATTACCATCAGTGATTGCAAGCCAAAACCAGGAATGGAGGCTACACAGACCTCGCACCTGTTCTTTGTTTAGACAAAGTTTTGGCCCGGTTTTGGCTCAAAGTCACTGATGCAAATCAGTGACCGAACACTGAATGCGCAAAAGCAGCCTTATAACGCTTTGCTTATACCAAGTGTGTGATAACAAAAGAATACGTTCAGTATTTCAAGCCAGAGAGATAAACTTGTGTATGGATAATGATTTCTAACGTTGAGCGAAAAAAGGCTATGGCAGGGCTTGGGAGCTGCGGCTGGCTGATTAACTGGGGCATGGCCACAGCTCATAACAAGCAGATGTTTAGAGCATACACATCAGATATCTATACGTGACAACACTATAATTCTAGATTATTGCATGTAGGTTGAACGTTAAAACAATAGCCAAACGTAGAGATAGTGAAGAGGAAACAAAGACTTCGTGCTGTGTCCTATTTTATCAGGATGTGCAAGGATACAGGAACACAGTGTAGATGCAGTTCTGTAGTTTAATCTCTCCCTGCAGGCTAAATGCTCCTATTTTCAGCTCACCAGTTATATCAATTCTCACAGCAGCCGCCTTCCTTCCCTACCCATTATTTCATTGGGTTGATTTCTCACTTATCCAGCAAAATCTGACTTGGCGAACAAATCTCAACAAATGCTTGTTTCAAGCTTATATCTCGCTCTAGGAAATGTTAAATAAGCATATAAGAGGCGTGAAGCAAACAAATGTGAGTTCACTTATCAATTTGTTTTCTTCAATTCTTTCAGAGTCTTACATGAAAACTCAGTTTTCAGCAAACTGAGATTTATTTTTAATAATCAATATTTACCGTTTCATTGCTTCGGAACCTCCCGCAGCCAACAAGTGCTATGGATCTCCAGCACAGCAGAGATTGCATCTCCTCTTTCAAATGCATTGCAGCCGCAATCTTTCCATACTGGTTTATGAGTTAAAGTTTGCCTTACTAGGGTGCTAGAGAGAGCAGCAGAAATTTGAGACAAAAATAAAACCGTATGTGTATGCTGAGGGCACAGATGATGGTCAATGGCCACCCGCATCCACTATACAGCAAGTGCTGATATTATAACACATGTTGTGTAATGACAGACCGCGGCCTAGACTTACTTCAGGGGAAGAGGATCGATTTCAGAAACCTTTTAACCCTTCTCAGAAATCATGCTGTGACCAAGGATACATCATTTATGGTATGAAATTGGGTAAGATGACACTTACTATTGAAATCAATGTAAAAGGCCACCACATATGATTTAACAAGGCATTATCTCTACAAGACTCGTGGGAAGGTTCACATTTATTTGAGTGAGAAATCAATAAAAGGATGAGATGATTTCACCAGATTTTCACTAAGGGCTCATGCACACGGCCGTTGCCCCGCCGTAGCCAAATTGAGTCCCGCATACAGTGGGCCTGCAATACACGGGGCACCGGCCGTGTGCACTCTGCATCACGGATGCGGACCCATTCATTTGAATGGGTCCACCAACCCGGAGACGCGGAAGCACGGATCGTAACCCCACGGAAGCACTACGGAGTGCTTCCGTGGTGTTTATGGCCATGCCTCCACACCGCAAAAAAGGATAAGATGATTTCACCAGTATGATCCTAAGGGCTCATGCACAGAGCCGTTGCCCCGTTGTGGCCGTATTGCGGCCTGCATACGGCGGGTCTGCAATACACGGGGCACTGGCCGTGTGTACCCCACATCATGGATGCGGACCCATTCACTTGACGGGGGGCACTAAAAGGGGGTAGCTTTTTTGTACTGACACACGTTATAAGGATGCAATGCACAAACACCGACCGTGGGGCAGCCAAAGCAGATCGCGGACCCATTCACTTTAATGGGTCCGCAATCCGCCAGTTCCGCAAAAAGATAGGACATGTTCTATCTTTTTGCGGAACAGAAGTATGGGTGCACTACTTTTTTGTGGTGCGGACCGTCGGATGCAGATCGTGGACCCCATTCAAGTGAATGGGTCTGCGATCTGCATGCGGCTGCCCCACGGTCGGTGCACGTGCAAATTGCGGCCCGCAGCACGGGCCTGGCCAGCACGGTCGTGTGCATGAGCCCTAAGTTTCATTTTGGATGTATTAAATGAACAGATATTTTTACTTGGAGCAGAATTACTAGCAATCAAACCATATGGCAAACAAAAGGCGGCTATGTTACAGATGTCTAACAAACTTACCTCCACACTTTCTTCTTAAATAGTAACTAAAACTTTTTAAAATTTTCTTCTAAATAGCCAAAAAAACATTGTTGTAATATACTTCATTAATTAATTAGGCTGTTTTCGATCTTAAAAAGGGACCCAAAGTCCTGGATTTTAAAGCTTCTTAAAACCATCATTGTGGTACAGCACTGGCTCGTCAGCTCTGTACTGTATGGATTAGTGGCTGCCGTGACAAACGCTGGGCAGGTCGGAGCACAGATTGCTGCTCCTGCCTGTGCGCCCCTCAAGCTTGGCTTAATTCAGGCATAGCACATCAGTACCCTGTGCCCTGTACCGATTTGCTCTGCCAGGATTTAGCTGAGTAGAGCGGGCACAGGCGGTTGTATTATTATAACGGAGGTAAGTATTTGAGTTTATTTTTTTTGTTTGGCAGCATGTTGTTGAGCCACAATGAAGGGGGGGAGTCATTTTGTAACTGGAGAAAGCACTATGGGGACATTGTGGCTGTAAAAAGGGGCATTTTTGTACTGGCACAAATTATAAAGGGGCCACTATGGGGACATCCGTTCTACGGGGGGCACTAAAAGAGGGCAATTTTTTTTGTACTGACACACGTTATAAGGCCGCAATGCACGAACACCATGGGGCAGCCGCAGCGGATCGCGGACCCATTCACTTTAATAGGTCTGCGATCCGCCCCGTTCCGCAAAACGATAGGACATGTTCTATCTTTTCGCGGAACGGAATTACGGGACGAAACCCCACGGAAGCACTCCGTAGTGCTTCCGCAGGGTTCCGTTCCGTGCTTCCATTCCGCACCATTCTGCATCTCCGGATTTGCGGACTCATTGAAGTAAATGGGTCCGCATCCATGATGCGGAATGCCCACGGAACAGTGCCCGTGTATTGAAGATCCGCAAATGCGGTCCGCAATACGGCAACGGGCAGCACACATTCATGTGCAGGAAGCCTAAGGGATAATTTTCTGCACTGGCACATAAGGGGGCATTTTTTGTACTTTTTTTTTACTGGTAAACATTCTAAGGTGGCCACTGTGGGGACATTTGTTCAACAGAGGGCACTAAAAGTTTTTTTTTTTGTACTGGCACACATAAGAGGGGTATTTTTGTACCGCTACACATTATAAGGCCTCCTACACACGAATGTGTGCGCCGCAAGGCCGTGCTGCGGCCCGCAATGCACGAACACCGACCGCAGGGCAGCCGCAGCAGATCGCGGACCCATTCACGTGTTCTATCTTTTTGTGGAACGGAAGTACGGGACGAAACCCCACGAAAGCACTCCGTAGTGCTCCCGTAGGGTTCCATTCCGTGCTTCCATTCCGCACCATTCCGCATCTCCGGATTTGCAGACCCATTGAAGTGAATGGGTCCGCATCCGTGATGCGGAGTGCCCACGGAACGGCGCCTGTGTATTGAGGATCTGCAAATGCGGTCCACAATATGGCAACAGGCAGCACACAGTTCGTGTGCAGGAGGCCTAAGGGAGAATTTTTGTACTGGCACACATTGCAAGGGGGAATTATTTTACTGGCACACATTATAAGGGGTCATTTTTGTACTGCCACACATTATAAGGGGATATTTTTTTGTACAGGCACACATTATAAGGGGAATTATTACTACTGGGGGCAAAATGAGGGACATTATTACTATTGGTGCACTCTGGCAAAGAATTATTACTATGGTGTGACTTTTGGGAGGACTGTTACATTGGGAGGCACCCTGGCACAGTATCAACTTAGCACAATTATTTTTGGAGGACACTATGTTTACGGCACTATAAGTTTTAGGAACACTATTTGCTGGGCACAGTTATTTTTTAGGGCACTGTGTGCCAATAATTATTGTGTGGTAATAGTATTTTCAGGGGTATTATCTGTTTCTGCAGTATAATATTGGGAAGCACAGTGGGCACAGTATTAGCGGTGGCAGGGTGGGGCGTTCAGAAGGTGGGGAGGAGGATGAGAAAATAGGAAACTAAGATGTCTGTTTGTCAAACTTTACAGATATGACTGAAATAAATCATCATGGCGGTCTGGTCCAAATGGAGAAGATAAAGAAAGAGAACATCTACATCAGAGGACATGTCACTGGATGTAAGAGTTATGTGGAGCTGCATTACCCTTTATGTTTTGTAGCACTGTATGTAATGTTTTCCAAGTATGTCTTTAACAGTGGGGCCGGAGGGAAGGGGTTAGGTTGAAAAATTGGCTTGTGTGTGTGTGGGGGGGGGGGGGGGGGGGGATATTGTGCCATTTAAGTTTTAGCCTCAGGCAACAGAAAGGCTAGGTGCCCCCCTGCTTAAAAGTTTAAAAAGATGGGGCAGAGCCTGACTGAAAAGCATGGTGGACGCTTGTTAATGAGCTCCGACATCACGGACCTGTGCTAACGCCTTAAATATCGCTCACCTCACTCCAAAATGGTAAAGATTGGCAAGGATAAAGCCAGAGACCAAAGGGAATCCACAAGATCATACCGTAGAGGTACAGATATGGAGAGATTCCTCCACAAAACTGCGGCCCCACCAGGAGCTTGCATGGCGCCTGAAGGGAGGAGGGAACACCGAGTGGACTCTGAAGCAGATAGCCTCTCTTATTCAACGGTGGCCTGTGAGACAGGGGATCATGCGCAGGTCTACAGGCAATTTCTAAAGCAAGCATTGTCCCAAGCTATAATGCCCGTCATGAAGGAGCTGGCTGAGATCAAAAGTGATCTTAAACAACTAGGACACAGAGTGGAGACCCTGGAGGTGAGTCAGGCATTCATAATAACTTTCAATGCCGAAATAGGAAAGAAAAGCTCCATAAATTGGACTCTCTAAACACTGCATTTGCCCTAATTGAGGATCAGGAAAATCGCAGCCGAAGAAAGAATATCTGGAGTCCCTGAAACCATAACACATGACCAGCTCCCAGACGCCGCAGCAGCCATCTTTGCCATCCTCCTAAGAGAAGAGAGAGCTTCAGCAGTAGTGATTGAATGGATCCACAGATCATTAAGGCCAGTCCCGAAGCAAAATGAACCTCCTCGGGACATAGCGTGTGGCTTGCTCAGCTACCTTGACACAGCTGCACTGTTAAAAGTGGCTAGAGGAAAAGAAAATCTTCAATTTGAAGGGGAACGTGTCCTCCTATTTCAAGACATAGCACCCACAACATTGTATAAAAGGAGGCTGTTGCGTCCTCTTACAGAATATTTAAAAGCTAACCATGTGGCCTTTAGGTGGCTCTTTCCATTTGGACTCACCTTTGCCAGAAACAGGAAACGGTGCACTATCACCATCGGATCTGCCAACAGCATGGTCTATACTGCAAATTCCACCCCTAGATATAGCATCCTGGCTATCTGTAACCACTCCGCAAGACCCACTACCAGCCCTACCAGATCCTGGTCCTTGGTCGCTAGTGGGGAAAAAGAAGTCTCCCAGCCCTAAGAAATCTGCATCCTGACTGGTAGTACAAGCATGGTGTACTGAAACAGTCAAGGAGTGGTAATGTATACTACTACTATACTACCGCCATCTTAGCTGCACAGAAGATCTTTATCTAATAGACCTCCAGATGCCCTATTAGTCTGGGGGTATGGAGGCTATCAGCTACGTATGGACTCTCACCATCCATAAGTCTGTTAAATACATTTCACTAGAGTTGATTAATCCCTTAGCAGTGACTCTACAGTCTTTTATGTAAACTGTTAACAATACAAGTTATGTACAAAGTGAGCAAATACCTCAATTCAGCTCACTGTTATCAGCACAGGCCCTGTGAGTCTTTGTCAGGCCCACATGTTTATTAGAACTAGTGCTTGTTTATCAACCCCTTTATTTAGACAAGCAATCTTACGAACGGGTGACATAGTATACCTCATAGCATTTTTTACTATTGAAGGCCATACTGCACAAGAGGTGCATCGTGCCATCATGTAAATTAGTACTTAACATCAAAAAATTTGCATTTTGTTGATATGTTCCTTCTTTCTTACCTCCTCTCCTCTTCCCTAATCCTTTCCTTCCCTCCGGCCCTCATGCGGCTCTTCTCCAGATTAGATGCGCTGGATGTTCACGTATTGTTCCGAATGGCTCAGATTAACTGTACCACTTACAATGTGAGAGGCATGAACACGCCACAAAAAAGATCTCATATGTTTCTTGCAGAAAACTCATTTTAAAGTGGGACACATACCATCTTTTATCTCAAACATACTTTAAAATGTGGTTCCATAGCTCCTATGTCAACGCCTCGAGAGGGGTCAGTGTGGCTATATACAGATATGTACCTTTTACGCACACCCTTACACAATCAGACCCTGAAGGGCGCTTTATTTTTGTTAAGGGGAAGATAGGGGTGGATGTTGTCACGCTTGCAAGTCTATACGCACCAAATCGAGGCCAACAACAATGGCTCCAAAAAACACTATCTAAACTACACCAGTTTGCAGAAGGTATACGCATAATAGGAGGGGACATTAATGTGTTCCTGTCACCAATAATTGACACCTCCTCTGGTACCTCCATACATTCCCAGGTATCCCTAGGGAGAATTCTTAGATTATTAAAAGATGTGTGTTTAACTGATGTATGGCGTCTTCTATATCCAACTACGAAAGACTACACATTCTTCTGCAATGTACACAACACTTTCCAGAGATTGGACTACATTTCTATATCAGAGCGACACATCGACTTATTGCACTCGGCCAACATAGAACCGATCACTATATCTGACCATGCACCAGTGAACATATCTCTATGCTTCCGAAATATGCCAGCCAGAACATGGACTTGGCGTTTGAATGAGACGTTACTGGATAGGAAAGTGGACTTGCAGGCAATACAGCAGAAACTCAATCTTTTCTTTCAAGAAAATTTAGGCTACTTTCACACTGGCGTTTCTGGGTCCGCTTGTGAGATCCCTTTCAGGGCTCTCACAAGCGGCCCAAAACGGATCAGTTCAGCCCCAATGCATTCTCAATGGATAAGGATCCGTTCAGAATCCATCAATTTGGCTGCGTTTGGTCTCCGTTGCGTTTTTTTAGACGGTCACTAAAACGCAGCTTGCAGCGTTTTTGTGACTGTCTGACTATGCGGAGCCTAACGGATCTGTCTAGACACACAATGTAAGTCAATGGGGACGGATCCGTTTTTCACTGACACAATATCGTGCAATTGAAAACAGATCCGTCCTCCATTGACTTTCAATGTAAGTCAAGACGGATCCGTTTTGACTTAGACTTTTTTTTTATGTATAATGCAAACGGATCCATTATGAACGGATACAAGCGTTTGCATTATTGGTCCGTCTGTGCAGATACAAGACGGATCCGCACCAAACACGAGTGTGAAAGTAGCCTTACCTGGGGATACATCTCCAGTAACAGTGTGGGAGACCCATAAGGCGGTGATAAGAGGGGAACTGATTTTTCTGGGAAACTTAAAAAAGAAAGACAAAAGCTGATGCACTCCCTGCTCTCTCAGATAACCACAATAGAGGCTCTACACAAAAAAATTTAAGGTCATGCGAGCACAACAGGAATTGACTCATCTAAGGAAACAATTGAGGGACTTACTGAATGTCCAATCTGCCAAAGCCTACCAATATTCCAAATTTAGATTTTACGCACATGGGGATAGGGGAACAAAACGTATGCCTCGTCTTATAAAACAGCGTCATGATGACACTTTCATCCAGGCAATTAGACAAGCACATGGAGGCAAGGCCACGAAAACAAATGATATTGCAGCAGCTTTTCAGGAGTTCTATGCCCAACTTTATAACTTAAGAGGAGATGGGGACGCAACAGAGCGGGAGTCTTGCAGGGCCATAGATGGCTTTTTTGACTCGCTGCTTCTTAAGACGATCGCTTCAACCGGTCATAGAGGATGAAGTAGCTAAGATAATAAAGTCAATGCCATTAGGCAAAAGCCAGGACCTGATGGCCTCCCAGTAGGTTATTATAAGAAATCTCTGCCCACACTACTCCCTCAAATAACAGATTGGTGTAGAGCTCTAATGACAGGTGCCACATTACACCCTAAAACCCTAGAAGCAGTGGTCACAATTCTACCCAAGAAATGGAAAGACCCAGAGCAGTGTGGGAGTTATAGACCCATATCACTTTTAAATGTAGACGTGAAAATCTGGGCAAAACTATTGGCCTCTAGACTGAGTCAGCTATTACCTAAGCTAATTAATCTTGAGCAGTCGGGATTTGTCCAGGGTAGAGAGGGGAACCACAACTCATGTAGAATTCTTACTGCCATATCGCATGCCCAAAAATCTGGACAGTCATTAGTTCTCCTAAGTGTTGATGCGGAGATGGCCTTCGATAGAGTTAGCTGGATTTTTATGCAAAAGGTCCTCTTAAAATTCAACATTCCGATTGCCTTCGTCGAGGCAATAATGTCACTGTATAAATCTCCCAGTGCAAGAGTCAAAATGAATGGTATCCTCTCTCCTGCGTTTCCTATTAAAAATGGGACGAGGTAGGGATGCCCCCTGTCCCCGTCTCTTTTTGTCCTGGCAATGGAGACGCTATTACAAGTCATTAGAGAACATCCCCAAATACAAGGGCTTCATCTAAGGAGTCAATTGACTGATTATCATACTGCTGCATTTGTAGATGACTTACTGATCCTTATCACTAACCCCTTAGAGGCTCCCCCCCTCCGATGGAACTCTTTAAGACCTTTGGATCTCTCTCCAATTTTAAAATCAATCACACCAAGTCAGAGGCGCTCAATGTGACAGCCCCTACATTGGTGATATCTAAGCTGAAAGTAGCTACCCCCTTCAAATGGCAGTCACACCTCTCCTACCTGGGTGTTATACTCCCTGCGGACCTCACGAGGGTCTATCATATCAACTACCTGCCACTGAGAAGGGAGATTTAAACTTACCTGAAATCTCTTTCGGTCCTCTATGTCTCCTGGATGGGCCGCAAGAACTTAATTAAGACCTTTGTCATGCCCAAATTGCTTTATGGTCTGCAGATGCTCCCGATACATGTGCCCATGTACTTCTTCAAACAGATTAGGACTATCTTTGCAAATTTATTGTGGAACAAAAGGAAAGCACACCTAGCATATAATAGACTAATTTTGAGGAAGGAACAAGGTGGCTTTGCCTTGCCAGACCCATTAATCTATGATGGAGCGGTGCATCTCAGGAGAAGGCTACAATTAAATACCAGAAACAAACAGGCCTTGGGCATTGAACTTGAGCTACAATCCATAACCCCAGAGCAATTGTGGAGACTGGGAGCACTGGCTTTTCCCTACAACCCTCTTTTTAAAGGGACTTTAGCAGTGATTCGAGCTATTACAGGAGATCAGGACACATTGGGCTCTCCGTATCCTCTCTTACCAGCTCAGCTGTTCCCATTCCTCACACGCCCTTCAACCAGACAACCACATCCAGTATGGAATAAGTTCAAAAGTCAAACTTTAGCAACCTTTTTGGAAGACCTGATAGTACCAGACAGGATACCACAACCTAAAACTTTAACATCTATAACTAATAACTTTCTTGATAAAGCAGAGTTACTAACTACTTGCAAAGAACTAGCACAGAATAAGGTGAGAGTAGGAGAACATACAAATTGATCTCCATACTTTATAACTCTCTCCTAACCAATCAGAGCAGAGGCACGTCAGCATATATCTCCAAATGGTCAGATGAACTTGGCAAGAGCTTTTCAGAAACTGAAAGGTTACGCATACACTTATGTTCTCATGGTTTCTCCAGATGTGTGAGAATTCAAGAACATTCATATAAAGTGATGGCGCACTGGTATAAAACTCCCAAACAAATGTATCTATTAGGTTTGCAACCATCAGACAAATGCTGGAGATGTGGAGACAGGGAAGGCTCACTGAGCCACATCTTTTGGTTTTGCCCAAAGATATCAGGTTATTGGGACAGAATAATAACAGAGGTCAACAGAATCACTGCACTGCTTTGACTTCCGAACAAAACCTGGCGACCTAGCCACTTATCTAATACAAGCAGCAAGGCTATTAATCCCACTCAAATGGCTTAGTAGTGAATCCCCCACACTAGATCAATGGGTAGCGAAAGTAGATCATATTTGTCGTCTTGAAGAGTTAGCAGGATGGGAAAACAGGAATCACCGAGGTTACATGAAACTCTGGGGCCCCTGGAAACAATACCGTGCCACATGACTTGGTGCGATATGATAAACGCCTCAGCCTTGACTGACCGTTCCCATCGGGATGCACACAAATCATCCCTTATTACTTACGGCACAAGGTAACAACAACCTTCGCAAAAAGCAACATGAGCTTTTTGCCCAGCTTCTGTCACTATTTAAGGAGAATTGTTGACCGCAAGTTCGCTTTTTCCCCCCTCTCCCTACCCTTCTTTTCATACTCATTTCTCCCTCGTTACCCTCCTTTGTTTTTCTTATGCATTATAAATGGTTTATATAAGTTCATAATTATTACTATGTACTATAAAACTGAAGGATAAAGATCTGACTCTAGCATTGTATACTTAGGAAAATGATAACATTCTCAGAGTGGTCAGATATAATGCCTCTATTAATCTCCAAACTCCTTGAACCATTATTGTAAATGCAATGTATGTTATCATTTCAACTGTATAACTTTGCTATTCAATAAAAAGAAATTTGAAAGAAAAAGGTTAAAAAGATAAGACAGTTGGAAGGCAAAGAGAAAATATAGAAAAAATGGAGTGTGTCACCAGGAAATTTACTGGTAAATTAGGCACAATATCTTGTAGGGCTAGCTCAGCTGAATGTAATGATAGCTATGCATGATATATTGCTTCATTCTAGAGGACAAGTACTTTGGGTCCAAATGAACAGTTAAGTGCACTAAGGGCAGGTCCAAGCCACTCTGTATCCCAGAGGTGCACAACCCGCATGCAGCCCCCAGAGCCAAGGTTTGCTGCCCCTATCCTGCAGGGTAGAAAAACAGCTGATCGTACAATCAGCTGTGTTTCTGCCTGATGCGCCGCATGATGCAGCATTCCTGCTCCCGCACTCTAGCAAGGAGCAGGATGGGTCACCGGATGTCAGTGACAGCAGAGAAACCGAGGAGAAGGCAGAAGCAGTTTATTAGTGTAATGCTCAGTAAGTGTATAATGCTCAGTAAGCGCTATGCAGTTTGCACCCGGCGATCACCTGATCGCTGGGCACCTTGGGAGCAGAGGAGTGCAGAGCTGCAGGGTCAGTAGACCCTGAGCAGCTCTGCCTTGTACAAAGCCCCCCAAAGCAGGCTGGTTTCCCCTGTAACTTGGTCTCCTTTGGATGCAAAAAAAAAAAGTCTCATTGTCTCCGAAAGGTCTTTCAGTGACCTCTTGGGGACAAATTATGTAGAAAAAATTATATAAAAAAATAAGTAATAAAAATGATTTAAAAAAAATTGAAAACATAATAAATTAAAATATATAATAAAATACAAATTAAACTAAATAAATAAAAAAAAAGTCCTCTTGGGGGAACATATGTGGCAAAAATATATTTAAAATAATTGAAAACACAAGAAAAAAATTAAATAAAATACAAATAAAAGAAAAAAGTGCAAAATAAAGAAATGTTCACTGTTCCTCAACAGACTTTTTATGACCTCTTTGGGGAAATATTATGTAGAAGAAATATATAAAACATTAAGTTAAAAAAAAGACAGAAAAGAAAAAACACCCACACCAACCAAAACCATCATTATCATCCCATTCACTTGAAACTATACATATTATATAACAAAACGAACAACACAAAATAGGGAACTAATTATAATAATTTATTTTGGTGTCAGTTTGCATAGTTATATAACAATGCCTTAAGCCTCATTCACACATCAGTGTTTGGTCAGTGTTTTCCATCAGTAATTGTAAGCCAAAACCAGGATTGGAGCCTCCATAGACATAAGGTACGAGGGAAAGAGCCGCACCTTGTTTTGGCTCAAAATCACTGATGGAAATCAATGACCGAACACTGACGTGTGAATAAAGCATAAGGGTCTATTCACACGTCCGTTGTTCTGGGTCATCTGTTCCACATCTGCAGTTCCATTCCGCAGCACCGCAAAAAGATAGAGCATGCCCTATTCTTGTCCACAATCGCAGGCAAGAATAGACATTTCTATTATAGGGCCGGCCATGTGCAGTTCTCAAAATGCAGAACGCAAACAGCCGGTATCCGTGTTTTGCGGGACAATAGCCCTGCGGGGGGCCCAACGTGCACATCATCATTGTAATCTATGATGCTGTGTGCTCCCGTGCGTACGATCAATGCCTCTCTGGGATATATGGCCCGCTCATGGACCATGTAACGGATCTCCTGGTACTCCGACTGGGTACCTCTGTTGATGGATGCTCCTAGTGCTTCCCGAGGGCTCCAAGCACTCCACTTGACACCGTAAGCACTGCAGACCTCACGAACCGCCGCAGCTTGGGTGGGGTCTCGCCATCTCCTACCCACCCTGGACCTACGACAAGGCTCCAGGCTCCAGTGGGTGAACCTCTCTTCCTTCAGAGAGCGATATAGGAACAAGGAACAGGAACAGCTCTTACAAGAGCTAGGGATTATAGCCAGGGGAGTATACAGGGTATAGCAATCCCCACACACATGAGATGAGGCTCTATGTTAAAGGTAAAACAGGAACTCCTTTTTATTGACTACCAACTCAGTATATATACAGTTCAAGAAGTCTAACAACATAAATCAATCAACCATGAACAAAATGCAAACAGACATCTTCACCCCCTCCCTAATGAATGAATAGGGAGAGAGGAGACACATGTGATGGGATTATCTCCTGAGTGTATCATAGGGTGATCTACTCATCTACACTGGAGTGGCTACTCCTAGAGTCAGCTATCTTAATCCCATCACTAACACAATCGGTGGGAGTCTCAGTGCAGAGTTAACCACTTTTTATGTTGCTGGATTCACACCCTGGACCTTTAGTGGTCAATAGGCAATATGTGGCATATAAACTCCACACATAAATTAGGGTTCATAGTTCCTTGTAACCCCAAAAGGTCTGAGGGGGTCTCCATAGTTCTGGGTCCATAGTCCGTAGGAAGGAGGCTGGCCCTCAGGCTTCTCCAGCAGCCACAGTGATAGTTCAGTTCGTCACAGAGCATATGTCTCAGAGGGCATACGGTCGTGCGGAAGAGGTATAAGGCCTCTTGCACACGAATGTATTTTCATTCCGTTTACGTTCTGTTTTTTTGGCGGACTGTATACGGAACCAGTCATTTCAATGGGTCCGCTTAAAAAACGGAAGGTACATTCTGTGTGCATTCCGTTACCGTATTTCCGTTCCGCAAAAAAATAGAACATGTCCTATTATTGTCCGCATTACGGACAAGGATAGTACTGTTCTATTAGGGGCCAGATGTTCCGTTCCGCAAAATACGGAATGCACACGGATGTCATGCGTATTTTTTGTGGTATTTACATACGGTCGTGTGCAAGAGGCCTAAGGCTGAGTTCACACTTCAGTTATTAGATCATTTATTTCCATCACTTACAGTTATTAGATCATTTATTTCCACCACTTATTGTGAGCCAAAACTAGGGATCAGTCAAAATACAGAACAGGTGCAAATCTTTCCCGTATACCTTATTTTATAGGCTTCACTACTGATTTTGGCTCACAATCACTGATGGAAATAACTCATCAAATAACTGAAGTGCGAACTCTGCCTAAAGAACTAAAATGACTTAAAAATGTTTTGTAGTTTCCCCCAAATAAAACAAAAAAATACATTTTAAAGCCCTAAGGCCTCTTGCACACGAACGCTGTGTGCCCGTGGCCGTATTGTGGCCCGCATACGGCGGATCCGCAATACACGGGCACCGGCCCGTGTGCACTCCGCATCTCGGATGCAGACCCATTCACTTGAATGGGTCCACAATCACGAAGATGCGGAACGGAAGCATGGATCAGAACCCCACAGAAGCACTACGGAGTGCTTCCGTGGTGTTTCTGTCCGTGCCTCTGAACCGCAAAAAAATAGAACTTGTTCTATTTTTTTGCGGTGAGGACGGATCACAAATCCATTCAAGTTGAATGGGTCTCGATCTGTCCCGGCCGCCGCGCGGACGTTGCCTGTGCATTGGGGACCCAATGCACAGAACGGATGCACAACGTTCGTGTGCAAGAGGCCTAAGTGTCACATAATAAAATGCTGCAAAAATTATTTTGGCAGTCCAACAAATAAAAAAAAGTTAAAACTGAACCACCACGTGCACAGGCCCTGCGTTATAATAAGGCAGACCAAGTGGCTGCCTTAGGGTGCAGAGATGCCAAGCCAAGGAGGGGGTGGAAAAGTGAAACTTTTTTTTATTTTTATAAATCACTTGCCCGCAGCTGTTCTCCTCTGTGTGGTCCTGGTATCTTCTCTCTGGGCTCCAGACAAGTTTGAGGACCTTTCCCACTCAGCCAATCAGTGACTGCAGCTGTGTAACGTGCCAGGCCAGTGATTTCCCACTGAGCCCATCACTGGCCTGACACGTGACGAAGCTGCGGCCACTGATTGGCTGAGTGGGAAAAGTCCTGAAACTTGTCGCGAGAGCAGATACCAGGACCACACAGAGGAGAAGGGGAGCTGCTGCAGACAGGGCCAGGTGAGCATAATGTTTTGTACACAACATTAATAGAGGGGGGGTGACATGGGAGGGGGGAAATGTGCCATGGAGAAGGATAAATGTGACATGGGGGGGTGAAATGTGACATGGAGGGGGAGAAATGTGACATGGAGGGGGAGAAATGTGACATGGAGGGGGAGAAATGTGAAATAGGGGTGATGTGACATGGGGGGTTAAATGTGACATGGAGGGGGAGAAATGTGACATGGAGGGGGAGAAATGTGACATGGAAGGGGTGAAATGTGACATTGAGAGGGAGAAATGTGACATTGAGGGGGAGAAATGTGACATTGAGGGGGAGAAATGTGACATGGAGGGGGAGAAATGTGACATGGAGGGGGTGAAACGTGACATTGAGGGGGTGAAATGTGACATGGAGGGGGTGAAATGTGACCCCCTCCACATTTCTCCCCCTCCATGTCACATTTCTCCCCCTCCATGTCACATTTCTACCCCTCCAAGTCACATCACCCACTCTTTTTTACATCACCCCCTCCTTTTTATATCACCCCCTTTGTGTCACATTTCCCCCCCCCCATGGCACATCATCCCCCACTATGTCACATTTCTCCCCCTATGTCACATTTCTCCCCTCCATGTCGCATCACGCCCCTATGTAACATTTCTCCCTCTCAATGTCACATCACCCCCCTATGTCACATTTTTCCATCTCCATGTCACATTTCTCCCCCTCCATGTCACATTTCTCCCTCCTCCATGTCACCTCACCCCCTCCGTGTCACATTTCTCATCCCACCCCATGTCACATTTCTCCCCCTCCATGTCACATTTCTCCCCCTCCATGTCACTTTTATCCCCTTCCGTGTCACTTTTATCTCCCTCCATGTTACATCACCCCCTCCTTTTCACATCACCCCCGCCAAAATGTAGTTTCGCTTGTGTTGGCAAAAATCCTTGCACCTGACCTGCACTTGCACTAAATCACAAAAAAGTGTCTGGTCATTAAAGTGTTTACCAATGAGTGCTTTCTTCACTAGTATGGTAAAGTGCTTACTGGTTATTGTATGGTGCCTGTAACTGGATAGGCAGGAGGAGGTAATAACCAGTGAGCGCCATTCTCCACAGTGAAGGAAAGCACTGATTTATGAATAGGAGGCAAGATGGAAGGAAATGTTGCAGTTTTTCTGGTAAAAAGATTCACACTTACCTGCCCCGGCCCTCCGCAATGCCCCCGTAGCCTCCATCTTTCAGTCCCTGCTCTGTTTCACCTGGCAGTGCATGGACATGTTCACATACCCCGCTCCAGTCAATGACTGGCTTCAGTGTTGACATGCTGCTTGGGGCCCCATCACCTCTCAAGCCAGTTATTGGCTGGAGAGGTGCATGTGACTATGCCCATGCACTGCCAGGTGCACACAGAGTGGAGACTGGAAGATGGAGGCAGTAGGGGCTGAGGACGGGAGCTCTTCGGTCCTACAGGAACTTGTTAAAAAATAATTTTTAACGGGAATTCCCT
Source organism: Bufo bufo (assembly GCF_905171765.1). Lineage (NCBI taxonomy): Eukaryota > Metazoa > Chordata > Amphibia > Anura > Bufonidae > Bufo > Bufo bufo. The sequence continues at coordinate 449,147,113 of NC_053390.1, read as the reverse complement.
TTAAACTCCTATTACCCCTGCACGATATTTGGGCCAATTACTAGGAACAAGTGTTCATAGGAACGTTCATTCCTGACATCTGGCCTGTATAATCGTGCCACTGATCAGCTGATAAACAAGGAATCAGTCATTTGTCAGCTGATTTACATATTTTTTCAGGCTGAAAGATGTACAATTATCGTCTGCACATCTCACCGTGTAATCAGGAATGTGCTACCGATAATCAATACAACTAAATGAAGGAGGAATGACTGTGGTAGTGATCATTCCTCCCATTCACTTTGCATTGACTTCTGTAATAGGTTGATGCAAATGAGCACTGATCGACATTTTTTTGTTTGCAGCATCTTGAAATAGAGCGATCTGACAATGCGGCCCAAAGAACCAAAAAGGTTTTGCACCCCCGCTGTATACCTTTGTTCCCCTGCTTCATCTGACAGCCCCTCCTTGATTGCCAGGGCCAGGTGAGATGACTATACAGGAAGCTGGCCCTGTCAATCAAGAGGGGGGCCTGGCAGAGGAAGCAGTTGGAACAATGGTGAACAGAGTGGTTTGGGCATATCCAGGACTACATATACCATGAGGCGATATAAGGATTTTGCCTGAGACGGCAGGCAACCTGTGTTTACGGGGGCGGCAGTTTGCACAGGCCCCAGGAGCCTTTGGGTGGGTCATTAAAGGCTGCTGGAGCACTACAGAGGGTCATTACAGGCTGAAGCACCACACAGAGGGAATTACAGGCTGTAGCAGGACAGGGCAGGCAATACAGGCTGCAGACCTACAGTGGGACAAGGGGAATTATATATAAGGACAGTACAGGGGGGGCATTATATATACTGGCACTACAGGGGGCATTATAATACAGGTGGGACTACTGTGGAGTTATAACTGCAGGTGGGCATTATAAATACTGGGGTCACTACAGGGGGCATTATAACTACAGGGGGCACTGAAGTGTGCATTAAAAAACTAGGGGCATAACAGGGAACATTATAAATACGGGAGGCACTAAAGGGGGATTTATAAATACTGGGGCTACTACAGGGGGATATTATAAATGTCGGGTATATAAAGCAAATGCTTTATATAAAGATTTAAAAAAAATATAATAATTTAGCGGATCAAAAGATATTGATCCGGGAGATGGACATAATCATCTCAAAACGAGTTCGATCAAGAACCTGATTATTTTGTGCAATCAGTAAAACAGGGTACAGCGTCTATGCAAAAATATAAATGGTTTATTATACAATAGTTTACAATACAATCAAAAATTAATCAACGTAAATTTCAATAATATACAATGATATGCAGTACCCAGAATTCACCACTATATGATGCCAACAAAACAATACTCAACCAACACAAGAATATTATGCAATACAGCTTTAAATTTGTGAGAGATATACAATCAATGGATTATGCGGAAAACTCAATCAAGAAGATGACAGATACGAGCCCTTGCTTTGCCCAAAATTGATGACCAAACTCAGATAATGGTAGTATTGCAACAAAACTTATAAATTATTGGCTTGATGTCAAACTAGGGAATACTAAGATTTCCAACAGAAAGTTTCTCCAATATTATCCCCTTTATTCAGTTATATGCATCGTAACTGAAACAAGAGAGAATACTGATGTGGCAACTAACGTTACACGTCCGCAAATGAGCGGGTATCTGACTAAGTATCAAGCCAATTAATTTAGATCAATACTACATAAAACAAAAATATACATTACCCAAGGGTCAAGTGATGTGCAGAGTCTTGGGGCAGCCAGCTCTCAAGAGTTTTTCCCGATAATCCAAATGATTTTCGAGAGATCTATATCCAAATGTTTCTTTGTTTTTTGTTTTTTTTTCTCTCCTTCCTCTTTTTTTTCCTGGTAACTGGTTTCTTAACCCAAAACTTATCAGATGAACACGCCCCCAGAGTTTGGAACTTTCCAATCATTGTTGGGTGGGCGTGGGCATTGATAAAGAATGTGACATCATAATACCACCCAGAATGCACTTTTGCTACTGATGTAGTATTAACTGCTCATATCTAGGTGGCACTGTTGTCTAAGCAATAGGCATCATACCATTAAGGGTTAACTCATACATGCCTGATATTTTCACTACTACACCTCTCACGTCTAGAGGCCTTGTCTCAGGGCCGAGGGACAAACTTTGATACATGAATGTATACTTTGAGGAACATCTAGACAATTCTCACACTGTGGAATTCATGTTCAGATATGAAAAACAATGAAGCCTCAGAATCTACAGGTGCGGTGTATCTTCTAACTTTCTAAATGTATAATATATTGTTACTATAACACTAGCTTTTGAACAGCACAGTAATCTTCTCATGGACTTACTTTGGCCTACATGAAAATCCATACAAAACAGTGAATATAAATCAACATTGCTCTTAAAGGCAATGAATACCCATTATAACTAAAATAGGTAGATATAACTGTTTACACTTATGAAAAAGCACAACAAATCCCCCTTCATTATAATGTAATCCAATAGAGAAGTTGGACTACATTGGAATGTCACAAAGGGCTTTTCATTCGGATTCTTCAGAGACATTAGTTCTTGTTTAAACTGTTTGTGACTCTCATGAAGATTTATTGAATGATTCAATAATTTTGAGTGTAAGTCGGTGGTAACGACAGTATCCTCTACAACATACTATAAGTCCGATAAATGTTTTTTTCTGATTCTCCATCTCTGCATGAATACTCATTAGGTTCCTTTTCAGTAAACCAATCTCAAGTTCCAATGTCTTAATAGAGATGGAATTAACAGCTGATACACCGGTGGCAATGACAGTGCCCACTACGGCAAAGATTAAGGCGGCTGTAATCGCAGAAATGAATCGCTTTGGTCGCCGACTTGTTGAAAACTGTTCTCTAGTCATGGTTTTCCTTGTCTGTTCCAGGATCTGTGTAATCCTTTCTTGGGAATAGCCGATGTGCATTTGATACCAAATCTTTATCTCCGGAGACGAAATCTCAGAAATGTTGAACTGTCTTTCGACGAAGACACGTGGATCCAAACTTACGTAGATCTTTTGGGATAGAACCCTATTATTCGTCAAGAGGAATCTTGTGGTATCCTGTAGCATGATCCCAGATGAAGGGCCTGGTACAGCAATCGGCCCGGCCTGGAACTCCTTCCCCAAGATCAGGATGATGTAGACAACGGCAACAACACTCGATGCCATCTTGCGCCTGAAATATATTGTATGACAAATATAAGTTCATATATCTTCCACTTTTTATCACTCCTGCAAGAAAAGAGTTAATACGACCATACATCTTTGATTTGGCATCGTTTCTTTTCTTGGACAGAGCAAGTTCTCGATACAAAAGTGAGTCAAGAGATAATTAGTTACAGAGGAAAATACATGAGGATAGGTTAGTACATTTGTATGTTCATACTATACCAATCCTGGGTTTCCGTCTTTAGCTGGAACCTTGATATCTCTTTACTCTTCATCATCCGGCAATCCTTCCATTTGGCGAAGTTGTGACCTAGGATGACAAACACGTAATTGATTAATATGCACCCATTTCTCTATAAATTCATCCCCCTTAGGAATTTTGATCTTGTAGACCACAGGTGACAATTTGTCAATGACGACATAGGGTCCCTTCCAGGAAGGCAGGAACTTCTTTTCCTTCACCTGATCCCGGGCGAAGTTATAGAGATAAACCTGATCGGAAATTTGGTACTCCTTTTGAGTAGTCTTCAGATCATAGTAGGTTTTGGCGCTTACTACTGCTTTCTCCAGATTCTTCTGGGCAAATGCAAAAGCATGTTGAAGGTGCTTACGTAGATTCTCTATGTATTGATGGGCTGTTGAAGCATTTATCAAATTTTGGTCTGTTGTTCGGTAGAGTAAATGCTGGGGTAACACCATCTTCCTTCCTGTGATCATTTCGAAGGGAGAAAGTTTGGTTGCTGCGCTTGGAGTGGCTCTGATGGCCATGAGAACCAGAGGCAACTTTACATCCCAGTCCTTACCGGATTCATTGACAAATTTCTTTAGAATGTTGACAATTGTTTGGTTGTAGCGTTCCACTCCACCACTAGAGGCTGGTCGGTAAGCTATATGTAGCTTCCTTTTTACTCCCAGTATCTCCCACGTTTTTGTCATCACCTCACTAGTGAAATGACTTCCGCGATCGGACTCTATGTGTTGAGGAAGACCGAACCTGGAAAACACGTGGTTAATGAGTAGAGACGCACACACACTTGAACTGCAAGTCTTGCAAGGCAAACATTCTACCCATTTTGTGAATAGACAAGTCACGGTTAACATATATCTGTTGCCTTTTGATGAAGTTGTTACTGGTCCAATAAAGTCAATCTGGATGTCTGACCATGGCATGGACATCCCCCTTTTCATCAGCGGTGCCCGATGAGTGGGTGCTTGCGGCTGGAATTGAGGGCATATTAAACATCCTTGACAATATGTGCGAACGTCTTGCAACATATGAGGCCAATAAGCGTAATCCCGTAGTAATTCATATGTTAACTTCTCACCTCGATGACCAGCCGTTGGGGCGTCATGGGTGTGTTGTAACATCAAACCTCGGTATGCTGTGGGTACCACCCATTGTGAGATACCATTCTTCGAGGTTCTTACCAACAATCCATCCTGTAACGAGAATTGGGACTTACCCTTCATCAAAATTCGTACAGTAACTCTTCTTTGCCTGCACAGTCTTCCATAGTTACGGGACAGTTCTGCGGATCTTCAATGTGTTTGTAAAACATACCAATGACTGGATCCCCCTTTTCACTCGCAATGAGATCCTCACTAGGGGAATCTTGGCTCCATTGTGCCACATTGGCTTCGGTTTCCTTTTGGGCCTGTCTTCTTGTCATTGCATCCATTTGGATAGTTCCCATGAGGTCATCAACGTTCAAGACTTCTCCATTAATGGCTGCTTGTTTAGCGAGGGAATCTGCCAAATCATTCCCCTCTTTATCCATACCTGGAGATTTTGAGTGACCTCTTACCTTTTTCCAGTAAATAGTGAGACCATGGGTGGTAACCATGTCATCGATCTTACAAAACATTTTACCATGCTTGACAGGCTTATTGTTACTTCTTGCCATATTAGACCTTTTCCATCCAGGGAAGTACTCCACGAAGCTACTGCGAACATAATTAGAATCTGTGATTATAACAAACTCTTTAAGACCAGAATCAATAGCCATTTGTACAGCTTTATACACAGCGGTGAGCTCCGCGAACTGGCTACTTTTGGAACCAATTTTATATCCGACGGACATGTCTGGGAATGTGTTATTCCATACGATTCCGATACCTGCAACCAATGTGCATTCAGTTTCTATATCGGTATGGAAAGAACAGCCATCAACATATACACATGGTAAGGATTTGCAGTATTCCTCTTCAAAAGACTTGTATGGAGATGAATATTGTTCTTCCAGGAAATCATATTGTGGCGGTTCACCTTTATGTCCTGAATTGGAACAATCATGCAGTTCGGCTAATCCTTGAGCAACTGGATTCTTATTATTTTGTTTGTACCTGATTTCCAATGGCCATCCCATTAAGGACATCGTCCAGGCAGTTATCCTGCTGTTTGATAAATTCCCATCCTTGATTCTATCACTCTGCAAATATTGCAGGGGTTGGTGTGCAGTTTCCACAATGATCTTTTCGCCCTGGATAAAACTCCTGAAATATTGCAAAGCCCACACAGTTGACAGTAATGCTTTTTCACAGTCATTGAATTTTACCTCAACCGGTGACAAGGACTTGCTGGCATAGGCGATGATCTTGTTTAGGTTGTCCTGTTTTTGGAAAAGGACTGCACTCACGCTTTTATCGGTGAAGCCTGTTTCAATGTAAAAGGGTTTTCCACCTTCTGGATAGGCAAGGCATGGGGCCTGGATAAGCCTGGCTTTGAGCTCATTCACAGCTTGCTCGTGACGCTCACTCCACTCCCATTTTACTCCTTTCTTCAGCAACTGCAAAAGAGGTTTTGTAATCTCGGCATACTTATCTATGAACTTACGTGAATAGTTCATCATGCCCAGGAAGGATCTCAACTCCTTGGTATTTGTAGGTGACTTTGTGTTGATCACTGCTTCCACCTTCTTCTTCTGTGGGTTAATTCCATCGGCAGTGATTTCGTGACCTGAAAAATTGACTTTGGTACGACACCATTGAGCCTTCTGTAAAGAGAGTTTTACACCAGCGTTTCTCAGTTGGGTTAGTACATGCCTCAGTTCCGTAATATGCTCCTCAAAAGTTGTGCTTTTGATTAGGATGTCATCCACATAGGATAAGGTACCTCGTTCAGTGGCATCAGGCATTGCCTTATGCATGAACACCCGCATTTATGTACCCGAAAGGTAATCGGATCCATGTATATTGTTGCTTTCCAAACGTAAAGGCCAGTTTGTATTGATCCCTCTCGTCCACTTTAATTGTCCAATATCCTTGCGCACAATCCAGAGCAGTGAAAATTTTGGATCCCTGTATTTGCGCCAAACTCTGGTCAATATACGGCATGGGCCATCCGGACATGTATACACGTTTGTTTAACTGCCTTAGGTCCGAACAGAGACGGAATTTACCATTGGGTTTGAGAATCCCAAGCACAGGATGGTTGAACGAGCTGTGCACTGGACGGATGATCCCCCGCTTCTCCAAGTTTTTGACGATTTACAATAGTGAGTCATATGCCGCCAGCGGAAGTCGGTACTGTTTAACATATACAGGGGGTGCATTGGGATCTGTTTGGATTCTTGCAACGTGTAGGTCAGTTTCCCCACAGTTGTAAGAATCCTTAGCAGACATGTCCTGGAATTCGGCGAAGAGCCTCTTTAGCTGTTTACGCTCCGACTCCTCGGAACATGCGTCAGCCACAGAAATTTGCTCTTCCACCCGTTCCTGAAATTCTGGAAAGATTTCAGGTTGACTTAACTCGCAAGCTTCTTCAAGCTCACTAGTTAAATCGTTTTGAGTATTGCGTACCTTATCCTTTCCTGTTTGGCATGACTCGTACTCCTTTTCATCGATCTCACGGTTGAAAACCAATGATGACTCTTCGATGTGGCATGTACCTTCTTCAGAGCTGAAAGGATAAACAGAGTGGATATTAAATAACCCCTCAGGTGTTGAGGAAAAATGATGCTCCACTACCTGTTCTTCTGTCAGGTATTCATCAGGAATAAGTCCAATGACATCATTTTGGAAACCAAAAGTGTAATACTCCGAATCCATAGCCAGACCAATTATAGTGTCTTTTTGTAGAGATATACTATGGGGAGCCATGTTATGAATTACCATATGTAATGGACCCTGATGAATGTTTACCATAGGAGTCTTTACCTTCAGGCCGAGTTGCTGCATCCGGTTGGACAAACAGATCAAAGCGTCTACATTCTTCAGTCTTTGTCCCTTCTTTATTTGAATGGGAAGAAGAAATGGTTTACAGCCTTCAGGGATTTTAACTTCATCTGCAACCACGATACTCACGGTATAGGGCATCTGTTGTCCCCATCTCAAGGCTTGGTCTTCATTCTGGAATCCCTCCGGGTTCCCAGGTAATCCGGACCATAGAGTATTGTTGACTAGATCAATCTGCACGGCAAATCGGTGTAGAAGGTCATTACCTATGTACATCTGGTACCGTGGTTCATTCAACACAATGAATAAATGTTCTGTGTTTTTATCTCCTATGGAAATAGACAAAATACATCTTGCAATCACATTATGACTCTGTGAATCTCCATCCAGATCATGAACCCATTGGTCCTGTGGAGAGGAAACTTTAATCATTTTAGGATTAGCAATCTGTTTCAAGAGACTCAGGCTTATGTAACTGGCTTCGGATTTTAGATCCAACTTGGCGTATTTCACCCGGGCCATATTGTTCACCTGTACGGGAATCAATAAGTTATCATTAACCTTCTCAATCCGTACCATGGATTGAGTATGCCTGGTCAGGTCCGCGACTTCGTAACTTCTCCCTTTAAGAGAAATAGTTAATGCATCCCCATCCAGGGTTACCTTTTCAATTCTGTCCTTCTGGATGGTTATGGTATGTGCGGCACCGTTGACGGCTTCCTCGGGCTCACCATTTTTCAGGATCGTGACATCCGGTGTTTGATTGTTCCTAAAATGCACTTCAACAGAGTTAAACCTTTCCTCAATCACATGACAATTACGTTGGGATTGTGCATTGCAAGAGTACTCATAGGCAATGGGTGCCTTCAGTCCAGACGGCTTCATTGATGAAATCTACTATGGAACTCAATCTTCTCAGGAGGTCGATTCCTATGATCAGCCGATCATAGGGAAGGTCCACAATCAGTGTGGGATGTCTAATTATCTTCTTTCCAATTTAGAATTTTAACCATGATGTACCTTTTACCTGCAAAGCGTCTCCGCCGACACTTATCAAAGAGCCATCAAACGATTTCAGTTTCGGCTTCTTTGCTGTCACCTCCAATACCTGTTGGAAATAACTATATGACAATATAGTGGCTTGTGATCCTGTGTCAAGTAAACCCCTGATTGGCCCAATAAGTTCATCTTGGAGATAGGAATCAAGAAAATATCGGCCTTTGATCTGAAACAAATCACATAAAAAATTAGGGTGATCACTTATTTGACATTTGTTAAGGATTTGACCTTTCTGCAGCGTCGCGACCTCTGGTGAATTCTTGGAATTCCTGCTGCTCGCGGCAGCAGCTGCAGCCCCCACCTTCGGAGAACACTGGATCACATCACAGCTTACAGACGGCAGCTCACAGGTTGACGCTGAGATGATAGGATCACTCACTGGAGAAGACACATTAGTGCAGGAAACATCATGATTAGACTGTAATATAGACAACATGTTAGACATCTCCTCCTTGGCCTCAATTTTAGGGTCAAGAACACTGCAAGGCAAAGTAGGATTAGAAATCACATTAGATTCTGTTACAACCATCTCAGTAGCCTTGCACCGGCCTGGGCTCTGACCCTGCCCTGCCTGCATTATGGGGCTGAGCTGGGTCCTGCAGTTACCCCTAAAAAAAGACTCAGGCTGTTTTCCAGTTGACACCTGGGACATTTTACTAATGATCTCCTGTAATTTGGCTACTTGATCTGCCAAATGATCCAAACGATTGTTTGGTTTGCGCACAGTTTGGACTTCTGGTGTTCCCTTATTAGAAGTGGGTGACCGACCTCTAAGTGAGGTAGGGGATTCAGGCCTACTTTCCTTCTGTTGTCTGGGCCTGTTGTTCCAGCGCCTGTATCCTTGGGGACCTCTATTGTAATATTGGGGACGGTAGTTAGACCTCCCAGCACTGGAGTTATCCCCCTCTGGCCCCTTGGGGCTCTGAGGTCTTGCTTGCTTGGGTCCTACCTGTTGTCGCTGGGTTTGTTGGACAGGTCCTGTAGACTGAGGGTACTTACGTGGCTGCGTTTCAAATTTGAAGCCAGGGTTTACCTTAGCTTCTGCTACGCTTTGTTCTGGGGACTTTTTATATCTCCTCTCACCTGTAGCATGGCATTCACTGATGTTATACAGTGAGGTGGCAGCCATCACCAACCTGTCCAAGGGAGCTTTGAGATCAAGATCTCTAGCCAAGCTAAGCTTAATTTGCATTGACATTGCATCATAAAACAGCTGTTTGAACTCCTCAGACTCCCAGTTTGGGGATCTATACACCAACCCATAGGCATTTTTAAGGATGGGGAGGAATTCCCGGGGACTCTGATTGGGTCTACATGTGAGTTTATAGATATCACGTTTTGCAGCAGTCACAGTACGGTAAGGGCCAAATTCTAATTTGACCTCATGCAAAACATCCTGCCAATCCAGAATTCCTCTCTCCCTAAATTAAACAAAGTAGTGGCGATATTTACCATCAAATGCCCATGGTAGGAATCTGATCCTGTCCGCATCAGAATACAATTTTAAAGAATCCATGGTGGACTGGTACAGTTCTAAGTGATTGGCAATTTCAGCAGAACCCTTTTTAGAGAATTTGGGCACAGTGACATTTAGAAACTTAATGATACTCGAGGAGTTCTGATCCTTTTCTGAACACTGAGTAATTTTCTTTCTAGAGACCACCTCAGCGTATGTTGGTCGTCTGAAACTCTCATCCCCCCAATGGGCAATCTTATGCCTGCGTGGTAGGGAATGGATCACACGCTTTCCCACATCACTGTCACAATCACTCACGCTCCGCTCACTCCCATCAGACCCTCTTGGCACAGGTGACTTAACCCTAACATTCCTCACTAGAGGAGGATGTGGAGGGGCACTTCTGTGCCCTTTTGCGTCGCTAGCGCCTAGTAAGGCGGTTACAGCTTGAAACGCCTGATTTAATTGGTTTAAGGCCTCCTGTTTAATCATGCCATCACCCTCGGATGGCTTAGGGTCTCGGATGGATTGCGCTTTAAGAGCATGTGATGATGACATATCTACATTTTGGGGTGTGAGAATTGGAGGGTCTGGAGATCCCTCATGATCAGACAGATCACTTTGAACATTAGCTACAGTTTGGCTTAGTTCATTTGTTTGCTGCAGACTGCTATAACGGATGTGTAGATCCTCTGCCTCACTTTTTAATTTGTGATAGGCAGCATGGCTGTGATCGAGCTCGCATTTTAAATCCTCGATCGATGCCTTTGCAGATTCTAATCTTTCTTCCATATGGGAAACATATGCTTGCACTTTCGTTATATGCACATGTCTACTCTCTGAGAGAATGCTGACCTCTAATAATGCATACAAAATTGATGGCAAGATTTTTAAGAGGTGTTGGTTTTTATTGGCAGTATTTTTAAGCACATCAATATAAGTTAGTTGTCTTCTGACTGTGCCAAGTGGCGTCCATATATCCACACATTCTCTCTTGGCTTCTGCCTACAACTCATTTATCCATGCAGCCACATCATGATCCAAATTTAAATGTGAATTTACATATTCAACGACGTTCTGGATTAACTGCTCCGGGCTAGATGGACTATCTCCTGTTGCAACATCACTACCGGCTTCACTCATTTTCTTGCAATAAAATTATACACAGATTTATGAATAATCTGGTTAGCCAAGAAAGGTATGGAACGGTTTACTATTTGCACAAATAATCAAAGAATTAACTCGATCTCGCTACCGGGGCCTCCATTTTATGTCGGGTATATAAAGCAAATGCTCTATATAAAGATTTAAAAAAATAATAATAATTTAGCGGATCAAAAGAAAAATTATTCAAACGATATTGATGGAGATGGACATAATCATCTCAAAACGAGTTCGATCAAGAACCTGATTATTTTGTGCAATCAGTAAAACAGGGTACAGCGTCTATGCAAAAATATAAATGGTTTATTATACAATAGTTTACAATACAATCAAAAATTAATCAACATAAATTTCAATAATATACAATGATATGCAGTACCCAGAATTCACCACTATATGATGCCAACAAAACAATACTCAACCAACACAAGAATATTATGCAATACAGCTTTAAATTTGTGAGAGATATACAATCAATGGATTATGCGGAAAACTCAATCAAGAAGATGACAGATACGAGCCCTTGCTTTGCCCAAAATTGATGACCAAACTCAGATAATGGTAGTATTGCAACAAAACTTATAAATTATTGGCTTGATGTCAAACTAGGAAATACTAAGATTCCCAACAGAAAGTTTCTCCAATATTATCCCCTTTATTCAGTTATATGCATCGTAACTGAAACAAGAGAGAATACTGATGTGGCAACTAACGTTACACGTCCGCAAATGAGCGGGTATCTGACTAAGTATCAAGCCAATTACTTTACATCAATACTACATAAAACAAAAATATACATTACCCAAGGGTCAAGTGATGTGCAGAGTCTTGGGGCAGCCAGCTCTCAAGAGTTTTTCCCGATAATCCAAATGATTTTCCAGAGATCTATATCCAAATGTTTCTTTGTTTCTTTGTTTTTTTCTCTCCTTCCTCTTTTTTTTCCTGGTAACTGGTTTCTTAACCCAAAACTTATCAGATGAACACGCCCCCAGAGTTTGGAACTTTCCAATCATTGTTGGGTGGGCGTGGGCATTGATAAGGAATGTGACATCATAATACCACCCAGAATGCACTTTTGCTACTGATGTAGTATTAACTGCTCATATCTAGGTGGCACTGTTGTCTAAGCAATAGGCATCATACCATTAAGGATACATGCCTGATATTTTCACTACTACACCTCTGACGTCTAGAGGCCTTGTCTCAGGGCCGAGGGACAAACTTTGATACATGAATGTATACTTTGAGGAACATCTAGACAATTCTCACACTGTGGAATTCATGTTCAGATATGAAAAACAATGAAGCCTCAGAATCTGCAGGTGCGGTGTATCTTCTAACTTTCTAAATGTATAATATATTGTTACTATAACACTAGCTTTTGAACTGCACAGTAATCTTCTCATGGACTTACTTTGGCCTACATGAAAATCCATACAAAACAGTGAATATAAATCAACATTGCTCTTAAAGGCAATGAATACCCGTTATAACTAAAATAGGTAGATATAACTGTTTACACTTATGAAAAAGCACATAAATAATGGGGACATTATAACTACTGGGGCACTATAGGGGCATAATTACTACTGGGGGTACTGTGGGGGGCATTATTATTGGGCACAATATGGAGGGCATTGCCACTGATGGGAACATGGAGCATTATCACTATTGGTGGTATTGGCATTGGGGAGCACTGTGGGCACAGTATTGGGTGTAGCAGCAGGATTACACTGTTGAGGCACCAGGAGGGGCAATGATGGAAAAGTAAGAAACCTAAGATGTCTCTGTGCTAAACTCTGCAGAGATGAGATGCAGCTGAAAGAAGTCATCAAGGTGGTCTGATACAAATGGAAAATATGAGCAAAGAGAACATCTATATCAGAGGAGGCATCACTGGATATGTGCTACTGTATTCTCCTGTATGTTTTGTAGTGTTGTATGTAATGTACAGTATGTAATGTCCACCCAAATCTGTCTTTTACAGTAGGGCTGACGGGAGAGGTTGAATTAAGAAGAGGATTGAAGGGGGGGGGATTCAATGTTCACCTCAGGCAGCAGAAAGGCTAGGTGCACCCCTGGGCCAGGGGCGGACTGCCCATATACCCTACAGGGAAATTTCCTGGTGAGCTAATGCTCAGGGAAAAATGGAGAAATCCACAGCACTCTTCAATTCAGGTGAAAAGTGGGACAAGTAAACACACCGAAGGACCTTGCCCTGAACAAACCATGATGGATACATTGGTGGTAAATATATCCTCATATACCTTTTCTGACTCAGAACTCTCTCTCCTCAATAGGGGATTGTCATATTGCTCCACTACGCAAATAGATTGGTTGAGTTATGAAATAGTAATGGAAAATATATGGATAAAAATTTGAACAAAAAGCAATTTCACTGCTCAGTATATATTCAAATAATCACAATTTTTATTAAACATTACATGATTACAAAAAACTGGCTTCACATGATTAAGAACATTTAAAATCTCATAGGTTGGGGGTATATGATGATATTAATTCATCAATATAAAGGATATAACCCCTTGAAAAAGCTGACGGCGAAACGCACGTTGGAGCACGGTCTGGCGGTGGTGTGGTGTATAACTTTGGTCAGTATGGATTGCAATGTGTTAACCATATATTATATCGTGGTATAATCTAACATAATATTCTGATCCTGCAGTATCAAATGTAGCATCCTTGTTCATTGAACATGTGGTACGTCTGCATGGTGTCCCTGAGAATATCGTCTCTGGAGGGCTTTTTGTCAAAGATGCGACATCTCTTTATCCTTTTCGTCTGCTTTCCATCCACAAACCAATGGGCAGACGGAACGGTTAAATCAGGCAGTGGAGCTTTTTCTAAGGTGCTATGTATCACATAATCAACTTTTATGGGTGAGAAACCTCCCGTTGGCAGAATTCGCTATTAACAATCGAGTTAATTCTTCCATGGGGGTGTCTCCTTTTTTTTGTAACAGTGGTTTGCATCCTCGCTTTTGTTCTAGTCCCTCTGTATCCTCACTCAACCAGCAGGCAGATTATTTTACCTCTAGACTGTGCCCAGTCTGGGCACAGGATCAAACGAACCTGGAAAAGGCCCAGGAAACCCAGTGTAAACATGCCAATAGGAGACGTTCCAAGAGGGTAAATTTTGTACTCGGCGATAAGGTGTGGTTGTCGACTAAGAATCTTGCTTTGAAACAGTGTTCTAGGAAATTCTCTCCACGTTTCATTGGACCATACAATATTATTGAGGTTGTTAACCCAGTGTCCCATTTAGACTTAAGCTACCCGACTCCTTTCGTATACAGGATGTGTTTCATAAGTCGTTTCTTAAGAGATATGTGTCACCAGTGGTTCCGGTTAAAAAACCTCCTCCACCTGTGGAGGTTGAAGGTCAGGAGGAATTCATAATCTCTAGAATTATTGATGTTAGAAAGGTTGAGGCCTTAATTAGATAGTTAACTTTTTATGTATAATTCCCTGTACCATTAATACATCCCCTTTTAACCCCTTAACGCATTTGGACGTAACTGTACGGAAATGGAGCCGCCACCATCAGCAGAGAGTGTCAGCTGTAACTTACAGCTGAAACTCTGCTGCAATGGCCAAATTCGGTGCTAGCATTGATCTCGGCTGCTTAACCCCAGTAGCCGCCCGCGGCATCCATGGGGTTGAGAGGGCCTCCGCTGCTGCTGCTGCGATGGCAGTGGCCCAATGGTTACCATGGCAACCGGATGCCTCCAGGCCAACTTCCAAGTGGGACTTGATAAAAAAAAAATATATATATATCATATCAGTTCATTTATAAGTCATTAAAAACTAAAAAAATGTTTACAAAACTACACATAGTTGGTATTAGCGCATCCATAACAACCTGATTTATAAAAGTATCATGTTACTAATCCCGCAAGGTGAACGCCATAAAAAAAAAAAAAAAACAATGACGGAGATTTTGTCACCGCACCTCCACAAAAAAAAACGTGAAAAGTGATGAAAAAGCCATATGTACCCCAAATTGATACCAATAAAAACTACAGCCCGGCCCGCAAAAAAACAAGCCCAAGCCTCCACACAGCTACATTGATGAAAGAATAATAAAGTTATTGACTTTAGTATATGATGATGCAAAATATAATTTATTTTGTACACAAAAGTGATTTTATGATGAAAAAGTAAAACATAAAAAACTATATAAATTTGGTATTGCCAAACCTATCAACCCACATAATAAAATTATCATATTTACCACAAGAGAGGAACCCTATAAAAAATAAAAAACACTGACAAAATTGCCATTTTTACCTACGGTACTTCACTTCCACAAAAAAATGTTCTAAAAAGTGATCAAAAAGACATATACCCCAAAATGATACCAATAAAAACTACACCTCGTCCTGCAAAAAATAAACCCCACACAGCTACATTGGTGAAAAAAAAATTTTTTTATGGCCCCTAAAACAATTTCAGCAAATTACAAAAGATAATCCCGATGCCGCCCCTTCCCTTCTGAATGCTGCCGTGCCCCCAAACAGCGGTTTATGACGACATATGGGGTGTTTCTGTAAACTGAAGAATCAGGGTAATAAATATTGAGGTTTCTTTGGCTGTCAACCCTTGCTGTGTTACAGGAAAAATTTATTAAAATGGAAAATCTGCACACAAAAAAAATTAAACATTTAAAAATTTCCCCTCCATTTTGCTTTAATTCTTGTGGAACACCTAAAGTGTTAAAAAAGTTTGTAAAACCAGTTTTGAATAACTGTAGTTTCTAAAATAGGGTCATTTATGGGTGGTGTCTACTACTGTATGTAAGTCCCACAAAGTGACTACATAACTGAACTGGTCCTTAAAAAAGTGGGTTTTGGCAATTTTCTTAAAAATGGAAAAATTTACTTCTAAACTTCTAACAGGACCCCTGTTTTCATGATTAGTGAGGGTTCTAGCAGTCAGACCCCCAGCAATTCGCTACTTATCACCTATCGTGTAGTTAGGTGATAGGCCGTTACGGTAGGACAACACCTTTAAATATATATTATGTGCAATATGTGGAGGTTAAGATTTAGTAAGTTCCATGCCCGACATTTATGATCAAAGGGGTTGTCTGACTTCAGCACGACCACCATTGGTGGATTACAGGGTGGTCCGAACACCTGGAAATGAGCCATGTGTAATGTGAAGGAAAAAAAGAATAAATTCAGCAAAGGAGGCAATATGAATAATAACAATACATTAGTAAGTGCCTTGTACGAACTTTACCTGCATGATAAATGCCTTATTTACTGATAGGCATGATAAATGCCTTAATAAATGCCTTATTTACTATAAGCGAGACAACACATTTAAGTGTGCTATACTTAATAGGGTTAGGCATACATGTCTTGGTGTGTGCATTGTATGTTTCCTGCCTTTTTTTGAGGCAGGTGGTGTTTGAGCAAGTCATTTTAATTGTAATTCTTAGCATTTTAGAGATTACAGTAAGTGCTGGTAATGTGCTCATTATTAGTATTTGACCTATAGACATGTATTACTTATATAATACACTACCTGTCCATAAAAAAAAAGTCGCCACCTGGATTTTACTAAGCAAATAGTTATGAGCCTCCTATTGGATAATTACTGCATGGGCGATTATCTTTCAGCTGGCAACAAGTTATTTAACCCCAACTGGTGCAATGAGTTGCTTCTCATTTCTTAAACAACCATGTCGAAAGACACATCTCGTGGTTGTGGAAAAGATGTTAGTCTGTTTGAGAAGGGTCAAATAATTGGCATGCATCAAGCAGAGAAAACATCTAAGGAGATTGCAGAAACTACTAAAATTAGGTTAAGAACTGTCCAACGCATTATTAAAAACTGGAAGGATAGTGGGGACCCATCGTATTCAAGGAAGAAATGTGGCAGGAAAAAAATCCTGAATGATCGTGATCGGTGATCACTTAAACATTTGGTGAAATCAAATCGAAGAAAAACAACAGTAGAACTCAGGGCTATGTTTAATAGTGAAAGTAAGAGCATTTCCACACACACAATGCGAAGGGAACTCAAGGGATTGGGACTTTTTTTTTTTGCACGGGCAGTGTATATATTAATTATAGTTCAGTATAGTTTTCCAATTTGTCCATAAAAAATGTCTGTCCTTAATTTTTGGATAAATAGTACAGAAAAAATAGAAATTTTGGTTGGCAACATTAATAAGTGCCCAGTGTGCAGTATATGTCCAATGTGTGATTGGTCTTTGCGGCGTGTGCCTTTTGTCTGACTGACGTCAGTGCAGGATGTTCATATATGTGCATATTCTGTGCCACATGTATGTTTGTGCATTTTTTGTAGCTATGTTGTCATTGAAGGCACTGGGGTACAGGCATACTTTTTTGCACACAGGCAATAGTGTCTGCTATCATACTTCATACTGCTATCATACTTCAAGACCTTTGAAGGGGTCCAAGTGGTATCTGGCACAAAGATGTTAGAAGTATCCTTTATAGCAGGGGTGCACAACCCGCGGCCCACATGCAGACCCCAGAGTCAACGTTTGCGGCCCCCGTCCTCCTGGACAGAAACACAGCTGATTGCAGCGCCATCTTCCCGAAGCGCCACACGTTGGGGCATTACAGCTCCTGCTCCCGCACTTTGGAAGGACCCCGGCTGTCACTGACAGCACAAAAGGAGAAGGCAGAAGCAGTGTATCAGCGCTTCTGCCTTCTCCTCAGATAGGTGAGCGCTATGTAGGGTGGACCCGGCTTGGGGGCAGAGGAGTGCAGACCTACAGGGTCAGGAGACCGAGATCAGCTCTGCCTTTGTACAATGCCCCCACAGCAGGCTGGTTTCCCCTGTAACTGGGGCTCCTTTGGATGCCCCAGTTACAGTGAAAATAGTACAAAAAAAAGTCTGTGTCCCCAAAGGTCTTTAAGTGACCTCTTGGGGACAAATTATGTGGAAAAAATATATTAAAAAATAAGTTAAAAAAATATTTAAAAAAAATGTGAAAACAAAAAATATAATAAAAACACAAATAAAAGAAAAAAACTAATGATGTGGCAAAAAAATTCTAAAATTTAATACAAATAAAATAAAAAATAAAAGGAAAAATTGCAAAATAAAGGAGTATTCTCTGTCCCCTAAGGCCCCCTTCACACAGGTGAGGGCCGGATGCGATGCAGGTGCGTTTAGGGAAAATCGTGCGAGTAGGCACGCAATTTCAGTCAGTTTTGACTGTGATTGCGTTCCGAAAAAACTGAATGTGGTACCCAGACCCGAACCTCTTCACTGAAGTTTGGATTTGGGATCGGTGTTCTGTATATTTTATTATTTTCCATATAACATGGTTATAATGGAAAATAATAGCATTCTATAATACAGAGGGTTAAAAAATAATAAAAACATAACTCACCTCATCCACTTGATCGCGCAGCCGGCATTGTCTTCTTTCTTCTTCTTTCAGGACCTGCAAAAAGGACCTTTGATAGCGTCATCGCGCTCACCATATGGTGAGCGTGATGACGTCAGCGCAGGTCCTGCTGAATGAAGATAGAAGGATGTTCTATTACGTCATCAAAGGTCCTTTTGCAGGTCCTGAAAGAAAAAGAAATAAGACGATGCCGGCTGCGTGATGAAGTGGATGAGGTGAGTTGATTTTTCAAGGCACATTTTACTAAGCATTCTGTATTAAGAATGCTATTATTTTCCCTTATAACAATGTTATAAGAGAAAATAATACAGTGGATAGACTTTAATGGGGTCCGGGGTTGATCATCCCTATCATCTCCTAGAAACCATGCGTGAAAATCGCACTGCATCCGCACTTGCTTGCGGATGCTTGCGATTTCCATGGAGCCCTATTCATTTCAATGGGGCCTGCGTTGCGTGAAAAACGCAGACTATAGAACATGCTTCAATTTTCACGCATTGCACAAGTGGTGCGTAAAAATCACCGCTTATCTGCACAGCCCCATTGAAGTGAATGGGTCCAGATTCAGTGCGGGTGCAATGCGTTCACCTCACGCATTGCACCCGCGTGGAATTCTCGCCTGTGTGAAAGGGGCCTAACAGTCTTTTTTTGACCTCTTGGGGGACACATTATGTGGCAAAAATATATTTAAATAATAAGTGATAATACAATTACCGGTAAATAATAATAAAATACAAATAAAAGTAAAAAATAAAAAGGAAACAAATGGTGAGGCGGCGGTACGTAGAGGACATTTCCCCACACCACAACACATCAGCACCACTGTCCTATTGTGCCCACCCTTTATCTGGGATGAGACGCTGTAATCTACTATTCTCTTCACTAGGCTAAGTCCCCTGATGAGTCCCAAAGCAGGGATGAAACGTGGCATGTAGGGATATAGTGAGGAGCACCAGTTAACAATATCCTTGGCCACTGCTTTTTAGGATATACTCCAATCACACACCAGCTGCTAGTCCATGATCCACACGTCTGAAGGTGCTAAGCTTGAACCATACTATTACTTTGACCAGACAGCATTTGGGTGTGTAGAGAGAAATTCAGTCTTTTGTTGATTTACTCACTGTTGTTTGTTATTGATAATTTTATGGCATATCTAGTAAAAGTTATATTTTACTGTATGTTGTTAAGGATACCTGGTCCACAGAGTACATTGGTGGTTTATTTGGGAGTGTGACCCTTACCTCGGCCTCCTTGACCATAGTGCACTGAGGTCTTTGTAAATTTGGGATATTATTTGTAGCAGAAATATATTAAAAATTCAGTTAAAAAAGATTTTAAAAAATAATAAAATACATAAAAGAAAAAAACACCCACACCAACCAAAACTGTCGCCATTATCACCCCATTCACGTGAAACTATACATATTATTTAACAAAATGACCGACTCAAAATAGAGAACTAATTATAATAATTTATTTTGGTGTCAGTTTGCAGTTTTAAAGAATAAGGAGCTATAGTTAATTTTTTTATTTTATAGTTACTACTTTTTAAAAATGTTTTGTACAGTTTCCCTCACATAAAACTGAAAAAGAATTTATAAGGCCCTACGTGTCAAGTGAAAAATTGTTGCAGAAATTATTTTGGTAGTCACAACACATAAAAAAGTTACAACTGTTCGAACCACCACGTGCGCTAAATCACAAAAAAAAGTGTCTGTTCAGGCCTGGTTAAAGTGTTAACCAATAAGCGTTTTCCCCACTAGTAAGGGAAAAAGCTTACTATTTATTGCATGGCGTCTGTAACTGGCAGGAGGTGGTAATAACAAGTGAGCGCCATCCTCTGCAGTGAAGGAAATCGCTCATTTATGAATAGGTGGCAAGATGGAAGGAAATGTTGCCACTTTTTCTGTAAAAATGACTTTTAACAAGTTCCCTGAAACAGAAGTTTCATACTTACCTGCTTCATGCCGCCCTGGCCCCCTCTGCCTCCATCTTCTGGTCCTGGCACTGTTTACACCTGTCAGTGCATGGACATGGTCACATACGCAGCTCCAGTCAATGACTGGCTTCAGCAGGGACATACTGCTTGTGGCCACATCACCGCTGAAGCCAGTAATTGGCTGGAGAGGTGCATGTGACCATAGCCATGCACTGCCAAGTAAAAACAGCGTGGGGAGCAGGTAAGTATAACTCTTCGGTTTCAGGGGCCATGCTGCAAGAACTTGTTAAAAATTCATTTTTACTGGGAAATCCCTTTAAGCCCCTATTACACTGCGAGATATTCAGGTCAATTACTGGGAACAAGTGTTCATGAGAGCGCTCATTCATGATAACTGGCTGGTATGATCGTGTCGCACACCTCTCTGTGTAATCAGGGATGTGCTACTGATAATCAATATAACTAAATTATGGAGGAATGACTGTGATAGCGATCATTCCTCCCCAGTCACTTTACATTGGCCTGTGTAATAGGCTGATGCAAACGAGCGCTGATTAACTTTTTTTTTATTTGCGGCCCCTTGAAATAGAGCAATGAGACAATGCGGCCCTCAGACCAAAAAAGGTTGTGCACCCCTGCTCTAAAGAATATATGTCACTAAACATGTTATCTGCCAGTTAAAATCAGATAGCAACACACATCGTTTTTTCCAATTTTATTTTATTTTCTGATTCCAAATTTTTTTATTCTATTTCCTGAACATTGTTATGGGGGGTCGCCATTCCGCCTGAGCTGTTCTTAACACCTCTTTTTTAAAAGAAAAACTACTACAATGAAGACTTCAAGCAATAGATTAGATTTACTTTTGCTGACATAAGATTTTACAAAATTGTATGTACATAATATCAAACCCTTCCAATTTTTAGTCTAACTTACTTATAAAAAAAAATTCTTTCTATTGAAATATTGTACTGTGTATGGTCACCTTTTCTCATTAATACTAAAATACCCAAACCATACTCGAAATTCACCAAAATCGTGCCTAAAATGGTGTCAAATAGCAGAGTACATGTATGTAAGCACTTGCTTATGTGCTCTATATAAAAATTTGTTCTCCAAGAGATATACAGGGGATGAAGGAGCTGTGCTATCCCAAAACATCCACAGCTATAGCCCCGGATGTGTTGCCCAGTACCCTGAACATGGTGACGGCGGCACATTCAACTGTATTGTTGTCCTCAATACAGCCATATAGAATATTTGTCACGCTTCAGGGAGGGAGGGAAACACCACACCGAGCATAGGAGGGAAGGGGGAAACAGGGAATCAGGCCTGAGAACTAGGGAAGGAAGATGGACACCTCCTAGTGAAATTCCTAACCAAAATCCTGACTGACTACCAGTATGAACAGACGCCGAAAGTAGGTGAGTTCATACGCAGGAATACCTAGAGTCCTATCTAGCCCTATAAGAGGCAACCTGTTCCTCCAAAAGGAAGGACAAACAGGAGTCTACTTCAGGCAAACAATAGGGAAATGCAACACACAGAACCCAAACAAAATAAAAAAGGGAAAGAAAAAACTTAATTTCAAAGAGGCTATGGAAGCACCAGGAACTCAGCCGAGATCCAACCACAAACAATCCACAGGCACAGAAGCTATAAACCGCACAGCATTGTGGGAGAAGATACTATAAATAAGGAAGGTTAAATGACCACATAAGCAACACCTGGAGGCAATGAGGTGTGGCCATTAAAAGAAACAATACAGACACCTATTGATCCACAAGGAAAACCTGTCAGATCAAACCACGTGTTGCCAGTCTCACAGATCTCCTGCCACAAACTGTCGCTGGGACGTCCGCATGTCTCGGTATGTCCGTGACAATATTGCAGTGGGACAACAAAGCCAATGCCACTACAGTGGGGCATATTAAAGAGGACTTGTCTTCAGACATGTCTTAGGCTAGTTTCACACTTGCGGCAGGACGGATCCGACATGCTGTTTAGCATGTCGGATCCGTCCTGTGGCTGTTCGCCGTGCCCCCGCTCCGTCCCCATTGACTATAATGGGGATGGGGGCGGAGCTCCGGCGCAGCACGGCGGTGCACGGAGAAAGCCGCCGGACTAAAAAACCTGACATGCAGTAATTTTAGTCCGGCGGCCTTAAGCCGTGCACCGCCGTGCTGCGCCGGAGCTCCGCCCCCATCCCCATTATAGTCAATGGGGACGGAGCGGCGGCCCGGGGGGCACGGCGAAACAGCCGCAGGACGGATCCGACATGGTGAACAGCCTGTCGGATCCGTCCTGCCGCAAGTGTGAAAATACCCTTAGTGTTTAGTAACTACTTGCATTCCCCATGTAGTAACAATTCTGGAGCATCTATTCCTCTATGACTCTATGTTGTGCCATTCTTGTATTATTCCTGCTAGAAGTAAAAAAAAAAAATAGTCAGCAGTCTTTAGTAAAGGTATTGCTGGGTGTTACCAGTAGCAGGTGTGTCCAATCAGTGCTGCTAGTTTCAGACTGCAGAGACACACCCCTGACTGGTAACACACATCTGTACCTTTACTGCAAGCTGCTGGCAATTCTTTGATAAACTTCTAGTAGAAATAATAAAGGAATGTCACAATTATTTGGGGGCATTGTAGTGGATATCACTAATGAAGCAATCTGGGAGAGAATTATTATTATTGGTGGAACTTTTATATTACTATGGGGGGACTATTTGTGTGGCACTATTATCTCTGAAGTATATTACATGGGGACATTGAGGAGCACAGTGGGCACAGTATTGGGGTTAGCAGCAGGATTACAATGTTGGGGAGTGAGAGAGGATAATAGAAAAGTGAGAAACCTAAGATGCCTGTGTGGCAAACTCTGCAGAGATGAGACGTGGCTGGAAGAAGTCATCATGGCTGTATGGAGAAGAGGAAAGAGAACATTTACATCATTGGAGATGTCACCTGTGAGGCACTGGATGCAATAGATATGTGGTTGTCACGTGCCAGGGGTCCAAGGCAGACCTCCGGGTCATCGGATAACTGGTTTACAGGTAAAACAGACCAAGGATACAGACGTATGCACAGGCGCACTACACAGAACAGCGGGTGTGGCTCCACTGTGCCACTGACTGGCAATACACTGGAGGGGAGTAACTAAGCAACCCCTGGTATTCACTAGAGCCTCAGATTTTGAGGATAGGCTTGGGCCAAAGGTAGTTGCCAGGGGCTACTCCAGAGCGTAAACAGAGTCAGTGGCAGCTGGTCCAGACAGACCAGGAGGTACCTGAAATAGGTATCAGCAGGTAGCATAAACAAACGGGCACAGACAGAGACGTAACCAGGAGCAACGGAATACACGGAGAACCACAGATCAGAGATACTAGGCATAGAACAGGCAAGAGCAGAGACAGAAGCTGTTACCTGCGCCGCAACAATAGAAGCTAAGCGGCCCCAGGCAGAGCTGCACAGAACAGAGAATGGGCAATCCCCCTCCGGGGACCACAGGAACCCTCTTCCGAAGGCAGGACATGGACAGACATGAACAGAACAAGGACAGAAGCCAAAGGCACTACAGGACAGACATGGGACAGGATACAACAGAAGCAGTTAAACACTGCCAGGCTCACAGATGCAGTTACGCACTGCTAGGCGATACACGGAACAAAACAGACCATAACATGATACATAGCAAGAACAGAACAGATCAGGACATAACATGATACATAGCAAGAACAGAACAGATCAGGACATAACATGATACATAGCAAGAACAGATCAGGACATAACATGATACATAGTAAGAACAGAACAGATCAGGACATAACATGATACATAGTAAGAACAGAACAGATCAGGACATAACATGATACATCAGACAGGGCAGGAACAGATCAGGACATAACATGATACATAGCAAGAACAGAACAGATCAGGACATAACATGATACATCAGACAGGGCAGGAACAGATCAGAACATGACACAAACACCATAACAGAACATGAACCAGAGCACAGACACTTGATGCAAAACCAGGCGACACCACGCAGAAGGGTAGATGGAAAACCCACAGACAGGACAGACTGACCAAGACTGATCCCCAGGACCACAGCTCACAGGTCTATGTAGCTGGGTAACTAGGCACCTGGAAAGCCACACCCAGTCACAACAGACAGGGAGAGTTAACCACATCAGAACAACAGGAGACACAGGTACAGAACCGGGCGTTGCCCCTGGCAACCGGCATACACGGAGACACCCCCAGCCAGTACGCCAGAGCACAACCAACCCAGTACCACAGACAATAAGAAGCTTCACGGGGAAACAACCTCCCGTGACACCGCAGAGAAGGGGAGAGCAACCATACACAGGCAGTTCACAACAGACCCCGCAGCCAGCATGCAGCCCCTAGCAACCAGCCTGCACAGGATTTCGGCCTACAGTCATTATGCAAGGGCCCATGCAGCCAGCCTACACGGAAAACGTAACCGTGAACCGCACTGTGACAGTGGTGCTGTATAGTCCTGTATGTTTGGTAGCACTGAATATCATTTTCTGATAAAAATATTTTCATATTTCATTTTCTCATGTGTACAATCTGTGAAGCAGCTCATACAGGTTCTTGCAGCCACACCAACTGCATACACTAGAGGGAGCCAAAGTTTAATTTTTAACTTTAAAACTTCAATCCAATGTACCACAGTAAAGGGAGGAGCAGCTAAAGGGTGCGTTGGGATGGAGATGCATATGTATGATGAAAACACCATTAGCTCTGGGGAATCCGTGACAAGTGGATATGACAGAAGCACCGCTGAATACAGTCATCAGATAAATTATGTGCATGAAACAGAGGATGAAGAAATGCTTATTAGATGTCTTCAATACATTATGGCGATGAAGGACGCTGGAGTCAAGAGGCTTAAGAAAAGCTGTATGTGGCCATGAATTAAAATGGACAAGCAGGTAAGTGTCACTCAGCTCAGGAACACATCTATGCTATGTACTCCCTGCTCAGAAGACCATACCACAGGGACAGCCAGTGACCCCCATGTAGAAGAGCTATATACCCACCATTCTGCACAGGTTATGTAACATAATCTCCGCAAAGCATCTACAATCCAGTTAGAACTGGAATAAATATACATATAGGGGCCTTTGGTTACAAATGTATATCTTATTGTATTCAAGCTGCTTTATTTTTCCCATATTGATTGAAAAGAGGTTGTGATTATATCATATAATGCCAAGATCTACCCTACCGGTGGCCTATCGTATTTACCACTGTGCTCCAAACCAAGCAAAGGCAATGCCTTGTAAATAAAAAATATCAACCATGCTAATATGGAAGTGTATATGATTGAAATTATCCTAAAAAATACAGTTACCATACCTTTCATATATGATGCTTAGACTTAATAAGACAGATTGTCAATGTACATAAATTATCTCCACAAGCTTCATGTACCTTATAGAGGTTGTCTCACTTCAGCAAATAGCATTTAGGGTCCATTCAGACGACTGTATGTTTTTTGCAGTCCACAAATTGTGGATCGACAACACACAGATACCGGCCATGTGCGTCCGGCATTTTGCGGGAACGAATGCGAAGACAGAAATATGGACGTGTGAATAGACCTTATCATGTAGTGAAAGTTAATACAAGGCACTTACTAATGTATTGTTATTATCCATATTCCCTCCTTTGCTGGCTGGATTTATTTTTCGATCACATTATACACTGCTTGTTTCCATGGTTACCACCACCCTACAATCCATCAGTGGTGGTCGTGCTTGTACACTATAGCAAAAAGCGCCAGCCTATTTGGTAGCCGGGACCTTGGTAGTGCTCGTAGGCTAGTGCTTTTTCCGATAGCGTGCAAGCACGGTGGTCCTAACCATGGAAACAAGCTGTGTATAATTCGATGGAAAAATGAATCCAGCAAGCAAAGGAAGCAATATGGAGAATAACAATACATTAGTAAGTGCCTTCTATTATATTTCTCTACATGATAAATGCCATTTGCTGAAGTGAGACAACCCCTTTACTTATTTGGAACCAGGTCAAGAAGATGCCAACCTGTAAACCAGAAGATATGTACTGGATAGAGGGATCTCAGAGAGAAAATGGACTGGGACACTTCTATATACTGAAACAAGAACTAGGAAGGTACTGTAACTGTGCCAACATGATGTCACTTTAACATCTCTGAATGCTATCATTTTGCCTGACATTGTACTTGTGGTAGGGCTACAGAGGCCCACAGAGAATCCGCCAAAGGGGCAAATAAAACAACAGTACAGGGGTTGTGAAACTTATTTCAAAAGTCCCCCAATAATGCTAATAACTACATGTGCCAACATTTAGAAGGTCTCCATACTCACCAGTTAATCGCTCACTGTTCCAAGCACCGCCATTACATTCTATGCGTTTCGAACCACCAGGTCATGAGTAGGAAACCTGGTGGTTCAAAACGCATAGACCATTCTGTCGGTGTCAACCGATCAATTGTATTTTTAACGGACTTCAATAAATGGACGTTTTAGAAGACTACCTGTTTCTGGACATTCCTTTCTCCATGACATAGCCGTATACCCTATATGACTACCAATCAGGCTTTAGCAGTCTTGGCTGTACACCGCTGAGGCCACTGGGTCCTCAAAAACGGAAGTTACTCCCTGTGCATTCCATTTCCGCATGTCCGTATTTCCGTTCCGCAAAAAAATAGAAATACAGACAAGGATGGGACTGTTCTATTAAGGGCCAGCTGTTCCGCTCCGCAAAATACGGAATGCACACAGGCGTCATCCGTTTTTTTTGCGGATCCGTTTTTTGGCGGACCGCAAAATACATACGGTCGTGTGCATGAGGCCTTACACAGTTCTAATTGAAATCAATGTGTTATCCTTGTAATACATGTTGGGTCATCCAAAGTCAGATACTAATAGATTAAGGTCCTGAACAAGGAATCTGCTTCTATTAAATAGGATGTGCGGTTTTCCAACTCACACTGCCAATTATACAGATTACGGGCTTATAGAACTTTTCAAATATTTTTTTGTTTATTTCATATATAGCTCATTAGTTCAATTCCCATCAGAGTATTTTGATCATACCATTCCAAACACCATTAGCACTAAGGCACAAATGTAAAGTCTATATTCCAGACATTGCAGTCATAGGCATGATACATGGCCTCAAATAACAATATGATACCCAACACAACACTAAAGTCATTATGCTATTTATGTGGAAGTCTAGGTGTGGTTAATAACTAGGAACATCAAAAACACCAGAAGATGAGTAACATGATGTGCAACACCATAAAATATGATGTATTAATAAATCATGCATTATGGAGATTCAGTTATCCAAAAACAGGTCTTAAGTAACTTGATTGTATCTACCCTGTTTCCCCGAAAATAAGACATCCCCCGAAAATAAGACCTACCTCTAGTTTTGCCTATCGCTGTAATATAAGGCCTCCCCGATAATAAAGCATCCCCCCGAAAATAAGGCCTCCCCGATTATAAAGCATCCGCCGAACATAATGACTCCCCGATTATAAAGCAAGCCACCCCAGAATGTAAGGAGCTCACTGATTGGCCACAGCCGCCGCCAGGACAAGCTGCCGCCTTCTTCCGCCGCTGCTCGCTCTGCCCTGATGGAGTTTCACAACTTGGCTGGCACGGACACACAGGGGACGGGGTGACAGGTAGGGGGGGAATATCTGATGGAAGGTGGGGGATGTCTGGTGAAGATGGGGGAGGGAGACTAAAAACGGTAATTAAAATGACACGGGGTTGTCAGAGGGGGGAATCAAAATGACACAGGGGTATCAGGGTGGGGAGGGGGATCATTTAAAATGACACAGGGTGTTCAGAGGGGGATATCAAAATGACACAGGGTGATCAGAGAAGGGAATCAAAATGACACAGGGGTATCAGGGTGGGGAGGGGGATCATTTAAAATGACACAGGGGGATCAGAAGGGGGAATCAAAATGACACAGGAGGATTATAAGGGGGTACTAAAATGCTATAGTAATCCCCCCCCCCCCTCTGATTCTCCTGTACCATTTTGATTCCCCCTTCTGATCCCCCTGTGTCATTTTAAGTGATCCCCCTCCCCACCCTGATACCCCTGTGTCATTTTGATTCCCTTCTCTGATCACCCTGTGCCATTTTAAGTGATCCCCCTCCCCACCCTGATTTCCTTTTTTTTTTTCAACAATAAATGTCTACCGTATTTTTCTTCATGGAAAAAGAAGACATCCCCTGAAAATAAGACCTAGCGCATCTTTTGGAGCAAAAATTAATATAAGACACTGTCTTATTTTCGGGGAAACAGGGTAGTAAAGAGCCTGATACAATCATCAAATATAAAATGGAACAGAAAATTCATCTTCAACTCCTGGAAAGCTTCATTAATTGTAGGACCTGGAGTTTCGACAGAATGCCCCAGAGACATGAATAATCATGTTTGCCAGATCTGTGTGTTCAATCCCTCAGCATCTGCCACTGAGCAGAGATCATCTCCTCTTACAGGGAACCTGTCAGGGTGAACATGGTGTCTGTGCTGTAGGCAGTATGTTATAGAGCAGGAGGAGCTGAGCAGACTGATGCGTAGTTTTATGGGAATTTCATTAACTTAAATTCCTGCTCATTCTGAATTAGTCAAAAAGGCGGTCCTATCAGTGATTGACAGCTGTCCCTCTATGACTGTGTATACAGAGATAGTTGTCAGTCACTGATAGGACCGCCTCAACTTTAAAGGCCAAAATGAGCAGGAATGTAAATGAATGAAATACAGGTTATACTAAATATTTTCCCATAAAATTATATATCGCTCTGCTCAATTCCTCCTGCTCTATAACATGCTGCCTTCATTTTCATGGTGACCAGTAACCTCTCCTGACATATCTGTTTTAGTAACTTCTTAAATCCTTAGGGCTCGTTCACACGAACGTTTTTTGCGTTCCGTATACGGTCCGTATACGGAACCATTCATTTCTATGGGTCCGCAAAAAAAACGGAATGTACTCCGTGAGCATTCCGTTTCTGTATGCCCGCATTTCCGTTCCACTACATTTTGAGTCTTGTCCTATTATTGTCCGCAAATCACGGTGCTTGGCTCCATTCAAGTCAATGGGTCCGCAAAAAAAAGGAACACATACGGAAATGCATCCGTATGTCTTCCGTATCCGTTCCGTTTTTGCGGAACCATCTATTGAAAATTTTATGCCCAGCCCAATTTTTTCTATGTAATTACTGTATACCGTATATGCCATACGGAAAAACGGAACAGAAACGGAAACACAATGGAAACAAAAAACGGAACAACGGATCAGTGAAAAACAGTCCGCAAAACACTGAAAAATCCAAACGGTCGTGTGAACGAGCCCTTAATGTAAGAACAATTCTGCAACATCTATTCTTATGATTCTATGATGCACCAAATATTTATTATTCCACTTGCATTTCTCATGTAATAACAATTCTGGAGCATCTGTTCTTATGACCTATGTTGTACCATTCATTTATTATTCCTGCTAGAAGTTATGAATGAATTACTAGCAGTTTGCAATGAAGGTTCAGATGGGTGTTACCAGTTGGGCGGGTGTCCCTGCAGTCTGACATTAACTAATCAGTGCAGCCAGTGTCACACTGTGTAGGGACATACCCCCAACTGGTTACACCAAACTGGACCTTCATTGCAAATTGCTATCAATTCATTCTAGAAGGAGTAATAAATGAATGGTACAACAAAGAGCCTGTAACAGCGGCTGCTGTGCGCCACTGTTCCCCTTCTTACAGCCGCGGTCCCGGGCTGTTCAGCGGCCAGTGCTTCCCATTCACTGCTGCAGTCCTAGGCTCTGTCTGTGTAGGTACTGTTGTTCTGGGATCCGCTCCACAGTTTCCTCTCAGCCCTGGCCACAGCATGCTTGCTGCTTGTTTCCTGCAGCACTTCCTTAAGGGCCGGCACGCGTTACTTCCTGGGCTTTATGGGTTAGGTCATGTGACCTCGCTGACCAATCCTAGCCCTCATGCACATATATAAGTGGCTCAGCCCCCTTCCCAGATGCCTCAGTGTCAAGCTGCTTGTGTCCTGCTAAGGTTCCTGATATCCGCTTGTGTTCCTGACCCGTACTTGTGTTCCTGGATTCTGCTAGCCGTTTGATCCCTGCCTGCTTGACTTGACTCTCCTGTTGCCGACTCGGATTATCTGACCTCTGCCTCATCCTTCAGTCCTGCACGGTTGCTCCTGGAAACGACCAAGCCTGCTGACAACGCCTGTACCTCTGATACCTTTCTCAGATACCTCCTGGTCCGCCTGGAACAGCTGCCTCGGTTGACACCCACTGGTTCATGACAGAGCCATAAGAATAGATGCTCCAGAATTGTTATTACATGAGGAATGCAAGTGGTTACTAAAAGAGACATGTCAGGAGAGGTTCTGGGTCCTCTTCAATATTCTATGGATAGATCCAAATAGGCTGCAGTGTCAGACATAGTACACAAAGCTGCTTCACTAAATGTAAGTGTTCCTGGTTAAAGAGGAGGGTTACCCTCTGAAGCAATTTGGTAAATTATTGCTCCTAGGGTTGCCATCAGGGGTTTAGGTTAAGGGTGCTTTTAGGGGTCCTGGCAAAAAATATTTAAAGAGAACCTGTCACTTTGAACATGGTTTGTGAGCTGAAGGCAGCATGTTATAGATCAGGAGGAGCTGATGTATAGTTTTGTGAGGAGACTATCCTATCAGTCACTGACCGCTATCTCTGTATACATGGTCATAGAGGGAAGGCTGTCAATCACATTTCCCTAAAATGAGCAGGAATATAAATGTATAAATTACAAATTCTACAGAATCTTTTCCCATAAAACTATATATCCATCTGATCAGCTTAACTTGCTCTATAACATGGTGCATATAGCTTACATTGCATTTCATGGGTATAGGCCCCCTTTAAAAAAAAGATGCTTTCCGATGTCATTGTCACCACTGCTGCCCAACTATATAGCAGATAACGCTTAAGCACCCTTTTGTTACCTAAGTAAAACAGGGCCATGAACAAGGTCCTGACCCATCTTCTCCCAATAGCAGCATGAAGTGTGGACACATGGGTTTACTCCCACAAAAACTCATCCCCTAACCATGGGATTCGACTGTCTGACAACTGGAATCCTCATCGTTAACAATAATGGAGAGTTCTGATTCCCCATGTAAAGGGAGCAGTAGTGCACATGCATGGTTGACCACCATACCATTCAGTTTATGGGACTGTCAGAAATAGAGCTATCTCAGGAGTAAAACCAATGGCCCATCCTTAGCAGAGGCCATCAATATTAGATCAGTGCCGGTCTGACTCTTGACTTCCTTGTTGATCAGTGGTTTGAAAGGGTTGCTGCCTTCACCATCACCAGCATTCACTGGTAATAGTCACAGTTCCATACTTTTAACAGCATGTGTGCCTGGTGTTGCAGTTTTCTATACCTTAAAGGGAACCTGTCACCAGGATTTTGTGCATAGAGCTGGGGACATGGGCTGCTAGATGGCCGCTAGCACATCTGCAGTACCCAGTCCCCATAGCTCTGTGTGCTTTTATTGTGTTAAAAAAAATGTTTTGATCCATATGCAAATGAACCTGATATGTGTCCTGTGTCCGGAGATGAGTCAAGCGGAAAGGAGCCCAGCACCGCCCCGCGTCCTCCGAATCTCCTCCTTGCTGGCTGACGTCACAGAGCTGGAGCGCTGAAATCTCGCGATGCGCGAGCTAGCGCATGCGTAGTTCGTTCCCTGTGCTGATGCCAGCACAGGGAATGAACATGATGCCGACACTGCGCATGCGCTAGCTCGCGCATCGCAACATTTTGGCGCTCCAGCTCTGTGACGCCAGCAAGGAGGAGATTCGGAGGACGCGGGGCGGTGCTGGGCTCCTTTCCGCTGGACTCATCTCCGGATACAGGACTCAT
The DNA here is from genome assembly GCF_905171765.1 of Bufo bufo. Taxonomy (NCBI): domain Eukaryota; kingdom Metazoa; phylum Chordata; class Amphibia; order Anura; family Bufonidae; genus Bufo; species Bufo bufo. The sequence goes on along the minus strand of NC_053390.1, from coordinate 449,114,718 downwards.
ATCAGGTTCATTTGCATATGGATCAAAACGGTTTTTTAACACAATAAAAGCACATAGAGCTATGGGGGCTGGGTATTGCAGATGTGCTAGTGGCCATCTAGCAGCCCATGTCCTCAGCTCTATACACAAAATCCCGGTGACAGGTTCTCTTTAAGGCTCCATTCACACGTCCGCAAATGGGTCCGTATCCGTTCCACAAAATTGTGCGGGTGTGGACCCATTCATTCTCTATAGGGACGGAATGAATGCGGACAGCACACAGTGTGCTGTCCGCATTTGCGGAGCGCGGCCCCGATCTTCCGGTCCGCAGCTCCGCAAAAGATAGAACATGTCCTATTCTTGTCCACAGCTGCGGACAAGAATAGGCATTTCTATAGGGGTGCCTGGCGGGTGTGTTGCGGATCTGCAATTTGCGGGTCCGCAACACACCACGGACGTGTGAATGGAGTCTTAGACTGAGCTGCAATACCAGGCACAACCACTACTAAAAGTAGTGGAAATGCTGAGACCTCGCACTGCTGCTCCTTTCAGCTTTTGGGGAGTGCCGGATACAGCCAAGTACAAGTGCTCGGCTATTTGTGCAGTGTGCATTCTCGACTTTACACTCCATTCATTTCAGGGGTCCCTGCAGGGTACAGGGACCCCGTTATTATCAGCGGAAGTCCCAGCACTTGAGCACCCACAAATCTAATAGTTATCTCCTATCTTGTGGAAATGTAACCAGAAAACTCTTTTACCTCTTATGACCTGAAACTCTTTTTTGAGTAATAAGACTATTTGCCTGTGAATTTATAGTATATGAAACAATTATTTATATAACATCTTTTGTGTGCAGTGGAGCGACCTCTACAGTTTTTAAATGTGAGGAAAAAGGAACACAAAAGTCGTATGCTGCAAAAACAATGAAAAAGACAGTAAGTATTAATGTTTTGCAGCTGTAAAATCTGAAACATGAATACATAAAGATGCATGTAAATTGGGGGATGCAGTGCGCTTCTTCATTGGATATTTTAGGGTCATATCTCAAGCATCAGGTGTCCACCATCAAGCAATCCAGCTATGACAGGCCCCAAATTTGTGTCCAGTAGTACATTCACCTATGATACCAGATGGTCAGGTATTGCCTTGGGGCCACTGGCAGTTTATTTCCATACAACCCAGTGTGTATTATATATTAGTGGTGCAAGGTGTTACACATAAAGTATACACACGTGGACAAAATTGATGGTACCCATCTGTTAAAGAAAGAAAAACCCACAGTGGTCACTGGTGGAGAAGGGGGAGTACCAGCAGACCCGTCTCATTCATCACCTGTTTTAGGCCTCATGCACACGACCGTTGTGTGCATCCGTGGCCGTTGTGCCGTTTTCCGTTTTTTTTCGCGGACCCATTGACTTTCAATGGGTCTGTGGAAAAATCGGAAAATGCACCGTTTTCCAGCCGCATCCGTGATCCGTGTTTCCTGTCCGTCCAAAAAATATGACCTGTCCTATTTTTTGACGGACAACAATTCACGGACCCATTCAAGTCAATGGGTCCGTGAAAGAACACTGATGCACACAATATTGGCATCCGCGTCCGTGATCCGTGGCCGTAGGTTACTTTCATACAGACTGATCCGAAGAACCGTCTGCAGAAAAACTTTTTTCAGAGATGAGTTTTCACTTTGTGAAAACTCGTATCCGACAGTATATTCTAACACAGAGGCGTTCCCATAGTGATGGGGACGCTTCTAGTTAGAATATACTACGAACTGTGTACATGACTGCCCCCTGCTGCCTGGCAGCACCCGATCTCTTACAGGGGGCTGGGATCCGCACAATTAACCCCTCAGGTGCTGCACCTGAGGGGTTAATTGTGCATATCATAGCCCCCTGTAAGAGATCGGGTGCTGCCAGGCAGCAGGGGCAGACATGTACACAGTTCGTAGTATATTCTAACTAGAAGCATCCCCATCACTATGGGAACGCCTCTGTGTTAGAATATACTGTCGGATCTGAGTTTCACGATGTAACTCAAATCCGATGGTATATTCTAACATAGAGGCGTTCCCATGGTGATGGGGACGCTTCAAGTTAAAATATACCATCGGATTGGAGAAAACTCCGATCCTATGGTATATTAACTCCTGACTTTACATTGAAAGTCAATGGGGGACAGATCCGTTTGAAATTGCACCATATTGTGTCAACGTCAAACGGATCCGTCCCCATTGACTTGCATTGTAATTCAGGACGGATCCGTTTGGCTCCGCACGGCCAGGCGGACACCAAAACGACTTTATTTTCATGTCTGTGGATCCTCCAAGAATCAAGGAAGACCCATGGACGAAAAAACGGTCACTGATCACGGAAAATCGGAACCCGTTTTTGCGACCGCAAAAAAAAAACGGTCGTGTGCATGAGGCCTTAGGCGTAGAAAATGTTCTAAATCTACGCCAGCAAGGAAGCTATGTCGAAGTTATTTAGAGGCCAGCACCACTTCATAACTTTGGCGGATCCAGCGCAGGGTATATTAAGACCAGCGTATAAAACACTGGTCTTAATAAATTACCTCCAATTTTCTTTTCTTTGTATGCTTCATTATTATGTCTGTGAACATAGAGCTCACTTGGCTAAAAGCTCAACTTTTGTTTCATCTGTCCAAAAGGCATTCTCCCAGAGGCTTTGTGGCTTGTCAATATGCAGTTTGGCAAATTCTGGTCTTGTTTTTTTATGATTTTCTTTCAATAGTGGTTTCCTCCTCAGTCCTCTTCCATTAACCCCTTCAGGACCCTGGGATTTTCCATTTTTGCGTTTTCGTTTTTCACTCCCTGCCTTCTCATAGTCCTAACCTTTTTATTTTTCCATTCCCATAGCCTTATGAGGGCTTATTTTTTGCAAGACAGGTTCTACTTTCTAATGGCACCATTGCACGGTTGCATACCATGTAGTAGGGAGCGGGATTTTTTTTTTTCCAAATGGGGTAGAATTGGGAAAAAACGCAATTCTAATAAAGGTTTTTTATTTTAATTTTTTTACACTGTACACTGAGGTAAACTTGACCTGTTATCTTCATTCTCCAGGTCAGTACGGTTCCAACGATACCACACTTGAATAATTTTTCTTGCGTTTTAATACAGAATTTTTTTTTTTAAACCTTTGAGGAAAAAAACATTTTTTTTTCATAACCATATTCTGACCCCTATAACTTTTTTGTAGCTTTGTGTACGGGGCTGAGTGAGGGCTAATTTTTTTGTGTGACGATCTGTTCTTTTCAGTGATACCAATTTTAAGTGTGTGCAACTTTTTGATCACTTTTTATTAAAAAAAATATTGGGTAGTTGAAGTGACAAAAAATCACTTGGGTGACAAGTCACCTTGGGTGACAATAACTGTCAATCATTCGATTGCCCATAGTATTCAGTGATGGCTAAATAGCCATCATTGAAGACTTAAAGGGTTTCTGTCACCCCATTAAACAGTTTTTTTTTTTTTTTTTCATTAATAATAATCCCTATAGTGCGATCTCTTGATACATAATAAAATTAATCATTTTGATTCAGTAGATTTAGCTAAAAAACTATTTTTAAAATATGCTAATTACCTTGCTACCAGCAAGTAGGGCGGCTACTTGCTGGTAGCTGCCGCATCCTCCGTTCGTAATAACGCCCCCTCGGCATGCTGATTGACAGGGCCAGGGAAGGGAATCCTTCTCTGCTGGCGCTGTTCGAATTCGAAATCTCGCGCCTGCGCCGTACCTGGCTTCAATCGGCGCAGGCGCACTGAGAGGCGGCCGCTCGCTCGACCGCTCCATCCTCAATGCGCCTGCGTCGATGACGTCATCGCATACAGCCGGAAGAGAAGACGCCGGCGTCCCTTCCCTGGCCCTGTCAATCAGCATGCCGAGGGGGCGTTATTACGAACGGAGGATGCGGCTGCTACCAGCAAGTAGCCGCCCTACTTGCTGGTAGCAAGGTAATTAGCATATTTTAAAAATCGTTTTTTAGCTAAATCTACTGAATCAAAATGATTAATTTTATTATGTATCAAGAGATCGCACTATAGGGATTATTATTAATGAAAAAAAAAAAACTGTTTAATGGGGTGACAGAAACCCTTTAATTTGCAGTATATCAGTACAAGGCTGCCACCTAGTGGCCTGTATTGATATATACATCTAATTGACTCGGAAGCTGGCTTGGGGCTTCGGTCAATTAGATCGTAGTAACAGGTCCCCCGATCTCAGCCGGGGAACGCTGTTAGCGGACCGGAAGCGAGCGACTTCCGGTTCCCGTCTGCGCAGATGCCGTGGTCACATTTGACCATGGCATATGAAAGGTAAGATGTATGCGATCAGCCTTATGGCTGATCGCATACATGTGCCGTGGGTTTCTGCTATTTAAAATAGCAGAGACCCCGCGGCTAAGGCGCCTGCTGCACGCGCGAGCGGGTGCCATGTTTAGGGATCGGACCCATGACGTACAGCTACATCATGGGTCCTTAAGGGGTTAAAGGGGTTGTCCAGGCTTTTTCTATTGATGACCTATCCTCAGGATTGGTCATCAATATCAGATCAGCAGGGGTCCGACACCCGGCATCCCCACCAATCAGCTGTTTGAGGAGAGGGTGCGCACAGTACATCCTGAAGATAAGTCATCAATAGAAAAAGCGTGGACAGCCCCTTTAAATCCACTTTGGCTAAGATAGTGATGGATGGTGCAATCTGACAGTGATGTACCTTGACCTTCGAGTTCACCTCTAATCTCTTTAGAAGTTGTTCTGGGTTCTTAGGTTACCATTCGTATTATCCGTCTCTTCAATACATCATCATATTTCCTCTTGCAGTCACATCCAGGGATGTTGGTTTCAGACCCTGAATAATATGTGCAAGTACTGTAGTAACACAAATGAGCTCTTAACAAACTCTGCCTCTAATGCCCCCAGATGTATGGCAGCTATCCTATAAATCAATATTCAGCTCTTAAAATAAGCCTTGAGACATGACTTGGATATTATATAAGCCAGGACCTCATCTGCAGACAGCTGTTTCGGGGTGATTGCCCCTCATCAGTGCAGAGCAGAGAGTCCCCCCCTTACTGTAGTAACAGGAACATCAAGCTGTTTGGAGACGGTTTTAAAGCCTTTACCTTTACCATGTTTAACTATAATTTTCTTTCTAATCTCCTTAGCTTTCTGCTGTCCATGTTCAGTGTGGTACCCACCATCATACCAAACATCACAATGACTACTTTTCATCCTTTAGTTTAAAGCCTCATTCACACATCCGTGTCCGTGCTCAAATCCATGACCAGGTGGTCAGTGATGCATCCGTGAAGGACCCGTGTTGGGTCCGTGTGTCTGTTTTTTGCTGTCCGTGTTTCACTGACACTGAACAGCTGAAAAATAATTTTCAAAGAATCTCTTCTTAATGATCCATGCAACACGGATGCAACACGGATGGAATCCGTGGTTTTCACGCACCCTAGACTATAATGGACGTGATGGATCTGCAAACACAGACAAAATAGAGCATGTATCCGTGCCAAAAACACTCACCCACGGACCGTGCTAAAACACTGATGTGTGAATACACACATTAAAATGAATAAAGACGTGTCCTGTCCTTGGAGAACACGTACAGCGCACATCCGTGAAACACTGACGTGTGAATGAGGCTTAAATAGGCAGACCGACTGAGTACAAGTTTAAAGAAACCTGTGATGCTAATAACAGGACACACCATAGCTCAGTGTTTCTCAAATAGTGGGGCGGGCGCCAGGCTCCGTGAAGGGGGGCTCGTTCAGGGCCGGCCTTTGGGGTGTGCGAATTTCTTCTGTTTAATGCCGGCAGGCAGGCGCGTCCCTCAGTGATGTCACGTGCCTGCGCCGCCTACTTTATGAATGAAGCAGGCGACGCAGACAAGTGACGTCACTGAGGGACGCGCCGCCCGGCCCGCCTGCCGGCATTATACAGGAGATATACGGTACTATTAGGAGTGAGGGGGGCATGTATAATAACTTTAAATGGCGGCGGCGGGCACACGGAATCGGTGGATGGCACAGTTAAGGGCTGGGGGTCTGTGGATGGCACTGTTATGGGCTGGGGGGGCACTGTGGATGGCACTGTTATGGGGTGGGGGGTCTGTGGATGGCACATATATAACAGTGCCAGCCACAGATCCCCCCCCATAAGTGTCCATCATCCACAGATCCCCCCATAAGTGTCCGTCATCCACAGATACCCCCATAAGTGTCCGTCATCCACAGATCCCCCCCATAAGTGTCCGTCATCCACAGATCCCCCCCATAAGTGTCCGTCATCCACAGATCCCCCCCATAAGTGTCCGTCATCCACAGATCCCCCCCATAAGTGTCCGTCATCCACAGATCCCCCCCATAAGTGTCCGTCATCCACAGATCCCCCCCATAAGTGTCCGTCATCCACAGATCCCCCCCATAAGTGTCCGTCATCCACAGATCCCCCCCCATAAGTGTCCGTCATCCACAGATCCCCCCCATAAGTGTGTGTCATCCACAGATCCCCCCCCATAAGTGTGTGTCATCCACAGATCCCCCCCATAAGTGTGTGTCATCCACAGATCCCCCCCATAAGTGTGTGTCATCCACAGATCCCCCCCATAAGTGTGTGTCATCCACAGATCCCCCCCATAAGTGTGTGTCATCCACAGATCCCCCCCCCATAAGTGTGTGTCATCCACAGATCCCCCCCCCATAAGTGTGTGTCATCCACAGATCCCCCCCCCATAAGTGTGTGTCATCCACAGATCCCCCCCCATAAGTGTGTGTCATCCACAGATCCCCCCCATAAGTGTGTGTCATCCACAGATCCCCCCCCCATAAGTGTGTGTCATCCACAGATCCCCCCCATAAGTGTGTGTCATCCACAGATCCCCCCCATAAGTGTGTGTCCGATCCACATTTCTTTTTTTTTATTCTCTTATACGTTAAGGATACAGTGTTATGCAGAGGTGTACTTATAACAATTTTATAGACAAATGATACTATTTACAGTCGCGCGTGAAATGTTTTCTTCTTCCTAGGGGGGGCATGACAGAAAATAATTGAGAAGCACTGCCTTAGCTTAACATGTCTCTATGGTGAAATTATTTCCAGTCTTTTCTAGTGGTACCATCACTTTTGCCAGTTTCATTAGTTTATTTTTTAAATGATTCTTTTAACCCCTTCAGGACACAGAGGGCTCAATCTTACAGGCTTCCATAAAAGGCAGGCTCAGATGCCTGCGGAAGGCATTGGGCTTCCTTCTCAGCCATTAAGTCCCCATCACCGCAGCTCCCTCCCCCCACAAACCACGTACATGCCACGGTCAGTGCTGACCGCTGCATAGAGATGGTTAAAGAACCAGTATCAGTGTATTTACCAATGCCAGCGTATACAGCAGGGGCTCGGCTGTCAGGAAAAGCCAGACCCCTGCCGCTGGCTAAGCATCGGGCAGGCAAAGCATCGGAAGTCACTCCCTGATGCGCCGTACATGTACTGCAGATGTCGGGAAGGGGTTAAACCACAATTTAAAAGCAATTAGCTGATTTTCAGTAATTTTTTATTTATTACTACTTTTCTCAGTTTCACATCAGTGACTATTGTGTGTGGGGTTTTTTTAATGGAAGAGTACCAGCAATTTTGTACACGTGTGTAAATACCAATATTACATATAAAATAAAATGTTCATGTGATGTCTGTGTTGCATCTGTTTTTGTGCATCCTTGTGATTCCGCATTCATATGTCCATTTCGCGAAAGGACAGAAAATGACTTATACTTGGCTTCAAAATGCTGTCCCCAAACCCACGTCCCCAAACCCACTGAAGTTAATAATGGGACTGGGAAAAAAAAAACGATGCAACACAGACGTATTCCATGTTTTGTGGACTGCAAAATACATACAGTTGTTTGCACGAGGCCTACAGGGAATGCATCACCTATAATTGTTTTTCTTCCAGCTAAACCCAGATAGCGACACATGTTTTTATGCTCTGATTGTAGATTTTTTATTCTATTTCCTGAACTTCTATATTGGGGCAGCTCTTTTGCATGAGCTGTTCCTAACAGCATATAGTGATATATTGTACTTTACAGCAGCCACATGGGCCATAGACACAATAAACAGGAGGGCACTCATTGATTTATATGGGAGTTTTCTAGGCATGCTCTGTGACCTGTGCGGAGTTAATTGTACAAGGAAAGAATAGATAAGCTTTGGCAATCACCTATTATGAATAGCGAATCTTGTGTTATCTATATACAGGTAATATCTGTCATTGTAATCCTGTTTGTAATGATGTATGTTCTTGGATGCCATTTTAGAGCCTATTTATAAAAAAAATACCAAATCTGTTTATATGGGATATTTACCAGTGTAAAAATGAAAGTGAAAATATTTTTACTTTATAGATTGATAAAAAAATTGTAAGAACTGAAATTGGAGCGTTGCTTCGCCTGTCACACCCGAATATTGTAAGTTTCTTTTCCAAATACCTATTAAGTTTATAGCATTCATACAGATGAGTACATGCTTGTACTTTTTTTTTTTTTGCTCATGTTTATTTTATGATTATTTGATTTGAACAAATATAGATCCTATCTATAATTAAAGGGGATCTCCGGGAATTAAGAAAATGAAAATAATTAAATATTACTTTATTATAAATATATTCTCAAATACCTTTCATTATTTATAATGGCTCGTTTTGTCTGGGAAGAAATCATCAGGGGAAACAAAATGGCCGTTGTCCCATTAGTTCACCCAAAACCTGTCCTGATCACATATGAGGACAAGTTACTTTACAACACTAAGGTAAAGAGCGCCTCATCCTCCTCCTCCTCCCTACTTGTCAGGGATTATGATCCTGAATACAGATGATAAGAACTTTAGCTGAATCTCTGGGGAATTTAATTCATGAGGAGACATGAAGTACAGAGACTGACAGGACAGACTGTGGTAATGTGGGGCTGTGGTAATGGAGACTGCATACAAGTACTGCTGCTTATTAGCCACACCTCACCCTCCTCTCATGTCTCCTCATCTCCATTCCCACAGAGATTCACCTGTATTCAGGATCATGATTCCTGAGACGCAGAGAGGAGGATGAGGTAGCACTATGGCTCATTGTGGTGAAGTAACTTGTCCTCCTGTGTGATTAGGACAGGTTTTGTGTGTACTGATAGGACAGCGGCTATTTTATGTGCTATTAACTTTGAAATACTTTTACTTATCCAAACCATTCTGAGATTGTTTTCTCGTGACACATTGTACTTCAATATAGTCATAAATTTGAGTCAATATATTTCACCTTTATTTATGAAAAAATCCCAAATTTACCAAAAAATTTTGAAAAATTTGCAATTTTCTAAATTTCTGCTTTAAAAACAGAAAGTGATAACTCATAAAATATTTATTACTTAACATTATGTCTTTATGTTGGCATCATTTTGTAAATGTTATTTTAATTTTTTAGGACGATAGAACGCTTAGAATTTTAGAAGCAATTCTTTAAATTTTTAAGAATTTCCAAAACCCACTTTTTAAGGACCAGTTTGGTCTGAAGTCACTTTGTGGGGCTTACATAGTGCAAACCCCCCCATAAATGACCCCCTTTGCAGAAACTACACCCCTCAAGTTACTCAAAACTGATTTTACAAACTTTGTTTACCCTTTAGGTGTTCCACAAGAATTAAAGGAAAATGGAGATGAAATTTCAAAATTTCACTTTTTGGCAGATTTTCCATTTTAATCCATTTTTTCTTGAACACATCGAGGGTTAACAGCCAAACAAAACTCAATCTTTATTACCCTGATTCTGCTGTTTCCAGAAACACCCCACATGTGTACTTTTTCTTATTTACTTAAGATTTACACAATAATACAATTTTGTAAACAAAAAAATGATGTTTTAGTGTCTTCATAGTCTGAGAGCCACAGCTTTTTTATTTTTTGACTGATTGTCTTAGGTAGGGTTAATTTTTTTGTGGGATGAGGTGCCGGTTTGATTTGTACTATTTTGGGGGGCATACGCCTTTTTGATTGCTTGGTACTGCAATTTTTGTGATGTAAGGTAACAAAAAATTGCTTTTTTTGGCACTGTTTTTATTTTTTACAGTGTTCAGCTGAGGGTTTAGCTCATGTGATATTTTTATAGAGCTGGTTGTTACAGACGCAGCGATAACAAATATGTATACTTTTTTAAATTTATTTCACTTTTACACAATAATTTTAAACAAAAAAATTATGTTTTAGTGTCTCCATGTTCTAAGAGCTAGAGTTTTTTTTATTTTTTAAGTGATTTTCTTATGTAGGGGCTCATTCTTTGTGGGATGAGGTGACGGTTTTATTGGTATCATTTTGTGGGATCACTTGGTGTTGTACTTTTTGTGATGTAAGGTGCCAAAAATGGCTTTTTTTGACACAGTTGACATTTTTTAATTTTTTTTATGGTGTTTATCGGACGGAGTGGATCATGTGATATATTTATAGAGCCGGTTGTTACGAACGCGGTGATACCTAATATGTGTAGTTTATTTATTTATTTCATTTTTTTATCTATTATAAATGAACGGATATAGGAAAAGGCAATTTATTTTATTTTTAATTTACATGTTCATTTATTTATTTTTTTACTTTTATTATTTTCACACTTTTTTTTCAAGTCCCACTTGGATCTTGAAGATCCAGAAGGGCTGATGGATGTACTATACTTTGCAATCAGGTTTCCTGATAGATGGCAACACCGGACACCTTTGCAAAGTGTCCGGTTTCCATGACAACCATCGGGCCACTGCCATCGCAGCGTGACAGCCCGATGGTTGAGAGAGGGAGCCCCCTCCCTCTATTAACTCCATTGATGCCGTTGCCACGGCATCTAAGGGGTTATAGCATAGTGTCAGCATACAGCTGACACTCGCTGCTGATGGCGGCGGCTCAGGAACAGAGCCGCCACATCACATACAGCAGGGGGACCTCACAAGGGGAAACAGGTGAGGAATGGGGACACCGATGGGGCAGGATGCACTCATGGGGGCAGACGACATGGATGGGGGCAGGCGGGCACAGATACCAGCAGGGAGAGCGCATGGCCGGCAAAAAGGTTGGAGGCCGGGCACACCGGGGGGGGGGATCTGGCGCGCACACAGATCGATGCAGGGGGCACAGATGCAGCCCACAGATCGGGGGTACGGAGCACATACTACTCTGCTGAGATGAGCACATACTCTCATCTAATCTGAAACAGGCACTTTTACACTGCCGCGATCTGATTGGTTAGTCTGCACAAACTAACCAATTTGATAGATCTCCGGCAAGGGACCACTTTGATTGGTCCCTTGCCGGCATTACTGGACTGTATGCAGTCCGTGACAGCGGCAGTGCATGGGCAGAAGCTTTAATCCAAGAGTTTTGCAGCGATTAGAGAGCTACCATGACGTTTATACACGTGCTAGCTGTCGTGAAGGGGTTAACATCATTCTTTGGGTCAATACTATTACAGCAATATCAAATTTATACTGTTTTACTAGTTTTGGACAATAAAAGCCATCTAGTCTGCCCAATATACTGAATACTATGAATAGCCCCTGGCCCTATCTTATATGAAGAATGGCCTTATGCCTATCCCATGCATGCAATTTTGCTGATAAAGATATTAACCTCTTAAGGACACAGCCTTATTTCACCTTAGGACCAGGCCATTTTTTGCAAATCTGACCAGTGTCACTTTAAGTGGTGACAACTTTAAAACGCTTTGACTTATCCAGGCCATTCTGAGATTGTTTTTTCATCACATATTGTACTTCATGACACTGGTAAAATGGCAAAAAATTTGTAAAAAATTGCAAATTTCGAAGTTTCAATTTCTCTACTTCTATAATACATAGTAAGAACCTCCAAAAATAGTTATTACTTTACATTCCCCATATGTCTACTTCATGTTTGGATCATTTTGGGAATGATATTTTATTTTTTGGGGACGTTAGAAGGCTTAGAAGTTTAGAAGCAAATCTTGAAATTTTTCAGAAATTTTCAAAAACCCAATTTTTAGGGACCCGTTCAGGTCTGAAGTCACTTTGCGAGGCTTACATAATAGAAACCACCCAAAAATGACCCTATTTTAGAAACTACACCCCTCAAGGTATTAAAAACTGATTTTACAAACTTTGTTAACCCTTTAGGTGTTCCACAAGAATTCATGAAATATAGAGATACAATTTAAAAATTTCACTTTTTTGGCAGATTTTCCATTTTAATAAAAAAAATTCCAGTTACAAAGCAAGGGTTAACAGCCAAACCAAACTAAATATTTATGGCCCTGATTCTGTAGTTTACAGAAACACCCCATATGTGGTTGTAAACTGCTGAACGGGCACACGGCAGGGCGCAGAAGGAAAGGAATGCCATACAGTTTTTGGAAGGCAGATTTTGCTGGACTGGTTTTTTTGACACCATGTCCCATTTGAAGCCCCCCTGATGCACCCCTAGAGTAGAAACTCCAAAAAAGTGACCTCATTTTAGAAACTACGGGATAGGGTGGCAGTATTGTTGGTACTAGTTTAGGGTACATATGATTTTTGGTTGCTCTATATTACACTTTTTGTGAGGCAAGGTAACAAGAAATAGCTGTTTTGGCACCGTTTTTATTTTTTGTTATTTACAACATTCATCTGACAGATTAGATCATGTGATATTTTTATAGACTAGGTTGTCACGGATGCGGCGATACCTAATATGTATACTTTATTTTTATTTATGTAAGTTTTACACAATGATTTCTTTTTTGAAACAAAAAAAATCATGTTTTAGTTTTTCCATAGTCTGAGAGCCATAATTTTTTCAGTTTTTGGGCGATTACCCTGGGTAGGGTATGATTTTTGTGGGCTGAGATGACGGTTTTATTGGTACTATTTTGGGGTGCGTGTGACTTTTTGATCGCTTGCTATTACACTTTTTGTGATGTAAGGTGACAAAAAAGGGCTTTTTTTACACCGTTTTTAATTTTTTTACGGTATTCACCTGAGGGGTTAGGTCATGTGATATTTTTTAGAGCAAGTTATTACGGACACTGCGATACCTAATATGTATACTTTCTTTTTATTTATGTAAGTTTTACACAATGATTTCATTTTTGAAGCAAAAAAAATCATGTTTTAGTGTTTCCATAGTCTAAGAGACATAATTTTTTCAGTTTTTGGGCGATTACCTTGGGTAGGGTATGATTTTTGCGGGGTGAGATGACGGTTTTATTGGCACTATTTTGGGGTGCATATGACTTTTTGATCGCTTGCTACTACCCTTTTTGTGATGTAAGGTGACAAAAAATGGTTTATTTAGCACAGTTTTTATTTTTTACGGTGTTTATCTGAGGGGTTAGGTCATGTGATATTTTTATAGAACCGGTCGATACCTAATATGTATACTTTTGTTTTATTTATGTAAGTTCTACACAATAATATCATTTTTGAAACAAAAAAAATGATGTTTTAGTGTCTCCATATTCTGAGCCATAGTTTGTTTTGTTTTTTGGTCGATTGTCTCAGGTAGGGGCTCATTTTTTGTGGGATGATGTGACGTTAGATTGGTACTATTTTGGTGGGCAAACGCCTTTTTGATCGCTTGCTGTTGTACTTTTTGTGATGTAAGGTGAAATTTTTTTTTTTATTTAGCACAGTTTTTATTTTTTACAGTGTTAATCTGAGAGGTTAGGTCATGTGATATGTTTATAGAGCCGGTCGATATGGACGCAGCGATACTTAATATGTATACTTTATTTTTTCCCCTATTTTTTCCCAATTTTTTTATACTTTATTTGGGGAAAATGACGTGTGTTTTTTTTTTTTTTTTTTTTTTTTTAACTTTAAACTTTTACTTTTTTGGGTGGAAAACTTTATTTTTTCAAGTTTTTTTCACTTAATTTTTTGTCCCACTTTGGGACTTGAACTTTTGGGGGTCTAATCCTTTACAATGCATTCCAATACTTCTGTATTGGAATGCATTGGCTGTATGAGTAATACAGTGAGTATTACTCATACAGCTTCCGGCCTGTGAGATCCAGGGGGCTGGATCTCACAGGCTCGTCACCGGAAGGCAGCGCGATGCCTACAGCCGGATGGAGACCCGATGGCACTGCCGCCAGCAGCCGCAAACCGCAGGTAAAGCCGCAAACTGCAGGTCTAAATTGACCCCTTCCCCCCCGCGCATTTAGCCAAGGTGCCTGCTCAGTGATCGGAAATACACATGCCGTACCGGTACGTCATGTGTCCTGAAGAGGTTAAACAATATGGGTCCCAGAACAGATCCCTGAGGTAACCCACTGGTAACAAGACCATGGTTGAATATACTCCATTGACTACAACCCTCTGTTGTCTGTCCCTCAGCCACTGCCTAATCTATTCAACAATATGGGAGTCCAAGCACAAAGACTGCAATTTATTGATAAGCCTTCTATGTGGGACCGTATTAAAAGCCTTAAAGTCTAGATAAGCGATGTCTACTGCACCTCCGCCATCTATTATTTTAGTCACCCAATCAAAAAAATCTAAGATTAGTTTGACATGATCTCCCTGAAGTAAACCCATGCTGTTTTTCATCTTTCAATCCATGGGATTTTAGATGTTCCACAATCCTCTCCTTAAGTATGGTTTCCATTAATTTCCCCACTATTGATGTCAGGCTTACTGGCCTATAGTTGCCCGATTTCTCCCTACTACCTTTCTTATGAATGGGCACATCAATCTTTTGGGAACGACTCCTGTTACCAGTGATTGGTTAAATAAATCTGTTAATAGTTTTGCTAGTTCACCGCTAAGCTCTTTTAATAGCTTTGGGTGTATCCCATCAGGCCCCTGTGACTTATTTGTATTAATTTTAGACAGCTGACTTAGAACCTCTTCCTCTGTAAAGACACATGCATCAAAAGATTCATTAGTCTTCCTTCCTAGCTGAGGTTCTTTTTCTTCATTTTCCTTTGTAAAAACTGAACAGAAGTATTCATTGAGGCAGTTAGCTAGTTCTTTATCTTCTTCCATATACCTTCCTTCTTTTGTTTTTAATTCCGTAATTCCTTGTTTTAGTTTCCTTTTTTCATTTATGTATCTGAAGAATGTCTTATCGCCTTTTTTCACTGACTGGGCTAATTTCTCTTCTGTCTGTGCTTTAGAATCTCTTATAACTTGCTTGGCCTCTCTCTGCCTAATCTTATAAATTTGCCTGTCATCCTAGTTTTTAGTTTTTTTTTAATATAATTACTAAATGCTGTTTTTTTTTAATGATTTTGGCCACTTCTGCTGAGTACCACAGTGGTCTCTTCCTTTTTTTGCTTTTACTGACAAGCCTAATGCAATTATCTGTTGCCTTCAATAGTGCCACTTTTAAGTAGTCTCATTTCTGCTGGACGCCATTGAAACTGTTTCAATCTGATAGACTCGTATACCACTAATCTAATTTTAGAAAAGTCTGTTTTTCCAAAATCTAAAACTTTTCTTTAGTACCATTTTAGTGTACATGAGATTTTTTTATTGCTTTTTATTCAATTTTTTGGGTAGTGGATAAGAAAAAACAGTTTACAGCATTTTTCCTAAAAATTTTTTTTTACTAGTATTCTCTGTATGGGATAAATTACTTGATCATTGTATATCTGAGGTAATTACAGATGCAGCGATACCAAATATGTGAAGTGGTTTTTATTTATTTTTTTCCATACTATCCTCTTGCAAACAGACCAACATCAGGGAGTATTTCAAACTCACTACTTGGTTTCAGAAAAGTGTAATACTACAGCAGTCACCATCATGCCTGATTGCTTGTTGTGCCAAGAGATAAGTCATTGCCAGAAGTGTCTGGAAACAGCTTGTGTCCTACTCATTAAAATACGCAAGCAGGCTTGGCCAAGCTATGCATGCATGTTTATGGGAAGGTTAAGTGAGATAGGTATGAGTTCAACATAAAAGATCAATACAGACCCTCTGATGTTCAAACACGGACACTTACGGCTCATGCACAAGACCGTTGTTGTTTTGCGGTCCGTTTTTCACGGATCCTTTGTTCCGTATCTGAAGGTTTTTTTTCTCTCTGATTTAAGTCCTCTTCCGTTCTGTCATTCCACAAAACATATCCGTATGGTTTCCTTATGCGATCCGTTTTTTGTGGATCGGAAACAGTTACTTATTAATCACCAAACACATGAGCAATATGGGCTGGGCATAGCATTTCTACAGTATGGATCCGCAAAATACGGATGACATACGGATGTGTTCGTGTGCGTTCTGTATTTTTTGCGGACCCATTGACTTAAATGGGGCCTCACATCGTGATTTGCAAACAATAATAGGACATGCACTACTTTTTTGCAGAATGGAAATACGGAAACGGAATGCACACTGAGTACCTTCTATTGTTTTTGCTGACCCATTGAAGTGAATGGTTCCGCATAAGAAGCGGAAAGAAAATACGTTTGTGTGCATAAGCCCTTAGGCTGTGTTCAAACTGATGTTACTGAAAGTGAGGCAAAATTTCTCAAATTTTTGTACAAGAAGAGTGTGAGAAACCGAACTTGACTGACTCTATTATAAAAATGGTTATAATTCACCTGTTTTTGTGAAAATACAGATCCAGCATAGCTGCCATGATTCTGTTATAAAGTGAAACCATGAATGTCTTCAGTGACTTTTCTTGTAATTATGCCTCAGTCACACATCAGTGTTCGGTAAGGCCTCTTTCACACGGGCGTTGCGGGTGACGTGCGGGAAAAGATGCGGGTGACGTGCGGGAAAAGATGCGGGTGCGTTGCGGAAAATGCACGATTTTTCCCCACGAGTGCAAAGTGTTCTCGGTCTGTGTATAGGGCCCTTAACCAACTAACCAATCAGCCCAACGTTCCCTGGCTGATAACTTGTGTTTGGCTGTATGGAATCTTGTCATGCCTTTTCCTGTTATTCTTATGCAAAAGTACTAATAAAAATATTTCAAATATTTATAATTACTATATTTTACCATTTTCAGTACAGGCCACCACTGTTAATCAGTGGGTGCCTTCTATTGAGTAAGTTCATCCCTTCATGGTTTACACTGTCACAACAGGTTTTCAATTCAAGCTGTGCCTGGTACTGTTGGTTGTCCCAGAGGATGTACCCCTAACAATCAAACATTGATCACATGTATCAATGGAGAACCTCCTTAATAACTTGCCTGGCTCAATGGTAATGTAGTTCCAGATCAGATGAGCTCTCCTAGTTAGTCTACATTACATTAGCCTATGATCATTATGCTACATTCTTTTTGCATGTGTTTCACACTGTACAGACCTGTGGAAAATGACGCTGCTATCTAAATAATCCTAAATTTGCATTTGTCCATTAAAGGTAAATTAACTAGAATAATGTTATCGAAATAAGTGACTGTTTTTTGCTTTAGATTAAACTGAAAGAGATCTTTGAGACCCCATCTCAGATTATCCTGATTTTAGAACTGGTAACGGGAGGAGAGTTGTTTGACAGGTAAATATTTAATGCTTTTAAAAAGAATGCATGGGGTTAATATTATACATTATAGGTCTTTTATCTAGAGGGCTATACAGCTAGGATATCATAGAAAATTACACATGAAATAAATTGAAGGAGTCATGGGTGAAAACCAGAAGAACAACCAGGAAGACAAATGTAGAGGGTACAATGGAGGAAGAGTCCAGACCATGGGTCAAAACCAGAGAGACAATACTGAAGAAAATGAATGAATAGATAACGCAGGAGGCAGGAGACAAGATGGGTGAAAGAGGTTGGCTAGAAAATGTAGTAGGCTAGAGTCAGTGTCCAACAAAAGCAAATGGTACTCAGGCAAAGGTCAGGAGGCCCCTGCCCGTTGATCCTTAGGCATATGGCAGCACCAACATAATAACGATGTATGCATTTTTTTATTTTATTTTTATATATATATATATTTGTACTAAATTGTGCACTTGAATGTACTTTCAAAATACAGATAAAGAAAACGTTATCTTAACACTTATACCAGTTTTTGGCTTAAATTGCACCAAAATATGTACAATTAAGCTATCTAGGTTTAGAGAAAGGAGTGTGGCTTAATATGCAACATTTTGTGCCCAAATCGGTTGACAGTTCTGGTGTAAAATTCTGTCTCATACTAAGGCAACCAGTAGTTGGTATAAAGTTAACAAAAGTGTCTGGCCATGCACCACATTTATCATCCAGCATGAAGCACTATGATAAATAGGTGCTTGTCTAGAAACCATCTTTAGGATTAGTAAATATGCCCTACTGTATTCAACATCTTAATTATTCCTGTGAAATCCCAATGCATACCAGCCAAACATATACTGTACGACTAATTTTCTGGTGTGAAAGAAATAGTTAAAACAAGTATCTAAAGAGGCAAAGAAGACAGTAGCTGTATTGGTTAACAAGGCTTGGATTTTTTAAATCTATCATCTTTTCCAGAGCATGAACTGCAATTTAGAGGGAAACATGGTTATGACAGATCTTTACCAGGCCTCATGCTCTGTTTGTTATGTTGTATGCACAGAATTTTTCTCCCCTAGAAAAAGTGCTTCAGTTCAAAGGAAGAAGAGCTCTAGCTTTTTTTTTCTGTTGGGGTCATAGTGCACATGGATTTACAATAAGGCTCCGTATTTATGATAATGCTTTATTAGTTTTTTTCTCTCTGCCTAGGATAGTTGAGCGGGGGTATTACAGTGAAAGAGATGCAGCCTGTGTTGTGCAACAGATCCTGGAAGCAGTCACTGTAAGTGACAACTAAAATCTCAAAACTGATAAATGTAAATGTAATACTCTTTTCTCATTTATTTCATTGGGGGGCACAGAAGCCATGGGGCGCTCAAAAGCAGTCCCTGGGGTGGGAAGAAAAATGAAGACAATCGGGTGGCAGACTGACCTACCACTGACTGTACCACCCTACGACCAAGACCTGCATACACTGATGCAAAAGTGTGCACCCTGTAAAATTTAGAGAACGTGTGGATGGAAGACTAAGTAGTAGCTTTGAAAACTTGGAATA
This sequence comes from Bufo bufo, assembly GCF_905171765.1. Classification (NCBI taxonomy): domain Eukaryota; kingdom Metazoa; phylum Chordata; class Amphibia; order Anura; family Bufonidae; genus Bufo; species Bufo bufo. Next base: position 449,095,691 of record NC_053390.1, on the reverse strand, counting down.
GAAGCCTGACGGTGTGGAACCCAAGAAGAGTATGCACTGATTTTGAAGATAGGATCTCGTCCTTTTACACTGTAGGCCTCATTGATTGCCGAGAAGATCCAGGAGAAATGGTTGCCTCGGAACATAGATACCCCTTGTGCCATCCAACAGGAATGATGTAGAAAATTTGAGTGCTTGAAGGAAGAGGTAAAAGACAAAAGTCCTCATGGCAAGACCTCTCCCTGGGATGGGAGAAGTGCAGAAAGATGGCAAGCAGAGACAACCATCGGAAGGAAGACACCGGCTGTAGAACCATTTCCCTGTAAAGAGGAAGTGAAAGGAAAGGGCCCCCAATTTGGACACTCTTCTGATGCAAATAATGTAGGGAAACTAACAAAGAGGTTTAAAAGGGGGGCATTGGGGGGCATACAACACTAGATTGAGGTACTAAGAGGGTAAAAGTGGCCCATAAGAAGCGATTGTGTGCGTGACCTCTTTTAGGAAGGTATTGACGTCAGAATTTGAGGTTAAAGGGCAAGGCCTCTGGATAAGAATGGATAAGGAATATTGCTGACTCTTCAAGAACTAAGGGGAAGTCCTGCATCCACACTGGACTGAAGGATAGAATAAAGGGGAGAGAAAAGGCCATGGGGGGACTTAGGATGAATTTAGGATGAATGATTAAAGTCTGCTATATTTTTTTTTCCCCCCCAGTATTTGCATGCAAATGGAGTTGTTCACCGTGACCTCAAGCCAGAGAATCTCCTCTATGCAGATATGTCTCCAAATTCCCTTCTTAAAATTGGTAATGTTCATTGCTGGAGTTTCACATGTCCTATTTATTTCAAGCAAATTGCTTAAAAAGTAACTAAACTTTTGATTAAATTGTTGTTAAAATGTCCCTAATGTCATAATAACACTTTTTGTAATATACTTTCCCTTTGCGCTTAAAATTGACTTTTCTGTAGACTGCTGACTTCGGAGTACGGGCTCTACAGTTTATGAATGGGGCAGCAGTGCACGGAGTATGGGCAAGAGCACATTCCTGTGCCCCCCGGAGGTTTACTAAATGCTGAGCGGAGCGGGCCCCTGCCTGTGCCTGCTTCGCTAAGCTAAAAGTCCTGCATGTCAGCTTTTAGCTTAGCGAAGCTGGCACAGGCAGGAGCCCGTTACGCTAATCCTGGCATAGCACATGGTTACAGGGTACCCATGTGCTATACCAGCATTTAGTAAACCTCCGGGGGTCACAGGCAGGAGCAGCAATGTGCGCTGCGGCCCCATTCATAAACTGTAGAGCCCATACTCCGTACACTGCTGAGAAGTCAGCGGTGTATAGAAAAGTCAATTTTAAGCGCACAGGGAAAGGTGCGCTTTGGGGGGGGGGGGGGTAAAGTCTGTTAAAAGTACAAAAAGCCTTAATAAAGTGCATTATGGCATTAGGGACATTTTAACAAAAATGTAATCAAACGTTTAGTTACTCTTTAAAGGGGTTGTCCGGGTTCAGGGCTGAACCTGGACATACCCAGAATTTCACCCAGGCAACCCCCTTGTTATGAGCATCGGAGCATTTCATGCTCCAATGCTCTCCTTTGCCCTGCGCTGAATCGTGCAGCACAGGGCAAGGGAGAGCATTAGAACATAAAATGCTCAGATGCTCATAACAGGGGGCTGTCTGGGTGAAATTCTGGGTATGTCCAGGTTCAGCTCTTCCGTTTTACTGCATAGGGAACGCCAAAAAAACGGGACCCATAAGGCTATGCCCTGCACTAAGTTTCATATGTGTCTGCTACCATGGGCCCATGTACCCCAGAAGATTGTCATCTTATCCCATTATGATATTTGCTGCCTATCTAGGTGGTGCTAACATGTGTGTCTCTATATTGTGCTAAGATATATATACAGTATACCTGCATATAACAAAAATTAATCAGATTTATTTATGACACTGCAGACACCAGCATGCCAGCCCCCCCCCCCCCCCACCCATGCTTAAACGGTCTTGATAAATGTCCCCCATTATATACAGTACAGACCAAAAGTTTGAACACACCTTCTCATTCAAAGAGTTTTCTTTATTTTCATGACTATGAAGGCATCAAAACTATGAATTAACACATGTGGAATTATATACATAACAAACAAGTGTGAAACAACTGAAAATATGTCATATTCTAGGTTCTTCAAAGTAGCCACCTTTTGCTTTGATTACTGCTTTGCACACTCTTGGCATTCTCTTGATGAGCTTCAAGAGGTAGTCCCCTGAAATGGTTTTCACTTCACAGGTGTGCCCTGTCAGGTTTAATAAGTGGGATTTCTTGCCTTATAAATGGGGTTGGGACCATCAGTTGCGTTGAGGAGAAGTCAGGTGGATACACAGCTGATAGTCCTACTGAATAGACTGTTAGAATTTGTATTATGGCAAGAAAAAAGCAGCTAAGTAAAGAAAAACGAGTGGCCATCATTACTTTAAGAAATGAAGGTCAGTCAGCCGAAAAATTGGGAAAACGTTAAAAGTAAGGGCTATTTGACCATGAAGGAGAGTGATGTGTTGCTGCGCCAGATGACCTGGCCTCCACAGTCACCGGACCTGAACCCAATCGAGATGGTTTGGGGTGAGCTGGACAGCAGAGTGAAGGCAAAAGGGCCAACAAGTGCTAAGCATCTCTGGGAACTCCTTCAAGACTGTTGGAAGACCATTTCATGGGACTACCTCTTGAAGCTCATCAAGAGAATGCCAAGAGTGTGCAAAGCAGTAATCAAAGCAAAAGGTGGCTACTTTGAAGAACCTAGAATATGACATATTTTCAGTTGTTTCAAACTTGTTTGTTATGTATATAATTCCACATGTGTTAATTCATAGTTTTGATGCCTTCATAGTCATGAAAATAAAGAAAACTCTTTGAATGAGAAGGTGTCCAAACTTTTGGTCTGTACTGTGTGTGTGTGTATATATATATATATATATATTTACAGCACCTGCAGCCTGTAAGTAAATAATAGTGTTTGTTAGTGTGCATTTGTATCAGTGTCAACATCTGCCTATTTTGTATATAGGAGATAGTAGCAGCGTCCTAAATCTCGGATATGATTAGTAGTGTGTATATATAAAGAATAAAAGCATTATTACTCATATCCATATATTTAGGACACTAATACTGAGATACCATGACATCATCAAAGGTCCTTTAGCCTACCATTACTTTATCCTAAAGGTCCTTAATAGTCTGATAAGTACATCTATGCCTAGGGGTCATTGTACATTGCGGTCTTGTTGTGGTTTTTGCCGCAAATCGCAATAAAACCGCAATATATAATAATCTACAAAGATGTCTGCAGGGCTGTGCAAGAATGCATGACTGGAGGCTAAATTGCCGCCCCCCTTGATGTCCAAGCACAACTCCACCTGAGGCCACCGCATCACATTGCCCAATTAGAGATGCACCCCTGGGAAAAGATTCAGTATATTTCATTAATTTATATCCTCATTCTGAGCTTTGAAGTCCAGGAGGCGGTCCTATCAGTGACTGACCGCTATCTCTATATACACAGTCTTAGAGGGAAGGCTGTCAGTCACTGATAGGACCGTCTCCTTGTCTTCAGTCAGTGACTGACAGCTATCTCTATATACACAGTCTTAGAGGGAAGGCTGTGAATGACTGATAGGACCGCATCCTTGTCTTCAGTCAGTGACTGACCGCTATCTCTGTATACACAGTCATAGAGGGAAGGCTGTCAGTCACTGATAGGACCACCTCCTTGTCTTCAGTCAGTGACTGACCGCTATCTCTGTATACACAGTCATAGAGGGAAGGCTGTCAGTCACTGATAGGACCTCCTCCTTGTCTTCAGTCAGTGACTGACCGCTATCTCTGTATACAGTCATAGAGGGAAGGCTGTCAGTCACTGATAGGACTGTCTCCTTGTCTTCAGTCAGTGACTGACCGCTATCTCTATATACACAGTCTTAGAGGGAAGGCTGTCAGTCACTGATAGGACCGTCTCCTTGTCTTCAGTCAGTGACTGACAGCTATCTCTATATACACAGTCTTAGAGGGAAGGCTGTGAATGACTGATAGGACCGCATCCTTGTCTTCAGTCAGTGACTGACCGCTATCTCTGTATACACAGTCATAGAGGGAAGGCTGTCAGTCACTGATAGGACTGTCTCCTTGTCTTCAGTCAGTGACTGCCAGCTATCTCTGTATACACAGTCATAGAGGGAAGGCTGTCAGTCACTGATGGGACCGTCTCCTTGTCTTCAGTCAGTGACTGACCGCTATCTCTGTATACAGTCATAGAGGGAAGGCTGTCAGTCACTGATAGGACTGTCTCCTTGTCTTCAGTCAGTGACTGACCGCTATCTCTATATACACAGTCATAGAGGGAAGGCTGTCAGTCACTGATAGGACTGTCTCCTTGTCTTCAGTCAGTGACTGCCAGCTATCTCTGTATACACAGTCATAGAGGGAAGGCTGTCAGTCACTGATAGGACTGTCTCCTTGTCTTCAGTCAGTGACTGCCAGCTATCTCTGTATACACAGTCATAGAGGGAAGGCTGTCAATGACTGATAGGACCGCCTGCTTGACTTCAAAGCCCAGAATGAGCACAGCTATAATTAATCTTCCTGCTCTATAACATGATGTCTTCAGCTCAGATACCATGTTCAGTGTGACAGGTTCCATTTAATTAATCAGCAATAATTGTTTTTTTAATTGTTGAAGCTGACTTTGGCTTGTCTAAAATTATTGATGACCAGACAGCTATGAAGACTGCATGTGGAACACCAGGCTACTGTGGTAAGTACATAATGAACAGCATTGAGGTATTCCTAACGTTGATTTTATAAAAATGAAGCATAGTCATTTCTAACTATTATATTATCAAGCTCTCATAGTATAGCAAGGTATGTTCTTTGTTAGGTCCCATGCACATGACTGTGAGTAAGCATTTTGAAAAAATAGAAAAAATACAGCACCCTTATTAGAAAAATAAAGAGGTTCGGTGCACGCCCTTTTAGGAGTCGTGTTCAAAAGATTCCTTAGTATAGGCCAAAAATTTTGAGAAAAGATAACACTCACGATGCATCTACTAGATACTGCTACATGTTAAGTAAAGACTCAATTTTTTTTTCTGCAACACGAATGCTGCCTTTTATTAAAAAATTTTGTGAGTGTTTTGAGACGCAGTGCGGTGCAGAAATGGTACAGTATTGTGCAACATATGGACAATCGTGTTTTCAATGCCTTTATTTGGTAGTGTGCATTGTCCCACTAAGCTACTTTCCAGCCCTATTCAGGATCCATGTGAGATAGATCCCAAATATAATTGAGTACATGAAAACTTACTTAGTTTTGGTTGAGTTCTGACAATTAGATTCATTGGGGCAGATTTACAAATCCTATAAATGGTATAAATATAGATATTGCTGTCTATACCTGCACCAGATTTATCACAGTGCCTCAGGCTGGATGATGTGGTGCAAGGATAAGCACTTTTTTATGAGATATTTCTACAGCTAGATGTGCCAAATTTATTACTGATACAGGAATAAATAACTTCTCTTATACATGGTTTTTAATGTTCAATAAAAGTACAATAGCTAGACGTATCTGAACTGATGAAAAGAAAAATTGCCTATATCAACCAATCAGATTCCAACAGTCATTTTTCAGAGGCCCTTGGAAAATGACCACCAACCACTTTTTTTTCACCAGTTTTGGTACATCTCCTATGTTTAGACATCTTTAATTAATAATCATTATCTTTATTATTTTTTCAGCACCGGAAATTCTTCGTGGCTCTCCATATGGTCCAGAAGTTGACTTGTGGTCTATTGGTGTAATTACATACATTCTGTAAGATTATCCTACTTGTATTATTGTGAAAGGATAGTAATGCATCTCAGATTTAGTTGTAAAAAAATGTTAAAGATTATAGAATTTTCTTAAAGAAAGACACAAAAATGTAACCCCCCCCCCCCCTCAATATCAGCAGGAAATCTGCACCAGTCTTAAAAAGTCCAATATATGCAATATCTTCGAGTCCATGGCGAACCCAGACCCCCAGCCACCTATCATATCGGCATTTCAGACAGATGCAACCCTCTGACCATCAAGCCCATGGCCATTTGCAAAAATAAAAAGCCTAATCTATACCTTAAACCAAAATGGTATCTCTCAGTTCTCTTGATTCTAACCCAGAAACATCAGTCCACTTATCTTTTCAAATGTATTTATTGTTCCTCTTTTTCTACATACCCCCTTTTCTAAATTTACCAGCCAATTCATCTTCCTCCTAGTAGAGCTGCACTTATCCAGCCATTGCTAGTCAATTAATTTCTGGGCTATGTCTAACATCCTGGAAATTACTATTTACCCAGCTCAGGGGTCATTAGGTCCTCCACATATCCCAATTAGAGATGAGCAAATTGATTTATATGAAGATGTCCACCCCTGTCAATCAAGCAGTCAGATACGATCACATCATATGAAGCATATCATCCATATCAGCCCTACAATAGGGACATTTACAATTGTACCCATTATCAAATGGAAATTTAAGAGTTTTATAATATTAAATAAGTATACATTCAAAAGCCCATGTGCTGCACTGAGTAATAATTGTGGAATCCTCTCTAATATCTGCTGCCATTGGTTTTCATCCAGAAGACCTAAATCCTACATTTAACAGGGAAATAACACTCCAAACACTCAATAGAGAAAATGATTTTATTCAGATTAATTATAAACTTATTAGGCTACTTTCACATCTGCATTTTTGCATGATCTGTCATGGATCAGCAAAAACACTTCCTTTATGATAATACAACTGGCTGCATCCATTATAAACAGATAGGTTGAATTATTTCTAAAATAGCCGTTTTCTTTTGTGTCCGAGAAAACGGATCCCACACCATTGACTTTCATTACAGATCCATCTTGCTCCGCATCCCACTGCTTACAACCAAACAGAACAGAATGCATTCTGGTGCATCCCGTTCAGTGCTGAAGCTTTTTCCTCCGGTATTGAGATCCTATGACGGATCTCAATACCGGAAAGGAAAACGTAGATGTGAAAGTAGCCTTACTGTTGTGATCAGCCTGAAAAGCATGGCACAACTGCAGATACCTTTAAATATCAGAGAAAGGCAAATCATACTGTAAGTACTTTTGAGTTGCATATTGTTACGGTCTGTAGATCCACTGTGCCAACCACGAGGAGTGGTCGGCTGCTGACCTACAGGGTTCAGAGACACCAATGTGAGGCACCAGGGGGTCCGGCGATACTTGTGGTCAAGAAACAGGCCAAGGTCAGGGCAAGCAGCAAGAGTTAAAGTCCAAGAATCCAGCAGCAGTTGGTAGGTAGCCAGGAACAAACAAATTATAGCTCTTTTTGCAAGAGCTAGCAGAACCAGAGAAAACCCGTAGCTCAGGACAAGGAGCCCCGTATACATAGGGGAGTTAATGAGTTAATGAGTTCATTAGTCAGCAAATGGACAGTAGCACAGGGCAAGGAGAAAGGGTGTAAACCCTGCAGTGTGAAACAGAATAGAGATGCAAGAACTGAGCTCCTATGCACACATACGCACAGGACAGACAGACACATGGTGAGTGAGGTGACGGAAACAGGCTGCCAGCATAAAAGATTTCAACATACAGTGGACCATTGTAACTTGAGACCATAACTCTATAGAAGTTATTGTTTCCAAAGCTCCAAAATGTCATCTGAAAATAATATAGAATTGAGATGAAAGAAAATGACAAAACTATTACAGATAAAGTCCTGACATATACAGTAGCAGTAAAAAAAAGAGCTTCTGGAATTAATTTTCAATTTAGAGGACGGGAGCTTCTTCAGTTTCCTGTGCAGTACACACAGAGTACCGAAAAAATAAAATGAAGGCACCAGAAAAGGGCAGTACAGAACATGTAATACCACCACTGTACTGTACAGAGCAGCTACTAGACAGCCAGTACAGGTGTTTTACCAGCGAAATGGCCATGTTGATTGGTTGGATCTTCCAGTCAATCACATGGACCACAGATCAACAGTGTCTGATGGCAGTGTATGTCGAGTCTGGTTTTAAGTTATGATGGCCCATTGTATGTTGAAAATATTGTATTGTGTGGTCATTGTAGCATGAGGGATCATTGTATTATTTTCCAATACATGTGATAGCCTAGTAAGACCTTTTGCCTCCATCTACTCATGCAATTGAAACAAGTTAGACAACCATAGGGTGTCTCATAATGAAGTATATTGCGTTGCTTCTTTTATAGCTTGCATACTTTCCACCACAACTTGTGCTTGAGCACCAGTGTAGGGAACTGATGCTCAGACACCTTAAAAAGGTTGTCTCACTTCAGCAAATGGCAAAGGTATTTACTAACGTATAGAAGAAGCCGGACTGAAGGCGTAGCATAGGGGGAGGCGAACATGACAGGGGGTGGTTTAAGGAGACCCCTCCCTGGTCATGGTTAGGGATTGGTAGGTTTGAGTTGGTGGGAGGGGAACAAAGGGGTTAAGAGGGGACGCGTGGTAGGAGACAGGGGCCATTTTGTGCGTACTGACCGCCATCCAGACGCGCAATGGAGGTGCTGATATCGCAGCTTAGGGCAGCGGCAGCGGAGAAAGGCGAGGACTGGCTGCAGGGTCGGATCCAGGAGTTGCTGCAGGGGGTGGCAGAGGCGCCCGCTTTGCCTCTGCCTCAGACGTCCCGGCCGCGGCGGTCCGTACCGCCGGCGCGCCTTAGTCAAGAGATGGCGCCCCCTAGGGCTCAGCGCCGAAAAAGGAGCCCCTCAAGGGACCCTTCACGCCTGGGGCAGTCTGTGCCTGTGCCTCCACGGACGCCCAGGCGTGGGAGGAATCCTGGCAAGCGGCGGAGCTCGGCTGCAGGCTGTGCCAGGCCTGCCCGGCGTGATGGACGGCGGTTGGAGGCGGGACCCGGTGCGGCAGGCCCAGTCCATGGAGCGGTGACTGGGGCCTCTCAGCGTGGGAGAGGTGGACAGAATGGCGGAGCTGCTGCAGGCCAGGAGGCAGGAGGCAGCAGGCTCCCGGCGGTGATGTCCGGCAGTAGAGAGGGGGAGGGGCCGGCCCTCCTTGAAGAATTTGCCTCTAGCAGTGGATCTTCGTCCGGTGGAGGGGTGCGACGCCTGGAAGAAGATGCCCCTGGAGGATCTGCGCAGAGACCGGCTCTTCTGGATGCAGGACCTGCGGCTGGTGGGGTCACAGCACCCACGCAGCCAGGTGAGACACCTTGGGGACCGTTAGTGCAGCTGGGGGCTAGTTTGGCTGGGGCTGGGGGTGGGGGAGCCCACCTTGATTTGAGCAGAGGTTTAGGTCAGTTACTGGGGGGTTTGGCGGGGCTGGCGGCTAGCTGGGGGGCTGGGGGCCTGTCACCGTTGCCTGTTTGGGGGGCGTCGGGGGGTCCCTGTGGGGTACAGAGTTGTGGGGGTACGGTTGCGGAGGTGCGGGCGGCTAGCGTGTCAGTGCAGACGCAGGCCGGTGGAGTGGTGGAGGGGGGTGAGTCTCGGTTAGATGACCGGGCAAAAGGTGAAGTTTATGTTTGCTTTGAGGGGCCGCTGGGGGCCCATTTGAAGCAGGAGGTGAGGGATCGGATCTGGAAGGGGGAGTATGTGGATATTTTTTCGCTGCTCCCTCTTGAGAAGTTTAACCTGGATAGGGTGAGGAAGGATGAGGGGAAAAGGGAGGAGGAGGAGAAGAGGAGGCATAGGTTGATACCGCGGACGTTTGCGAACTGGTTGCAGGCTTTCGCGATATTGGCTAGTGTTATAGGGGAGAAGGAGCCGGAATGTTGTTCCGCTCTTTTTTGTTATCTGGACGCGATAGGGGAGGCCTATCGGGTGTATGGGGGGCTGGCCTGGCTGCGCTACGATGAGCAGTTTCGGCAGCGGAAGGCGGTGCGGCAGGGTATTCGGTGGGACCACAAGGATATCGCGCTGTGGTTAAAGGTTACGGCGCCGGTAAGGGGGGGTCAGTCCTTTCGAGGGGAGGTGGGGGGAGGAGGCCAGTCGGGTTTTGCGTCAGCATCCGCGAAAGGGCTGTGCTTCCTGTTTAATGAAGGGGGATGCAAGTTCGGGGCAAAGTGCAAGTTCAAGCACGAGTGCTCAACTTGCGGGGGGGCACATGGAGCGGCGAGGTGCTTTAAAGGGGGGAAGCATAGGGGAGGGGATAATTCTGGAAAAGGGGGCGACGCCGGTGCGGCTAGCAAGGATGGTCCCGTACCTCGATAGGTACCCGGATAGGGGAGCGGCGGAGTTGTTAAAAAATGGGTTTGCGTTTGGTTTTCGGATTCCGTTTGTTTCGTCTGAAGCGGTTTTGGTTAGGAAGAACTTGCGGTCGGCTAGGGAGCACCCGGAGGTAGTCACGGAAAAACTGGCAAAGGAGGTTAGGTTGGGTAGGATGGCGGGACCCTTTTTGGAGCCTCCTTTAGCGGCACTGCGTTTGTCGCCATTGGGGGTGGTTCCAAAGAAGGAGGCTAATAAATTCAGGCTGATTCACCATCTGTCCTTCCCTAAGGGAACGTCGGTCAATGATGGTATTGACCCGGCGATGTGTTCCGTGGTCTATACTTCATTTGATGCGGCAGTGGCATTGGTGAGGGGGTATGGGCAGGGAGCCTTAATGGCAAAGACCGACATTGAGGCGGCTTTTAGGCTGTTGCCAGTGCATCCAGATAGCTTGCATCTGTTGGGGTGTTTTTGGAATGGGGGTTTTTTCGTGGACCGTTGTTTACCAATGGGGTGCTCCTTATCGTGTGCTTACTTTGAGGCGTTTAGTTCTTTTTTAGAGTGGGCAGTTCGGGATGCGTCAGGGTGCGAGTCGGTCATCCATTATCTGGATGATTTCCTTTGTGTGGGTCCGGCTCAGTCCCGGGTGTGTTCAGTCTTGTTGAACACGTTGTTTGCGTTGTTTGAGGCGTTTGGGGTTCCGTTGGCGGGGGAAAAGACGGTGGGTCCGGTTACGGAATTGAGCTTCTTAGGGATAGTAATAGACTCTGGGAGGATGGAGTGCAGGTTGCCATTGGATAAGGTGGAGGACCTTAGGCAAGCAGTGGCGAGGGCGGGGAGATTGGAAAAAATCAAATTGAGGGATTTGCAGTCTCTTCTGGGGAAGCTCAACTTTGCATGCCGGGTTATGCCGATGGGGAGGATTTTCTGTAGGAGGTTGGCGGGGGCCACGGGGGGGGTTCAGGCCCCTCATCATTTTGTACGGTTGGGTCGGGAGTTGAAGGCTGATTTGCGAGTTTGGGGTATGTTTTTGGAACAATATAATGGGCGTTCTTTGTTCATGGAGGAGGTTAGTTCGTTTGATTTTGATTTGTTTTCTGATGCGGCGGGGGGTTGCGGTTTTGGGGTCTATCTGGGGGGCCAGTGGTGCGCGGGCAGGTGGCCGGACAGTTGGGTTAGTAAGGGATGGGTGCGTAACCTAGCGTTATTAGAGCTGTTTCCGATTGTCGTTGCGGTGTTGTTGTGGGGGGACCTGTTTCGTAATAGGACGGTTCGGTTCCACTGCGACAATTTGGGGGTAGTGCAAGCAATTAATAGTTTGTCGGCTTCTTCACCATTGGTTGTGCGGCTGCTACAAAAATTGGTGTTAGAATGCCTGCTACTCAATGCGTGGGTCGTGGCGGTTCACGTGCCCGGTGTGGATAACTGTATTGCTGATGCCCTCTCTCGTTCGCAGTGGGACCGTTTTCGGCAGCTGGCTCCTGGAGCAGCGGAGGTCGGCTTGGAGTGTCCGGCGGGGATTTGGGAAATCCTGGAACCGCGGTGATGGGTTTGATTCGGTCATCCTTGGCGCCTGTGACATGGGATAAGTATGCTGGAGCTTGGCGGGGGTGGGAAGAGTGGAAGGTGAAGTTGGGGGTGGGGGAGCGGGAGGATCTTGAGATCCCCCTGTTGTTGTTTATTGGTCATTGTAGGGAGGAAGGATGGTCTGTCACCAGGATGAATGGTTGGATCGCGGGCGTGGCTTTTGGGTGTCGCTTGCGGGGTATGGTCGACATTACTAAGGCTTTTTTGGTGAGGAGGGCATTAAAGGGGTGGCGCAGGGATGGTACGGGGAAGGATTCTCGCCGCCCAGTGTCGTTTGTGATGTTGTTGCAGTTGGGTAGGACATTGGCGGATGTGTGCACATCGCCATGGGAGGTGCGTTTGTTTCGCTTAGCGTTTTCATTGGCATTTTTCGGGGCTTTGAGAGTGGGGGAGCTGGTCTGCCCGGCAACGGATAGGGTGGGGGGCCTGTTGTGTGATGATGTGGATGTTTTTCCGGACCGGATGGAGATAGTTTTGCGGCGGTCCAAGACTGATGTGGAGGGAAGAGGCAGGCGGCTGGTGTTGTTTAGTGTCCCGGAGTGTGAAATGTGTCCTGTTCGCTGTTGGCATGATTACGGTTGTGAAAGGGGTAGGGTGGCCACCCCCCTGTTGGTGCATGCGGATGGGGCCTTTTTGTCTAGGTTTCAGTTCACGGCAGTTTTCAGACGGTGCTTGGTTCAGTTGGGTCTGGGGGATGCGGGTTATGCTAGTCATTCTTTTCGGATAGGGGCGGCGACAGAGGCCGCCAGGTGGGGTTTGGGGGAGGAGGTCATCAAGAAGATCGGGAGATGGGAGTCAGTGCGGTTCAGGTCTTATGTGCGCCTGGAAGGGCTTGGGGGGTGGTGACTTGTCGTGAAGGGAGTTGTTTAGGAGGTGTGGAGTCGGCCAATAGATTTTGGTTCTGTTATGTTTTTTCGTTTCTTTGCAGGTTCCGGTCCGGCGTTGGTGTGGGTGCTAGGGCACTCCTACGTTTTCTGGGGAGCTCTCCGGGCGGCAGTTCGGCCTGATGGCCAGCAGCTCGGTTTGGCGCGGGACGTGGCAGTGGTAAGGTGGATAGGCAGGCGGGGCATGATGTGGAAGGGTATGCTGCCGGAATTCCACCAGTTCGTGAAGCAGGATAGGGCTCCAGATGTGCTCGTATTGCATGTGGGGGGCAATGATTTGTGTGCGCGTCCTTCACGGGAGTTGGTGAGGGATGTTAAATTTGACCTGCTTAGATTGTGGTCCCTTTACCCGGGCATGGTGACGGTCTGGTCAGACATGGTGCCTCGTACGGTTTGGAGGGGGGCTCGCTCAGTTGAGGGTGTGAATAGGGCGAGGGTGAAGGCAAACAGGGCAATAGGGAGGTTTATGGTTCGGAATGGGGCTTTGGCGGTCAGGCATCATGAGTTGGAGAAGGGTGTTGGTGGCTATTGGCGCAGTGACGGGGTTCATTTGAATGCGCTGGGTATAGACATGTGGTGTTTAGCTTTGCAGGAAGGCATTGAGGTTGCAGTGCGGGTGTGGAGGGACGCCAAGGCTTAAGAGGTCAAGCCTTGGCTTCTGTGGCGGTGGGAGGTCCTTGGAGTCGGTGGGTTTATCAGAGGACGAGGATGGGAGGGCCCCACGGTGGGGGCTGGACTCCCATGGTTGCTTGGCGGCTGTGGCGGGATTGTTGGGGTGTGTCAACCGTGGTGCTTCCGAGCTAAGGTGCAACGGCTGGAGGTAAGGTTGGCCACCCCGGCATGGTTTCCAAGGTTTCCGGGCTTCAAGGACCTCCCCCTGGGTTAGGTTAATGTGACAACTATATATGTATGTTTTGTTTAATAAAAGGCTGCTGTGGCCAATTTATCCATCCAGGTGTCGGTGTGTTATTTGGGGGAAGGTTGGAGGTGAAGTAGAGGAGGGATGGGGTGGAAAGCAGCCTGAAGAAGGGGTCGAGTGTAAGTAACCAGTACCCTGTCAAGAAGAAGCCGGACTGAAGGCGTAGCATAGGGGGAGGCGAACATGACAGGGGGTGGTTTAAGGAGACCCCTCCCTGGTCATGGTTAGGGATTGGTAGGTTTGAGTTGGTGGGAGGGGAACAAAGGGGTTAAGAGGGGACGCGTGGTAGGAGACAGGGGCCATTTTGTGCGTACTGACCCCCGCCCACCCACCCTTGTTTTGGGGGGGGGAGAGAGGGGGCTGGGCCCCCCTTTGGAAATAGCTGTTGGTATGGGTTGGGGTTGCGTGCTGTCTGCATATTGAGGGTTCTTTAAAAAAAAAAAAAAAAAGAATTAAATAAAAAAAAAAAAAAAATGGAAAAGGGGGAAGAATAAAGAAGGGAAGAAGAAAAGGCGAAGAATGAAGAAGGAAGAAGAAGGAAGGTTATTGTCGCGGCGGCTTAGTTTGGCGGTGGGAGGTCCTTGGAGTCGGTGGGTTTATCAGAGGACGAGGATGGGAGGGCCCCACGGTGGGGGCTGGACTCCCATGGTTGCTTGGCGGCTGTGGCGGGATTGTTGGGGTGTGTCAACCGTGGTGCTTCCGAGCTAAGGTGCAACGGCTGGAGGTAAGGTTGGCCACCCCGGCATGGTTTCCAAGGTTTCCGGGCTTCAAGGACCTCCCCCTGGGTTAGGTTAATGTGACAACTATATATGTATGTTTTGTTTAATAAAAGGCTGCTGTGGCCAATTTATCCATCCAGGTGTCGGTGTGTTATTTGGGGGAAGGTTGGAGGTGAAGTAGAGGAGGGATGGGGTGGAAAGCAGCCTGAAGAAGGGGTCGAGTGTAAGTAACCAGTACCCTGTCATGTGATTGTTTATATTGCTTCCTTTGCTGGCTTGATTCATTTTTTCGTCACATTATACACTACTTGTATACAGGGGTTATGACCACCATGAAATCAAGCAGTGGTGGTCGTGCTTGCACTATATGAAAAGGGGCTGGCATCTCTGCTGGCTGGGATCGCGGGAGGGCGCATAGGCTAGTGCTTTTTCCTTTAGTGTGCAAGCACCGACGCCGCTGCTGGAGTACAGGGTGATCGTAACCATGGAAACGACCAGTGTATAATACGATGGAAAAAATAATCAAGCCAGCAAAGGAAGCAATATGGACAATCACAATACATTAGTAATTGCCTTGTAATAACTTTCTCTAAATGATAAATACCATTTGTTGAAGTGAGACAACCCCTTTAAATTTACTTACTACCAAAGCCTCATACAAGTATTAAGACATTTTTGCAACAGAGTAAACTGAAGGTCCCTAACATCCCAAAACCCGAAGATGCTGAAGCTGATCAGCTAGAAAGTGTATCCAAGAGTTTGCGAACTGCCAGAGTGTCATCTACTTTACTATGCTGGAGCATTTCTGTGCAAAACCATTACACCATATAAATGCTTTGAGAACTTTATAGTAACTTGATAAAAGCACTGGAGCGGCATCTACAGTGGAGAGATATGAATCTAATAAGGCAGGAGGGGGATCCGGGTCATTTTGATAAGACTGGGCCCCCTTTCCACAGATAGTGATAGTTTGTATCAGGCACCCAGTTTCTGCTTACATCTACCTATAAAAGGACATAGGTCCAATTTCTAATAATCAGTTAAGATACTGGAACCAATAAGAGGGGACAGATTCAATTAATGCCAGGCATGCTTAACCTGCGGCCCTCCAGCTGTTGTAAAACTACAACTCCCACAATGCCCTGCTGTAGGCTGATAGCTGTGGGCTGTTCAGGCATGCTGGGAGTTGTAGTTTTGCAACAGCTGGAGGGCCGCAGGTTGAGCATGCCTGAAGCGACAGGAAGTTGTAGTATTTAATAGCAACTTCAGCATAAACAAAGTTTTACGTACACTAGATGGTGGGCAGTTTATTCTAACCAGTAGGGTATAGTATGTTACAGGGGCTTTCCAATATTTAGATATTAATAGCCTATCCTCGGGAGAGATCATTATTATGAGATCAGCGAGGGTCAACACCCAGCAACCACAGGCATAGGGAACTATACAGTGGACAGAGCTGGAAGCACAAGGTTCTGTCCATTCAAGTAAATGGGAGCTGAGGTGCAGTATGTCGGTATCAGAAACTACATAAAGGATACATAAACTTTGACTGTGGGATGTGGGTAAAGCACTGGTGTTCTCAGAACATATTCTGTGGTGATAAACCACTATTAAATGCCAGAGCAGAGGGTTACTAGGTATGTACAGGAAACATCATATAAGAGTTGTTTCCTAGCTTCTCAACATAACTATTCCAAAATTTCCAATGTATGATCAAAAAATAGTCCAACAAAGTATTAAAACAGTTATTCCACAAAAAGTACCGTATTTATCATCTATCCCTAAACATCAGATAGCTAGGGGGGGTCAAACCTCTCCCATACTCTCAGAATATGTGAAGACCACCAAGTCTTCTCTGAAGTAGTGTGGATGCCGATCCACAAAGAAAGCATACATTTAAGTCAGGGGTTAGTTTACATATACACACTCACTGGAAATAAAGAAGAAAATAACACACCAGATAGAAATGTCAGATTGCTGCTAAACTTGGCATGCAGTTATTTCTCAGGCAGATATGTGAATAATTACAGACGTGGTCTAATCAGACACTGGGGGAGATTTATCATCTCCCTTGCATCTGAAAAGTGGCGTTAAGAGGCTACTTTTGGGTAATGTACATCTTGGTGAGAGATTGTTGACTGCTAGACATGCCTCTATGATGCAAGTTGAAGACATTTATGCCCAGTTAACAGACTTTGAGAGGGGGTGCATCATTGGACTGAGAAAAACAGGATGGTTGTTTTGACTAATTGCCCGCTATCTAAGCTGTTTTGACCTAGCTGTTAGGTGTTAAGTGCAGTGGTTATGCGAGAGTATGCACAGAGTGAGAACAGGCTCCATACAGACAGGCCAACAGTAGAGAGGATTGTTTGATTCACCGACATGCAGGAAGACTGCAGGCCAGGCCCATTTGTCCAACATCAGTGCTTGACCTCATAAATGCCCTTCTAGATAAATAGGCAAAAATTCCACAGACACACTCCATAATCTTGAAAAAAAAGCCTTTCCAAAAGATTAGAAGCTGTTTTAGCAACTCCATATTAATGCCTATGAAGTTAGTATGGGATGAAATAAAAGGTAAGTCGGTGTAATGTGTTGGTGCCAGTAATGTGTTGGTGTAGTGTGTATGTGATAAAATATATATATATATATATATATATATATATATATATATTACCATGGCTCATGCAATTAAATAAAAGGTTATGACAGTTTCTTTACACCATTCACTGTAAAGAAACTGTGTCTTTCCTTGATAGTTTTCATTCCCTTTCAACTTACTTCTTGCTTTGGCTCAAAAAACAGAAGCAAACACTGCCAGAAAAATTGCACCAAAAACCTACCCGTAAATTTCTCTTGTAACTGGGGCTGACATATTAGCCCCAGTTAAAGGAGGAAAACAGTCCCCAGGGCTTCTGAAAGGCTGTTGAGCCTTAATACAGAGCTGGTCTGGGTCTGCAATGAACCAGCAGCTTGTGCAGTTGCCTGTCCCCATGATCACTAGGACCAATGCAGGGATGGTAAAAATGTATCTGCCTTCTCTATGGCAGGTTGTCACTTCCAGCTCCAAATGATCTCTGTAAGGCTACTTTCACACTAGCGTTCTGCTGTCCGCTCGTGAGCTCCGTTTGAAGGGGCTCACGAGCGGAGCAGAACGCTTCCGTCCAGCCCTGATGCAGTCTGAATGAATGCGGATCCGCTCAGACTGCATCAGTCTGGCGGCGTTCAGCCTCCGCTCCGCTCGCCTCCGCACGGCCAGGCGGACAGCTGAACGCTGCTTGCAGCGTTCGGGTGTCCGCCTGGCCGTGCGGAGGCGTGCGGATCCGTCCAGACTTACAATGTAAGTCAATGGGAACGGATCCGCTTGAAGATGACACCATATGGCTCAATCTTCAAGCGGATCCGTCCCCCATTGACTTTACATTGAAAGTCTGAACGGATCCGCTCAGGCTACTTTCGCACTTAGAAATTTTTCTAAGTTATTAATGCAGACGGATCCGTACTGAACGGAGCCTCCGTCTGCATTAATATGATCGGATCCGTTCAGAACGGATCCGATGAAGCGCAAGTGTGAAAGTAGCCTAAGCTGCAACTTCAGAAGTGTCCTTGCCAGGTTAAAGAGGACCTTTCATGGGTCTAGACATTATGAAACAACTAGCAGGTTATGTAGGGCACTGTGCAATATTGCTTACTAGTTTGTCTGGGCGACGCTCCATTCGCCCGCAGTGCCCCCGTTCACGTTTCCTGCCTGGCATGCTAATGAATAGCATCAGTACATCCCTGGCTGTGACGCTCTCCGCTGTATTTTTACACTTTTATGCCCCACTGGAAGCCTTTAAACGTTGAACCTTTTTTCACTGTTATTTTAATGTCTATGCATGTAAATTTAACATGCAATTGTAAGGGAATAGCTGTACAGGGGACTGTCTTGAAACTGTATCTCTTTGTTTTATAAGTATACATGGGGGGGTGGTTTCTGTAAATACAGGAGCTTTATGATTCTATGTTGAGTAATTCATACAATATCCTATATTGTTAGATCTCTGTTTTAACCCACAACATATACCATATACCACAACATTTAACATATACCAAACCCACATAGCAGTTACAATAAAACCGAATAAAATCTGAAAGTACCAACCGAGTAGTTCTTTCTATCAAAGTTCCCATTTTAATGCACCAAGAACAGTGCAGATTTTCAGTGCACATTCAAATGTTATAATAAAACACCTAAACAACATCTCATTTTGTTAGTGTAACAGTTATACGAACAGATGAATCTTAAAAATCTTTTATTTTTACCAGACTATGTGGGTTTGAACCATTCTTTGATGCACGAGGAGATCAGTACATGTACAGCAGAATCCTGACTTGTGACTTTAAATTCTTGTCGCCCTGGTGGGATGAAATTTCATTGAATGCCAAGGACTTGGTGAGTGATGCTAAAATGGCAATAAGTTAGACTTAAATGGTCAATAACTTTTGACTTAACTAAATAAATCAATAGTACAGGTCAATATAAGAAACTTTGTAATATGTAGATTTTCTCAGCTTTTACACCCCCATCCCTTTTAGATTAACGTTCTACGATACTAATGGACTGTTAACTCACTAACAGATCAGATTACATGCTACCCATTGAAGTCCATGGAGAGGGGAGGCAGGAGGAGGAGTAAATTGACAGTCGTAGGACTCTTGCACATTTTTTTTTTTTTTTGTTTCTGTTTCGTTTTTGCGGATTCCGTTTGCGGTCCATATGCGTTCTGCTGAAAGATAGAACTTGTCCTATTATTGCCCACAAATAACGCTCTGTGGCTCCATTCAAGTCAATGGGTCCGCAAAAAATACGGAATGCATACAGAACACATCCGTATGTCATCCGTTTTTTGCGCATCTGGCGCAGGTGCCCATAGCAACTCCAATCTAAAACCTCAGATACACCTACAATGATAAATATCCCCACAGAACATAATTCTTTAAAGAATAAGAAACATACTCATGTGGGAGTGGGTTAGTGAATTTGTGGGGGCTGGTGGTCCTATCCCCCCATTCCCCACAACACCCCTACCACTGCCCAGTTTTAAGGGAGGTGTAGCGTAAAAATTTTTAGGCACACAGGTGTTTAAAAAACTGCATGACAGGGCTTTGTTACTTTTTTATGCCAAAAACTGGTGTAGGGAGTCATAATAAATGACCCCGATTATTTGCATGCTCAGCAATAGTGGTCACGAATAGACTACTTCTTACTAGACTTCTTTTGCAAAGATATAGTGATTTTTATGTGGGAGACAAGGTGGTCTCTGACCAATGTCCTGTGAGTGTGTGCATTGAAGACATCATCCCAAATGGGAGTGGCTCTCTCTGGTGTCTCTTTGGGTTTTTAGATGAGTTCATTAACCATCTAAAGGGTAGGATAATTCTGATAATAATGAGCCTTATGCAGATAATCCTCCTTTATTTTGGGATACTGCAAAGACAGTCTTACGGGGCAAAATTATTTCTTACACGGTAGCAAAAAAAAAAGAAAGAAGCCAGGCATAAGTATCAGTGGGCTACAGTAAAACTTTGACAAAAATATATGGCCTTTGTTACTACTCCAACAGAATAGTCTCAATCTAAGTGGGTTACATTGAAACATAACTTTGATTTGCAGCTTTTTCAGAGATTTCATAGAGATCATAAAACATCTAAATTCTTTTAATTTGGTTAGAAGGCCAGAAAGTTATTGGCAAATTTAGTGACAGGACACAGCCACCATATTCAACCGTTCCTATCAAGCCCTGCCACGGGCTTAAAACTTTACTATAGCAGGCCTCAGAAAGCCACAGGCTGCTACAGCAACCAGACAGCTCCCATGATCTTGTTGTCGGGAAGCCATTCTGGCAGTTCTTAAAAGTTAAAAGTCTTTGATCAAAGTTGTCTCCAATCACAGACTCTGT
Source organism: Bufo bufo (assembly GCF_905171765.1). NCBI lineage: Eukaryota > Metazoa > Chordata > Amphibia > Anura > Bufonidae > Bufo > Bufo bufo. Next base: position 449,075,410 of record NC_053390.1, on the reverse strand, counting down.
CACCGGGTATCTGCTGTGTGTGACAGCAGGCAACCAGCAGCTATGGAGCCCCTCAGCTTCTGAGTGAGTGCCATCTCTAAAAGACTTCTACATATATGGAAGATGTCAGAAAGGGGTTAAAAAACACCGGATGGTAAAACACACTACATAGGCTAAAAATCCTAAGGCCCAAAAAATACCATTACTAATGGTAATCAATTAGCGGCTGCAAAATTATTTGCTTTTTATATAGCGGCAACAAATTAGATGGCACCGTACTGTATTGTCATTATTCCCATTCCCTGTCCCCACTATGGCTCTCAATTTTATATTCTCTATCTCATAAGGGCCAATAAACAAATGTACTTTTGGAGGAACCCAATACATAAACAGAAAAACAATACAAACCTCATACAGATGTTTCTTTGGTAAAGGTGGATTTACAATAGCGATCCCTTGTTCTCATACTGTGGAGGTGCTGCATGTAAATGTAGAGCTTCACCTCCACTTAACGAGCAACCAACTGTCTGGAAGGAACACTTCTTTCCCAACAATCATTTGAAGCTTGGTACATGTAAATACACCTTTAGACTCGCCCCCAAAACCTAGCCACCATGCAGTCAGGATTTTCAAGATTTTGATCTGAATATACACGTTTGCAAATAGTGTACCCAAACAATAAATTTAACAAAAATTTTTTTGCAGGTCCAGAAGTTGATAGTGTTAGATCCAAGGAAAAGGTTAACAACTTCACAAGCTCTACAGCACCCATGGGTAACAGGAAGGGCTGCTAAGCTTTTCCATATGGATCGCACACAAAGGAAACTTCAAGAATTTAATGCCAAGCGCAAACTTAAGGTATGGTTTTTCAGTCACATTTTCACTCCTATTGATGGCACTGTAGAAATACACAGTGTATACATACTGTACTACACACACGCTACCAAATGCACAATCGCGACCTTAGTAATAAGTTCTGCCATAAAAGATGTCTGTCAGCTCTTATGTGATGTTGAATTATGTCTGCAGGTATCTACAATTTACTCCATTTATCCTCAAGGATTTTAATGTGAAAAATAACAATACATTTTTTTTTTTTAAATAACCATCATAAGTTAGAGGGGTTCTCCTGAGGATATGTCATCAATATTAAAATTCCGGAGAACCCCTTTAATAGCAGTCAAGAGTTACCTTTGTTCCCATCTCTAGTAAATGGAAATGTGACAAACCTCATGGAGAATGTATTTCAAACAGAGACTCATGATACACATGACATTTTTTTAGTCACATAACTTTTTGCTTGCAGCTGTTTTCAAACTTTTTTCTTATAGAGAAATCTATGGAAAAAATCTAAAACAAATCACACCAAAAGTATGCTGCAATAAAATAAAAAAATGCCAGGAAGCTATGTGTTAAGGGGGAATATTAATTACCAATATTTATGCAAATATTAATATTCATAAATAGGAGAAATCGTCTACTGATGACTCCACCTATTTATACCTTAAATAAAGATATCACTATTACTTTGCCTTACACTAATCGCCAAACTAGCTGCATGCGCCTTACTGAACTAGCTACCGCTAATAAAACACGCTACACAGTAGGTACAAATAACGCACAATATTTATTGATATCTACGGTACACTAAATAATGACGCATACAATACACTAACCGTATAGCACTAAAAATACAGTACTAACTACACTACACAATCCCAAATTCCACCCACAAACTTTAACTAACATACACACATACAAAAGCAGGTTAACAGCCCACCCAACCTGGCTCTAAGCTGTCCCTAAGGGAGTAACGAGGGGTAAATACACACTCAGCCCCTGCTGGGGTATGCAGGGCAGCCGTGAAGGGGTATCAAGGGGTACCAGGGGATCAGGGGTAGATGATGGGTTGATATAGCAGGGGATACCAGTGGAGGTATTACAGGGGTCAGCAGGGGAGAGCAGGGGTTAACTGTGCAGGGGGTAACCCAGGAAAGGGTTAACACTTCCTGTATGGAGGGGTTCAGAGGGGTTAATACCCTGCAGGGGTAACAGGGGTTGCCTCAAGGGTCAATGGGCAGACAGGGCTGAGGTTAATGCTGCAGGAGGTCAGCAGCAGGGGTATACTGACTGCAGGAGTTCAGCAGCCAGGCTTAGGGGATGGTTGGTGGACCAGGGGTTAATGCAGGGATTATGCAACAGGGGTTATCGGTGGTATAGGGAAATGCAGGGGTTAGGGTTAACCCAATGCAGGCCAGGGGTGAATAGGGGTAAATCAGGGCAGGGGTATTAGGGGTACTGCAATGCTGGAGTGAAAGGGTTACTCAGCCATCTCCAGGGGCATGTGGGACTCTGCCTCTCTTCCTTCAGGGAGCTGTTCCCATGTGTCTCTGTTTGTAGTCCAGTTCCAAGAGACAGAGCGCCTTTGTCCTGGCTAGGGCTAATATAAGCCCAAAAGCAGCAGGAGGGTGATGACATCATCGTGGGCATGTGACGGAATGCTTGAACTGCCATTTGGCCACCTGAGACTAGCTCAGGATCTATACAGACAAAGGAATCAAAGGACTTCCTGCCCAAGGTGTAAATGAGAGCATTCCCCCAGATGCCACACCATAACATCACACACGCCTACGTAATAAAAATCCCTAAACAGAACTAGGCTGATTATATATATATATATATATATATATATATATATATATATATATATATACACACACACATTACTCAACCTGAGGATCATATCAAAATATATATATATATATATATCCACACAACCTGGGGGCACTTAGGTATACATGCATAGACATACACACAACCTGGACAGATCTACATACTGGGCCCACATACAGGGGACCCATATATGTCCACTGGCTATACAGGGCCTATTTTTTTAAATATATATATATATATATATATATATATATATATATATATATATTCAAATATCACCCTTCCCTATGTTAAAACACCGACCACAAAATGCAGTGATTTTAAGGCGTTAGTTTGCTATAATTTCCTATTGGCCAACCTGTAACATTGGGCTGTAGTGTTTTTTGCTAACAAAAAACATTATTTTAAAAGGAATCTGTCACCATGATTGTGGACTATTATCTGCAGTGATATAGGAGTAGTACTGCAGATAAGGAGTCCAGGAGCTCAGCAGTGTGATTCCTCTCCTCTGTGGTTTCCTGGCAGAAAGCAGCCCCAGCCCACCCCTTCTAAGAGGGGAGGAGCAGGGTGGTTAGCCCTGTTCCTTGCCAACCATTCCTTACTGGAACAAACAGCCATAACATGATACAACAATACAAAATACAACAATACACAATAACTATGTACAATATTGTAGTAACCCCAGGTCTGGGGTATTGCACAAGATTACACATGTGACAGATTTCCTTTAAACAAAAAAAAGGTAAACCGCCTTTAGCGTGGGCTTACACATAGTTTTTTTGTGGGCGTTTTATGGTGTTTTGGTTTTATTGGTGCTTTGAATGGAAGTCTATGGGAAATATTAATTTTACAGGTGTTTTTTTGGTAGTGGTGTTTTTTACTCTTAGGTGTATTTTTGTGTTAATGCCATTTTTTTTTTACATCACAGCCTGTTTTGGACTTTTTCTTCTATACATTATATTTGATTGCTTTTTGTTTGTTTTTTGCAGTTTCAAAAGCATGTTTGCATGGCTTTTTTTTTAACAATGTTTTTTATTCCTGCAGAGCAAGGAACATCACAGGGGACACATACAAATCCAAAAAAACACTACTCATGCAAAACACACTATATAGGTACAAACACCTCAAAAACTATGATCAAATCATACATTTTTTAAACCTTTTTTTTGTCAAAAACATCCATCAGTGACAAAACTAATGTAAAGGCACACTTTGAGTCAATAATATAAAACAAATTTAGAAAAAGCTTAATAGAATTTCAGACTTTCCTTCATCCGCGAAGAAGATACCTAATTGGAGGAAATGGGGCAGAGGACTTCATAAAATATATACAAGTGAAAAGGTGCATTTAATTCTAGGGCCTTTAAAAAAAAAAAGTATACATTTAAAAAAAAAATATTATAAACGGAATTCGACCAGTAAGTTTTTCTTTCCTTTGTCTTTTTTCCATAGGCAGCAATGAAAGCTGTAGTAGCATCAAGCCGTTTGGGGAATAATCATAGTCATTCTGATAAACCCGAAGATATGCAAAACAAAGAAGATCGAAAAATGTGTAATATTTTAGATGCTGAGGATGGAGGCGAGCAAAATAAATCAGAGGGTCCCTTACAAGGCCCTGTAAGGCAGAAGCACACACTGAGTGCAGATGTGGCATACAATGAGACAACCAGATGACTTGTCTAACAAATAAAATCCAAACTGGTAATGATTTTACAGTATGAACAACATGGCTTTGGATGGAATTCAGAAACATTTTCTATAGGTGTTGAAGTAAACAGATTTGTTGATGCAAGATCAGCTATGCATGCACATATTTAAAAAAAAAATACAAAAAACAGATAAAAAACAAACAAAGAATCAATCCTTTATTTTCAGCATTCATTGTGCTTATTTTGTATCTAATTTTGTCATTTCGACAAAGGACCTCCATCAAAAATAACGGATCTCAGACAGAACTGACTATGCAACATAAGCACAATGGATGCTCAAAATAAGGGAACCGTTTAAAAAAAAAAATCTGTTCTTCTGATTGATTAAAAGAATCCGAAACAAAACAGCGATGTGAACCAGGCCTAATAGATTGTAAATGCACCACAGGTTTGGCTAAGGTTAGATGAGCGCATTTGGAAGCGAAAGTAGTTTGTATACCGAAAGCCATGTATGCTGCGAAACATGTCAGGTGGGGGTGGGGGCTCTGTCTTTATTTTTTAAATCGAATGTATTTGATGTTCTGATTACTCTCTGCTTTTAGTATGCAAACTGCATTCATCTATATAGTGCTATTTCTTCTAAACCAGGCATGCTCAACCTGCGGCCCTCCAGCTGTTGTAAAACTACATCTCCCACAATGCACTGCTGTAGGCTGTTCGGGCATGCTGGGAGTTGTAGTTTTGCAACAGCTGGAGGGACGCAGGTTGAGCATGCCTGTTCTAAACATTATACACGCTGCAGGCTTACTGCCTGAGTGCACCAACTCTACATGTATAAAATTAATTAATCCCAATCAGAAACCACTCATTTTTAAATCCCTTAATCTCATTTATTATGTTAATAAAAGTTATGTTTTAACACAATATGAACTACAAATTAATACATATCAATTAGCAGTAATGCATGATTAGGGTACTTTGTTGCCTATTTTCAATTAGCATATTATAGAATGAATTAGATTACCTGGCGCTTACTAGGGGTTAATTGATATATGGTTGTTAACGCACCTTCTAAGGCTACTTTCACACTAGCGGTACGGACCTCCGGCAGGCTGTTCCGTCAGGTGAACAGCCTGTCGGATCCGTCCTGCCGCTAGTGACCGTGTGCCCCTGGACTGCTGCTCCGTCCCCATTGACTATAATGGGGGTGGTGCGGAGTTCCGGTGGAGGCACGGCAGCGCACGGCGAGAGGCTGCCGGAATAAATTTCGGACATGTCGTAGTTTTATTCCGGCAGCCTTTCGCTGTGCGCTGCCGTGCCTCCGCCGGAACTCTGCACCACCCCCATTATAGTCAATGGGGACGGAGCAGCAGTCCGGGGTCACACGGTCACTAGCGGCAGGATGGATCTGAGAGGCTGTTCACCCGACGGAACAGCCTGCCGGAGGTCCGTGCCACTAGTGTGAAAGTAGCGTAAGCCAGCAGACAGAGGGTGGGGTTCCTCTGTCACCCAATGATGTCGCAGGGTGTCAAGTGGTCATCATGGCAGCTAGGGGCGTAAGGGAAGGCACCTTCGCCCTGCCATCATATTACACCCTGAGGCACGGTGAACATGAAGCTAACTGCTGTGGGGTTTCGCTCTGGTAGTTAGGACTAGCGGATGCAGTAAAGAGGCAAAGTACACAGTTCTTGAATCAATACAGCGGTGTTTATTCACACATTGGTGTATAACAAAATGCCGATAATGTGTATCACCAAACGCAGGTGGCTTGGTGTTTGTTCACACAGAAGGAAAGTCCATAAACAATAAAAGTCACCTTTTCTCCTGGGTGTTAATGCACAACCTGTTAGCAGTTTAGCCTCATCAAGTCCATAGGCGGCTTGTTCGCCTTTAGAGGGGCTTGAGTCCTCCAGCCTGGTTCAAATCTCAAATCCCAGCACAGCCCTCAGTTTACAGCACACAGACTCCTGAACTCCACTGTCAGAGGGAGGTAAATCCACACACCTGGCAGTGCTGGCTGCTTTTATGCCTGGCAAAACCCAGCCTGGAACATGGGGAGTAGTCACCCACCCAGCACTTTGACTACTCCCAGCAAGAGCCGTCCTGGATCAGCTATGACAGCCATGCTAAATAACAAGGTGTCAGTTAGCAATAGCTGCTGCTAACAAATAAAAAAACGGCTCTTACTTCACCGAGACCAGGAACCTCGGTGACACATACCTTCCATCCATAATGATTCCAGGTACCTTATTACACTGCTCATGGGTGTAGGCTGTCTTGCAAAAATTCCATTTCCCCACCAAATCTGTACCAAACAATGCTTTTTTTGGTGCGGATTTGATGTGGTTTTGCCAGAGATCTCATCCTTGCATAGAAAAGGCTGAAACCCGCACAAAAAATGGAAATGCTGTGGAATTCAAAATACACATGGCAGGTCAATTTCCACATGGAATGAAAAGTTTACATGAGATTTGCCTAACTGCATACATTTTACTGCAGTTTTTCCGCACGAGAATCCACCAGGAAAAAAATGCATGTAATATGCAAAATGTGCAAATAGGTAAAGGCTAGGTTTACATCGCTGGCATATTTTCCATCTTTATGTTCCAGTCTAGGAACTGAAAAAAAATGGTAATGCTGGATTTGTTATGACACCATTGACTATAAAGGGGGCATCAGGTTTCAGGACAGACAAAATGGCAGGTAAAATAAAGTTTAATAAAAAATTTAAAAAACAAACAATAAAGGCTCAAAAACCCAGCTTTTCCATTTACTACATATAAAACCTAAACAATTAGTTGGTCAAATTGGGGGATGAATTTTAATGTTGATAAGTGTAAAATAATTCACCTAGGTCACAGTAATCGTATGGGTACATACACATTACATAGAATAAGAAAAAGACTTGGATATTCTGGTCACAAGTAAGCTAGGCTCAATGTCAAGCAGCAGCTGCCAAAGCAAATAACCTTTTTTGTCACCGCCAGTTCTGTGAGAAGATCTGGCAGACGTTCTTCTCTACCTCTTGTATGATGTTCTATGTTTTGGTTTCACTTTCTCATCTCCTTTCCTTCTGCCAGGTGTCACTTATTTTGACTAATTGTCTTCCTTTATAATCCCTCCCATACTGCCTCACTTTGCGGTTTATACTACTTCCTGGATGAGGTGTTCACTGCTGGAGGCTGCTTTTGCTGTTTGCTCAGATAAGTCATTTACTTTATCGTGTTTCCTTGCTGGCTTGATTCTAGGTGACCCTAACTCCGTCCGTATTAAGTGCAGGGAGCCGGTGGTCGTGTCCCCTCACTATTATAGGATTTTCAGGTGTCACACAGTATTAGGTACGAGGGCATGCAATCGTCTACCATACAGACCCTTGCATGTGCATAGCAGTCAGGGAGAGCTCTTAGGGTTTTATAGAGCTCACCTATAAGCTCCTTAATTTGGGATCAAGCCAGTCGCTCATTTATTTATATGTTCCAGCTATCTGCTAACTTCATCCGTGACATTATAAACCGCCATAACCGTCTTAAGCATGGATCCGGTTTCAGCCTTGATTGACCGCATGCAAGGTCTTTCGCTGGAGGTAGCAAATCTCCGTAAAACTGTGTCTCAGTTTCAGGTGACCGGTTCTGCTGGCGTTCATGTAGTTTGTTCCAAGCCTAAGATCTCGCTCCCGGATACGTTCTCCGGGGGTAGTGAGAATTTTGTTCGCTTTAGAGAGGCTTGCAAACTCCATTTTCGCCTACTTCCCCATTCCTCTGGTGATGAGGAGCAGAGGGTGGGGATCATCATCTCGCTGCTCAGGGATAACGCTCAGTCTAGGGCCTTTTCGCTGCCGGTGGGGGCACGGCCCCTCCAATCGGTGGATTAATTTTTTTGTAGCCCTGTGGCAGATATATGATGACCCGGATCGTATTGCTCTGGCTGAATCTAAACTGCGTCTTTTATGCCAGGGTAAACAGTCCGCAGAGATATATTGTTCAGAATTTCGGAGATGGGCAGCTGATACTGGTTGGAATGATGCTGCACTCCAAAGTCAATTTTGCTATGGTCTTTCGGAAAGATTGAAACATGCATTCGCTTTTCATGAGAGACCAGCGTCGTTAGAGTCAGCCATGTCTCTAGCTGTTCGTATTGACAGGCGTCTTAGAGAGAGAGAAAGAGGAGACTACTCTTTCCTATCATATTCAGCCCAAGGACAGTGGGGCTGTCTCATTCAGTGCGCAGGGGTCTCAGTCTCTGTCAATCCCCTCTGAGGAGGAGGCCATGCAGCTGGGTTTGCTTGCCTCTGATAGTAGAGGATTCAGCTCTCAGAGGAGGGTTTGTTTCTGTTGTGGGGGTATAAATCATTTGGCTAATGTTTGCCCCTCTAAGAGATTCATGGCGTTTTCTGAGGGTAATAAAAACAAAACAAAACAAAAAAAAAACTCTAAAAACTGTCCATTTGCTACTATTGGCAAGGTTGATGCGGAAATTGAAGCCGTTTGCTTGTAGTTCCCGTTTTCTCCTACCTGCCAGGGTGGCGCTAGACAGCAAGAACATTGTTTGTGACATTTTTGTAGATAGTGGAGAAGCTGTCAATCTCATTGATAATCAATTTGCAACAACGCATGGTTTCCAGGTATGCACTTTGGAAAAGGATATACCTGTTTTTGCTATCGATTCCGCTCCACTTTCTCAAAGATCGTTAAAGGGCATAGTTCACAATATCCGTTTGACTGTGGGTGACGCTCATGTTGAGGATATGTTATGTTTCGTCTTAAGCGGATTACCTACTCCTCTAGTGTTGGGGCTACCCTGGCTCACTAAACATAACCCCACCATTGATTGGCAAGCAAGGCAAATAAATGGTTGGAGTGAGTTTTGCAGAGAGAATTGCCTCACTGCGTCTCTTTCAGAGGTTTCTACCAAGACTGTGCCATCTTTTCTCTCTGAATTTTCGGATGTGTTTTCCGAGAGTGGTGTCCAGGAGTTGCCCCCTCACCGGGAGTACAACTGCCCTATTAATCTCATCCCAGGCGCCAAGCTGCCAAAATCACGACTATACAATCTTTCCCAACCTGAAAGAGTCGCTATGCGTACTTATATCTCTGAGAGCCTGAGAAAGGGACACATCTGCCCCCCGAAGTCACCTGTTGCCGCAGGTTTTTTTTTTTGTTAAGAAAAAAGATGCTTCTTTAAGACCTTGTCTGGATTTCAGGGAGCTGAACCGTATCACGATTCGTGACCCATATCCGCTTCCTCTGATCCCGGACCTGTTTAACCAGATTGTTGGGGCTAAAGTTTTTTCTAAGTTGGATTTAAGAGGAGCATACAACCTAGTCAGGGTCAGGGAAGGGGATGAATGGAAGATGGCCTTCAATACCCCTGAGGGTCATTTCGAGAATTTGGTTATGCCCTTTGGTTTGATGAATGCTCCGGCCGTCTTCCAACATTTTGTGAACAGCATTTTTTAGCATTTAATGGGGAAATTTGTACTGGTGTTTCTAGATGACATTTAGATTTTTTTTCCTGATTTCAAGACTCATCGGGACCACCTATGTCAGGTCTTGCTGATTCTGCGAGAGAATAAATTATACGCTAAACTGGAAAAATGTGTGTTTGCAGTTCCGGAGATTCGATTTCTTGGTTTTCTTCTCTCTGCTTCTGGTTTTCGATGGACCCTGAGAAGGTCAGCGCTGTCCTTGATTGGGAGCTTCCTGAGAATCAGAAGGTGCTGATGCGGTTTTTGGGTTTTGCCAATTATTACAGAAAGTTCATTTTGAATTATTCCTCTGTTGTTAAGTCACTCACTGATATGACTAAAAAGGGGGTGGATTTTTCCTCGTGGTCGGTAGATGCGCTTAAAGCCTTTTCTAGTAATTAAGAGAGTTTTGCTTCCGCTCCCATTTTGGTACAACCTGATGTCTCTCTACCTTTTATTGTTGAGGTGGATGCTTCTGAGGTGGGTGTGGGTGCGGTCTTATCTCAGGGTCCCTCTCCTGCCAAATGGCGACCGTGTGCCTTTTTCTCAAGGAAACTCTCCTCTGCAGAGAGAAATTACGATGTGGGAGATAGGGAGTTGTTGGCCATCAAATTAGCTTTTGAGGAATGGCGCCATTGGTTAGAGGGAGCCAGACACCCTATTACCGTGTTTACCGACCATAAGAATCTGGCCTACTTGGAATCGGCCAAGCGTCTGAACCCGAGACAGGCCAGATGGTCTTTGTTCTTTTCTAGGTTTAATTTTGTTGTTACGTTCCGCCCTGGGGTTAAAAATGTGAAGGCGGATGCCCTGTCACGTTGTTTTCCGGGAGGGGGGAACTTTGAAGACCCTGGTCCCATTTTGGCTGAAGGGGTGGTCGTCTCTGCTCTTTATCCTGATTTAGAGGCAGAGGTTCAGGCAGCCCAGGCAGAGGCTCCTGATCTTTATCCCCCTGGGAGGTTGTTTGTGCCTCTCGCTTTATGACACAAGGTTTTTAAGGAGCACCACGATACTGTCCTTGCTAGGCACCCGGGAAGTAGAGCCACAGTGGATCTCATTGCTCAGAGATTCTGGTGGCCGGCTCTTCGTAAGACGGTTGAGGGTTTTCTGGCAGCCTGCGAGACCTGCGCTCGTGCCAAGGTCCCTCATTCACGGCCATCAGGTTCTCTCCTCCCGTTACCCATTCCTTCCCGTCCTTGGACGCATCTGTCCATGGACTTCATTACGGACCTGCCTCGTTCCTCGGGGAAGACTGTGATTCTGGTGGTAGTAGACCGTTTTAGCAAAATGGCACATTTCATTCCCTTTCCTGGGTTACCCAATGCTAAGACGCTGGGGCAAGCGTTTGTTGATCATATTGTTAAATTGCATTGCATTGCATTCCTTCAGACATCGTTTCTGATAGGGGCACGCAATTTGTTTCCAGATTCTGGAAGGCCATCTGTTCTCGCTTGGGGGTTCGGTTGTCGTTCTCTTCTGCTTTTCACCCGCAGTCGAATGGTCAGATCGAACGCGTCAATCAGAATCTGGAGACATATCTGCGCTGTTTTGTGGCGGAGAATCAGGAGGATTGGTATTCTTTTTTGTCCCTTGCTGAGTTTGCTTTAAATAACCGTCGCCAGGAGTCCTCTGATAAGTCACAATTTTTTGGTGCATATGGGTTTCATCTGCAGTTTGGGACATTCTCTGGAGAGGGGTCTTCTGGTTTACCTGATGAGAGATTTTCCTAGTCTTTGTCATTTATTTGGCAACAGATTCAGGGTAATCTGAAGAGGATGAGTGAGAGATATAAGCGTGTGGCGGATAAGAGACTAGTGCCTGGTCCGGACCTGAATGTTGGTGATCTGGTGTGGTTGTCTACAAAGAATATCAAACTGAAGGTTCCCTCCTGGAAGTTGGGTCCTAAGTTTATTGGGCCTTACAAGATCTTGTCCGTCATCAATCCTGTTGCCTTCCGTCTTGATCTTCCTCAGACTTGTGAAAAACATTATGGATCTTCCAAGTCCCTATTAAAACCTTATGTCCAACCCACTGTACCCTCCTCTTTGCCTCCTCCTCCGATTATTGTTGATGGTAATCTTGAATTTCAGGTCTCTAGAATTGTGGATTCTCTCATTATCCGCGGTTTTCTTCAGTACCTCGTTCATTGGGAGGGTTATGGTCCTGAGGAGTGGATGTGGGTCCCAGTGGCGGACATTAAGGCCATTCGTCTCATCAGGACTTTCCATAGGTCTCAACCTGAGAAGGTGGGCTCTGAGTGTCCGGAGTCCACCCGTAGAGGGAAGGGTACTGTCACCGCCAGTTCTGTGAGAAGATCTGGCAGACGTTCTTCTCTACCTCTTGTATGATGTTCTTTGTTTTGGTTTACTTTCTCATCTCCTTTCCTTCTGCCAGGTGTCTCTTATTTGTCACGGATGGTGTTGCAGAAAGCTGGAACTTATAAATAAACATCCGACTGGCTTGATCCCAAACTAAGGAGCATATGGGTGAGCCCTATAAAACCCTTAGAGCTCTCCCTGACTGCTATGCCCTTGCAAAGATCTTTATGGTAGACGATTGCATGTCCACGTACCTTATGCTATCTGACACCTGAAAACCCTATAATAGTGAGGGGACACTACCACCGGCTCCCTGCACTTAATACGGACGGAGTCAGGGTCACCTACAATCAAGCCAGCAAGTAAACACAAATAAAGGAAACAGACTTATCTGAGGAATCAGGAGAAGGAGCATCCAGCAGTGAACAACTCATCCAGGAAGAAGTATAAACCGCAAAGTGAGGCAGTATGGGAGGGAATATAAAGGGAGACAATCAGTGCAAATAGATGACAGCTGGGAGAAGGAAAGGAGATGACAAAGTGAAACCAAAACAAAGAACTTCATGCAAGAGGTAGCGAAGAACGTCTAACAGACCTTCTCACAAAGCTGGCGGTGACATTATTTAGACTAATTGTCTTCCTTTATAATCCCTCCCAAACTGCCTCACTTTGCGGTTTATACTACTTCCTGGATGAGGTGTTCACTGCTGGAGGCTGCTTTTGCTGTTTGTTCAGATAAGTCATTTACTTTATTGTGTTTCCTTGCTGGCTTGATTCTAGGTGACCCTGACTCCATCCGTATTAAGTGCAGGGAGCCGGTGGCCGTGTCCCCTCACTATTATAGGGTTTTCAGGTGTCACACAGTATTAGGTATGCGTGCATGCAATCGTCTACCATACAGACCCTTGCATGTGCATAGCAGTCAGGGAGAGCTCTTAGGGTTTTATAGGGCTCACCTATAAGCTCCTTAGTTTGGGATCAAGCCAGTCGCTCATTTATTTATATGTTCCAGCTATCTGCTAACTTCATCCGTGACAATTTTAGGGTCAATAAAAAGAGAGATGAAAACCTGTGATCCCAGTGTAATAATTCCCCTCTATAAATCCCTCGTAAGGCCACATCTTCAATATGGGATTTAGTTTTGGGCTTCATATACTATAAGGGCTCATGCACACAACCGTACTGGCTCAGTGAGGACTGTAAATGGCTGGTCCGCAATATAAGGGCACTGGCCGTGCACACTCCATGGCGCTGCCAGATACAACTGAAGATAAGACTTCACCTGTCTTTTGCATAGCAGAGGTACGGATCAGAAGACCACGGAAGCACTATGAAACTCTTCCGTGGGCTTTCTGATCCATGTTCTATCTTGGGTCGTAACTTGTGGATCGCGGACCTATTCAAGTTAACGAGTCTGTATCGGCAAACAGAGGGCACACAGCCAATGCCCATATATTGTGGACCGCAAGGGCACTGAGCCATTACGCTTGTGCGCATGAGCCCTAAAGCATACAGGAGAGCTAGAAAGGGTTCAGGAAACCAGATTACTAAATGGGATAGAAGGTGTGTCATATAATAAGGGGTTTAAAAAATTGGTCTTAGTTTGAAAAAAAGACGCTTCAGGATACATCCACAAGTTCAGCTTGTTTTTATGCTCTTTTTGAATCCAAAATCAGGAGTGGATCATAAAAGAAGAGAGAGTATTAAGGACAAATACTAGAGGAGAGATTTTTCAAAAATGGTGTAAAGCTAAACTTAATTGTTCATAGCAACCAATCATATTCCACTGTTCATTTTCCAAAGGAGCTCTGAAAAATGAAAGTTGGAATCCGATTGGTTGCTATGGGCAACTAAGGTATCTTTCCTTTAAAACAGTTTTCGTAGATGTCTCCTCTTCTTGAAACCACTCCTGGCTTTCCAAACCCTGAACGTGTGGCTGTACCCTTACTTAGAGGAGTTCTCATTTAAATGTATAAATACACGTGTGGTCAATACAAAGAACGACAGATGTAGCAGACACACACACTTGGTGAGTTATCACATCTAGTTCACGCGTTATGACTGTTAACTCTGCTGCATTTGTACAACATGATTTTTTTTATTCTAAGACATTCACAAAGGACCAGGAAATATTCTGGAGGAAAGGCGATTTAGACATCAAATAAAGGGGTTGTCTGCTGTATTTATATTGACGTATCCCCAGGATAAGTAATCAATAAAGATCATGGGGGGGCCCTTCTGCTACCTTAAGCGAAAACTGAAACCCCCCCCCCATTCCAATTTCTTAACCTGACCCCTTCCCTCCAGCCTTACTGTTAAACACATACTTGGAAAACATTACATACAGAGCTACAAAACATAAAGGATAATACAGCGCCACATAGCTATTACATACAGTGACATGTCCTCTGATGTAGACGTTCTCTTTCTTTATCTTCTCCATTCAGACCAGACCGCCATGATAATTTCTTTCAGCCATTTCTTCTCTGCAGAGTTTGACAGACATTGTAGTTTCCTACTTTTCCATCATCCTTCCCATCTTCTGAACACCCCATCCTGCCACCCCCAATACTGGGCCCACTGTGATCCCCAATACTATACTGCAGAAACAGATAACTTCCCTGAAAATACTAGTACCACACAGATAGTCCCCCTTCAATAATTTTTAGCACACAGTGCCCTAAAAAAAAACTGTACCCAGGAAATAGTGCCCCTAAACTTATAGTGCCATAAAACATAGTGTCCTCCAAAAATAATTGTGCTAAGCTGATACTGTGCCAGCGTGCCTACCAATGTAACAGTCCTCCAAAAAGTCCCACCAATAATAATAATTCTCTGCCAGAGTGCACTATGTGGTAACAGTGCACCCAATAGTAATAATGTCCCTCATTTTGCCCCCAGAAGTAATAATGCCCCCATAGTGCCCCTAGTAGTAATATTTTCCCCTATAATGTATGCCTGTACAAAAAATACCCCCTTATAATGTGTGCCAGTACAAAAATATAACCTCTTATAATGTTTGCCAGTAAAATAATCCCCCCATGTAATGTGCGCCAATACTAAAAATGCTCCCTTATAACGTGTGGCAGTACAAAAAAAACCTACTTTTTATTGTCCCCTGTGGAACAAATGTCCCCATAGTGGTCACCTTAGAATGTGTGCCAGTAAAAAAATGCCCCCTTATGTGCCAGTACAAAAAATGCTCCTTTATAATGTGTGTCAGTACAAAAAAGTACCCTCTTTTAGTGACCCGGGTATAACAGATGTCCCCATAGTGGTCCCCTTATAATGTGTGCCAGTATAAAAATGCTCCTTTTCACAGCCGCAATGTCCCCATAGTGCTTTATTCAGTTACAAAATAATGACTCCCACTCCATTGTGGCCTAACAGCATGCTGCCAAATAAAAATAATAAACTCAAATACTTACCTCCATTCTGCTGTCAGCAATGCAGTGCAAGACATAGACCTCTTCTAGTCTATGTCCTGAGCTCTATACAGCCCGGCTCAGGCAGCGAGATAATGATGACACCGGCCTCTGATAGGCTACAGGAACTAGGACTAAAGCCTATTAGAGGAAACGGTGGGCATTGGAGACATCACTCCCATGCCCCATCGTGGCATTCAAATGTATTGCTGTCCTGAGTATAGCGATGCAGTTGAATATGTAGAGATGAGCATTTCCAAGATGGAAGCACTCATTGCCAATGGCCCTTCTGCTGCCCCCTCTTGCCCCATCTGGTACTGTCTGAGGCGATCACCTTACCTTGCCTCATTGGTGGTGCACCCCTTGCCCCCACCGATCAGCTGTTTAAAGAGAAAGTGAACAGGAAGGAGCCGTCCCATAGAAGTGAATGGGGTGGCTTATGTGTAATTACACATGTTCACCACTGCGTTTGCAATGGTGAGCAGGTAAACAGTGAAGAGAAGGCAGCATTCGTAAAAGTACTGCATTCTCTGAGGATAGGTCATCAATATAAATAAAACAGACAACCCCTTTAACAGTTAGAGCAGTAAAACTATAAAATGCCCTACCCCAAGAAAGAGTAGTAATGGCAGATACTGTGTCAACATTTAAAAAAGAACCAGATGCTTAAAGGGATTGTTCACCTTTGTGGACCTTCTCTATAGACCCCACAGCATGGCCAGACCCGTGGTGGTAATCATACTAACCTAATCCCCTCTTCTGGGTTCTGGCTCCATTGCTGCCCTGTCGGCTCCTGGGTCTTGCCGCTTTAACATCTGGTTTGATGCCAGATAACATGATCTCTTCAGCCAATAACTGGACGGAGCAGTGACATGTGACCCATGCGTCATGTCACTGAGTCATGTGACATCACCTATGTGTCACATGACCCTGGATCACACCACATGTTGACACAGGACACCCGGGACCTGGAGAGCAGCGATGGAGCCAGAACCGAGCGGCGGGGATCAGGTACAGTTGTGTTCAAAATAATAGCAGTCAGACATCACTAACCTGATCAATCACTGTTTTTGGTAGAAATGATATTTCTACATGGCAAATAATTTACTAGCAGGTGTAGTAGATTAATAGAAGTCCAACAGACCCAACAGTCATGACATGCATGCTGCTGATTCTGTGCAATTGAATCACTAATTGAAAGGGGCATGTTCAAAATAATAGCAGTGTGGAGTTCAATTAGTGAGGTCATTCATTCTTCAAAAAACCATTGGCAATTATTGCCCTTTTTTTAACCACCTCCGGACCGCCTAACGCAGGATTGCGTTCCGGAGGTGGCAGCGCTGCGCAGAGTCACGCATATACGCGTCATCTCGCGAGACGCGAGATTTCGCTCAAAGCCGGCCCGCGCATGCGCATCGTGGGCCGGCAAAATTAAAAGAAGTATTTCGTCACCAGCCTGCCAGCAACGATCATTGGCTGGCAGGCTGGCGATTTTCAAAAAATCCAATCCAAAGTCATATAACAGATCATATTAGTAAATATGATCTGTTATATGGCTTGTCTGCTCCTGTGCTGGTCCTTTTCGTCGGTTGGATCCAGCACAGGAGCAGACTGAACTGTGAGTAGCACCAACACTACACCTTAGCCCCAGATCACCCACCTGCACCCCAATTAACCCTTTGATCACCCCTTTGATCGCCCCTGTCAATCACTAGTGAAAGGAAAAAAAGTGATCAGTGTAAACTGTCACTTTTTTTTTTTCACTGGTATTGGCTGTTAGGTTTTAGGGATAGTTTAGGCCCCTTGGTTAGGTAGTTAGCGTCAGTTAGCGCCCACCCCACCGCAGTCACTTTTATTCGCTGTTTAGCGTATCGCTAATCAGCATTTGTACTTTTATAGTATCTGTAAGTGATCAAAACTGATCACGGTCAGATCTATAATAGTATTAGTGTCAGCTTAGCTCGCCCTCCACCCAAAACGCAGTGTTTGCCCGATCAGGCCTGATCGGTCGCCCACACGTGCGTTCACCCACGCCCGCCCCACCGCAGTGACAAAAAATATATATTTTTTGATCACTGCACATTCATTTTACACGCACTGCGGCGATAAAAAAATCAGTTTTGATATTTTTTATCAACCGCAGCAGCCTCCGGTACTTCGCTAGCCTCCCCTTTGTAAGACAGGTTTGCTTTTTTTCTTGGGTAGTCTCAGGGAATACCCCTAAATTTAGTAGTCCAAAATGTCAAACAGGGGGTATTCTTCTGAAGAGGCCTACAGGATTCTGACCCAGTCGGATGAGGAGTGGGAACCCTCATCTGACGAATCTAGCGGGTCAGAATATGAACCTGTGGAAAGCAGTGGCTCTCTGACCCAAAGTTCGGACGAGGAGGTGGAGGTCCCTGGCAGCACCAGGCGTACCCGGCCCCATGTCGCTAGACCACAGGTTACGCAGGATCCGCTTCAAGAGCAGCAGAGTGGGGCTGTCGCTGCCGGATCACATGGTGAGGCATACACCAGCAGCGCAGCCCTTCCTGGACCTAGTACCAGCACTGCCGTACAACATGGTGAAGTAGCGAGCACCAGAAGGG
Source organism: Bufo bufo (assembly GCF_905171765.1). Lineage (NCBI taxonomy): Eukaryota > Metazoa > Chordata > Amphibia > Anura > Bufonidae > Bufo > Bufo bufo. Next base: position 449,057,314 of record NC_053390.1, on the reverse strand, counting down.
CAGTTGAAGCTGGTACGGGGGCACGTGCAATAGTTACCCCGTCGCAGCCACCGCAAAGACGGGCCCGTAGAGCCCCTAGAGTCCCTGAGGTGCTGGCAAATCCTGATTGGCAGTCACCAACTTCAGCCGCACCAGTAGTTCCCCCTTTCACCGCCCAGTCTGGAGTTCGGGTTGAGACGGCTCAAATCGGTTCGGCCCTGGGATTTTTTGAGCTGTTCTTGACTGCGGAGCTCTTGGACTTAGTCGTGGCAGAGACCAACCAGTATGCCACACAATTTATAACCGCTAACCCGGGAAGCTATTATGCCCAGCCTTTCCGGTGGAAACCAGTCCAAGTTTCCGAACTTAAAATTTTTTTGGGCCTTCTCCTCAACATGGGCCTGACAAAAAAGCATGAATTGCGGTCATATTGGTCAACGCACCCAATTCATCACATGCCCATGTTCTCTGCTGCTATGTCTAGGACACGATTTGAGACCATCCTACGTTTTCTGCATTTTAGCGACAATACCACCTCCCGTCCCAGAGGCCACCCTGCTTTTGACCGGCTCCACAAAATTCGGCCCCTCATAGACCATTTCAACCTGAAATTTGCAGATTTGTATACCCCTGAGCAAAACATCTGCGTAGACGAGTCCCTAATACATTTTACCGGGCGCCTTGGCTTCAAACAATACATCCCAAGCAAGCGTGTCCGGTATGGGGTCAAATTGTATAAGCTCTGTGAAAGGGCCACAGGCTATACCCACAAATTTCGGATCTATGAGGGAAAAGATCAGACCCTGGAGCCGGTCGGTTGCCCTGACTACCTGGGGAGCAGTGGGAAGACAGTCTGGGACTTGGTGTCACCCTTATTCGGCAAGGGGTACCATCTTTATGTGGACAATTTCTACACAAGTGTGGCCCTCTTTAGGCATTTGTTTCTAGAACGGATTTGCGCCTGTGGCACCGCGCGAACTAGTCGCGTGGGCTTCCCCCAACGGCTTGTAACCACCCGTCTTGCAAGGGGGCAGAGGGCTGCCTTGTGTAACGAAGAACTGCTCGCGGTGAAATGGAGAGACAAGCGTGACGTTTACATGCTCTCCTCCATTCACGCAGACACGACAATCCAAATTGAGCGAGCAACCCGTGTCATTGAAAAGCCCCTCTGTGTCCACGACTATAATGCGCTCATGGGAGGGGTGGACTTCAATGACCAGATGTTGTCTCCGTATTTAGTATCCCGCAGAACCAGACGCTGGTATAAAAAGGTGTCTGTATATTTAATTCAATTGGCGCTCTACAATAGTTTTGTTCTCTACAGTAAGGCTGGGAGAACAGGATCCTTCCTCAAATTCCAGGAAGAGATCATCGAGAACCTCCTTTACCCAGGAGGTTCCGTGGCCCCATCCACCAGTGTAGTTAGCCGTCTACACGAGCGACATTTCCCCAGTGTCGTTCCTGGTACCTCAACCCAACCGTCACCCCGAAAAAGATGTGTCTGTAGCAGGAGTGGAATAAGGCGTGACACCCGCTATTTCTGTCCTGACTGTGCTGACCACCCTGCCCTATGCTATGGAGAGTGTTTCCGGAAGTACCACACACAGGTACACCTAGCATAGGGATCACATCTCACCAGGACAGGCACACAGGGCTATTAGGGCCCATTCACTCACAGCTGCTGCAAACCTCTCCTTTCACCTGGGATAAAGTGCATAACGTACTTCGCCACATCTTTGGGCGATTTGCGCTTTGCACATTGTCCCATGGGGAAGGAGAGGTTTGTTCTATAAAAGGTAAAAAAAACTAAACAAAAAAAAAAATACCGGTAAGTAAAAAAGTTAAATGTTCAGTTAAAAAAGTTTAAAAAAAGTTTCTATGTTCTGTTCAACAGTTAATAAAGTTATTGCTTTGCGGCCTGGTTTTTTCTTTTTTGTTTTGTTTTTATTACCTTTCAGGTGGACCAACCGATCGACTAGCTGCAGCACTGATGTGCATTCGGACAGAAGCATTGCGCTGCTGTCAGATTACACGCAAGTCGGTGTATGCGGCGCTGCAAGACGAGATTTCTCCTCTGCAGTAAAAGATACGTTTGCCGAGGCATATGAGCTGAGGAGGTGGCGGTGTTCATATACTTTGGCAAACACTTTGTATATATAAAAAAAAAAATCCCGGCAATGATTTATTCATCCACATCGATTGATGTGAATGGAGAAATCTGGTTTGCCAGGGCATACGAGCTGAAGTGGGTATGGATGTTGGGCGGAGCTCCTATGTCCTGGCAGACGCCTTTCCCCTCCTTTTTCTTTTTTTGGCAGAGATTTTTTCATCCACATTGATCGATGCGAATGAAGAAATCTGTGCCGTTCATTTTTTTCTTTCAGCCCAGAGGCTGAACGGAAAAAAAAAATCTCATTACCCGTATGCTCAATATAAGGAGAATAGCAGAAACTCCTAATGCTAGGCATACATGTAATGATTGCGGAGACCCTCAAATGCCAGGGCAGTACAAACACCCCACAAATAACACCATTTTGGAAAGAAGACACCCCAAGGTATTCGCTGAGGGGCATATTGAGTCCATGAAAGATTGAAATTTTTGTCCCAAGTTAGCGGAAAGGGAGACTTTGTGAGAACAAAATCAAAAAAATCTATTTCCGCTAACTTGTGCCAAAATTTTTTTTTTCAATGAACTCGCCATGCCCCTCATTGAATACCTTGGGGTGTCTTCTTTCCAAAATGGGTCACATGTGGGGTATTTATACTGCCCTGGCATTTTAGGGGCCCCAAAGCGTGAGAAGAAGTCTGGTATCCAAATGTCTAAAAATGCCCTCCTAAAAGGAATTTGGGCACCTTTGCCCACCTAGGCTGCAAAAAAGTGTCACACATGTGGTATCTCCGTATTCAGCAGAAGTTGGGGAATATGTTTTGGGGTGTCATTTTACATATACCCATGCTGGGTGAGATAAATATCTTGGTCAAATGCCAACTTTGTATAAAAAAAAATGGGAAAAGTTGTCTTTTGCCAAGATATTTCTCTCACCCAGCATGGGTATATGTAAAATGACACCCCAAAACACATTCCCCACCTTCTCCTGAGTACGGAGATACCAGATGTGTGACACTTTTTTGCAGCCTAGGTGGGCAAAGGGGCCCACATTCCAAAGAGCACCTTTCGGATTTCACAGGTCATTTACCTACTTACCAGACATTAGGGCCCCTGGAAAATGCCAGGGCAGTATAACTACCCCACAAGTGACCCCATTTTGGAAAGAAGACACCCCAAGGTATTCCGTGAGGGGCATGGCAAGTTCCTAGAATTTTTTATTTTTTGTCACAAGTTAGTGGAAAATGATGATTTTTTTTTTTTTTTTTCATACAAAGTCTCATATTCCACTAACTTGTGACAAAAAATAAAAATTTCCATGAACTCACTATGCCCATCAGCGAATACCTTGGGGTCTCTTCTTTCCAAAATGGGGTCATTTGTGGGGTAGTTATACTGCCCTGGCATTCTAGGGGCCCAAATGTGTGGTAAGGAGTTTGAAATCAAATTCTGAAAAAAATGACCTGTCAAATCCGAAAGGTGCTCTTTGGAATATGGGCCCCTTTGCCCACCTAGGCTGCAAAAAAATGTCACACATCTGGTATCTCCGTACTCAGGAGAAGGTGGGGAATGTGTTTTGGGGTGTCATTTTACATATACCCATGCTGGGTGAGAGAAATATCTTGGCAAAAGACAACTTTTCCCATTTTTTTATACAAAGTTGGCATTTGACCAAGATATTTATCTCACCCAGCATGGGTATATGTAAAAAGACACCCCAAAACACATTCCTCAACTTCTCCTGAGTACGGGGATACCAGATGTGTGACACTTTTTTGCAGCCTAGGTGGGCAAAGGGGCCCACATTCCAAAGAGCACCTTTTGGATTTCATAGGTCATTTTTTACTGAATTTGATTTCAAACTCCTTACCACACATTTGGGCCCCTAGAATGCCAGGGCAGTATAACTACCCCACAAGTGACCCCATTTTGGAAAGAAGAGACCCCAAGGTATTCGCTGATGGGCATAGTGAGTTCATGGAAGTTTTTATTTTTTGTCACAAGTTAGTGAAATATGAGACTTTGTATGAAAAAAAAAAAAATAATAAATCATCATTTTCCACTAACTTGTGACAAAAAATAAAAAATTCTAGGAACTCGCCATGCCCCTCACGGAATACCTTGGGGTGTCTTCTTTCCAAAATGGGGTCACTTGTGGGGTAGTTATACTGCCCTGGCATTCTAGGGGCCCAAATGTGTGGTAAGGAGTTTGAAATCAAATTCTGAAAAAAATGACCTGTCAAATCCGAAAGGTGCTCTTTGGAATATGGGCCCCTTTGCCCACCTAGGCTGCAAAAAAGTGTCACACATCTGGTATCTCCGTACTCAGGAGAAGGTGGGGAATGTGTTTTGGGGTGTCATTTTATATATACCCATGCTGGGTGAGATAAATATCTTGGTCAAATGCCAACTTTGTATAAAAAAATGGGAAAAGTTGTCTTTTGCCAAGATATTTCTCTTACCCAGCATGGGTATATATAAAATGACACCCCAAAACACATTCCCCACCTTCTCCTGAGTACGGAGATACCAGATGTGTGACACTTTTTTGCAGCCTAGGTGGGCAAAGGGGCCCATATTCCAAAGAGCACCTTTCGGATTTGACAGGTCATTTTTTTCAGAATTTGATTTCAAACTCCTTACCACACATTTGGGCCCCTAGAATGCCAGGGCAGTATAACTACCCCACAAGTGACCCCATTTTGGAAAGAGACCCCAAGGTATTTCGTGATGGGCATAGTGAGTTCATAGAAGTTTTTATTTTTTGTCACAAGTTAGTGGAATATGAGACTTTGTAAGAAAAAAAAAAAAAAAAAAAATCATCATTTTCCGCTAACTTGTGACAAAAAATAAAAAGTTCTATGAACTCACTATGCCCATCAGCGAATACCTTAGGGTGTGTACTTTCCGAAATGGGGTCATTTGTGGGGTGTTTGTACTGTCTGGCCATTGTAGAACCTCAGGAAACATGACAGGTGCTCAGAAAGTCAGAGCTGCTTCAAAAAGCGGAAATTCACATTTTTTGTACCATAGTTTGTAAACGCTATAACTTTTACCCAAACCATTTTTTTTTTACCCAAACATTTTTTTTTATCAAAGACATGTAGAACTATAAATTTAGAGCAAAATTTCTATATGGATCTCGTTTTTTTTGCAAAATTTTACAACTGAAAGTGAAAAATGTCATTTTTTTGCAAAAAAATCGTTAAATTTCGATTAATAACAAAAAAAGTAAAAATGTCAGCAGCAATGAAATACCACCAAATGAAAGCTCTATTAGTGAGAAGAAAAGGAGGTAAAATTCATTTGGGTGGTAAGTTGCATGACCGAGCAATAAACGGTGAAAGTAGTGTAGGTCAGAAGTGTAAAAAGTGGCCTGGTCTTTCAGGGTGTTTAAGCACTGGGGGCTGAAGTGGTTAAGGAAGGAAGGCAGCAAATGTTGTACATGCTGATTACAGTGCATTTCTCTATGAGGAAAATGGGTTTCTTCCAGACACTGTTCAGAAGAACAGCGTACCTTGATTAAAAAGTTGATTAGAGAGGGGAAAACATATAAAGAAGTGCAGAAAACGATAGGCTGCTAAAATGATCACAAATGCTTTAAAATGGCAACCAAAACCTAAAAGACATGGAAGAAAGCTAAAAACTACCATTCGAATAGATAGAAGAATAGCCAAAATGGCAAGGACTCAGCCAACAATCAGCTCCAGGAAGATCAAAGAAGGTCTAAAGTTACCTGTGAGTGCTGTTACAATTAGAAGAGGCCTATGTGAAGCCAAGCTATCTGCAAGAAGCCCCCGCAAAGCCCCACTGTTGAAAAAAATGCAGTTTCTGAGGCAAAACCAAGAAATGGAGAAGAACTGTGGAATGTAGTCCAATTATCCTGGGCTGGAATACCTGTTCACAGGTGCCAGAAGTTAGTTGACTCCATGCAACACAGATGTACAGCAGTTCCCAGAAACAGTGGTTATACAACTAAATATTAGTTAAGTGATTCAAAGGAAAGCAAAATCTTCAAACATTTTTCAGTTTGAATGTTTGAGTTTGTAAAGAAGAATACAAACACTGCTATTTTTTTGAACAGTCTAATATTTACTTTTCTTTTTTTTAGAGTAACAACACAAATTTGATATATTTTTCTTCATGTTTTGATTTGGAATAGAATGTGTAGTGTTCCCAATGCATTTGTGTGTATGGAAATAAAAGCTATTAGAAGGATTTTGAGCTTTATTCACTTTTTTAAACACACTGCTATTATTTTAAACACAACTGTAAGGATGATTGCCACCGTGGGTTTGTCCACAAAGGTAAACTATCCCTTTAAGTAATAGCAAATGGTATTGAGGGTTATAAAAAAACTATTAATGTTATATAATTATTCGAGAAAGGCTGACCTTGATGGACCAATGTCTTTTTTCCACCTATGTAATTATGTAATATAAAATGAACTTCATTAGTATGTTTTTATAAATAATTTTTAATTATACTACATTAAAATGATTACTAGAGAGCCAGTAATTTATTAACTACATAATTAGTATTGTGCCCGTACAAATCTGAGCTATCAAAATATTTTTACTACAATTTAGAAAAAAAAAAATACATAATGCCAGAATTGTTGTTTTCTTGTCACATTGTCTTCTTTAAAAAAAATAGAATAAAATCATTTTGCCTTTCTGTAATAAAAATCGGTTCTCCATGTGCTGACATCCAAATGATCCTGTGATAAATTTGTGATACATACTGCAGTCATTGTGAGGAGGCAGAGCTGCAATGGGAGAAAGGGGAAAGCAGCCTGAACCAGTGATGAGATGTAGACTCCTCTTAGCAGTGTAGCTGAACTGAGCTGAGGGACTTTTACACTGGCCAATTATCGGAAATGAGCATTCATACAAACATTTATTCCTGATAATCGGCCTCATGTAAATGCTCCTTAAGTTTAAAAGTCAAGCATCAAGCTCGCAGGTATATCTCAACAAATGTCACTGACTTGCATATGGTTTTGAAGCTTGCAACTGGACACTGGCTTTAAGGCTCAGTATATTCCCATATCCATTTTTAGTAGGTTTGAAAATACCTTAATCTTGTACCTATCCTTTACAGCCTGCAATAAAGTATTTGATGTTATCTAATCTGCTCATGATTTGATTTGCATTATGCTTTGTATATATTCCCCAAAACTGTCTGTAGGTGGCACTATTTATTTAATTATGCCATGACTCAGCAGAGGGAATTTGCTTTCCCCTCTGAGGGAGGAGCTTTCTAGTCAGAATTGCATCAGACATTTCAGTTTAGCTCTGACTGAAAGAGGCAGATGCTGGTTCAGTTCCAGGAGAAACATTAATCCTGTTGAGAGAAGAATCCCTGAGGGAAAGCTGGAAAAGACTTAGACTGTCCAGGATCACAAGGCTGTGTGTTCTAGAAAGTTTATGCTGTTTATGGCTGATATAGAGACATTATTGCTTGTGAAAGGATTAACAGTTAACTGCACCTTTCACACTTATATAATAGGTTGACCAACCGTTTGTAGGATTTTCAACCCGCTATGGGACTACAATACTTATTTTTGAGAGTTTTGCACACCGGCAATCACCTTTTGAAAGGTTGCAAAGTGTTTAAAATAAACTCAGGGACTACTACTCCTATTATCATCATTGTTGCCATTTGCCTATATACAGCTATTGGGAAGAGACTGCACTGTGACTTGTCTTGGAACTGTGTTTTGATACCGTTAGATATACTACAACTCCCATTCTGAAATTTAGTAAAGAGAGACTTGTTTATTTTCTGCAATCTGCCTGGTTACTAACTCCAGCACCATACACCGACCACAGCACCTACTGCCTTGCACCCATACAACAATCATAACAGCAAGGCCACCCCAACTACCTCCAGACTGTGCCCAAGGGAAGAAGGGGTGTGCTCTCCTGTCACGGCCTTTGGTTTGCGCTGTGACACTGTCGCCACACTTGCGGTTGCCTACGGCAACGTGTTGCTGTGCGAGCATGCGGTAACAGTGTCTCAGCCTTCTGGGTGATTGCCGTGACATGGTTGCCACGCATGCTGTTGCCGGTGGTAACGTGTGGTTTGGTATGCTTGTGTGTGCACTTCCCCTTTAACCCCTTAAGGACATAGGGCGTACAGGTACGCCCTTGTGCCCTGGTACTTAAGGACACAGGGCGTACATGTACGCCCTGTGTATTTCTGATCACTGCCGCCCGGCCGGCTGTGATCGGAACAAGGTGCCTGCTCAAATCATTGAGCAGGCAGGCTCAAATCATTGAGCAGGCACCTCGGCTAAATGCCCGGGGGGGTCCCGTGACCCCCCCATGTCGGCGATCGCAACAAACCGCAGGTCAATTCATACCTGCGGTTTGCTGCGCTTTTTGCAGTTTCTGATCCCCGCGGATCAGAAACTTTAGTGTGCCTAAACTAATATATGTTTCACCCCCCCTGCACCCCTGAATGATTTTATAAGTTTATGAATATAATTGGAGATTAGCTGTTATGTGCCAACCTCCATTAAGTTCAAACAAGGAGTAACCTTATCGCCTCCTTTAAGGAGGCGTATTTTGTTTCCGTGTCCGTTCCGCTTTTTTTGCAGATAGGATGCGGACCCATTCATTTCAATGGGTCCGCAAAAAATGCGGACAGCACACCGCGTGCTGTCCGCATCAGGATAGACCCGCGAAAAAAATAGAACATGCCTTATTCTTGTCTGATCCGCAAAAAAAAAACAGATGGCATACGGATGTCATCAGTTTTTTTTTTGCGGATCCGCAAATTGCGGACCGCAAAACACATACGGTCGTGTGCATGTAGCCTTAAATGCAACCCTGGCCCCACTGCATTAACCTATTCACAAATTATATGATCCTTCAGGCGGACATAATCGCCTCTAAGTTCTTTTATCGAGTATCTTAATTTGATTTGTGCAAGCAGTGAAACAAAGGGACAATTGTCGATGCAATAATATATATGTAATTTATTTTACACAATACAAACTAAGGATATAAAATCAATACAATTGCAAAGACAAACAATGAAGCTGTAAAAAAATACCCAAAATATGCCACACGTGGTGCTAACACACCACTATCTCACCAGCACAGTACAACTTAAAGTTACTTATGACAACATGCCAATGCTATACTTTTTACAAACAGACCAATGATTTAGTCCTTTAGACTTTTCAAATATTGTCAGATCCTCCATTAGCAATATGCATCTTTGCTAAGAGAATAATCAGCATTATAGAGGCGCCTAACACTATATATTCCCACAGTATGGGCACTTTTGGCTATATACCGAGAGAAATATCTTATTATTATCACAAGCAATAAGCACAGTATACGTTACCGGGTCCAAGGTAGACAGAGTTTCAGATGGGACCAGTTCTCAAGAACTTTCCTAATAGTCAAAATATAATCCAAGTTTCTTTTGGTATATCTTTCTTGTGGTCAGTTTCCTTTGTGAGTTTTTCTTTTTGGTCTCTGTTTCCTGATGCCCTGCACACGAGTAATTATTCCACACCTTATCTAAGAATCATCCCCTTCTGGATTAGGGATTTCCAATGAGGTAAGTTGGGTGTATTCTTATGCTAATAACACAATGATGTCATATTAACCCTTGACATGGCATAAAAAAATTGTAAAATAATATAATATTGTCCATCTGCCTCCAGATGGCACTGTTGTACAACATATTAACATCAGACTTTTACTACATATTATACCTTTGACCTTTGAAACTATTCTCAATGTATATCAAAGAGGAGGGATACTTCTCTGACACTCTGAAGTAATCTTTCCAGACTTACTGGTACTATCATGACTCTTGAATTCATGTGTTTGATAAGAAATACAATGGGCCTTACACTTGCACCGTGGATTTGTATATCTAACTGTCCAAGCTATTGAGTAACGATGCCTGGAATAACATTAGCTTTTCTGAGAGAGAAACTTCCATTAGTAGAAAACCTTAGACTATATCCACTCATGGCATAAAGTATACCTTAATACTTGGTTATTCTATATATCAATATTGCATATACATGAATTATTGATATATTGTTATCCCATATATAGCCGTATATTAAATAAGTTCATGATCTATACTATATATGGCAATATTATAATAGATAGAAACTGTAGCGCAAGTTAACTTAATATCGATGTCTATTAAATAATTCTATGATGAATAGAGTAAACATTAATGATACTATAGATATAAATTATAGTGAAAACTAATGTAGTAATTATAAATCCCCTGTGCGGTCCAAATCGTAGCGGGCGCATGCGCAGTAGGTATCGCGATGCCCTGCCAGGAGCGGGCATCGCATTGCGCATGCGCCTGCTACGATTTGGACCGCACAGCAGCATTGGAAAAGGACAGGGGAGGGGAGTAAACAGGCGGGCAGAGGCGCACGGAGGGCGGGGTTATGAGCCGTTTAGGAGGTGCTGCCTGGGGCTTCGAGGATTGAGAGACCGCCCTGGGCACTTGAGAGGGCTCATTAACATAACCTTATAAGTTCATTTTCGGCTAAAAGAAAAGTCCGTTTTCTACAACAAAGGTACCGTTTTTAAGTTCTGGGTGGATCATATAACCCTATTTGATCGGTCTAATATGCTGAAATGTGGTGACAGACTCCCTTTAAACCGGCTGATAAGGGGGGAGGGGTAGTTGTCTTGAATAAGGTCGATTATAATACCGAAATGCAGAGAATCCTTAGTGATATTATCACATACAAAAAATTAAAGAGTGACCCGATAAATGATTACAAAAAAGAACTTAAAATTCTCTTGGATAGAGGATTAACGCAGAAAGTGTTGAATCAAAAGGAGTATCAATATTTAAATAATTTACATCCAAAGACTCCCACCATTTACTATTTACCTAAGGTACATAAGAATGCGGAGTTCCCCCCTGGGAGACCTATAGTCTCGGGGATTGACTCGATCACTAGCCGTGTATCAGAATACATTGACATTTTTTTACAAAGATATGTAACTACCACACCTTCCTATCTAAGGGACACTGGACACATTTTGGATTTTTTAAAAGAATTTGATAATATCCCTGAGAATGCCTTTATGATGACTTTAGATGTCACTTCATTATATACAATCATACCAAATAACATAGGTATGGAGGCGATCAAATTTTATATGGATAGAGACGATCAAATGCGTGAGGAACAAAAATCCTTTATTTTGGATTGTATACAGTATTGCCTCGGGCATAATTACTTCTGGTACGATGATTATTCTTTTTTACAAATTTCTGGCGTGGCGATGGGTGCGAAATTCGCACCCAGTTTCGCCAACCTTTTTATGGCTTATTGGGAGCATTTTAATATTTGTCCAGTTATAAAAAAAAGATATGGAGGGTGGCAGCTTACAACTTTGGAGAAGGTATATTGATGACTGCATTGGAGTCTGGTACGGCACTGAGATAGGATTAATGGAATTTATTTCCCAGATTAATTTAAATATGTGGAATATTCACTTCACCCAGGATGTGAGTAAAAGTACCATCCATTTTTTAGATCTTGAGATTAGGGTGGAAGAAGGAAAAATTAGAACTGTAACCTATTTCAAGCCGACCGACCGTAATGGTTATATAGAAAGGAGCAGTTGTCATTATGAACCTTGGATTTGCAATGTACCAAAGGGGCAGCTAAAACGCATTAAAAGAAACTGTACCAGTATTGATGAAACGCAGAGTGACATTATTGTGAATAAATTCATAGAAAAAGGCTACAAAAAGGAAGCATTATATAATCAGAGGGAGGAAGTGAAGTCCGAGAATTTGAATATAATAAAAAAAGAAGGATTCGAGTGAATATAAAACACAGAATAGGGATAAATATAAATTTGCATTCTCCACTACTTACTCCATCAATTGTCCCCAAATTAAGAGAATTATTAATCAAAACTGGAATGTCCTAAAAAATGATTCGGTTATAGGAGACCTCATCCCCACCAAACCCCCTTTTATATTTAAAAGAGCCCCTACAGTCAGAAATAGCATTGTGCGTAGCTTTGTGAAAGAGGACGTGAAATTATCCAAACCCCGTAATGTCTTCACCTGGTGCGGTTTTTGCCAGTGTTGTAAAAACCGCTCCAGGGAGGATAAGAAAAAAAGTAAAATGGAGGAAATTGTGTCTACTTCTAAATCTATTTCCAAAAAAGTTAGAGGGAATATTTTGTGCGAGTTTATGGGGGTTATTTATATACTTGAGTGCCCATGCGGACTCCAGTATGTCGGTAGAACACTGAGGAAGCTGAAAGTCCGAATTGCAGAACACATTAGGAATATTAAAAAGGGGTTGGAGACCCATAGTGTCTCGGCACATTATAAAAAATTCCATCAAAAGGACCCTATTGGTCTTAAATTTTGTGGCGTGGAACTAGTGAAGCGCCATTGTCGAGGAGGTAATCCGGCTACACAAATTAATAAAAAGGAGGCTGAATGGATTTATGAAATGAATACATTGCAGCCACAAGGACATAATATTGAATGGGCCATAAAATCAGTCTGCATGGTGTGATTTAGTTGAATATATGTTGTCTGAATTTATTTATTGTTTTTATATTTATCAGCTTTATATTAATTAATTTTATATTTCATTATTTTTAATGATATTTTGGGATATTGATACGTTTTATGTAAGGGATTGAAGTGTTTTATGTAATATACTGTAAGTTTGTACATGTTTTTAGCAATTTTAGCATGTAATTGTTTGATATGTTGCCAGACAACGGAAGTCCGTTTTTGTTCCGGGGTAAAAGGTTGTTATATGCTCGTGGACTACAGCGGCGTTTGTACCGCAGCCCCTGACGAAGCTAATAGCGAAACCCAGGTCGGGCAATCATATATGCATGTGAATACCTTGGAGTATGTGAGTAAAATAAAATTTGTTCACCTCTGATTTTTTAGGGTATTGCACCATCTTTTTGTCCTTTTGTGAAGGTAATCTTGATCCGGTTTGGAGTGAGCGGTTGGTGGCTCAAAGCGAGATCTAACGACAGGCTGGAGGTGGATAGCAGGTTCATTACATATGAGGTTCGGACTTGTGATTGCCACTTCTGACAGCTGGATATGAACTCGGTTCTTCACGTTTATGGTTCTTCATTCCAACTACTTTCATAAACTGTTAAAAATACAGCGCGGTTCCCGTATTTAACTTTTCACTTTATATTAAGGAGATTGAACCTACTCTATTAAGGGCACCGCTGCTTGGTCTAGTTTTTTCACACCAAACATCACTTGTTTTACCACTTTGTTACACCACAGACCGCTATATCACAGATTGTTATAAAAGTATACGAAAAGTTACACCTTGGTGTCCGGAAATCTACACCACTCATGCACGGAGTGCCATTACCAGCGAGAGACGACTCGTGGGGCTACTAATGTCCGTAAATTTACATCACGCAGGCGCAGAGTGCCGTTACCAGCGAGATTCAACTCGTGGGGCCGCCAGCATACAACTCAGATTCCAGTAGGTACCACTCCACAGACGGAGCCACAGACAACTGGTAAGAAGCGAATCTGCGCTTAATGCTGTGTGAGAAAAAAGGAGCCGACCATTAGTATATTCATCAAGTTTTAATAGCTATGGGATGGTAGCTGGCCGTGCTCTATTTTGGTGAGCTTCCCAATATTTTGCTTTCCTTTAAGTAATGGTCTGCTATGGGTCTTCTAAAAAATCCAGAAATCTACAGCATCAAAATCTGCACCAAAAAGTGTGGATTTTGGTATGGAAATGTTTACCACAGATTTCACCCTCTGCAATGCAAAATGTGAAATCCACAACATTTTTCCATTTAGGATGTCGTCAGCCCATCTATAGCAGCGAGGGGATATAGATATGGGATCCTTTTTTCAAACTGGTGTAAAGTAGAACTTGCTTAGTTGCCCATAGCATTTTATAAAGGAGCTATGAAAAATGAAAGGTGGAATCTGATTGGTTGCTATGGGCGACTAAGCCAGTTCTACTTTACACCAGTTTGATAAATGACCCCAATAGTTCTCAGTTGAGCACATCTCCGGCAGTCAGTGCGCCTATACTGAAATCTGGCGTACATTTCAGTATTCTTTTACACCAGAAAACTGGTGTAAAAGAAAAATAATGAAAATTAATGAGCTGCACCCACCCCTCTCTGCCCTTACAATACCCCTTTTGCAGCAAAAGGGCAAGAGCGGTAGAGAAACTCCACTTGTGTAAAAAATATTGTGCTTGTGGGCTTAAAAAGTCAGAAATACAGTTTTTGCAACTTTTCCCACCAGAATACTGACAGGGGGGGAGGGGGAGGAGGTGAGTGAATAATAAATCCCCCATGTATATTTCCCACACAAAATTCTGCTGTTGAAAAGCCACCGCATTTACGCCATTTGTGACCATACTCTAAAGGGGCTTTGCAGCAAATCAAAAATTAGTGGCAGCAGGATTGGAGTGGCTTCAAACCATAAAACAAGCAATATTCAGCTGTTCAGATGCTGCCCAAATCTCATTTCAACACCGCAATCAATGGTTGAGACAAATCACCGCTGCAGCCAGGGATTGGATAAGCAGGAATTTCACAGAATTTCTGTCACGTCCAGATGGGAATTGGAAGTAAACAGCTGTCAGGACCTGGGTAATGTTCAAAATTGGAGTTCTTTGGATTTTCCCTAATGACAACACACTCCTTTGATGGTGAGCAGTGCAGGTACTGAATGAGTCTAGAGCTACATCTTCACTGCAGAAGAGGGCCATGTGTATTCCTGCTCTAAGAACAAGCTTCTGATTATGGCTGGGATTAGATACTGCCCATTTAACCCTTTTATCCTCATGGTCCACCTAACTTATTAGGAGGCACATGCTTTTTAAAGTGAACCTGTCACCGGGATTTGATGTATAGAGCTGAGGACATGGGTTGCTAGGTGGCCGCTAGCACATCTGCAATACCCAGCCCCCATAGCTCTGTCAGAAAGCCAGAGCGCCGTAATCTTGCGATGCGCGAGCTAACGCATGCGCAGCAGTAGTGGATTACAATAGGGACGTTCGGGTCGGCAGCCCCGGGCCCAGCACCGCTGGGGGGCCCAACACCAACCCGAACGCCCACATACTGCGGCGGGGCACGGGAGCGCATAGCTCCCTGTCCCGTTGCCGATCACCGCCATAGGCTTCAGGCCTAGTAGGCCTGAGGCCTATGCGGTAGTGAAATCCCGGCGCAGGCGTGCGTGATGACGTCATCGCGCGCCTGTGTCGGGACGCAGCACTGCCTCATCCCACCTTCCTCTGCGAGCAAGCGGCTGGCCCTGGACATAGGTGAGTATTTAGCTTTTCATTTTTTTTTCTTTTTTTCTTGTTTTATTTCATGTGCCTACTTTGGGGGACATGTGGGGGGTGGGGGACAAACTGTAGGACATATTAAGAGACATGGAGTACATGGGGGGGGGGGGTGTGGGGCCAAATTATTATGGGAGGGAATACTATGTGGGGACAAATTACTGTGTGGGGACAAATTATTATGGGAGGGACTACTATGTGGGGGCAAATTACTATATGGGGCAGTGTGGGGGCAAATTACTGTATGGGGCAGTGTGGGGGAAAATTACTATGTGGGGAAAAATTATTATGGGAGGGACTACTATGTGGGGGAAAATTACTATATGGGGCAATGTGGGGGAAAATTACTATATGGGGCAGTGTGGGGCAAATTACTGTATGGGGCTGTGTCAGGGCAAATTAGTATGTGGGGGCAGTGTGGGGGCAAATTATTATGGGAGGGACTACTATGTGGGGGCAAATTACTATATGGGGCAGTGTGGGGACAAATTATTATGGGAGGGACTACTATGTGGGGGCAAATTACTATGTGGAGGAAACTATTGTGTGGGAAAAACTATTGTGTGGGGACAGTGTGGTGAAATTGCTATGTGGGGGCAAATTACTATGGGGGGCAGTGTGGGGGCAAATTACTATGGGGGGACAATGTGGGGGAAATTACTATGGGGGGCAGTGTGGTGGAAATTACTATGTGGGGACAGTGTGGGGTAATTTCTATGTTGGGACAGTGTGGGGTAATTTCTATGTGGGGACAGTGTGGGGTAATTTCTATGTGGGGACAGTGTGGGGTAATTTCTATGTGGGGGCAGTGTGGGGTAATTTCTATGTGGGGGCAAATTACTATGTGGGGACAGTGTGGGGGCAAATTACTATGTGGGGACAGTGTGGTGGAAATTACTATGTAGGGGCAGTATGGTGGAAATTACTATGTAGGGGCAGTGTGGTGGAAATTACTATGTAGGGGCAGTGTGGTGGAAATTACTATGTGAGGCAGTGTCGGGGGAAATTACTATGTGGGGGCAGTGTGGTGGAAATTACTATGTAGGGGCAGTGTGGTGGAAATTACTATGTAGGGGCAGTGTGGTGGAAATTACTATGTGAGGCAGTGTCGGGGGAAATTACTATGTGGGGGCAGTGTGGTGGAAATTACTATGTAGGGGCAGTGTGGTGGAAATTACTATGTAGGGGCAGTGTGGTGGAAATTACTATGTAGGGGAAACTACTGTGTGGGGGCAAACTACTATATGGGGGCAGTTTGGGGGAAATTACTGTGTGGGGGCAAATTACTATGGGGGGATTACTGGGGCAGTGTGGTGGAAATTACTATATGGGGGTGTTGCTATTGGGGAGGCACTGTAGGGGCAATTCTATTATTTTTGGGGACACTATACAGGAATTATTGCCTGGAGCACAATATAGGGTGTTATTATTACTGGGGGCACTCTAGGGGACATTATAGCTGCTGTGGACACTATAGGAACATTTGGGGTAATTTATCAAACTGGTGTAAAGTAGAACTGGGTTAGTTGCCCATAGCAGCCAATCAGATTCCACCTTTCATATTTGACAGCTCTTTTGGAAATCCAGTTCTACTTTACACCAGTTTGATAAATGACTCCAATTATGTCTTTTTGGGTCACTATTTTTTCAGCAATATAGTACCTTGGACATTGGGGAGCAAAACGGGCACAGTATTGGGAGTGGCAGCAGGCTGACACTGTGGGGACACCAGGATGAGGAGGTTGTTGGAAAAATTTAGAAATCTATTGTGTCTGTGTTACAAACTGTAGAGACGAGATGCGGCTGAAAGAATTTGCCATGGTGGTCTGGGTCAAATGGAGGAGAAGAGGAAAGAGAAGGTCTACATGACAGGAGATGTCACTGGATGTAAGAGGTATGTGGTGCTGTATTCTCCTCTATGTCTTTTCTATTATAATTATATGTATTTTAAATTTGGCAACCAAATTTTTCAGTTTAGGACCCAATTTGGGGTATTTTTTTTTTAGTCTGAAGATGTCATATGGCCTAGGAAGAGACTGTGGCGCTCATGAAGCACCGCAGCCTCTTCATACAAAAAAAAAAAAACGAAACTAAAATGGAGGGAGGGGCCCAAGTTGGGTAGACAGCCCCGGGCCTATCATGCACTTAATCCGCCCCTGATGCGCAGTGTCGGCATAGTGTTCCTTCCCTGTGCTGGCATCAGCCTCAGGGAAGGAACTGCGCATGCATTAGCCTCAGGGAAGGAACTGCGCATGCATTAGCTCGCGCATCGCGAGATTACGGCGCTCTAGCTTTCTGACGTCGGGGAGCAAGGAGGAGATTCTGAGCATGCCGCGCGGTGTTGGGCTCCTTCACGCTGGACTCATCTCAGGGACAGGACTCATCTCCGGTTAATTTGCATATGTATCAAATCATTTTTTTTACACAATAAAAGCACACAGAGCTATGGGGACTGGGTATTGCGGATGTGCTAGCGGCCATCTAGCAACCCGTGTCCTCAGCTCTATAAATCAAAGGTGACAGGTTCCCTTTAAATGTGTCACATCTTGGGCTGCCCATGCACTACAAGCCGAAATCTACTCCAGCTATGGGCTGATGGAAAGTTAATCTGCACTGTATAATTTATGCCAGTTTTCTTGTGTACACTGTGATAAACGTGTTGAGGCCAATTAGAGCAAACATGGCAAGAGTGGTATAAAAAGAAAAACACATACTTTGCGCAAAACGCTGCTTACACACAAGTTTGCGAAATTTGTGCAAGGAAAAGTGACAAAAAATTGGTGACGATTTTTCAGCGCGAGTGCAAAGTGTTTTAATGCGTTTTGCACGTGCGTGAGAAAAATCGGCATGTTTGGTACCCAGACCCGAACCTGGACTTCTTCACAGAAGTTCGGGTTTGAGTTAGGTGTTCTGTAGATTTTATTATTTTCCCTTATAACATGGTTATAAGGGAAAATAATAGCATTCTTAATACAGAATGCTTAGTAAAATGTCCATTGAGGGGTTAAAGATAATTAACAAATTTAACTCACCCCATTTACTTGGTCGTGTAGCGGATCGCCTCTTCTTTCTTCAGGACCTGGCTAAAGGACCTTTGATGATGTCACTGCGCTCATCACATGGTCCATCACCATGGTGATGGAACATGTGATCGATCGTGTGATGGACCATGTGATAAGCGCAGTGACATCATCAAAGGTCCTTTAGGCGGGTCCTGAATAAAGAAGAGGAGATCCACTACGCGACCAAGTGGATGGGGTGAGTTAAATTTGTTTATTATTTTTTAACCCCTCCATCCCTAATTTACTTAGCATTCTGTATTAAGAATGCTATTATTTTCCCTTATAACCATGTTATAAGGGAAAATAATAAAGATCGGGTCCCCATCCCGATCATCTCCTAGCAACCATGCGTGAAAATCGCACCGCATCCGCACTTGCTTGCGATTTTCAAGCAGCCCTATTCACTTCTATGGGGCCTGCGTTGCGTGAAAAACGCAGAATATAGAGCATGCTGCGATTTTCACACAACGCACAAGTGATGCATGAAAATCACCGCTCATGTGCACAGCCCCATAGAAATGAATGGGTCTGGATTCAGTGCGGGTGCAATGCGTTCACCTCACGAAAAACTCGCACGTGTGAAAGAGGCCTAAAGAGGACCTTTCATGTTTTTTTATTTTTAGGTTAGATAAATACCTTTCCTTGCGGGGTACTGATGCTGCCACCCTGCCTGTTTTTTTCAAATATCACTCACACGCCCCACTGTGCCCCCCTGCAGTTTTCCTGCTCAGTATGCTAATACTGAGCATCGGTACAGGGAAGAGGAGACGCCAGGGTTTCTCAATGGGCATCTCCTTCTCCCTGGCTGTGCCATGATCCAATCATGCGGAGAGTGTCACAGCCAGGGAGGAAAAAAAAGCTTGCCTTCTCCCTTGCAGGCATCAGCAGGGAAACCGGCAATGTGCGTTCCGCGTTTTGCGGACCGCACATTGCCGTCACGAATAGAATATGCCTATACTTGTCCGCTATTATGGGCAAGAATAAGACATATTCTATTTTTTTCGGGATCGGAATTGCGGACCCGGAAGTGCAGGTCCGCAATTCCGGATCCAGGCCGCACATCATACGGCCTCATAGAAATGAATGGGTCCGCAATTCCATTCCGCAAAATGCGGAACGAAATTGCGGACTTGTGAATGGACCCGAACTCCACAATATTGGCATAAAGAGCTTGATGAATACCCCTTATTGTGTTTAAAAAGCAGCATAAATTCTTGGGGTTGGCCAATTTCCTATGACTATACACTCATTGATAAAAAAAAAAAAAAAAATGCACCCAGATAGAAATATTTTATTCTGGCAAAACCCAGCATGCAGCCATGTCTCAGGCAGATATGTAAATGATTACAGGTTTGGTCTGATTACACACTGGATCTTTAGCCACAAAAGAGTGTAAAAGTGCTTCCCCTGCTACCCTCAGGGTCTCAGGCTATTTTTGGGTAGTGTTACTCTTGGTGAGATCATTGATTGAAATAAATACTTCTGCGAGGCAAAGACCTTTTGCTCAGTTGACAGACTTTGAGAGGGGGTGCATCATTGCACTTAGAGAAGGAAGATAGTCATTTCGACAAATTGCCTGTCATCTAGGCCATTAAGAACCAGGAGGTGTTGGGAGCAGTGGTTATGTTACGGCACACAAACACACTGTGGACTGCCCAGACAGACTACCAGGTTCATTGTCCACCATCCAGACACTGGTGGCACCTTCATTATTCAATCTTGTCTCTGCCCAGACCATTTCCAGGCACTTATTAGGAGGAAATTTGGTGTCATAGCTCCCATTCTGTGACCTGCCATTGACAGCCTGGCACAGTCATCTTAGTTTGCAGCATTGTCATGAACAAGAAACCTGGACTGCTACGGACTGGAACCATATTGTTTTTTTACGATGAATTCAAGTTGTGTTTGGGATCCCACGATGGTCAGGTTCAAGTATGGAGGCCTCATTGTCAGCACTTTAATCATGCCTTTGCTGGGGAGTGACACGCTGGCTCAACTGCTGGCTTGATGATCTGGGGAGCCATTTCATATGGTAGTCATTCACACTTTGAGTAGTGATACGAGGGATACTTGCAGCAAGCTCAGAAGAGGAGAGTGGAGGATGGGAGTAGTAGTAGTTATGGCTCTGAGGGTAGTAGTACTCAGAGTCCATGGTGACAATCTCCACGTTGACACTTCCTAGGATCATGCAGTGACTGGAGGGCATACCCTTTATTCTTAGGGCTTCTGCCTTATGATAATTGGGGTTGTTTGTCTGGGTGCAGGCAGAAGTTAGTGAAGTAGTGTCACGCCCGAGTGTGGGAGGGAGACACCACACCGGATGAAGAAGGAGAGGGAACAAGGACCAAGGCCTGAAAGCAAGGGAAGAAAGAAGGACACCTCCTAGTCAAATCCCTAGTCACAGTTCTGACTGGCTATCAGTATGAACAGACCCCAAAGGTAGGCGAGTCCTAACTCACCCTATAAGGCCCTAGCGATAGTGACAGGACTGAGACTACCTGTTTCTCCAGAAAGGAAGGACAACCAGGAGTCTCCCTCAGGCTTACAACAAAGGGCAGGGTAAAAACAACACACAGATACACCAAAACAAAATGCAAAGGAAACACTTAACTTTCCAGTAGCTATGGCAGCAACAGGAACTCAGCTGAGAACCAAGCATCAGCAGACAACAGAAGCTTGAAGGAGAAAATGAAAAATATATAGTATAAAACCATCTGATTATGCTTGACACTACATTCCCAAAATGTATGTTTGTGTACACATTCCTAAGGTGGGGGCACTGACTTGGGTGAGGGGCTATAGATTAGACAAAATGAAGCAGGCATTGGTAATGAATAACAGATATTGCCCAAGAAGAACATGAAGCAAGCACGCATTGTCCATGCATGGAGATGTCCAATAGGGTTGTAGAGGGAGTTTAACCTATCCAATGAGGATAAGACAAGTATGTAAAGTTTAGGATGTGTGTATAAGATGAGTGTGGGCCTCTCCCCCTTTGAGCATTTTCCTTTGTGCGATTGAAGCTGTTAATGCTCCTGGCTAGCCGCAATAAACCTTATTCTTCCTCAAGAATGCTTTTTTTGAGTGGTATTCCACAAGAAGCTATAAACCGCACAGGATTGTGGGAGAAGCAACTATAAATAAGCAAAGTTAAATGACCACACTAGCAACACCTGGAGGTTAGAGGTGTGGCCAGTATCAGAAACAACACAGATGTCTATTGATCCACAAGGAAACTTGTCAGATGAAAGCACGTGTTGCCATTCACACAGATCTTCTGTCACCCACTGTCGTGGGGACGTCCGTATGTCTCGGTATGTCCGTGACAAGTAGCCAGCGAATAGTGTCGTCAGTAACCAGTTAACTTGATTGCAACAAATAAAGTATCTCTTTACTAGAATGCAAAATGGGAGTAGCAGTTCATGCAGCAGGAACAAAAGCACAGTTCCACAGTGTATAAGGCCCCTTCCACACGGGCGAGTTTCCCACGCGGGTGCAATGCGTTAGGTGAACGTATTGCACCCGCACTGAATCCAGACCCATTCATTTCTATGGGGCTGTGCACATGAGCGATGATTTTCACGCATCACTTGTGCGTTGCGTGAAAATCGCAGCAAGCTCTATTTTGGGCGTTTTTCACGCAACGCAGGTCCCATAGAAGCGAATGGGACTGCGTGAAAATCGCAAGCAAGTGCGGATGCGGTGCGATTTTCACGCACGGTTGCTAGGAGATGATCAGGATGGAGACCCGATCATTATTATTTTTCCTTATAACATGGTTATAAGGAAAAATAATAGCATTCTTAATACAGAATGCATAGTACAATAGGGCTGGAGGGGTTAAAATAAATAAATAAATGAACTCGCCTTAATCCACTTGTTCGCGCAGCCCGGCTTCTCTTCTGTCTTCAGGACCTGGGTAAAGGACCTGTGATGACGTCACTGCGCTCATTACGTGGTCCGTCACATGATCCATCGTCATGGTAAAAGATCATGTGATGGACCATGTGATGAGCACAGTGACATCACCACAGGTCATTTACCCAAGTCTTGAAGAAGAGAAGCCGGGCTGCGCGAACAAGTGGATTAAGGTGAGTTAAAATATTTTTTATCCCCTCCAGCCCTATTGTACTATGCATTCTGTATTAAGAATGCTATTATTTTTCCTTATAACGATGTTATAAGGGAAAATAATACAATCTACCCAGCACCTAACCCAAACTTCTGTGAAGAAGTTCGGGTTTGGGTACCAAACATGCTGATTTTTCTCACGCACGTGCAAAACGCATTACAATGTTTTGCAATCGCGCATTTTCCCACAACGCACCCGCATCTTATCCGGGCAAAAAACATGACGCCCGTGTGAAAGAGGCCTAAGAGTGTTATGCTTTCTCAATGGCAGCGTATGGTCGATGGAGTGCAGATTTAAAATACGGTTGGCCAAACCGTCTCAGAGTGGAAGGGTGCCTTAGCAATAATCCCTCTCCCATCAACAAAATCTCTCTCTGCCATATACATGCACAATACCTTACTGACTTACTCCCATGCATGGCATTGTAGGTTCCAGACCTTCTAACTACCCTTTTCTCTAGAGCACTTAGATGGTAACAGTGCTTTTTTTGGCTGTAGAAGTCTCACAGACAGTGGTTTGCTAAACTTGGGCCTTGCCAGAACTAGATTCTCAACTGATTAATTGGGTGGCAGACTCACCCTGACAAGGTAACCAGTGAGCCAAGATGTTAACCATTAATTGTCCCTGCGATGCCATATAGTAGACTTTCACAATATAAATTTCTTTCAAGTCCAACAACTCCTTCCTGGTGTGCTATTTTCTGTCAATGAGCATGTTTCATGTAGGTCTACATATAAAAGTATAGCTTTTTGTGAAAAAAGAGAAAAATCTAACGAAGGCCCCCAAGTCCATCATGACTATGCCAGGGTGGGGTGGGAAGTTAAGTTAAATGGGTTATTCAGCTACTTAATGCTTTTTTGCTCACACCAATGGAGGGGAAAAATATTTACCTTCTCTCTGCTGCTCTGTTCTGGCTCCTTTGGTCCACTACTGTGTTTGTCGCGCTCCAGCCCCCACACATCACTAGGTCATGTGACACTTGCAGTGGACATTGGCTGCAGGGGCACATGTGACCCCCATCCATTCCTGACATTTACAAGCAGGGATCAGAGAGCAGCAGTGGACTCGAGGAGCAGGTAAGTATGATTTCCTCCAGAGGTCCAGCCAGGAGAGGGGTCAGTGTAAAAAAAAAAAAGCTGCACCGTGTTGTAGGTGGATCAAAGTTGACAAAAGGCACGGCCGACCGAAGCAGGTGGAGACAGCGATACCATAGTGCAGCAAAAAAATACCTACCCAGAAGCTGCCCCTCTGTGCTGGACAGCTCCAGCTGCCATGTTCTGTCCTCCTCCAGTTGTCTCTAATTATCTGCAGCATTTCTGTTTCTAATCTCCAGCAGAAGAAAACGCACCAAAAGCTGCCTTCAGAGGGTTTTGTTGCCGAAAAAACTGCTGATTAGATGCAGAATTCATTCTTTGTATTGGAAAAGGTGAAAACCGCAGTATAAATTGACATGCTGCAGATTTAAAATCCACACCACAGGTCAGTTTCTGGATGAATGGGCAAAAGTTCTCACAGACACACAAAAAAGTTGTAGAAAGTCTTGGCTGAAGCCTGGAAGCTGTTTCATTTGCAAAAGGGGGGGGGGGGGGTATCTAGCCCTTATAATGACACCCCCCTCCCCCAAATGCCCAGGCACCTCATATATAGGTTATACTTACCCCAGGTGGTAGAAGGCAGCCAATAGCACCCTACAACGGGAATGAGCCTCCCGAGCATTGCAGGTGACACTAGGAGGCTTGTTCCCATTGCAGCCTGCTATTGGCTGCTCCCCCCCCCAATCACCAGATGTTTGGATAACCCCTTTAATGCCTATAGATATAGAATTAGAGATTATAAAGCCTCTGGCAGGTGTATTGTGTAGCTGTCCCAATCATTTTATCCGTATAGAATAGGGGTATGTACATAGAGGGGAATCTGAAGGCAGCATAACTAGTGACAGACCCTAGAGAAAACAGGCTATTTAATTGAAATTAGCATTGAGCAGTTCCAGCACAAGCCAAGTGCAGGACTCCACTACTGATGACCTTACTAGCCATTGACTTTGCAGAGGCGAGCAGATGTAATTGCAGCTCCTCCTTCCCATGGAAGTGAATAGTGATGGAAGAGCTGCAGTTACAACTGCCCAGTGTTGGGGAACCAGCCTCTTCTGTCTAGCCCCAGTTCTGAATTAAGCAATTATGCGAGTTCAAGCTCAGAGAATCAAAGCACAAGACAAGGTGAGGTCCAAGTTGACTACTTTATTGAGGTCAGGGTGGGCCTTATATACCCTTGTTTGCATAAATAGAGGGTTGTGCAGAGAAGGGTGCTGTTCCAAAAACCTAGTACAAAAGCCTTATTGCTATTACCTTTATCCTAGTTGGTAAAGAGCCTAAAGCTATGTTATAAGACCTTGGTATACCGAGATAAACACATCCCAAAGCAAGTACATGTTGGGGGGGGGGGGGGGGGGGGGGCGAGCTTTCTATAGAGGGTTGCTAAAGTCTCAACTGCGGTCCTCGTGACCCACCTACCAGTCAAGTTTTCATGATTTCCTTAGTATTGAGCAGGCGATATAATTAGTGTCCATGCATCAGGTATTCATTCTGTGGGATATTCTCAAATCCTGACCTGTAGGTGGGTCCTAAGGACAGGACAGGAGTTGAAACCCTGTGAGACTGTTGAGATACAACAGGGATCAGCAACCTTCGGCACGCCAGCTGCTGTGAAACTACAATTCCCAGCATGCTCTGCTCATTTCTATAGGAATTCAAAGAGCACAGTTAGCATGCACGCTGGGAGTTGTAGTTTCACAACAACAGGAGTGCCGGAGGTTGCCTACTCCTGAGATACAAGATGGAGTACATATTGACACCTCTCAACAGCAAACAGTGAAGAGAAGGCAGTGCTTGCACAAGAGCTGCATTCTCTTCAAACAGCTGATCAGTGGGGTGTCAGCCATTGATGACACATCCTCATGGTACATAATCAATATAGGAAGGAACCCTTTAACCACCTCCCAACCGCCTAACGCACGGATGCGTCCGGAAGGTGGTTGATTCATTCCTCCTGGACGCATTCGTGCATCATCTCGCAAGACGCGAGATTTCGGTCAGAGCCGGCCCGCGCATGCGCATCGTGGGCCGGCAAAAGTTAAAGAACAATTTCGTCACCAGCCTGCCAGCAACGATCATTGGCTGGCGATTTTCAAAAAATCCAATCACAAGCCATATAACAGATCATATTAGTAAATATGATCTGTTATATGGCTTCTCTGCTCCTCTGCTGGTCCTTTTCGTCGGTTCGATCCAGCAGAGGAGCAGACTGAACTGTGAGTAGCACCAAACACTTCACTGTAGCCCCAGATGACCCCCCTGCACGCCAATTAACCCTTTGATTGCCCCTGTCAATCACTAGTGAAAGGAAAAAAAGTGATCAGTGTAAACTGTCACTTTTTTTTTCACTGGTATTGACTGTTAGGTTTTAGGGATAGTTTAGGCCCCTTGGTTAGGTAGTTTAGCGTGAGTTAGCGCCCAGCCCACCGCAGTCACTTATTCGCCGTTTAGCGTATCGCTAATCAGCATTTGTACTTTTATAGTATCTGTAAGTGATCAAAACTGATCACGGTCAGATCTATAATTGTATTAGTGTCACCTTAGCTCGCCCTCCACCCAAAACGCAGTGTTTGCCCACACGTGCGTTCACCCACACCCGCCCCAGTGACAAAAAATATATATTTTTTGATCACTGCACATTCACTTTACACACGCTGCAGCGATAAAAAAAATCAGTTTTGATATTTTTTATCAACCGCAGCGGCCTCCGGTACTTCGCTAGCCTCCCCTTTGTAAGACAGGCTTGCTTTTTTTCTTGGGTAGTCTCAGGGAATACCCCTAAATTTAGTAGTCCAAATGTCAAACAGGGGGTATTCTTCTGAAGAGGCCTACAGGATTCTGACCCAGTCGGATGAGGAGTGGGAACCCTCATCTGACGAATCTAGCGGGTCAGAATATGAACCTGTAGAAAGCAGTGGCTCTCTGACCCAAAGTTCGGACAAGGAGGCTGAGGTCCCTGATAGAACCAGGCGTACCCGGCCCCGTGTCGCTAGACCACAGGTTACGCAGGATCCGCTTCAAGAGCAGCAGAGTGGGGCTGTCGCTGCCGGATCACGTGGTGAGGCATACACCAGCAGAGCAGCCCTTCCTGGACCTAGTACCAGCACTGCCGTACAACATGGTGAAGTAGCGAGCACCAGAAGGGCAGTTGAAGCTGGTACGGTGGCACGTGCAGTAGTTACCCCGTCGCAGCCACCGCACAGACAGGCCCTTAGAGCCCCTAGAATCCCTGAGGTGCTGGCAAACCCTGATTGGCAGTCACCAACTTCAGCCGCACCATTAGTTCCCCCTTTCACCGCCCAGTCTGGAGTTCGGGTTGAGACGGCTCATATCGGTTCGGCCCTGGAGTTTTTTGAGCTGTTCTTGACTGCGGAGCTCTTAGGCTACTTTCACACTAGCGTTGTTTTAATCCGGCGTTCAATTCCGACACCGGAACTGCCCGCCGGATCCGGAAAAACGTGTGAAAACGGATTACATTTGAATCCTGATCAGGATTTTGATCACAATGAAAAAATGCATTGGAAAAAACGGATCCGCCATTTATGGACTTTAACTTTTTTTTCACATTTTTCGGGCTTAACATGCAAAAGCCGGATCCGTTTTGACTGAACACACAGTGCCAGATCCGGCGTTAATGCAAGTCAATGGGAAAAAGGCCTGATCAGGCGTTCAGTCAAAGTGTTCAGGCTTTTTGGCCGGAGGTAAAAATACTGCATGCTACGTTTTTCTGAAAAGCCTGATCAGTCAAAAAGACTGAACTGAAGACATCCTGAAGGACTGACTCTCCATTCAGAATGCATGGGGATAAAACTGATCAGTTCTTTTCCGGATTTGAGCCCCTAGGACGGAACTCAGCGCCGGAAAAGAAAAACGCTAGTGTGAAAGTAGCCTAAGACTTAGTTGTGGCAGAAACAAACCGGTATGCCACACAATTTATAACCGCAAACCCGGGAAGCTTTTATGCCCAGCCTTTCCGGTGGAAACCAGTCCAAGTTTCCGAAATTAAAATTTTTCTGGGCCTTCTCCTCAACATGGGTCTAACTAAAAAGCATGAATTGCGGTCATATTGGTCCACGAACCCAATTCATCACATGCCCATGTTCTCTGCTGCTATGTCCAGGACACGATTTGAGACCATCCTGCGTTTTAGCGACAACACCACCTCCCGTCCCAGAGGCCACCTAGCTTTTGACCGGCTCCACAAAATTCGGCCCCTCAGACCATTTCAACCAGAAATTTGCAGATTTGTATACCCCCGAGCAAAACATCTGCATAGATGAGTCCCTAATACATTTTACCGGGCGCCTTGGCTTCAAACAATACATCCCAAGCAAGCGTGCCCGGTATGGGGTCAAATTGTATAAGCTCTGTGAAAGGGCCACAGGCTATACCCACAAATTTCGGATCTATGAGGGGAAAAGATCAGACCCTGGAGCCGGTCGGTTGCCCTGACTACCTGGGGAGCAGTGGGAAGACAGTCTGGGACTTGGTGTCACCCTTATTCGGCAAGGGGTACCATCTTTATGTGGACAATTTCTACACAAGTGTGGCCCTCTTTAGGCATTTGTTTCTAGAACGGATTTGCGCCTGTGGCACCGTGCGACCTAGTCGCTGGGGCTTCCCCCAACGGCTCGTTACCACCCGTCTTGCAAGGGGGGAGAGGGCTGCCTTGTGTAACAAAGAACTGCTCGCGGTGAAATGGAGAGACAAGCGTGACGTTTACATGCTCTCCTCCATTCACGCAGACACGACAATCCAAATTGAGCGAGCAACCCGTGTCATTGAAAAGCCCCTCTCAGTCCACGACTATAATTTGATCATGGGAGGGGTGGACTTCAATGACCAGATGTTGTCTCCGTATTTAGTTTCCCGCAGAACCAGACGCTGGTATAAGGTGTCTGTATATTTGATTCAATTGGCTCTGTATAATAGTTTTGTTCTCTACAATAAGGCTGGGAGAACACGATCCTTCCTCAAATTCCAGGAAGAGATCATCGAGAACCTCCTGTATCCAGAAGGTTCCTTGGCCCCATCCACCAGTGTAGTTAGCCGTCTACACGAGCGACATTTCCCCAATGTCGTTGCTGGTACCTCAACCTGAAAAAGATGTCGTGTCTGTAGCAGGAGTGGAATAAGGCGTGACACCCGCTATTTCTGTCCTGACCACCCTGCCCTATGCTTAGGAGAGTGTTTCCGGAAGTACCACACACAGGTACACCTAGCATAGGGATCACATCTCACCAGGACAGGCACACAGGGCTATTAGGGCCCATTCACTCACAGCTGCTGCAAACATCTCCTTTCACATGGGACAAAGTGCATAACGTACTTCGCCACATCTTTGGGCGATTTGCGCTTTGCACATTGACCCATGGGGAAGGAGAGGTTTGTTCTATAAAGGTAAAAAAAAGAACAAAAAAAAACCCACCAGTAAGCAAAAAGGTTAATGTTCAGTTCAAAAAGTTAAAGTTTATATGTTCTCTTCCAAAGTTAATAAAATTGTGTTGCGGCCTGCTTTTTCTTTTTTTTTACCTTCCAGGTGGACCAACCGATCGACTAGCTGCAGCACTGATGTGCATTCTGACAGAAGCATTGCGCTGCTGTCAGATTACACGCAAGTCGGTGTATGCGGCGCTGCAAGACGAGATTTCTCCTCTGCAGTAAAAGATACGTTTGCCGAGGCATATGAGCTGAGGAGGTGGCGGTGTTCCTATGCTTTGCCAAACACTTTGTATATAAAAAAAAAATAAAATCCCGGCAATGATTTATTCATCCACATCGATTGATGTGAATGGAGAAATCTGGTTTGCCAGGGCATACGAGCTAAGTGGGTATGGATGTTGGGCGGAGCTCCTATGTCCTGGCAGACGCCTTTCCCCTCTTTTTTTTTTGGCAGAGATTTTTTCATCCACATTGATCGATGCGAATGAAGAAATCTGTGCCGTTCATTTTTTTCTTTCAGCCCAGAGGCTGAACGGAAAAAAAAAATCTCATTACCTGTATGCTCAATATAAGGAGAATAGCAGAAACTCCTAATGCTGGCCATACATGTAATGATTGCGGAAACCCTCAAATGCCAGGGCAGTACAAACACCCCACAAATACCATTTTGGAATGAAGACACCCCAAAGTATTCGCTGAGGGGCATATTGAGTCCATGAAAGATTGAAATTTTTGTCCCAAGTTAGCGGAAAGGGAGACTGAGAAAAAAATCAAAAAAATCAATTTCCGCTAACTTGTGCCAAATTTTTTTTTTTTCCTATGAACTCGCCATGCCCCTCATTGAATACCTTGGGGTGTCTTCTTTCCAAAATAGGGTCACATGTGGGGTATTTATACTGCCCTGGCATTTTAGGGGCCCCAAAGCGTGAGAAGAAGTCGTATCCAAACGTCTAAAAATGCCCTCCTAAAAGGAATTTGGGCACCTTTGCCCACCTAGGCTGCAAAAAAGTGTCACACATGTGGTATCTCCGTATTCAGGAGAAGTTGGGGAATGTGTTTTGGGGTGTCATTTTACATATACCCATGCTGGGTCAGATAAATATCTTGGTCAAATGCCAACTTTGTATAAAAAAAAATGGGAAAAGTTGTCTTTTGCCAAGATATTTCTCTCACCCAGCATGGGTATATGTAAAATGACACCCCAAAAAACATTCCCCAACTTCTCCTGAATACGGAGATACCACATGTGTGACACTTTTTTGCAGTCTAGGTGGGCAAAGGGGCCCACATTCCAAAGAGCACCTTTCGGATTTCACCGGCCATTTATTACAGAATTTGATTTCAAACTCCTTACCACACATTTGGGCCACTAGAATGCCAGGGCAGTATAACTACCCCACAAGTGACCCCATTTTGGAAAGAAGACACCCCAAGGTATTCGCTGATGGGCATAGTGAGTTCATAGAAGTTTTTATTTTTTGTCACAAGTTAGTGGAATATGAGACTTTGTAAGAAAAAAAAAAATCATCAGTTTCCGCTAACTTGTGACAAAAAATAAAAAGTTCTATGAACTCACTATGCCCATCAGCGAATACCTTAGGGTGTCTACTTTCCGAAATGGGGTCATTTGTGGGGTGTTTGTACTGTCTGGGCATTGTAGAACCTCAGGAAACATGACAGGTGCTCAGAAAGTCAGAGCCGCTTCAAAAAGCGGAAATTCACATTTTTGTACCATAGTTTGTAAACGCTATAACTTTTACCCAAACCATTTTTTTTTTTACCCAAACATTTTTTTTTTATCAAAGACATCTAGAACAGTAAATTTAGAGCAAAATGTATATATGGATCTCGTTTTTTTTGCAAAATTTTACAACTGAAAGTGAAAAGTCATTTTTTGCAAAAAAAATCGTTAAATTTCGATTAATAACAAAAAAAGTTAAAAATGGCAGCAGCAATGAAATACCACCAAATGAAAGCTCTATTAGTGAGAAGAAAAGGAGGTAAAATTCATTTGGGTGGTAAGTTCCATGACCGAGCAATAAACGGTGAAAGTAGTGTAGGTCAGAAGTGTAAAAAGTGGCCTGGTCTTTCAGGGTGTTTAACCACTGGGGGCTGAGGTGGTTAAAGGGGTTATCCCACAAATTTAAAAAACTGTTCTTTACTTATCTGGAGGATTTTCTTTCCTTTCTGTAGGTGGCCAGAAGCTCAAGCACCTCCATCTACACACACCAAGCTTGCACAAAGTTTTGTTAATTTTTGATGGGTGTTGTGACCCACTCACTGTTCAAAAAAACTGGCTGGACCATGAAACGGCCCAGCATGATTAGAACCAGTCTGGAAAATGTACATTATATCTGAAATCTACCTCCGCAACCTTGCTGGCAGATTTCAGTTCCGGAGCACATGCCTGCACAAATGCTCAAACTCAATATCTGAAGAACTTTCTTTCCTTCCTGAGGCACTGCAATTAGTTCTGGTAACACCTTCCTCCCCTGCACAGAAAATCGTTCCTCATCTATAGCCCCAGAGACACAAGTGGTATGTAACACGCCCACAATTTCCTACTCCACTGTCTGGAGTAGGGATGAATATAAGGTTGGCAGAGAGCACCAGGGAAGTGTTAGGCCACCACTAAATGCAGGAGAGAAGATGGACCAAAAGGACAGCAAGGGGTACTGCCACAGAGCAAAAATGTAATAAGAAAATATTCTATTGCAATAATTCATTTTAATGCCCTCTTCATTGAATAGTAATACTGCGTGGCCTACCAAACATACCTTCAAATGAAGCAGAAATCCACGTGCTTGTCGCCAAAACATTCGCATTCAAACAAATGGAACGGATTTTCAGTCAGAAAATTTCTGCAACAAAACCTGCCACATGTGAAGGGACTCCAAATATACTGCATAAGTTCAGGAGTCCTGAAATTCATGAGCTACTGGCTCCACGTATCTGGTTAGTAGAACAATAAAGAAAGTAACCAGCAGCATGGGGGGGGGGGGGGGGGTCATGAATATGAGGACCCCCGAGCTTCTGTAGCATACAGTGGACTGCACCACTCAGGTTGCGTTAGAGCTGTTCAATAAAATAGCCAAACCGGTGAATCATTTAATACAAGTGACTGTTTGTTTGCTCAATGTCTCAGACAGGGCAGCATAAAGCCAGTAATAGGCTCCTGGGCCTGAAGGGTTTCCCCACACCAAGAGCAAGGAGCCGGTTGGTGGTGGTAGCTGCCTCAGGGCTTCTGAAGGATCCAAGGCCTGCCACAGCAATGGTACTATGTGCCCGTTAGGGTCCATTCACACGTCCGCAATTTTGCAGAACAGGTGCGAACCCCTTCATTTTCAATGGGACCAGAATGTGCTGTGCAGAATTTGGGGGTTGAAATCTAGAGATAAGAAATTATTTTTCCCCAAAGATTATGTTTAGGGAAGGCAAGAAAAAAAAAAAATGGTAGGAAAACAAAAACCACAGGAACAGGTTAATAGCAGCGGTTACTACTTGGTCCCATTGGGCAGGACACACCTTCAATACTCTGCAACATAGGGTCCTATGTAACCATGAAGAGACCGCAGCTGATCAGCCAAGACTCAGAAGGCCTGAGCCCCCTCAGGATATGCCACAGACCTCGCGGGTCACCACAGTCCATGGACCCCCATTCGCCATACACTGCTCATGGAGAGGCACGGAAGGCGATGGCTTTTACACAAAGCGACAAGTAGTACATGTCAAGTCCTAAAAGTGTATTCTATTGAGAATACTTAAAAAAAACAAAACACGTCATACAAGTAGGCAATCCTCCTCAAATACAACCACTGGGTCAACACGTATAAGCAGCCATGTCTAGCGCTCCATTAACGCCAGCCGAACCGAGCCGCGCCGCAGAAAGTGAAACTAGCATCGTTCTGGCGGGAAACGCAAGCCCTCGGAAACGCCCCTTTTTTACGGAGCAAGAGGAAGCCTGTCATTGGTCGCTTTAAATAAGCGGTGAGAGAAGGCCCCGCCCCACTTTTCTTCACACTCCCTGGTTCGTGGAAAGAGCAAGGAGGAACTGCGGTAAGGGGCGGGGCTTTGCAGGCTGTCATCAGTAGGGCGGTCTCGGGTTAGTAACCGCGGACACTGAGCAAGCTGACAGCCGCCGGTAGGGTACGCTGCGTGTGTATGGGTATGCGGTGTTGTTTTGTGTGCATCATCTCCTGGGAACTGTCGTGCGCCCGCGATCATGTAGTTAGTAGCCCTGGCAGCGCTTCTCTTTCACCCCTGTCTCCCCCGGCTTTATGCCATGCGATGACTCCACCGTCTGAACGTGGCTGGAGGTTGCATGCATTCCGTAAAAGTTCCTGATTGCGGTTCATCTCTTCGTGTGATAGTTGGATCAGCTGTGTCATCAGTACTGTATGTCACCTGGGGCCACACACAATCGCCACAGGCCCTCTAGCATGTATATTTGGAGGCATTGCTGGCATCTGGGCACTGTGATAAGCCATTCGTGTCTGGCTGGTTGAGGGTGTGTCTGCTGGAACAAATCCACAGGGGCCCCAGAAAATATCTGCTGGCCGTACATAATGGCTGACCATGTGGCCCCCCAAAGAAAGCCTAGCAGTAGATGAGGTGGCACAGTTCTGGCAGTCAGCGAGGGTCCGACCCCTTGTATATCCCAGCGAAATGCCATGTCTGCAGTGGGACAACCCCTAAACCTCCCACATGTATATGTTAGAAGGGTGCCAGACCCCCACAGATGAACGTTGGGGTCCCACCGCTAGACCTGCCACTAGAATGGGGGTCCCGACCTTTGTTCCCCCACACCGCTACATTCAAACTGTGAAGAGGAACAGGACCCCCATTCTAGTGACTGGTGGGGGTACCTCCAATATGAAAATAAAGTGCTTGTCTTAGTAGGGCACATGGGGGGCCTTATGAAGTGGGGTCCCCTCCCCATTAGGCCTCATGCACATGACTATGTATTTTGCGGATCTGTAAAATACAGATACCGTCCAAGCTGCATCCAGATTTTTTAAGGACCCAATGACTTCAATGGGTCTGTGGTCCAAGTATGTGGCACGATCTATCTTTTTTGCGGAAAGGACACATGGATCATCTGTATGTTCTGCAGAAAGATAGAATATGTCCCCAATGTGCAGACCACAAATGGGTCTGCACACAGACTGCATCCGTCTTAGGCCTTAGTCAGAGCAGAGCGCCATTACAGATAGCTGTGCTTACTCTGCAGGATGAATTGGCATACATTTGGCTTCCTTCAAGCTCACATACCTTCAGTGTCAGCTAAATTACAGTGTATTCCACCGTAACCGTGGCAAATGTCGCAGCCTTCCATTAGCGGTATATTTCAGGAAGTCCTTGTATACCTCCAATGAAGGGCTCGTGCAGGGGGTCTTCCTTTAGGACAACCTGCATACATTTTAGGTAGGACTGACATTTAGGGTCCATTCACACGTTCGCATGAATGGGTCCGCATCCGTTCCACAATTTTGCGGAACGGGTGCAAACCCATTCATTTTCAATGGGGCCGGAAAAGATGTGAACAGCACACATTGTGCTGTCCGCATCCGCACTTCCGTTCTGCAAAAAAATAAAACATGTCCTATTCTTGTCCTCAGACACGGACAAGAAAAGGCATGTCTATTAAAGTGCCTGGCATGTGCGGTCCGCCGGTGTCCGTGTTTTGCGGACGTGTGAATAGAGCCTTAGGCTACTTTCACACTAGCGCTTGATCGGATCCGTTCTGAACGGATCCGATCATATTAATGCAGACGGAGGCTCCGTTCAGTACGGATCCGTCTGCATTAATAACTTAGAAAAATTTCTAAGTGCGAAAGTAGCCTGAGCGGATCCGTTCAGACTTTCAATGTAAAGTCAATGGGGGACGGATCCGCTTGAAGATTGAGCCATATGGTGTCATCTTCAAACGGATCCGTTCCCATTGACTTACATTGTAAGTCTGGACGGATCCGCACGCCTCCGCACGGCCAGGCGGACACCCGAACGCTGCAAGCAGCATTCAGCTGTCCGCCTGGCCGTGCGGAGGCGAGCGGAGCGGAGGCTGAACGCCGCCAGACTGATGCAGTCTGAGCGGATCCGCATCCATTCAGACTGCATCAGGGCTGGACGGAAGCGTTCTGCTCCGCTCGTGAGCCCCTTCAAACGGAGCTCACGAGCGGACAGCAGAACGCTAGTGTGAAAGTAGCTGTTTCTTCAATGACACCATTCATCCCAGGCTGTTGTATGGAGGGATTCTCCTCAGAAACATGGCTCATAGGGCAGAATGTGGTGCCAAACAGAAGCAGTATATGGGTCCATATGCCTCCATACAGGGTCTAGGCCAGGGGTGCACAACCTTTTTTTGGTCTAGGGGCCACATTGTCACATTATAAGGGGCCGCAAAAAAATAAAAATAATAATCAGCTCTTGTTTACATCAATGCGAAGTGACTGGGGAGGAATGATCACTACCACAGTCATTCCTCCCTCATTCACTTCTATTGATTATCGGTAGCACATTCCTGATTACACGGTGAGATGTGCTGACCAGAATTGTACATCTTTCACCCTGATAAAATATGTAAATCAGCCGACAAACGAGTGATTCCTTGTTTATTGCTGATCAGTGGCACCATTAGGGCTCTTTCATACGAGCGGATGCCGTGCGGGTAATCCGCAGCGTGAATGACAGCCAAGCCCCGCTCTGGACAGCAGAGACACAGAGCAGTAACATGATTGATAATGCTCTTTGCCTCTCTGTGATCTTTTTACTACAAAATAACGGTGACATCTTTATCTCACTGTGTGATTTTGTAGTAAAAAGATTACAGAGAGGCAAAGAGCATTATCAATCATGTTACTGCTCCGTGTCTCTGCTGTCCAGAGCGGGGCTTGGCTGTCATTCACGCTGCGGATTACCCACTCGTGTGAAAGAGCCCTTATACAGACCAGATATCAGGAATGGGCTTCCTATGAAGACTTGTTCCCAGTAATTGTCCCGAATTTCGTGCAAAAAAAATATTTTTTACTGGGAAACCCCTTTAAATGGCGACATTTCTTTCCTGCCTCCTATTCACAAATGAGTGCTTTCCTTCACTTTAGAGGACGGCGCCCACTGGTTCTTACCACCTCCTGCACCCCCAGATGTACTGTAGGTGCCCTGCAATAACCAGTAAGCACTTTCCCTAAGGGCTTATGCACACGATCGCTGTTTTGGTCCGCATCCAATCCGCATTGTTTGTGGCTTGGATGCGGACCCATTCACTTCAATGGGGCTGCAAAAGATGCGGACAGTAAGACACGGTACGGTCGTGTGGATGAGGCCTTAATGACAAGGCCTTAAAGAGGACCTTTCACCGATCCTGACATTGTGAACTAAGTATCATGATATATACAGCGGTGCCCGGGGATCTCACTGCACTTACTATTATCCCTGGGCGCCGCTCCGTTCTCCCGGTATGTCCTCCGGTATATTCAGGGACTTGGTTATAGTAGGCGGAGACTTAGGGGACTTGGTTATAGTAGGCGGAGTCTGCCCTTGTTCTGCTGGGCATCTCCTTCTCCTAGGCCAGGGGTGGCCAACCTGTGGCTCTTTGCTTCTTCAAGTGTGGCTCTAGCTGTGGAGCCGGGAAGCAGTCAGACGGCTCACTCTCCACCCCATGCTCAGATCTCTTTTCCTAATCGGGCACTGTTACTCCTTTGCAGCTCCATCTCACTCTTCACCACGTCCTGATGCACACAGTGTGCGAACGTAGTACGTGGAAACACGCACTATGAACTGACGTTGTGCTCGTCAGGTCACAGTGGAGAGCGTGTCAGACCTGCAGAGTAGCAGGTGCCCGAGCAGGAGCCCAGTGCCTGATCAGGACAGGGAAGAGATTTTTTTTAAATTATAGAACTGAGCAGGGGGGTCCTGATCTGAGCATGGGGGTCTGATCTGAGCGGGAAGATTTGAGCATGAGGGTGCAGATTTGAGCATGGGGGGCAGATCTGAGCAAGGGGGTCTTGTTTGAGCATGGGGGGCAGATCTGAGCAAGGGGGTCTTGTTTGAGCATGGGGGGCAGATCTGAGCAAGGGGGTCTTGTTTGAGCATGGGGGGCAGATCTGAGCAAGGGGGTCTTGTTTGAGCATGGGGGGCAGATCTGAGCAAGGGGGTCTTGTTTGAGCATGGGGGCAGATCTGAGCAAGGGGGTCTTGTTTGAGCATGGGTTGGTCAGGTCTGAGCATGGGGGTCATATCTGAGAAGGGGGGAGATCTGAGCATGGGGGGGGGGGGGGTCTGAGCACTGAGGGTCTGACACTGGGAGTCTGATTTGTGTTGTCTGATCCGAGCATTGGGGGTCTTATTTTGGGGGTCTGATTTGGAGGTCTGATGAGGTTTGGGGATCTTATTGTAGGTCAGATGAGGATTGGGGATCTGATTTAGGAGTCTGATCTGAGGTCTGATGAAAAATATATTTTTTCTTTTTTTCTCTGCTAATGAAAAATAAGAAAAAAATATTTTTATCAGTCCTCAGATCAGATGAAAAATCTTTTTTTTTCTCTTATTTTTCTTTGTTAAAACCTAGGTGCATCTTGTAGGGCGAAAAATACGGTGACTCGTGTGTAAATGTATAGCTTGTGGCTCCTGGTAGTCATAAGTTTTTTTTTTTTTTGGCTCTTTGTGTATGTAAGGTTGGCCACCCCTGTCCTAGGCTGTAGCGCTGGCCAATCGCAGCGCAGAGCTCACAGCCTGGGAGTTTTTTTTCTCCCAGGCTGTGAGCTCTGCGCTGCGATTGGCCAGCGCTACAGCCTAGAAGGAGACGCCCAGCAGAACAAGGGCAGAATCCGCCTACTATAACCAAGTCCCTGAACATACCGGAGGACTTAACGGGAGAACGGAGCGGCGCCCAGGGATAATAGTAAGTGCAGTGAGATCCTTGGGCGCCGCTGTATATGTCATGATACTTAGTTCACAATGTCAGGATCGGTGAAAGGTCCTCTTTAATGACCACTCAATGATCATCCAAAGGAGCCCTAGCTACAGGGGAAACCAGCCTGCTGGGGGAAGTCTTTGTACCAAGGCAGAGCTGGTCAGGGTCTACTGACCCTGTAGCTCTACATTCCTCTGCCCCCCTGAGACACCTGGTGATCACCGGGTTACACCCTGCATAGCTCTCCTTAAGGAGAAGAAAGAAGCACTGATAAACCGCTTCTGCCGGGACCTGTTGTTCTTATGGAGCAGTTAAATCTAATGGCTGCTGAACGAAATGGCAACTGATAACAGTACTTGTGCAGTCTAGTGCAGGAGGGTCTGCTGGAACTTATTGTTTTTGGAAGTTATAACCTCCCTTCTAGTCCTCAGCTCTGT
The DNA here is from genome assembly GCF_905171765.1 of Bufo bufo. NCBI lineage: Eukaryota > Metazoa > Chordata > Amphibia > Anura > Bufonidae > Bufo > Bufo bufo. The sequence continues at coordinate 449,018,815 of NC_053390.1, read as the reverse complement.
CATGTGATCAACCCTCTGACTCTCCAGCTGACACAGCATCTTATGTGTGGACAGGGAGCCAGTTTCTCTATTAACAGTTTTCTGAGACTTAAATACTGATGACCTATCCTCTGAATAGCTCTTCAGTGTCTAATTGGTGGGGGTCTGACACCTGGGCCCCCCGCTGATCAGCTGTTTGAGAATGCAGCGGCGCTCGCAGTAGCGCCACGGCCTTCTCCCAGCTTAACCCAGGCCTAGTGATGTTTATCTGTCACGTGGCCTAGGCACAGCTCGGCCCCATAGAAGTGAATGAGGCTGAGCGTGATACCAAGCACAGCCGCCATACAATGTACGGTGCTATGCTTGGTGAGCTGTGAGAAGGCTGCAGCACTCAAAGGAGTGTCTTCTCAAACAGCTGATCGGCAGGGGTCCTGGGTGTTGGACCCTCACTGATCAGTATTTAAGTCTCGGAAAACCCTTTTAATTCTTTTGGCATCCTCAATGTCATTCTTATAGGAATGAATAGAGAAGTAACTAACTTCCTGCCCACAGAGGACAGTGTCGGGCACATGGCACAGTTTAGCACCAGAAGGGAGGGGATAACTCACAAATAGTCACAGGTAAAGAATATTGCCTACACTACATTTTACATCATGTACCTGTCTCACAAGCAAGAGAATAAAAAAAAGTTTCTGGGAGTACTTCTTTAAACTCATTGGCAAAAAAAGTTACAAAACCTCGTTTTGTTGCACAGCCATTTTTACTAGGACATCGGCCCTGACAAATTTAACATCTGGAGGCGTAAAAGATGAGTGAAAACTACTCCAGTCAGGGGATGTCGCAGTTTTCACTCCAGGAGCACCATATTCCCTAATGTACCGTATTTTTCAGACTGTAATATGCACTGAACCATAAGATACACCTAGGATATAGAGGAGGTAAATAACAAAAGACCTCAGATTAGTCCTCTGTATCAGATCCCAATTCCTCCTCAGATCAGACCCCTATGCTCCATTATTAAAAAAATAAAATAAATGAATTCACCTCTCCTGCTCTCACCGCTATATGATCTTCTTCTGGGCCCCTTCGCTGCACTGTGACCTGACATTGCACAGGGTCAGCTCATAGTGTGCACAACATCCTGATGCTGTACGTAGTCTGGACACCGTGCAGAACGGGCCCTGGAAAAAGACCAGGGAGTGGTGAGTACAGCCAGCGCAGTGATTCTCTCCCCGCGCCTCCTGCATGCTAATGACTGCTTGTATAATGGAAGCGGGCATTAGCACTATAAAACACACTGCCATTTCCCCCCGCTTTTGGGGAGGAAAAAGTGCGTCTTGTGGTCCGAAAAATATGTATGTGAGAATGCAGGAAGGTGTTAAAGACCGTATTGCAGTGTATTTTGCCTGTCAGCTTAACACTGTCCCGTTGGACCCTTTCTCAGTCACCCAAAAAACTGAGCCCCATATTCAAGATCAGGCAAAGGAATTCTAGAGGGGCTGGTTGGCCTGGACCAATTCACAGCACCTCTTAAGAAAGTTGTAGTGTGTTCTTTTATGGGTAATCAGGCTAAATAATGCATCAGTTTTGCATACTGCACATTGTGAGAGTTCAGAAACCTGATCAGTAAATACAGTAGTACCCACTTTAAAGTGAGATATCCAGTTGTAAGCAAGCTGGTGCTCTTAGATCAGTGATGGTGAACCTTTTAAAGGCTGAGTGCCCCAATTGCAAACCGAAACCCACATATTTATTGCAAAGTGCCAACATGGCAATTTACCCTAAATATTACAGTCCAATATAGTATATCTTCCATGTACTTTATCATTTAGCTATAATAGCACTGCCTGTGCTTTTCATAGTGCGCCCTGCTCTGATGTATGGCAGGAAAAGTCTAATGCATATTGGTACACCATAGACTTTTTCCAGGGTGCGGGTACCCACAGAGAGGACTCTTAGTGCTGCCTCTGGCACCCATGCCATAGGTTTAACACCACTTTCCTAGATGATGCTTACCTGCTTTTAAATATAGGTGACTGTAGTTAGCTGCATTGCCTACAAGGAGCTTGAGGCGCACCTGCTGTGTATTGGTCCAGGCTCCTGCAACCTTCGTCCTCTTCAGGAGAGATAGATGTCACCTATCAGTAGGTTTCAGTTTCTGCCGACTGTTGTGTTGCGGCAACCTGAGGGTCATAACGCTACCGCCTTCACTATTATTTGTTGCACTGTTGTGGCACGACATCTTGTGTAGTAAATTTATGCTTTCTGTTTTTATTAATAGAACTAAAAAAATATCCTCACCACTGAAGAACTAAACTATCTGAGGGGTCTTAAAAAGTGCTCTGGATATGATCAAACCACCTATCTTCTCAGCATCTCAGAACTAAGGTGGACCCAGCATGCAAGCTTGCGAAAAGAAAGAGAACACCGTTGACCAAACAGAACATAAATCTTCTCGAACAACTCCTAGGCAACATAAGACTAGTGGAAAGGAGAAAGGAAAATGTGAGGGAAATAATAACAAAAAGAAAGATACAAATGCAGACATTCTTAAAGATGCTTTGGAAATTCCTACATGTGACACTGGCGTTTCTCCAACAAAAGATAGCATGGACAAAAGGCAAGATGAACCTCTAGGTGAAGAAGAAACAGTTTATGGTGACGTACCTCTTTCAGATGATCAAAAATCTACCAAAAGTGTTATTTCAGTCAGCAAAATAAGGAACTATATCAACAAGATAAAGGATTTTGATTCTTCGACAAAATCTCTGGAAAAAAGAGGGCAGGAAGAGACTAAGCAGCATTCTGCACAATGCAGACTACGTCTTTTCAGCAAGAGAAATCAAAAGACAAGTACAGATGCGCAGGAGGAATCTTCTGATACTGACTGCGAGAATGGCAGTGGCCACAGATCTTTGAAGCACCCCATGCCAGACTTCGAAGAGGATAAAGGTTTGGCATAAGCAATTAGTCTTATTTTAATCATTTCACGATGGAAGGAAATATTAAAAGGGTTGTCGTAATTAGACAATTCCTTTAAAGGCTTTGTACACCTTCAGAGGGAATTTTTTTTATGCATGTTACTCATTTTTGGCTAAAAATCTTTTTTTTTTCAATTGGCCTTAGAAATTAAAAATATTGAGCGGTTCTGTCACAATGGGTTAACAGTTTTTGTAGCTGAGTGACTGGTACTTTCACTTTCACTTTTGGTCATCAAATAAACCTTATCTCTAAAATACTGAGAGGAGAGAGCAGAGATAAGGAGTCCATCTGCTCCTAGTCAGACGGAAAAGAAAACCCAAAGGGTGCTACTACAGCATGTCAGCTCTGTACAGAAAAAAGGACACCATGTTTTTAATATAAACCAACTTAAAAACGTATTTTTAGCTCAAAATAAGTACAATGCAATAATTTAAAAATATTGTCCCCAAAGGTGTACATAGCCTTTAATGATAAGCTGGTCACAGGATGCTCTACTTCTTTAGGTGTAACTCCTAGTTACAACCAACTCCACAGATCATCAATCAATGTGTTGTAAGGCAAATCTAGCACCCCAATATGAAAATACAATACAACACAGGATTTATACTTACAAATAACTTTATTACATATTAAATAAATCATAAAACCACATAATTGGTGATGGCATACATATACAGAAAAAAACGGAGAACACTAAAGCAATGGCAACAATCCTTAGACCCCACTACTGAGCACAGTGCATGGCAATATAGCACCTCGCTTCGTATATATATATACACCGCCAAAGTAAAGTGCATAGTGCAAATCAGAAATAAATAACAGTATAAGGCTACTTTCACACCTGCGTTTAGGTCGGATCCGTCTGGTATGTGCCCAGACGGATCCGCACCTATAATGCAAACGCTTAGATCCGTTCAGAACGGATCCGTTTGCATTACCATGATAATGATAATGCAAACGGATCCGTTTTGACTTTACATTGAAAGTCAATGGGAGACGGATCCGTTTGAAAATTGAGCCATACTGTGTCAACTTCAAACATCCGTCCCCATTGACTTACATTGTAAGTCTGGACGGATCCGTTTGCCTCCGCACGGCCAGGCGGACACCCGAACGCTGCAAGCTGCGTTCAGGTGTCCGCCTGCTGAGCGGAGCGGAGGCTGAACGCTGCCAGACTGATGCATTCTGAGCGGATCCGCCTCCACTCAGAATGCATTAGGACTGGACGGATCCGTTCGGGGCCGCTTGTGAGCCCCTTCAAACGGAACTCACAAGCGGAGCCCCGAACGCTAGTGTGAAAGTAGCCTAAGGCTACATTCACACGTCCGTATTTTTCTATATCCCGATTTTCGGTCCGTTTTTTTGCGGATCCGTTGTTCCTGAAAATGTTTCCGTATGTCATCCGTTTTTTGCGGATCCGCAAAAAAACGGAAACATGTATAAATTTCAATAAGCAAATAAAGTTGTTTGGATTTCTTTTGAAAAAAATAAAATAAAAAATTTTAAAATGTAATTTCCAGGAACGGAATCCGCATAAAACGGATGACATACGTAATGACATCCGAATGTCTTCCGTTTTTTGCGGATCCATTGACTTTGTATTGTACCAGGATCCGAATTTTGCGGAAAAGAATAGGACATGTTTTATATTTAAACGGACATGCGGAACGGAACAACGGAAATGGACAGCACACATTGTGCTGTCCGTTTTTTTCCAGGACCCATTGAAAATGAATGGGTCCAGATCTGGTCCAGATCTGTTCCGCAAAAAACGGAACAGATCAGGAAAGAAAAAACGGACGTGTGAATGGACCCTAAAACAGAGTAGTCTATAAGTATAGATCAATATACTATAATAAACAAAGCATAGGTCCAGAAGGGGAACATATAAAATATATATAGATACTGACCAGTCTAGCTCCAACCCCAACGTACGTTTCGCCTTAAGCTTCCTCAGGGGAAACCTGTAAGTAGCGGAAACCAGTAGCAAGTATTTGGCTTCACTGCAGTACCTCTGCAGGTCAAATTAGGCATAATATAGTTCCCATTCAAACCAGTGGACTACCTGCAATGCAAAGACAGACTCTTTCAGAGTAAGAGATACTTTGACTGATAGCTTAGGTTCTTTACTTTTTGCACTACATAGGTTGAATTCCACAGCTGTAAAATGATGTGGCTGTACCCATAAGATCCTAAATAGGAACCTCACTATTACTTTGAAAGTGGGTTTCCTAAACCAGACAATCCCTTTAAAGAGGAACCTCTTCAGTAATTTATCTTGGTTTAATAACTACTTGCTTGTAATAAGCAGTCTAGAGCATCTATTCTTATTGCTCTATGATGTTCCATTCATTTATTATTCCTGCTATTATGAATGAATTAGTAGCAGTTTGCAGTGAAGGTCCAGATGGGTGTTACCAGTTGGGGTGTATCTCTGCACAGTCTGACACCAGCAGCGCTGACTGAATAGTGTCAGACTGTGCAGGGTCACAACCCCAACTGGTAACACCCATCTAGACCTTCAGTAATTAATAAGGAATTACTGCTAGTAATTCATTATTAACTTCAAGGGGTTCTGCAGTTCTTTTAAACTGATGATCTATCCTCTGGATAGGTCATCAGCATCTGATCGGCGGGGGTCCAACACCCGGGACTCCTGCCGATCAGCTGTTTGAGAAGGCAGCGGCGCTGGCAGTAGCGCCGCGGCCTTCTCGCTGTTTACCGCAGGCCCAGTGACGTCACAACTAGTATCACTGGCCTGGGCGCGGCTAAGCTCCATTCAAGTGAACAGAGCTTAGCCGTGCCCAGGCCAGTGATACTAGTCGTGAGGTCACTGAGGGAAACCGAGAGAAGACCGCGGCGCTACTGCCAGCGTCGCTGTTTTCTAAAACAGCTGATCGGCAGGGGTCCCGGGTGTTGGACCCCCGCCAATCAGATGCTGATGATCTATCCAGAGGATAGATTGTCAGTTTAAAAGAACTGCAGAACCCCTTTCAGGAAGGAATAATAAAGAAATGGTACATCATACAGTAATAAGAATAGATGCTTCGAAATTATTAAATGAGGAATGCAAATACCGTATTTTTTCACCCTAATAAGAAGCACCTAGGTTTTAAATTTTTTTTTTTTTATCAGACCCCCAATGTTAATCAGAACTCAGCTTAGAGCCCTAATCAAACCCCATTGTTAGCAGACTTCAGATCAGACCCCCAGAGGATAGCTCATCAGTATTACAATCTCTGAAAACCCCTTTAAGTCATATGGACTTCATAAAGTAGTTTTCTCCGCCCGGAGCCTCCTGCTTTGGCAGACCGGACTCGTCACGGCAACCATTCACTTCAGCGGTTACCAAGTGTGGTGCCTTGCGTGTCCCCCACACCGGCCTCTGGCTGTTACTATAGCCACAGTTCATTATGTTCACATGATTCCCTCATTTGCTTCCAGGACTATTATCATCTGAGCTTTCTATGGAAATTAGCTCTCCTGAATTTAAGACTCATCATGCAGTGTCGCCATCAAATGATGACACAGAGGAAGACATACAACTGCCGATAGTTGTGCTGAAGAAAGGTAAGTCGTTTGGTTGGAGTTCAGTTGACAACTTCCTCTTCTCCGGCTGTTTTAGAAGGACTGTATTAGGACTATCTCTTTACCCATTAAGCTCTACTAATATATAGTTGGAGGTATTCCTTCTCTGGGACATGTATGAAATATCCACAGGGTATGCCGTAAATGTCCATTAGGTCCCACATCTTGGACCTGTGGCTGCTCCCATAGAAATGAATGTGGAGAGAAGATCGTGCACGGCCACCTCTCCATTCAGAAAAATAACCTTGTTTTTCCCTCTTTCATTCCTCCTGGGAATTGTATGAAGAAAATGAGAACTGTGTTTTAAAGGGAACCTGTCACCGGGATTTTGTGTATAGAGCTGAGGACATGGGTTGCTAGATGGCCGCTAGCACATCAGCAATACCCAGTCCCCATAGCTCTGTGTGCTTTTATTGTGTAAAAACCAGATTTGATACATATGCAAATTAACCTGAGATGAGTCCTGTCCCCGACTCATCTCACATACAGGACTCATCTCAGGTTAATTTGCATATGGATGAAATCTGTTTTTTATACACAATAAAAGCACACAGAGCTATGGGGACTGGGTATTGCGGTTGTGCTAGCCGCCATCTAGCAACCCATGTCCTCAGCTCTATACACAAAATCCCGGAGACAGGTTCCCTTTAAGGCTCTAGTCACATGGTGTCGTTAAAACACTCTGCTTTCACAGCAATCTTTGCCACAAACGCCACCCCATGAAATTAAGTCCTTACCTTGTTCTTTGTCAAAGGGGCATGTACCTAAAAAGTTATACACTGTCCAATCAGCACACCATAACAAGGGGAAAGGTCATTATCATATGTCAGTTTATTCATGCATTCCCAAGAAGACTGGTACAAGATAAGGTGCTCCAGATTTGTTATTTCTTGGGGAGTACGAATATTTATTAGCCGAGTTGTCAGGTCCTTTTTAATGGGAATCTGTCACCAGTTTTATGCTGTCCTGACTACTATATCGTAACCGCTCCAGCGCATGCTGATGAGTCCTGATATTCATGAGCGCCAGGCTCTCCCCAACCCCTGCCTCGGATTGACAGTTGTTTCCTCCAGCATGCACTGGAGTCATTAGGACAGCATACAACTAGTGACTGATGGGGAAAAGATTTTAGCAAAACAGCTAAAGAAAGTGACTTAGAGTTTAGCTGAGAAGATGTGTCACTAATTCATGCTGCCCTTAGTTAGGACACCATAAAGGGGGAAAATCCAGTGCAGATAATCTTGTAATATGTCCCAGAGACGAGAATGAATGAGGTAATTGGTGAAGTCTGGTGTCTTGTACATCAGTGATTTCAAGAATGAATAGATTAAAGGAAATGCAGTTCAATCTGCGGGCATCATATTACAGAGCAGGAGGAGCAGAGCAGATTGATATATAGTTTTATGGGAAAAAATTCAATAAGTCTTCCATCAGTGACTGACAGCTATGTATGTATACACACATACACAGAGAATGCTACCAATCATTGATAACACCTCCCCCATGTACAACTATCAGTGACTGACAGCTATCTATGTATACACACTTACATAGAGAATGCTATCAATCACTGATAATATCTCCCCCATGTACAACTATCAGTGACTGATAGCTATCTATGTTTACACACATACACAGAGAATGCTATCAATCACTTATAACACCTCCCCCGTGTACAACTATCAGTGACTGACAGCTATCTATGCATACACACTTACACAGAGAATGCTATCAATCACTAATAACACCTCCCCCATGTACAACTATCAGTGACTGACAGCTATCTATGTATACACACTTACATAGAGAATGCTATCAATCACTGATAATATCTCCCCCATGTACAACTATCAGTGACTGATAGCTATCTATGTTTACACACATACACAGAGAATGCTATCAATCACTTATAACACCTCCCCTGTGTACAACTATCAGTGACTGACAGCTATCTCTGTATACACACTTACACAGAGAATGCTATCAATCACTAATAACACCTCCCCTGTGTACAACTATCAGTGACTGACAGCTATCTCTGTATACACACTTACACAGAGAATGCTATCAATCACTTATAACACCTCCCCTGTGTACAACTATCAGTGACTGACAGCTATCTATGTATACACACATACACAGAAAATGCTATCAATCACTGATAACACGTCCCCTGTTTACAATTATCAGTGATGACAGCTGTCTATATATACACACTTACAGAGAATGCCGTCACTAATAACACCTCCCCTGTGTACAACTATCAGTGACTGACAGCTATCTATGTATACACACATACACAGAGAATGCTATCAATCACTAATAACACCTCCCTGTGTACAACTATCAGTGACTGACAACAGGGGGCGACATACCGCCTTTGCAGCCGGTTCGGATGCACAGGGGCCGAGTGCAGGAGGGGGCCCCTTCTTACCGGCGGCAGGGGGAGATGAGCGCTTCCATTGTGGAAGCGCTCATCTCTCTATATTCATCTGTATAACCGTCCTTAGGACGGCGATACAGATGGATGCTGCGGCGGGGCAGGGGAGAGGCATCTCCCTTCCCAGTTCTCTCATAGGCTGCAGTGCCTGTAGCTTACCAGAGGCAGGCGTAGGCAGCGCAATGACATCATCGCACCACCTGAGCCGTACAGCGCGGGACACAGGCCGGAAGAGGCCTGCATTGCATTGCTGAAAGCGCTAAGGAAGTAAGTATATGTGTTTTTTTTATTTTTATTTACACTTTGCTAGGGGCCCTATCTGGCACTCATAGGGGCATCTACTGGGAGCCCTATCTTATGTACTGACACACGGGGGGAGTACTATTAACACCCTATTTTATATACTGAGAGTAGGAATACCCACGGCACTCCAGTTGAAGAATATGCAATTCTTTTTAATAATCAACGAAAGCTTTAACATAATTTATATTTCCATACAGTATTATTCATATCCAGGAGTAGAAAAAATATTACAGCCACATTATCTTCCCCAGACATTTCGGTCTGTAATTAGACCTTTTTCAGCGGGATCTGTAATAAACATATCGCATCTTAATTTGGACTGGTATAAAATGTTCAGAAATAGGTGAGTGAGAGGAAGGAGATGATTCCTCTCTCACGAGCACCCAGACCACAACATTGGAGTGCAGAACACATATTTTTTATCATTATTATTTTATATACTTGCACACATGGGGGGCACTATGGAGGGGGAGGAGCACTATGGGGACCCTCTCTTATATACTGGCACACATGAGGGGCACTATGGGAAAGGGGGGGAGCACTATGGGGGCATTATATAGGTGCATTATACTGGTACACATTATGGGGGTGTTTTATACTGGCACATTGTCAGGCACCATGGGGACAAAGGGAGGCACACTTTTGGTGCACGATATAGGAGTATTTTATACTGGCGCAAATTATAGGGCACTATGGGCACCTTGGCTCTACAGGGGGCACTAAGAGGAGGTATTTTTTATACTGCCACACAACAGGGAATTTTTATGTACTGGCGCACATTATAGGGGGCATGTTTCTACTGTTACATATAAAGAGATTTATTATTACCAGGGACATTATAGTGGGCTTTATTACGGGACTATGAGGAACTTGAATACTAGTATGAGCACTATGGGAGCATTATTACTTTTGGGACACAGTGGGGACATTACTGTAGGGGCACTATTACTACTACCTGTTGTCTGGTAGATAATTATTTCTAATGGTGGGACTTTGGAGAGCACTGTTACCTTGGTGGGCACCCTGGCATAGTATCAGATTAGCACAGTTATTTTTGGGGAACATTATGTTTACACTATTAGTGTCAGGGACACTGTTTCCTGGGCACAGTTATTTTTTTAGGGCACTGTGTGCCAATAATTATTAAAGGGGAACTATCTGTGTGTAAGGCTAGCTTCACACTCGCGTTTTGAGCAGATCCGTTGTGGATGTGCAAAAATGTATCTGTTACAATAATGCAACCGCATGCATCCGTTATGAATGGATCCGTCTGTATTATCTGTAACATAGCCAAGATGGATCCGTTATGAACTCCATTGAAAGTGGATGGGAGACGGATCCGTTTGACTCAGTTTCGTCAAGCGGACAGGAAAACGTTGCAGGCAGCGTTTTGGTGTCCGCTTCCAGAGTGGAATGGAGACTGATCGGAGACAAACTGATGCATTCTGAGCGGATCCTTTTCCATTCAGAATGCATTAGGGCAAAACTGATCAGTTTTGGACCGCTTGTGAGAGCCCATGACTGATCTCACAAACGGAAAGCCAAAACGCCAGTGTGAAAGTAGCCTAACTAGTATAGGGAGCACAGCAGGCACAATATTAGAGGTGGCAGGATGGGGTGTCCAGGCACATTCTTTGCACAGGGGCCTCTGCTGTCTGTGTCCGCCCCTGACTGACAACTTTGTATGTATACACACTTACACAGAATACTACACTGCTCAAAAAAATAAAGGGAACACTTAAACAACACAATGTAACTCCAAGTCATTCACACTTCTGGGAAATCAAACTGTCCACTTAGGAAGCAACACTGAGTGACAATCAATTTCACATGCTGTTGTGCAAATGGGATAGACAACAGGTGGAAATTATAGGCAATTAGCAAGACACCCCCAATAACGGAGTGGTTCTGCAGGTGGTGATCCCAGACCACTTCTCAGTTCCTATGCTTCCTGGCTGATGTTTTGGTCACTTTTGAATGCTGGCGGTGCTTTCACTCTAGTGGTAGCATGAGACGGAGTCTACAACCCACACAAGTGGCTCAGGTAGTGCAGCTTATCCAGGATGGCACATCAATGCGAGCTGTGGCAAGAAGGTTTGCTGTGTCTGTCAGCGTAGTGTCCAGAGCATGGAGGCGCTACCAGGAGACAGGCCAGTACATCAGGAGACGCGGAGGAGGCCGTAGGAGGGCAACAACCCAGCAGCAGGATCGCTACCTCCGCCTTTGTGCAAAGAGGAACAGGAGGAGCACTGCCAGAGCCCTGCAAAATGACCTCCAGCAGGCCACAAATGTGCATGTGTCTGCTCAAATGGTCAGAAACAGACTCCATGAGGGTGATATGAGGGCCCGACGTCCACAGGTGGGGGTTAAGCTTACAGCCCAACACCATGCAGGACGTTTGGCATTTGCCAGAGAACACCAAAATTGGCAAATTCGCCACTGGCGCCCTGTGCTCTTCACAGATGAAAGCAGGTTCACACTGAGCACATGTGACAGACGTGACAGAGTCTGGAGATGCCGTGGAGAAGGTTCTGCTGCCTGCAACATCCTCCAGCATGACCGGTTTGGCATTGGGTCATTAATGGTGTGGGGTGGCATTTCTTTAGAGGGCCGCACAGCCTTCCATGTGCTCGCCAGAGGTAGCCTGACTGCCATTAGGTACCGAGATGAGATCCTCAGACCCCTTGTGAGACCATATGCTGGTGCGGTTGGCCCTGGGTTCCTCCTAATGCAAGACAATGCTAGACCTCATGTGGCTGGAGTGTGTCAGCAGTTCCTGCAAGACTAAGGCATTGATGCTATGGACTGGCCCGCCCGTTCCCCAGACCTGAATCCAATTGAGCACATCTGGGACATCATGACTCGCTCTATCCACCAACGTCATGTTGCACCACAGACTGTCCAGGAGTTGGCAGATGCTTTAGTCCAGGTCTGGGAGGAGATCCCTCAGGAGACCGTCTGCCACCTCATCAGGAGCATGCACAGGCGTTGTAGGGAGGTCATACAGGCACGTGGAGGCCACACACACTACTGAGTCTCATTTTGACTTGTTTTAAGGACATTACATCAAAGTTGGATCAGCCTGTAGTGTGTTTTTCCACTTTAATTTTGAGTGTGACTCCAAATCCAGACCTCCATGGGTTGAAAAATTTGATTTCCATTTTTTTTTTTTTTTGTGTGATTTTGTTGTCAGCACATTCAACTATGTAAAGAACAAAGTATTTCAGAAGAATATTTAATTAATTCAGATCTAGGATGTGTTATTTTTGTGTTCCCTTTATTTTTTTGAGCAGTGTATCAATCACTTATAACACCTACCCTGTGTATAACTATCAGTGACTGACAACTATGTATGTACAGTCGTGGCCAAAAGTTTTGAGAATTGGATAAATATTGGAAATTCGAAAAGTTGCTGCTTAAGTTTTTATAATAGCAATTTGCATATACTCCAGAATGTTATGAAGAGTGATCAGATGAATTGCATACAGGGAGTGCAGAATTATTAGGCAAATGAGTATTTTGACCACATCATCCTCTTTATGCATGTTGTCTTACTCCAAGCTGTATAGGCTCGAAAGCCTACTACCAATTAAGCATATTAGGTGATGTGCATCTCTGTAATGAGAAGGGGTGTGGTCTAATGACATCAACACCCTATATTAGGTGTGCATAATTATTAGGCAACTTCCTTTCCTTTGGCAAAATGGGTCAAAAGAAGGACTTGACAGGCTCAGAAAAGTCAAAAATCGTGAGATATCTTGCAGAGGGATGCAGCACTCTTAAAATTGCAAAGCTTCTGAAGCGTGATCATCGAACAATCAAGCGTTTCATTCAAAATAGTCAACAGGGTCGCAAGAAGCGTGTGGAAAAACCAAGGCGCAAAATAACTGCCCATGAACTGAGAAAAGTCAAGCGTGCAGCTGCCAAGATGCCACTTGCCACCAGTTTGGCCATATTTCAGAGCTGCAACATCACTGGAGTGCCCAAAAGCACAAGGTGTGCAATACTCAGAGACATGGCCAAGGTAAGAAAGGCTGAAAGACGACCACCACTGAACAAGACACACAAGCTGAAACGTCAAGACTGGGCCAAGAAATATCTCAAGACTGATTTTTCTAAGGTTTTATGGACTGATGAAATGAGAGTGAGTCTTGATGGGCCAGATGGATGGGCCCGTGGCTGGATTGGTAAAGGGCAGAGAGCTCCAGTCCGACTCAGACGCCAGCAAGGTGGAGGTGGAGTACTGGTTTGGGCTGGTATCATCAAAGATGAGCTTGTGGGGCCTTTTCGGGTTGAGGATGGAGTCATGCTCAACTCCCAGTCCTACTGCCAGTTTCTGGAAGACACCTTCTTCAAGCAGTGGTACAGGAAGAAGTCTGCATCCTTCAAGAAAAACATGATTTTCATGCAGGACAATGCTCCATCACACGCGTCCAAGTACTCCACAGCGTGGCTGGCAAGAAAGGGTATAAAAGAAGAAAATCTAATGACATGGACTCCTTGTTCACCTGATCTGAACCCCATTGAGAACCTGTGGTCCATCATCAAATGTGAGATTTACAAGGAGGGAAAACAGTACACCTCTCTGAACAGTGTCTGGGAGGCTGTGGTTGCTGCTGCACGCAATGTTGATGGTGAACAGATCAAAACACTGACAGAATCCATGGATGGCAGGCTTTTGAGTGTCCTTGCAAAGAAAGGTGGCTATATTGGTCACTGATTTGTTTTTGTTTTGTTTTTGAATGTCAGAAATGTATATTTGTGAATGTTGAGATGTTATATTAGTTTCACTGGTAAAAATAAATAATTGAAATGGGTATATATTTGTTTTTTGTTAAGTTGCCTAATAATTATGCACAGTAATAGTCACCTGCACACACAGATATCCCCCTAAAATAGCTAAAACTAAAAACTACTACCAAAAATATTCAGCTTTTGATATTAATGAGTTTTTTGGGTTAATTGAGAACATGGTTGTTGTTCAATAATAAAATTAATCCTCAAAAATACAACTTGCCTAATAATTCTGCACTCCCTGTAGTCCTTCTTTGCCATGAAAATTAACTTAATCCCAAAAAAAACTTTCCACTGCATCTCATTGCTGTCATTAAAGGACCTGCTGAGATCACTTCAGTAATCGTCTTGTTAACTCATGTGAGAATGTTGACGAGCACAAGGCTGGAGATCATTATTTCAGGCTTATTGGGTTAAAATGGCAGACTTGACATGTTAAAAGGAGGGTGATGCTTGAAATCATTGTTCTTCCATTGTTAACCATGGTGACCTGCAAAGAAACACGTGCAGCCATCATTGCGTTGCATAAAAATGGCTTCACTGGCAAGGATATTGTGGCTACTAAGATTGCACCTCAATCAACAATTTATAGGATCATCAAGAACTTCAAGGAAAGGGGTTCAATTCTTGTTAAGAAGGCTTCAGGGCGTCCAAGAAAGTCCAGCAAGCGCCAGGATCGTCTCCTAAAGAGGATTCAGCTGCGGGGATCGGAGTGCCACCAGTGCAGAGCTTGCTCAGGAATGGCAGCAGGCAGGTGTGAGCGCATCTGCACGCACAGTGAGGCGAAGACTTTTGGAAGATGGCCTGCTGTCAAGAAGGCCAGCAAAGAAGCCACTTCTCTCCAAAAAAAACATCAGGGACAGATTGATCTTCTGCAGAAAGTATGGTGAATGGACTGCTGAGGACTGGGGCAAAATCACATTCTCCGATGAAACCTCTTTCTGATTGTTTGGGGCATCTGGAAAAATGCTTGTCCGGAGAAGAAAAGGTGAACGCTACGATCAATCCTGTGTCATGCCAACAGTAAAGCACCCTGAGACCATTCATGTGTGGGGTTGCTTCTCATCCAAGGGAGTGGGCTCACTCACAATTTTGCCCAAAAACACAGCCATGAATAAAGAATGGTACCAAAACACCCTCCAACAGCAACTTCTTCCAACAATCCAACAACAGTTTGGTGAAGAACAATGCATTTTCCAGCACGATGGAGCACCGTGCCATAAGGCAAAAGTGATAACTAAGTGGCTCGGGGACCAAAACGTTGACATTTTGGGTCCATGGCCTGGAAACTCCCCAGAACTTAATCCCATTGAGAACTTGTGGTCAATCCTCAAGAGGCGGGTGGACAAACAAAAACCCACTAATTCTGACAAACTCCAAGAAGTGATTATGAAAGAATGGGTTGCTATCAGTCAGGAATTGGCCCAGAAGTTGATTGAGAGCATGCCCAGTCGAATTGCAGAGGTCCTGAAAAAGAAGGGCCAACACTGCAAATACTGACTCTTTGCATAAATGTTATGTAATTGTCGATAAAAGCCTTTGAAACGTATGAAGTGCGTGTAATTATATTTCACTACATCACAGAAACAAAGATCTAAAAGCAGTTTAGCAGCAAACTTTGTGAAAACTAATATTTGTGTCATTCTCAAAACTTTTGGCCACGACTGTATACAGACTTAGGACTCATGCACATGACCGTATGCCCTCCGAGACATGCTGTCCGTGAGCGGGCCATATGTCCCGGAGCAGCATACATCGTGCGCACAGGAGTGCACAACATCATAGGTTACTATGACACTGTGCGCATCGGGCCGCCCGCGGGGCTATTGTCCCGCACTCATAAGATCATATAAGTGTGGGACAATAGTCCCGCGGGCAGCCCGATGCGCAAAGCATCATAGTAACCTATGATGCTGTGCCCTCCCGTGCGCACAATGTATGCCACTCCGGGACATATGACCCGCTCACGGACCGTATGTCTTGTAGGGCATACTGTCGTGTGCATGAGCCCTTATACAGAAAATACTATGAATCACTGATGACACCTCCCCGTGTACAACTATCAGTGACTGACGGCTATGTATACACACTTACTCAGAGAATACTATCAACCACTGATAATACGATCCAAATGGCTAATGAGCTCAGAAAGAGCAGAGATTTTAAGGGGTTCTACACTTTCATTTAACTGATGATCTGTCCTCTAGATAGATCATCAGCTTCTGATCGGCCGGGGTCCGACACCCAGGACCCCCGCCGATCAGCTGTTTGAGAAGGCAGCGGCGCTCCAGAAGAGCTGCGGCTTTCTCACTGTTTACCGCCGGGCCGCCGGCACACTGACGTCACGACTAGTATCAACTAGCGTGGGCGGGGCTAAGCTCTGTTCACTTGAATGGAGCTTAGCCGCGCCCACGCTAGTTGATACAAGTCGTGACGTCAGTGGGCCGGCGGCCCAGCTGTAAACAATGAGAAGGCCGCAGCGCTGCTGGAGCGCCGCTGCCTTCTCAAACAGCTGATCGGCAGGGGTCCCGGGTGTCGGACCCCGGCCGATCAGAAGCTGATGATCTATCCAGAGGATAGATCATCAGTTAAATGAAAGTGCAGAACCCCTTTAAGGAGGCGGCCCTGACTGTGATTGACTGCCTTCCTTCTATGACTGTGTATACAGAGATAGCTGTCAGTCACTGATAGGACCACCTCCTTGACTTCAAAGCCCAGAATAAGCAGGAATATAAATGAATGAAATACAAGTTATACTGAAGCTTTTCCCATAAATCTCTATATCAGGGGTGGCCAACCTGCGTTTCGCGAGCCGCATGCGGCTCCTTGCTCCTTTATTTGCGGCTTGCAGGGGAGTGGTCCGGCCAGCTCTTACTATTTAGGCTGCGCTGCTGCGCAGCCTAGTATCTACTCTTATAAGAGAACATGGCATGTGCTGCGCTCAGCGCGCACTATGTTCTCTCCGGCCAGGCAGTGGAGAAGGAGGGAGGGAGTCCCTCCCTCCAATGACGTGGCCGCCGCTGATCCCAATGAAAAGAGCATGCTCTGAAGCTACCCGCACCACTGCCACCAATGAATGGGCGGCTTATTAAAGCAGAAGGAGGGACGGGGGAGGGAATAAACTGCTGCGCCGTCTGAGCTAGTGAGCGCAGCAACCTCCTCCTCCTGAGTGTCCTGTCCTCAGCCCCGGAGTCAGTGTGCAGCCAGCATAGCAGGTACCCCTCCCCCACACAGGCAGGAAAAAAACATATGTATCAGGCAGCCAGTAAGATTGGAGTTAATATAACTCATTAATCCCAATCTTGCCACTGCCATATTGTAACCACTTAATGACCACAGGTTTATACCCCCCTAGTGACCAGGCCCTTTTTTACAAATCGGCACTTCACAACTTTAACGGTTTATTGCTCGGTCATGCAACTTGGCACCCAAATGAATTTTACCTCCTTTTCTTCTCACAAATACAGCTTTCTTTTGGTGGTATTTGATTTCTGCTGAGATTATTCGTTTTTCTGATAATAATCCAAATAGACCGCAATTTTCTAAAAAAAAGTGTATTTTTAACTTTTTCTGGTAAAATTGTTCAAATATAATTACATTTCTATACAAGTTTGTGTCAGAATTTATTGTGCTACATGTCTTTGATTAAAAAAATCCAATAAGTGTATATTTATTGGTTTGCGCAAAAGTTATAGCGTTTACAAACTATGGTACAAAAATGTGAATTTCCGCATTCTGAAGCAGCTCTGACTTTCTGAGCACCTGTCATGTTTCTTGAGGTGCTAGAATGGCAGGATAGTATAAATACCCCCCAAATGACCCCATTTTAGAAAGAAGACACCCCAAAGTATTCGCGGAGGGGCATGGTGAGTTCATGTATGATTTAATTATTTTTTCACAAGTTAGCGGAAAATGACACTTTCTGAGGGAAAAAAAAATAAAAATTAAGGTTTCCATTTCTGCAAACTTCTGGCAAAAAAATAAAATAAAATCTCCCACGAACTCACTATGCCCCTCAGTGAATACCTTGGGGTGTCTACTTTCCGAAATGGGGTCATTTGTGGGGTGTGTTTACTGCTCTGGCATTTTGGGCGGGGCAAAATTGTGAGCAACCCTGTAAAGCCTAAAGGTACTCGTTGGACTTTCGGCCCCTTTACGCACCTAGGCTGCAAAAAAGTGCCACACATGTGGTATCGCCGTAGGGCAATGTGTTTTGGGGTGTCTTTTTACATATACCCATGCTGGGTGAGAGAAATATCTCTGTAAATTGACAACTTTGTATAAAAAAAAATTAGTTGTCATTTACAGAGATATTTCTCACACACAGTATAGGTATATGTAAAAATACACCCCAAAACACATTGCCCTACTTCTTCTGAGTACGGCGATACCACATGTGTGACACTTTTTTGCAGCCTAGGTGCACAAAGGGGCACAAATTCCAATGAGAATCTTTAGGATTTCACAGGGCATTTTTTACGCATTTGGATTCCAAACTACTTCTCACACTTTAGGGCCCCTAAAATGCCAGGGCAGTATAAATACCCCACAAGTGACCCCATTTTGGAAAGAAGACACCCCAAGGTATTCCGTGAGGGGCATGGCGAGTTCACAGAAGATTTTATTTTTTGGCACAAGTTAGCGGAAAATGTTTTTAAATTTATTTATTTTTTCTTACAAAGTCTCATATTCCACTAACTTGTGACAAAAAATAAAATTTTACATGAACTCGCCATGCCCCTCACTGAATACCTTGGGGTGTCTTCTTTCCAAAATGGGGTCACTTGTGGGGTAATTATACTGCCCTGGCATTTTAGGGGCCCTAAAGCGTGAGAAGTAGTTTGGAATTCAAATGTCAAAAAAGGAGCATTTTTACGCATTTTGGGCTAACTAAATTTAGGGGGTATTTCTCTGAGACTACCCAGGAAAAAGAGCACACCTGCCTAGTAAAAGGAGTGCTTGCGAAGTAAAGCTGCGATTGCTAATAAAGATCCAAAAAGCTCAAAAGTGATCTTTTTATAGCGCCGCATCGATTTTACGGTGTTTTTGCAGTGATCAGAAAAAGCAAAATTCTGTCACTGCGGTGGGGCGGACTGAACGCAAGTGTGCGCACAAGATCAGGCCTGATCGGGTGAACACTGCGTTTTTTTGTAGAGCCTAAGGTGACCCTAATGTACTGATATAGATCTGATTGCGATCAGTCTTGATCACTTACAGATACTATATAGTACTAGTGCTGATTAGCGACAGCGATGACGCTAATCAGCGACTAATCAGTGAGTGCGGTGGGCTGGGCGCTAACTACCTAACAAGTAGCTAAGTAACTGGCGGTGATAAGGGACCCTTACAGGGGGGTTATCAATGACAGGGGGGTGATCAGGAGTTAATAAGGGGTTAATAAGTGCCGGGGGGGGGGGGTGTAGTGTAGTGTAGTGTGGTGATTGGTGCTACTTACAGAGCTGCCTGTGTTCTCTGGTGGTCAATCCAAGCAAAAGGGACCACCAGAGGAGCAGGTAGCAGGGATATCAGACGCTATTTACAAAATAGCGTCTGATATACCTATTTGATTGGTTATTTTAAAAATCTACAGCCTGCCAGCTAATGATCAGAGCTGGCAGGCTGTAGTTAAACTTGTGAACTGCGTAATCCTGTGAACGCGCGGAAATCTCAGGTCTCACAAGATGACGCCAATAAGCGTCACTGAGACCTGAGAGCGCTGCCGTCCGGACGCCTATCGGCGTTACCGTGACGGCAAGAGGTTAAACATGATGGGGGTCATTTATTCTTAATGTCGGGCTGGGCACATGCTTTTGGACTGGACCCCATGTGCCTCATTAATAGTAAGTGACCCCCAAACTAAGTGACCCCCTCTGGTGACAGATAAAGCATCAACTCAAATTGAGATGATTACTTACTGACTTACTGATGATTCTCACGGACACACGTTAGGCTACTTTCACACTAGCGTTATTACTGGATCCGGCAGGGTTCAGCAAAAACGCTTCCATTACTGATAATACAACCGTCTGCATCCGTTTGAACAGATCTGGTTGTATTATCTTTTTATCAAATCTTTATTTTGATATTTTCAAAAAAATATAAAAGTGTACAACAAGGGCAACCAGCCCACGGGTCATAGCAGCATAAACAAATATACTAAGGTACATAGTAGGCAAGCATTGTAACAATATTTAGATAGTGAATATCACAATGTAGAAGGGATCATAGAAGCTAAAATTATTAAAATAAGAGTAAGGTGAACACATTGTTAGATCACAGTGGGAGGAATTGCTATTATGATAAGGTGTGAGAATGGTGATCTCTACTTAAACCAAGGTGACCAAAGGGCCAAGTATTTGTCATGGGCAAGGCTCTCCCAACTGGACAATTCCTCCAATCTGCTAATGTCTTGAGTTTTTTGGATCCACTCCGACAATGTGGGAGTGCGCTCTGACAGCCAATTTAAGGGAATCAAAAGCTTTGCTGCAGCTATCAGATGGGAGACCAGAGAATGTTTATGTAGAGGATAGTGGCTATCCGGTTGTATTATTTTTAACATATTTTTAACATAGCAAGGATGGATCCGCCATGAACACCATTGAAAGTCAATGTGATTGTGCCAGAGAAAACTGATCCGTCCCCATTGACTTGCATTGGGGGTCATGACGGATCCGTCTTGTCCACATCCCAGGACGGAAAGAAAACCGCAGCATGTCCCATTGAACAGAATGGAATGTATTTTGGAGCATTCCGTTCTGTTCAGTTCAGTTTTGTCCCCATTTATAATGAATGCTTTTTTCCAGTATTGAGCCCCTATGACGGATCTCAATATCGGAAAACTTTAACGCTAGTGTGAAAGTACCCTTAAAGAATTGCCTTGAGTAGCATAGACTGAATACAAGCCAGATTTGAAACACATTGTGAAAAACAAAGATTGCCAGAAGTCTCACTAAAGCTGTCTACACTACAGGTAGGAAAGGTGGTTTAAATACACTTTTAAATGTTTGATAACTCAATTGCAGTAATACTGTCGTGTGCACGCATATTTGTGTAAATGTATAGCTTGTGGCTCCTGGCAGTCATACGGTTTTTTGGGGGGAGCTCTTTGTGTCTATAGGGTTGGCCACCCTGCTCTACATAAATGTGCTCAGCTCCTCCTGCTCTATAACATGCTGCCTGCAGATTGCACAGAATTTTCGGAAGACAAGTTCCCTTTGATGCACATAGACCGATTTTGCACATACCCATGTTCATTTTACACATTTCTTTTCCTTTGTCTCGTATTTTTACTTTCTCCTTAGAACCATCTCCAGTTAAACCAGGGTCCTTTGTCTGGTGTAAATTTCAGCATTATCCCTACTGGCCATCATTGGTAAGAGCAGAAATATGATTCTTCCTTGATGTTATTGTATGCTTCTCGGAGCCACCAAACAATGTTTCTGTAACAGGTCACATTAGTGGACTCAAGGAACAAGAGGGCAACGATAATATTTTTAGAGGAGTCCATTTCTGATCCTTCAAAGAAAAAGAGGAGGTGAGATGCTGATTTTCTTTTAATTTCTGCATGAGAGAAAATAGGTTGGAGGAATTGTGATCTTGAATGGTAAAAAATGCAATATTCTTGTTAGAAACCAAAACTTGCTTTTTCCTTCAATTTCAAATGTAGGGAACCCCAATTGCCACCCATTGAAATTACAGATATATTACAGTCCGTATGCTGCATTACACTAGCGAAATAAAAGTATAGAAAAGTAATGTACCTCAAGTTATGAATATTATTTTCTTTTTAGATCCACAAATATCTCGGAGCTTGCCTCTGCTCTACCTTTCAGTTTATTTATTTTTGACAAATTGTATGTTTTAAGTTAATGCTTTTGAATGATAACTTCCTTTTCTTCCTCCAGTAATGGAAGCAAACTGTATATAGATTTAAACAGCTGCAATCCTGTCCACAGCCAGATACCCTTCATTTAGCTCTAGGCAGAGTGAAGGAAAGCAAACTATTTGCTCCTCAGTAATATGAAGATGAAGCTCTTGCCCCTGTAAACATACAAATTTAACACCTTAAGGACCCAGGACGAGAACCCAGGACCCCGGTACTTTGCGCCCCAGGACAAGCATTCTCGTCCTGCGGTCCTTCCGCACCCCATATGCGGTCCGGCAATCATCAGCATGGATCCGGCTGTTATTATACTGACGGATCCCTGCTGCATGCACCAACATCGTTGATAACGCCGATGCCGGTGGATTAACCCCTCATATGCCACAGTCAGTGCTGACCGTGGCATATGGGAGGTTTGCGCTTCCTATCCATAGCCATCGGGTCCCGGCACTGCGGTGGTGGGGACCCAATAGTTGCCATGGCAGCCCCGATGCTTTACACAGGCATCGTGGCCTGCCAGTTATGAAAACACAGGAGAGCCTGAGGGCTGGGTCTCCTAGGCTACTGTCAGCATCTTACTGTGTAAGACGCTGACAGTTCAATTCAGTACAATATAGAATGTATTGTACGGAATTGAAACAGGGATAAAACCCTGAAAAGGTGAAGTCCCACAGTGGGACAAATATAAAAAGTGAAAAAAAAGTGTTTTTATATAATACATTTTTTTAAAGTTTTAAATAAAAAATAGTACCAATCTAACCATTACCTCATCCTGCAAAAAATGAGCTCCTACCTAAGACAATCTCCTAAAAAAAAAAAAAAAAAAAAAAAACTATGGCTCTCAGACTATGGAGACACTAAAACATGATTGTGTAAAACTTAAATAAATAAAAGAAAGTATACATAATAGGTATTGCTACTTCCGTAACGACCTGCTATATAAAAATATCACATGAACTAACCCCTCAGGTGAACACCGTAAAAAAAAAAAAAGTGTCACCTTACATCACAAAAAGTGTAATAGTAGCAAGCCATACGCACCCCAAAATCATACCAATCAAACAGTCATCTCATCCCGCAAAAAATGAGACCCTAACTAAGACAATCGCATAAAAAAAAAAAAAAAAACTATGGCTCTCGGAATGTGGAGACACTAAAAAATCATTTAAGTAGTCATATTTGGTATTGTCGCATCCGTAACAACCTGCTCTATAAAAATACCACGTGATCTAACCTGTCAGATGAACATTGTAAATAACAAAAAATAAAAACTGTGCCAAAACAGCTGTTTTTTCTTACCTTGCCTCACAAAAAGTGTAATATGTACCCTTAAATAGTACCAACAAAACTGCCACCTTATCCCATAGTTTCCAAAATGGGGTCTTTTTTTTTGGAGTTTCTACTCTAGGGGTGAATCAGGGGGTCTTCAAATGTGACATGGCAGCTTTAAAATTATCCCAGTGAAATCTGCCTTCCAAAAACCATATGGCGTTCCTTTCCTTCTGCACCCTGCCGTGTGCCCATACAGCAGTTTATGACCACATATGGGGTGTTTCTGTAAACGACAGAATCAGGGCAATAAATATTGATTTTTGTTTGGATTTTAACCTTTGCTTTATTAGTGGAAAAAAGTTGATTAAAATTGGAAATCTGCCAAAAAACTGAAATTCTGAAATTTCATCTACATATTCCTTAAATTTTTGTGGAACACCTAAAGGGTTAACAAAGTTTGTAAAATCAGTTTTGAATACCTTAGAGGTGTAGTTTCTAAAATGTGTTGTGTTTTTTTTTTTTTTTTTTGGGGAGTTTCTACTCCTAGCTGTTGACCCTTGCTTTGTTAGTGGAAAAAAATTGATTAACCACTTCACATCCGCCCATAGGCTATAAACATCATATGGGTGGATGTTTATCTCTGATTGGACGTTCTGGAACGTCCAGAGATGGCAGCTGCACGCTAATCGCAGCTGCACGCTAAATGCAGCCACCGAGCAGGGGGGGGTGCTGCTGTCAGCAGGGCAACCCAGGGAGAAGGCAGGGACAGTTCCCAGGTGTCCCTGCCTTCTAGATCGCTGTATACACCGCACTCAACGAGCGCTGTGTATAAATATCAGGAAGCTTCCTGTCCCAGCCCGGTGGTCATGTGACCACCGGGGTCGGGAGAGTGCAGGAGCTGTCAGTTATTCTACAGACCTCGATCAGCCCTGCCCTGAGGCTATACATAGTAACATGGTAACATAGTACACAAGGCCGAAAAAAGACATTTGTCCATCCAGTTCGGCCTGTTATACTGCAAGTTGATCCAGTGCTGTATTCTGCTGTACAGCCTCTCTGGGGGCTGTATTTCCCCTGTAAGTGGGGCTTCTATGTCAGCCCCAGTTACAGGAGAAATCAATGGTGAAAAAAATAATAATAATTGCCCCCCAGAGGTCTTGTATGACTTTATGGGGAACGCAAAGTGTAAAATAACAAAAAATAAAACAGTTTAAAAAAAATATATATAATAATAATGATTTCACAACCAGCTCTATAAAAATATCACATGACCTAACTCCTCAGATGAACACCGTAAATAAAATAAAAACTGTGCCAAAAAAAGCAATTTTTTTTTGTCGCCTTACATCACAAAAATTGCAAAACCAAGCGATCAAAAAGGCGTATGACCCCCAAAATAGTACCAATCAAACAGTCGCCTCATCTCGCAAAAAATGAGACCCTACCTAAGACAATCGGTCAAAAAATAAAAAAATCATGACTCTCAGACAATGGAGCCAAAAAAATAGATGAAAAACCGCAGCCCTCCCAGTCTTAAATCCAATTTTGTGTTTATTAACACACCGAAAAAAATAGCAACGTTTCAACAGCAAAGTCTTTTTCAAGCTTTTCACTTTGACGAGTCTCAGACCATGGAGACACTAAAATGTTTTTTTTTTTTTTCTTCAATACTGCTATTATTGTGTTAAAGGGAAACAAATATAAAAGTTGAAATATTAGGTATCACCGCATCCGCCCAAAAAAATCACCTAATCCACCAGGTGAACACCGTAAAAAAGATAAATAAAAACCGTGCCCAAATTATTTTTTTTATCACCTAACATCACATAAAGTGCAACACCAAGCGATCAAAAAGGCGTATGCCCCCCAAAATAGTAGCAATCAAACAGTCGCCTCATCCTGAAAAAAATTAGATCCTAACTAAGACATTCGGTCAAAAAATTTAAAAGCTATGGCTCTTAGACTATGGAGACAGTAAAACATCTTTTTTTTTTGTTTGTTTCAAAAATACTATTATTGTGTAAAACTTAAATAAATAAGAAAAAGTATACATATTGGGTATTGCCACGTCCTGCTCTATAAAAATGTCACATCACCTAAATTAAAACGGCTAAAACAACCAATTTTTTGGTCACCTTGCCCCATAAAGTGAAATAAAGAATGATCAAAAAATTATATGTTCCCAAAAATGGTACCATTAAAAACGTCAACTCTTCCTGCAAAAAAACGATCCCCTGCACCAGATGATCGGCAGAAAAATAATAAAAATATGGCGTTCAGAAAATGGAGACACAAAAACGTAATATTTTTTTTTTAAATGCTTTAGTATGTAAAACTGAAACAAACAAACAAAGAAAGTAGACATATTTGATATCATTGCATCCGTAACTACTTGGTCTATAAAAGTAGCACATGATCTACCCTGTCAGATGAATGTTGTAAAAAAAAAAAAAAAACTGCCAAAACAGCCATTTTTTTAAGTTACCTTGCCTCACAAAAAATGTAATATAGACCAATTAAAAATTATATGTACCCCAAAATAGTACCAATAAAACTGGCAACTTATCCCGTAGTTTCCAAAATGGTCACTTTTAATATTTGTAGAACACCTAAAGGGTTAACAAGGTTTGTAAAATCAGTTTTGAATACCTCGAGGGGTGTAGTTTCTAAAATGGGGTCATTGTTGGGTGGTTTCTATTATGTAAGCCTCAGAAAGTGACTTCAGACCTGAACTGGTAAAAAGTTGGTTTTTGAACATTTCTGTTATTATGTAAAGTAATAACTATTTTTGGAGGTATCACTTACTATCTATTATAAAAGTAGAGAAATTGAAATTTGCTAATTTTTCAAAATTTTGGGTAATTTTTTATTTTTTTTTATAAATAAAAATTAAATTTTTGGGCTCAATTTTACCACTGTCATGAAGTACAATATGTGATGAAAAAACAATCTCAGAATGGCCTGGATAAGTAAAAGCGTTTTAAAGTTGTCACCACATAAAGTGACACATGTCAGATTTGCTAAAAATGGCCTGGGCAGGAAGGTGAAAAATGGCTGGGTCCTGAAAGGGTTAATCAGTGTCTAATTTTGGAACACGTAAAGAGGATCGGTCACATCCTAACAGAACTGCAACTAGCTGTATACCTCCATTCTGCTGAAGTTAGTGCCATTAGTTTCAGGGTCCACTGCTAGTAAATTGTTGGGTTGGCCTGTCTTAATCGCTGAGGTGAAGGCACCCATAAGTGTAATGTGCCGTCAAAATTGTACCAGCAGAGAAAGAGTTAAATCAAATTTTTACGTTTATAAAACCCGCATTAATACAAAGTTGTACAAGAAAAGCTGTCCGTTCAGTGCCTCTGTGTTTGCAGAGGAAGCAGGACTCTGAGTATTCGCTGCCTTTAATCAGTTAGTGACCACCATTACATCTTTTTACGGACTTATACGCATTTTTGTCGTGCTGCAGCTTTAGCCTCTGCCAGGTGGAGCAGTTGTCTTATGCTCTGACGGCCGGGATTGAAGAAACCTCTGATCCTGGCTGTTTAACCCCTATTTACCACAACATCTAAGTGTTTTCAGAAGCAGGGGCCCAATCTGTCACCCATCGCACCCCTGTAAAATGCCATCTCAGGGTTATGATGCATTAAAATGGCACTCAGAGTTCTTATGAAGGCCCAGGGCCTTCCTTCTGTGTAAGGCATGGCTTAATCATTTTCTAGTACAAGCATAATACACTGTACTAGGTAGGTAGTACAGTGTATTATCTAAGTGATCATGCAAATGAAGTGGTAAAAAAAAACAACGATCACAATTTTTCCCACCCAGTAAATGTGAAAAAAAACCTAAAATAACAAGGTCAGAATTGCAGTTTATTGCATATCTGGCAACCAATAATGGAATATAAAAAGCACTAAAAATGTCTTATGTACCCCAAACTAATACCAATGAAAACTACAAGTTGGCCCGCAAAAATCAAGACCCACACAGCCCTGTAGAAAGCAAAATTTAAGGTTATGGGTCTTGAAATGTGATGAGGCAAACCTTTTTTCTATTTTTAAAGGGTTTTGAAATGCAACAATTAAAATTGTCCAAAAACAGACTGGTGACCGCTTTTTACATGTAATATCAAATCCTAGATGACCGTTTATCCTTGAGCTCAGCATCCCCTCCCTGTGCTGATGTCATTTTGGACAGAGCCGCTTTACACTCTATTTTTATTGCTTTCCTAATATTAAAATGACTTTTTTGTTTCTTATTCAGTTTTAAAGTTGCGCTTCGTTCCATAAAACTTTATGACTGTCCAGAAAAGCAGCAGTTTTTGGTGAGTCAATGGCCGTTTTATATAACTCGGGATGACTGTTTCAGGCCCACAGGCAGTAATCCTTCGTGACTTATTTACCATTGCAAATACGGACAGCGGATCTGTCAGCTATCCTGACCTGTCTGCTTTAGTAAATGTAGACGTGCAGGGGGCTTTCTGAGGACCCTGCTAAGGTCAGAACATTGCTTGTCTGTCATGCTGCCATAATCCAGGTCAGAAGGACTTCAGCATCCACGGAAGCTGCCACTTCTTCTGCACTGTATGATTTGTGGAGTCTCTCTGTATTGTGCCATTCCTTTTATTCCTCCCTGAAATATAGGTGTAAATTGTTTCAGTTTCCATGGTCAGTGGGAGTTGTCCCTACACAGACATAGGTTAGCTTATTTGGTTGTCAATGTCATTTTCAGGAGGTAGAGGAAAAGAGGCTCCGGAATTATTGAATAGGTATTACACGTATTTACTAAAACAGATATGTCAGGATTGCTGACCTGTTCTCCTAAAGGGAACTCGTCACCTATACTATGCTGCCTAGGGTAGTGACAGACCTGCTGATTTCAGCCGCCTGTCACTTCTGAGCTGGCAGTCAGTTCTTTTCTAGTTCCGACCTACCAAACCCTGCAGCATGCCAACCGTGGACAGGACAGAGCTGATTATTGCCGTGCCGCTCCCATTGAAATGAATTGGAGAAGTGCTGCAGTAACCAGCTCCGTCACAACACAATGGATGGAGCTGTGTAGTTCTGGCAACGACTTTTACCAAACAGCTAGTCAGCCTGTCTTGAGCATAGTTCAACACTTCTGCAAGTGTTTTGTTTTGCAATCTGCGGACCGCACATGGCCAGCCCTGTGATAGAAATGCCTTTTCTTGTCCGTGGTTGCGGACAACTATAGGGCATGCTCTATCTTTTTTTGCGGGGCCGTGGAACGGAACTACGGATGCAGACAGCACACAGTGTGCTGTCTGGATCATTTGCGGCCCCATTGAAATTAATGGGTCCGCACCCGTCCCGCAAAATTGTGGAATGGATGTGAACCCCATTCATACGGACGTGTGAATGGACCCTAAAAGGTTTTTTTCCCATCTCAGACAATGGGGACTTATCGTTAGGATATGCCCCCATTGTTTGATAGGTGCGGGTTCCACCCCTGTGACCCGCACCTACACCTAGAACTGAGCCCTGCAAGTTGTGAAGGACACACTGCGCATACGCAGACATCCTCCATTGATTTCTATGGGGCCGAGCACTGGTTAGGCTATTTCCGTCGGCCCCATAGAAATGAATGGGAGCAGTGGCTGCACAAGCTCAGTGCACTCCCATTCACTACTATGGGGAGAACGCATTGTCTCAGATGGGAATACCCCTTTAAAGAGGACCTTTCATCAGCATCAAGTATGTAAACTGACCATGCATACATGGAGAGCAGCGCCCAGGGATCCCCCTGCACTTACTATTATCCCCGGACGCCGCTCCGTTCTCCGGTTACAGGCTCCGGTAAAGTCATAGTTAGGCTCCACCCATTTGAGCCTGCCGGCGTCTCTTTCTCCTATGTTGTAGCGCTGGCCAATCGCAGCGCTCAGCTCATAGCATGGCTAAGAGCTGAGCGCTGCGATTGGCCAGCGCTACAGCATAGGAGAAGGAGACCGCGGCAGGCTCAAATGGGTGGAGCCTAACTATGACTTTACCGGAGCCTGTAACCGGAGAACGGAGCGGCGCCCGGGGATAATAGTAAGTGCAGGGGGGTCCCTGGGCGCTGCTCTCCATGTATGTATATTCAGTTTACATACTTGATGCTGATGAAAGGTCCTCTTTAAGTAAGCGCATCTGTTGCTCTACAGAAGCTACATACCGTAGTTGCACTCTCGAAACTGTGACCCAAAACTCTGTTACATGCTTTATATAAACTTATGTGATTTGCCAAAAGGCCTCACCTTGCCTTACCCAACAAGGCTCCTGGGAGCTATTCAGCAGGTGCAACAACGCTGATGCATTTTGTATAGAGAATCGAACCGACAATCGTTTAATTGTTATGAAATATTTTTTCTTTTTTAGCATGTAGTTTTACTACTGCATATTCTTTCTCAGCAGATGAAGCCACTATCCCCATATGGCAATAGTGATTTCATCTGTTGAAAACTCTTCAGTTAGTACAGCAGCAGTAGAACCACATGTGGTTTTTCTGATGTGGTTTTTTTATGTGGTTTCCTGTTGGCTCCAAAAACTTATCAAAACAGCAGTGTGAAAACAGCCTAAAAACATCATAAATCCCTGTATTAGCTACAGATGCTCATTTTGTCTAAAGTCTAACCAGGATGGGTTGTGTGCCACTGTAGACCTGTGGAGGGTGTAATACTGCACATTGTTCCTGTTCAGACTGACTGGCCACAAATCGCACGCTCAGCCTTAGCAGGAATGCACAGTTATTCTTTCTAAGTTCTCTTTTCTCGTCTTTTTAATTTAAGGAAAATGCTCGCAAAGACTATGGCAGGTCCATTGACTGGTGTGAGTCCCTGATCTCGGACTACAGAATCCGCTTGGGTAAGGTTTTTATTTTTTTCTTCTACTCCGCTTTTCATCTCCCCCCTCCACATTATTCTATGCCAACCTCTCCCACTATGATCTGGATAATTAATACTTGGAGGAGCAATGACAGAGGCTTGAGTGCAATAACAAGTAGGCCCAACAAGGAACTGTCGGACCGCTCCCTGCGTTGGCATCTTCACCGACAGTCACTGCGCCTGCGCCGAATACAGAAGCGCAGGCGCGGGAATTCGTCCGACATGGAGCGAGGTTGGCTGTCAATCAAGTGGAGCGGGGCGGGCTGGAAGGACGCGATGGGCGGCAGAAATAGTGAGTAGACGGAGCCTCTAGGTGCTGAAAAGACGCCCCCATAGCACCTAGAGGCTCATTTGCATTTCAATAAAAGTAAGTTTTTAACCCCTTAAGGACACAGCCTTTTTTCACCTTAGGACCAGGCCATTTTTTGCAAATCTGACCAGCGTCACTAAGTGCTAATAACTTTAAAACGCTTTGACTTATCCAGGCCATTCTGAGATTGTTTTTTCGTCACATATTTGTACTTCATGACACTGGTAAAATGAAGTCAAAAAAATTATTTTTTTTTGCACAAAAAAAATACCTAATTTACAAAAAAAATTGGAAAAAATAGCAAATTTCAAAGTTTCAAAATTTTCAAAGTTTCAGTTTCTCTACTTCGTACTACATAGTAATACCCCTAAAAATGTGATGACTTTACATTCCCCATATGTCTACTTCATGTTTAATTATTTTGGGAATGAGATGGTTATTTTTTGGGGATGTTATAAGGCTTAGAAGTTTAGAAGCAAAAACTCAATTTTAGGGACCAGTTCAGGTCTCAAGTCACTTTGCGAGGCTTACATAATAGAAACCACCCAAAAATGACCCCATCTAAGAAACTACACACCCCTCAAGGTATTCAAAACTGATTTTGCATACGTTGTTAACCCTTTAGGTGTTGCACACGGAGTTATTGGCAAATGGGGAGGAAATTTGAGAATTTCATTTTTTTGTCTAATTTTTCATTTTTAAACCACCCATTTTTTCCACTAACAAAGCAAGGGTTAACAGAGTGAAAGGTGCGCCGTAGAGTGAAAGGTGCGCCGTTTGGTTTTTGGAAGGCTGATTTTTATGACTGGTTTATTTACACCATGTCCCATTTGAAGCCCCATGATGCACCCCTAGAGTAGAAACTAACTCCTAAAAGTGACCCCATCTAAGAAACTACACCCCTCAAGGTATTCAATAACTGATTTTACATATGTCGTTAACCCTTTAGTGTTGCAACAAGATTTAATGGAAAATAGAGATACAATTTCAAAATTTCACTGTTGTTTGGCAGATTTTCCATTTTAAGATTTTTTTTTCCAGTTACAAAGCAAAGGTTAACAGCCAAACAAAACTCATTATTTATGGCCCTGATCTGGTAGTTTACAGAAACACCCCATATGTGGTTGTAAACTGCTGTTCGGGCACACGGCAGGGGCGCAGAAGGAAAGGTGCGACGAAATGGTTTTGGAAGGCAGGTTTTGCTGGACTGTTTTTTTTACACCATGTCCCATTTGAAGCCCCCCTGATGCACCCCTAGAGAAGAAACTCCAAAAAGTGACCCCATTTTAGAAACTACGGGTTAGGTTGGCAGTTTAGGGTACATATGATTTTTGGTTGCTCTATATTACACTTTTTGTGCGGCAAGGTAACAAGAAATAGCTTTTTTGGCACCGTTTTTTTTTTTGTTATTTACAACATTCATCTGACAGGTTAGATCATGTGGTAATTTTATAGAGCAGGTTTGGCACCCTGGTATACCCACTAGACGCCAACGATTATTCAAGGGGAGGCGGGCTCCGGCCGGCAGTGATCGGAACAACACATGACGTACCGTCATGTGTCCTTAAGGACTCGGGAAACATGCCGTATCGGTACGTCATGTGTCCTTAAGGGGTTAAGCTTAACGGCAGCAGACAAAGGTGATACAAGAGCACTGTTAGGTACAGCAGACACTAGCAGATCGCTAGTGTCAGTCAGCTAAATGTGTCAAAATCTGGTGGTAGAAACCCTTTAAGTGGAGCAAGGCTACAGAAGATCATGGTACCCACCCTGGGTAGTAAGGGATTGACCTATAGGATTCAGCCACACTGTAGTGCTACTGACTGACTTTAAAGGGGTTGTCCGGGATTGAGGACTTTGTTACATTAGTACAAGACAGGCATACATATAACATACATCCATGTCCTACCTTTTCCACATGTTTCTGAAGCCCCGTTTTCTTAAAGAAAACTCTTCACCGGAAGTGAACTTTTCTTAAACTCTGTGAGGTATCGGGTCCGTTGCAGGCGCGCTGAAGCCTCTTCTTCCGGCTGCTCAGGGAGACCGGGAGTAAAACGGCTAGGGCAGCGCTAAAGCCCGCCTATCGGAGCCGGTGACGTCACCGAACACACTGCCCCGGCGGAAGCCTCCCCGGGCAATTTGCTATTGTAAACAAAAGAGCCTTTGCCCTGCTTGATTTAGCGCAGGGCAAAGGAGAGCATCGGAGCATGAACTGCTCCGATGCTCAAGTCAGGGGGGCTGTCTGGGTGAAAATAGAGGTTTGTCCGGGTTCGCTCTGAACCCGGACAACCCCTTTAACTATGAGTGACAACTGAAAACCACAAGACTGTATACAAATACAACTCAATTTTGTCCTTTAAACTGTAGCTATAGTCAAAATTAATCGCTAGCACCACAAAAAGTCTTCATGTTGCCCTAGTCTTTAAAAAGTTGTCCAGTTTCAGGAGGAAAACCAGACAACTCTGGGGATCAGCCCTGCAGTAAATAACTGGTAAGTACTTACCTGGTAGATCCCACATGCTCCCTCCAGTTCTCCAGCTGGCCTCTGTTTACCTGCCTGGTGATGTCATGATGACAACATGTGAGTGCCTGCAGCCAGTCCACTGGCCTCTGTGGTGCACCACTGAGCCCAGTGATTGGCTGAAGTGGTCAGTATACACTTTATGGATCTATATATATTTTTTTATAACTAACCTTTTTTTAATTCCTTCTAGTTGTCTGTATTAGGCCCTCTTCACATGAGCGAGTTTACCACGCGGGTGCAATGCGTGTCGTGAACGCATAGCACCTCACTGAATCCTGACCCATTCATTTCAATGAGTCTGTGTACATGAGAGTTTTTGTTCACGCATCAGTTCTGCGCTGCGTGAGAAATCACAGCATGTTCTATATTCTGCGTTTTTTCACTCAGCCCTGGCCCCTAGAAGTGAATGGGGCTTCAGTGAAAAACGCTTTGCATCTGTGTTTTTCACTGATGGTTGCTAGAAGATGTTGTTTTTAAACCTTCAGTTTTTTATCACTCGCGTGAAAAGCGCATCAAAACGCATTGCATTCACGTGGACTGAACGCAATCGCAGAAAAAACTGACTGCACTTGCTTGCAAAATGGTGCAAATTTCACTTAACGCACCTTGAACGTATCCGGACCTAATCCGTCACGCTCGTGTGAAAGAGGCCTTAGTCATTCTCCCTAAGGCTACTTTCACACTGGCGTTTTGGCTTTCCGTTTGTGAGATCCGTTCAGCGGTCCAAAACGGATCAGTTTTGCCCTTAATGCATTCTAAATGGATAAGGATCCGCTCAGAATGAATCAGTTTGGCTCCGTTCCGCCTCCATTCCGCTTTGGAGGTGGACACCTAAACGCTGCTTGCAGCATTTTGGTGTCTGTCTGCCGAAACTGACCCAAACGTTCAATGGTGTTCAAGACTGATCCGTTTGGCTATGTTAAAGATAATACAAACGGATCTGTTCTGAACGGATGCAGATGGTTGTATTATCTGAACGGATCCGTCTGTGCAGATCCATGACAGATCCGCACCAAACGCGAGTGTGAAAGTAGCCTTAGATGTGTGACGGGAGAGTGAAGGAGGCTGAGAGACAGGACCACACCAGAAGCTTGTGTTGATCCAAACTTAGAGGACCTGTCATCTCTCCTAACATGTGCATTACCCATGCATTAACAATTCTGGAGTATTGTAACGGCACCCCGGGCATAAAAGGGGGTAAAAGCCGTTTAAGAGATATTCCCTTGACAGATGCAAAGGCAGCTACTAAAGACACCAATCTCCCGAACGGCATACAAGGGAATGCTCCAAACTCCCGAACGGAATACAGCATAGCTGCTAGCAGACGAGTAGGAAACGCACCCAAGCGGCTTACACTCCTAGCAATCAGTCTCTAACAGCATACAGTGAATCCCCCCAAGAACGAGACGAGGCTCTGTGTTGAGGGTCAAGAAGTGGTCAGCCAGAGCTTTGTGTTTATTGTTCTTATATACACATTCTTACACATTAGTACCACCCACAGGGTTTTGTAAAACAACCAGTAACCCCGTACAATACACTCAGACACTCCCACACAAAATCCTCCCCTCTGCCTCTGATACAATTACCTTACACAATGGGTTAATGTAATTATCACAGGCAGGAGAATACACAGTTTTACACAATGTCTTCTGTCCTGGAGACAATTGGGAAGTAATCCAATTTATCTCCAAGAGCAGAGGCAAAACTTCATTAGCCACATGGTAGCAAAAGACAATCAAAGACATAAGAATATTTAATTGTGCAGCTATTGCATAAAACATAGACATTTAACATATCCTCAGATAGCTCAGGTCTGAGTGCATATTATTAGGTGAATGGCACTCAGACTACACGAATACAATAGAATCGCCATGGAGCCAAAGTCTTTCACATAGTCTTTTGTTATCCGAATGGGCTCCATGGCATAGTTATCTGGGGTATCACTGTTCACATAGGGCAAGTACCAAATGACCCGGCTTTCATGTCTTTGCAGGGGAAAATCAAGCGTTTCAACATGGGGCCATAGTCTAAAGGAAGCAGGCAGGCAACCAGGCTTCTCCAATGCAATGTGGCGAGATTGGTCTTGTCACAAGTATCTATTCTTGTAACAACTGTGTTATGTCATTCCTTTATTATTCCTGCTAGAAGTTATGAATGAATTGCCAGCAGTCTGCAATGAAGGTCCAGCTGGGTGTTACCAGTTGGGGGTGTATCTGCACAGTCTTACACTGGCAGCCCTGATTGGATAGTGTCAGACTGTCCAGGGACACCCCCAACTGATAACGCCCATCTATTGCACACTGCTAGTATTTCATGCTTAACTTCTAGCAGGAATAATAAACAAATAGCACAATATAGAGTACTAAGAACAGATGCTCCAGAAACATTACAAGGGGAATGTAAGTAATTACTAAAACAGACTTGTCAGGAGAGGTGACAGGTCCTCTTTAACCCCTTAAGGACATAGGACGTACCGGTACGCCCTATTTCCCGAGTCCTTAAGGACCAAGGACGTACCGGTACGTCCTGACTTAAAATCGGGAATTCCGGCGCCGCGGGGGTTAATCGGAACGGGACGCCGGCTGAAATCATTCAGCCGGCATCCCGTAACAACGCAGGGGGGGGTCATTTGACCCCCCCGTATCAGCGATCGCAGAAAACCGCAGGTCAATTCAGACCTGCGGTTTTCTGCGTTTCCGGTCCATTCGGGTGTCCTGTGACCCGATGAACCGGAAAAAGACTGCGATCGGTGGCGTAATTATACACCACCTATCGCAGTCCGAGGATTTGGAGAGGCGGTGCTGGCCCTGCTGCTGAACGCCGCTGTCCAGGGTGCTGATTGGTGCAGGGGAGAGAGGCGCGAGATTCAAACTCGTGCACCCATCGCCACCCAGGTAGGTTAGGGTCAGTGAGGGAGAGGCACCGTTAGGCAGGGAAAGAAGGGAAAAGTAAGTTAGAAAAAAAAAAAGAAAAAGTACTTTTATTCCAAACTTCCATCTATCCATCTAACCCTAACCCAGACCCCCCCCTGTACTTGCCCCACCCACCAGCCTCCCCCCCTCCCCCCCACCAGCCTCCCCCCCTCCCCCCCCCCCCCCCCCCCCCCCCCCCCCCCCCCCCCCCCTCACCACCACTTTTTTTTTTTCTGCGTGCGCTGACTGGCCGGCACTTTTTAGCGTCCGTCCACTGTTAGCGCATCGCCTGCCCCACCGACCGCTGATCAGCAAGTTTTAACTTTTTTTTTTCCTAACACTTGCCCTTTTTTTTTTGCCTTTTTTAGTACGCGAACACCCGTTGCCCCCACACACACGCACATATAATAAAGGTTTACACACACGCACACCTACACGCGCACACACCCATGGCCGGCCGGATGTTCTCGGCCGAGGAGGCATATGCCCAGATTGCCTCCGACTCTGAGAGCCCCAGTGAGGATGAGGATGACCCCACATTCCTTTTATCATCCGCATCCTCCTCATCATCATCGGATGACGATGAGCCACCAAGGCGGCGGAGACGCCGCCAGGCGGAGCCAGGGGCCCCACATGCTAGGGATCCTGTGGCCCACCCTAGTACGAGCCGCCCTGGGGTTCGTACTGGTTTCCCGGCCCACCAAATAAGTCCACCGGAGCCCCCTGCCGATGAACTTAGTTGGTGTCCCCCAGTGGACTTTGAGCCTGAGATTCCGGATTTTGCTGGCAATCCTGGAATCCAGATTCCCACAGTGGGGTTTACTGAAATAGACTATTTTAGTTTTTTTTTCAGTAACCCACTGGTGAATTTGATGGTGGAGCAGACGAATCTGTACGCCCAACAGTTCGTCGCTCAAAACCCAGGCTCAGTTTTGGCTAGACCCGGTGGCTGGACGCCGGTCAGTGCAGCCGAAATGAGGACATTTTGGGGCCTCGTGCTGCATATGGGTCTAGTCCAAAAACCCAGTGTCAGGCAATACTGGAGTGGGGAAATGTCTGCATTATTCCGATAATGCAGCATGTCCACCCCGAGGTGATCCTGCCTATGACCGGCTGTATAAGATACGGCCGGTCATCGATCACTTTGGGGCCACATTTCAGCAGGCCTACGTACCTGGAAGGGAGGTCGCGGTTGATGAGTCTCTCGTTGCGTTCAAGGGGAGACTCAGTTTCCGCCAATACATTCCCACAAAGCGGGCGAGGTATGGCGTGAAGCTATACAAAATTTGTGAGAGTACCTCAGGGTACACTTACAAAGTTCGTGTGTACGAGGGGCGAGATTCCCGTATTCAACCCCCAGAATGTCCCCCCACTTTGGGTGTTAGCGGGAAACTCGTGTGGGACCTTATGTACCCACTGCTAGATAAGGGTTACCACCTGTATGTGGATAACTTTTATACTAGTATCCCCTTGTTCCAGTCCCTTGCCGCCAGATCCACGTTCGCTTGTGGGACCGTGCGGAAAAATCAACGCGGCCTCCCTGCCTACCCCCTCCAGGTACCTATCCCCAGGGGTGAGACCCGTGCCCTTACCAGTGGAAACCTGTTGCTGGTCAGGTATAAGGACAAGAGGGATGTCCTTATGCTGTCCACAATCCACGGTAACGGCACCACCCCTGTCCCTGTGCGAGGTACCGCGGCAACGGTCCTCAAGCCCGATTGTATCGTCGACTACAATCAGTATATGGGAGGAGTTGATCTCTCTGATCAAGTCCTCACGCCATATAACGCCATGCGCAAAACCCGGGCATGGTACAAAAAAGTTACGGTCTACTTGGTACAGGTTGCCATGTACAACTCTTTTGTACTATCCCGAAGCGCTGGCAGCACAGGGACATTCCTCCAGTTCTATGAGGCATTCCTCAAGGCCCTGATCTTTTCGGACCGGGAAAGAGCAGGCCGGAGTACCTCGGGAACTGGAGAGTGTGTCACAAGAGGGGGATACGGAAGGACACCACTACTCAATGTGACACGTGCCCCGATCATCCGGGCCTCTGCATTATCAATTGCTTCAGGGAGTATCACACTTCCATGGAGTACTAAATTTTTATAATCCCCAACAGTCCACTAGAGAACATAAAACACTATGGCTCTCAGACTTTGGAGACACGGAAACAATTTTTCTTTCCCCAAAAAATATTAGTTTTAGTGCAGGCATCCTCAAACTGCGGCCCTCCAGATGTTGTAAAACTATAACTCCCAGCATGCCCAGACAACCTACAGCCATCGGCAGCAGGGCTGTGGAGTCGGAGTCGAGGAGTCTGAGTCGGGGGAAATTTTGGGTACCTGGAGTCGGAGTCGGCAAACAATGCACCGACTCCGACTCCTACTAAATTTAGATTGGAATAAAAATAAAAAAAAGCAAGTTTAAATGTCCCAATTCACAAAAAGTTATAATTAATGACTTCTCTACTGTAAGAATAAAGACCAATGCATGCAGTGCCTCACGTAACCACAAAACGAACACGTTAAGTGACCGTGAAGAAGCAGACTTGGGCAGACTAGATGGGCCAAATATATTGGGCAGACTAGATGGGCCAAATGGTTCTTATCTGCCGACACATTCTATGTTTCTATGTTTCATGCTTTTCATGTGCTTCACTATATGTCACGCAACGCACAATTAGGAGCTGCAATACTTATACTTTCCATTGTGTTGTGTTCTGCTTTTACAGGGAACGCAGCGTCCATGTGTAACCTAGCCTCTCACTGATAAGGGATTAAATAAATATGTTTTTTGCAGGACTAGAGAGTGAGACACTTGTATAAGTGAAGGGAATGGAGGGCCAATAGTTCAAGACTGAAGCTGTAAACCATTGGAAAAACTGCTGTCATTTAGCTAAGGCTACTTTCACACTAGCGTTCGGAGCGGATCCGTCTGATGTTTCATCAGACGGATCCGCTCCGATAATGCAGACGTTTGCATCCGTTCAGAACGGATCCGTCTGCATTATAACTTAGAAATTTTCTAAGTCTGAAAGTAGCCTGAGCGGATCCGTTCAGACTTACATTGAAAGTCAATAGGGGACGGATCCACTTGAAGATTGTGCCATTTGGTGTCATCTTCAAGCAGATCCGTCCCCATTGACTTACATTGTAAGTCTGGACGGATCCGCTCGCCTCCGCACGGCCCAGCGTTCAGGTGTCCGCTCACTGAGCGGAGCGGAGGCTGAGCGCTGGCAGGCGGATGCATTCTCAGTGGATCCGCCTCCATTGAGAATGCATCAGGGCTGGACGGCTGCGTTCAGGACCGCTCGTGAGCCCCTTCAAAACGGAGCTCACGAGGCGGACACCTGAACGCAGGTGTGAAAGTAGCCTAAGGCTATAAAAACTTGTAAACTCCGATTGTTAGCTTAAACTTTAAACATGACTATGGGATTCTCCTAGGGAAATCATGTTTTAGAATAAATGCCCCTCCTGGATCCTCCTTGTTTTCATTGTGTTTGTCTTTTGCTTAAACTGTGCAATACAGTAGACTGTTGGCTTCCCAGCCAGTAGTCCTGTGGTAGGTTGCGTTTCTTTCCCTCAAGGAATGTATAAAATACATTCGC
This sequence comes from Bufo bufo, assembly GCF_905171765.1. Classification (NCBI taxonomy): domain Eukaryota; kingdom Metazoa; phylum Chordata; class Amphibia; order Anura; family Bufonidae; genus Bufo; species Bufo bufo. The sequence goes on along the minus strand of NC_053390.1, from coordinate 448,979,345 downwards.
ATATTAATACAGAGGAGTCGGAAGTACATAAAACTGAGGAGTCGGAGTCGGAACATTTATCTACCGACTCCACAGCCCTGATCAGCAGGGCATGGTGGGAATTGTAGTTTTACAACATCTGGAGGGCCGCAGTTTTAGGATGCCTGCTTAGTGTTTCCAAAGTCTGAGAGCCATACATATTGGGCATCGTCGCGTGCGTAAAAGTCGTCGCTATAAAAATAACTTTTGGACCAAACGCCTCGGATGAACGGGTTGTTAAAAATATTAAATAAAAACTGTGCCAAAACACCCATTTTTGGGCAAAATTTTCAATTTGAATCCATTTTGCCGTAATAAATCAAGGGTTAACAGCCAAACAAAAACTAAATATTTATTGCCCCGATTCTGTAGTTTGCAGAAACACCCCATATGTGGTCGTAAATGGCTATATAGCCGTCGGCAGGGCATAGACGAAGGGAAATCCATACGGTTTCTGGAAGGCAGATTTTGATGGACAGTTTTTTTTTTACTCCAGCTGTCCATTAGAAGCCCCCCCTGATGTAGCCCTAGACTAGAAACTCCAAAAAAGTGAACCCCATCTAAGAAACTACACCCCTCATGGTATTCAAAAGTTACTTTACAAAACTATGTTAACCTTTAGGTGTTCCACAAAACTAAATCGCGAATCGTAGAAACAATTTTAGAATTTAATTTTTTTTGTTACATTGCCTCAAAAAGTAAACAAGAGCAACCAAAAATCAAATTTACCCAAAAATAGTCCCAAAACAACAACCACCTTATCCCGTAGTTTCCAAGATGGGGTCACTTTTATGGAGTTTCTACTCTAGGGGTGCATCAGGGGGCTTGAAAGGGTACATGGTGTAATAAACCAGTCCAGCAAAATCTGCCTTCCAAAAACCATATGACGTTCCCCTTCTTCTATGTCCTGCCGTTTAGCCAAATAGTAGTTTACGGACCACATATGGGGTGTTTCTGCAAACTACAGAATCAGTGCAACCCATTTTGAGTGTTGTTTGGCAGTTAACCCTTGTTTTACTCCTGGAAAAAATTGATTATATTGGCAAATTTTCCAAAAAATTGAAATTTCAAAATTGTTTCTCCATCTGCATTAACTCTTGTGGAACACCTAAAGGGTTAACAAAGTTTGTAAACCCAGTTTTGAATACCTTGAGGGGTGTACTTTCTTAGATGGAGTCACTTTTTTGAAATTTCTATTCTAGGGGTGCAACAGGGGGCTTCAAATGGGACATGGTATAAACAAAACCAGTCCTGCCAAATCTGCCTTCCAAAACCCATATGGTGTTCCCCTCCTTCTATGTGCTCCCGTTTGGCCAAACAGTAGTTTACGACCACATATGGGGTGTTTCTGCAAACTACAGAATCGGGGCAACCCATTTTGAGTTTTGTTTGGCAGCTAACCCTTGTTTTACTCCTGGAAAAAATTGATTATATTGGAAAATTTTCCAAAAAAATAGAAATTTTCTAATTGTTTCTCCATCTGCCATTAACTCTTGTGGATGATCTAATAGTTAATAAAGATTGAAAAAACAGTTTTGAATACCTTGAGGGGGAGGTTTCTATAATCTAAGCCTCACAATATGACTTCAAACCTGAACTGGTCCATAAAAAGTGGATTTTGAAGATTTCTGAAAATTTCAAAATTTGCTTCTAAACTTCTAAGCCTTGTAACATCCCCAAAAATAAAATATCATTCCCAAATGCTACAAACATGAAGTAGACATATGGGGAATGTAAAGTCATCACAATTTTTGGGGGTATTACTATGTATTACAGAAGTAGAAAAACTGAAACTTTGAAATTTGCTAATTTTTCAAAAAAGTTTGTAAAAATTGTATTTTTTTATGCAAAATAACTTTTTTGACCCAATTTTAGCAGTGACATGAAGTACAATATGTGACGAAAAAACAATCTCAGAACGGCCTGGGTAAGTCAAAGCGTTTTAAAGTTATGAGCACTTAAAGTGACACTGGTCAGATTTGCAAAAAATGGCCTGGTCCTTAAGGTAAAAATGAGCCCGTCCTTAAGGGTTAATAATGATTGCCATAAAATCCAGACATTACTTGGGCCATTTATCACTGAGCAAAGCTGGGGAAGACATGGGCATTGAGACCGTACTGATAATCCCGCAGGGGAACCCTGGGCTGCTTTGAAATAGGACCTTAGATTTCCCTGGCTGCAGCACGGGGTGTGTGCTGCTGTGGCCTGCATCCACGCATTGTAGATGTCCAGGGGGTAAAGGTTACCTCCTTTTTTTAGTTGTTACAAGCTATCTTTTGTGTATCCACATATTTTAGTTATGTATTAATTAGGGTCCATTCACACGTCCGCAAAATGGGTCCGCATCCGTTCCGCAATTTTTCGGAACAGGTGAGGACCCATTCATTTTCAATGGGGCCAGATTGTGCTGCCCGCATCCGCATTTTCGGATCCGCACTTCCGTTCCGCAAAAAAATAGAACATGCCTTTTCTTGTCCGCAGTTTTGGACAAGAATATGAAATTTTCTATGAGAGTGACGGCGATGTGCGGTCCGCAAAATACAGAACGCACATTGCCGGTGTCTGTGTTTTGCGGATCCGCAAAACACATACAGACGTGTGAATGGACCCTTACTGTATCTTTTAATGAATGATTTTTAAGCTTGTAGGTTTCTTTATTAAAGGCTATATGTTTTAGTAGATTGGCATGTGTGGAGCCTCATTTTGTGCTTCTAGTTAAAATTGCAGTTTAGCTAGGAGGTCCCACTTAATTTTATTGGTATGAAGGCCCAAATCTTCGTAGGAGGCTTTATGATGAAATGTATTGTCATTTGTGGGCAATAACTTATTTCCTTCACTGTATTTTAGGCTGTGGCTCCTTTTCTGGTTCTTTTATGGATTACTGCACTGCAGCTATCAGTAAGTGGCATTAGAGCCCTAAAATGTGGACAATTTTGATTTAACTTTAGTATTGATCTTCTTTAATAAAAAAAAAAGTATTACTATGCAATAAATAGAGCATTTCAAATGAAGTATGACAATATACATACATTAACAATGTTTAAGTACATTATATTTTCCTCTCTGGTAGCGCCCCCTGCTGGTTCACCTTCCACTGCATTCAGTGGTGGACTAACATGCACACTAGCTTCCCTTCTTCCTCCCCTCAGTGCTGGTGTAATGACCTGATAATTAAAGATGTCTGGACCACGTCACAATTTTTTTCCTACTTCTAAATTCACAAAAATCTAAAGATCTGTCTCTCTCTGGACAGTGTAAAAGTAAACTGAGAGGGCATTACATGCCATACATATGTATCTCTTGGGCTATGCAGAAAGAAGGGGTTAGCAAGAGCTAATTGCAATGCATCCTGGGAGATGCAGGTTCTTGATGAGCTTCTGCCTGCCTACAGAAAAGGAAGCGTTCAGCCTTTCCATTCTCCTGCTCTGTTATAGGAGCAGAAGAACCGAAAGGACGGATTCAGCAAGAAACTGAGCCTACGGACCCCATAGACTATAATGGGGTCCGTTAGGTTTCCGCTCAGAGGAAGATTTTTGAAGTGGAGACAAAAGTCCTGCGCGCACAACTTTTGTCTCCACTCCAAAATCATCTTTTGAGCGGAAACCTAACGGACCCTATTATAGTCTATGGGGTCCGTAGGCTCAGGCTCTGAAAGGCTGAACGCTGATGTGAACTCCGCCTAAGTGAGTAAAAGAGTTTGTGGAATAACCCCTTTATTGTACGCGAGTAGAGAACACCTTGGTAAATCTATACCAAGTATGGCTTTGTTGGGGCACAGGCTCAATTTACATACTGTCAAGTTGTCCATATGTGTATATAAAGCTGGATAACTCTTCTATATTGGGATAGAGACCCACTTGGTAATGGTCATGAATTTTACATTAAAAGCTGTAACTGGTGTGTTGCATACTGTAGGTTCTAACTGGTGTGATATATACTGTTGTCACGGATAAGGTATAGGAGGAAACACCAAACTGACAACCAGGAGGGAAAGGGAAAGCCACTAGGCCTCAATGCTAGGGAAAAGGAAAAGGTCATCACCTAGTAACCCTGCTCCTGGCCCTGACTCCTAACCGTATGGGCACCCCTTGAAGGTAGAAATGCCCATACCTGGAGACCCTAGAGAGCCCTAAGAATATTGTCAGGGCTGAGGCAACCTGTTCCTTCCCCGATGAAGGAACAGGCATCTCCCTGAGGCCTATTAACAACAAGCAAGGAAGGGAAAACAAAACACAAACAAACGCAAAACTTAACTTCTGTAGTGATGGACGAGCAGGAACACCAGCTCTGACAAACTCAAATGAAGCTATCTACCGCGCAGTCAGAAGGGTGGGGCGACACTAAATAGGGTAGAGTAAGGAGTACTAAGCTACACCTGAAACAGGGGATGAGGTCACAAACAAACACTGAAAGAGTAATCAAAGAGGCTGTTAGATTCCTCCACGCTCAGCCAGTCTCCTTGATCTCCTGATATCTGTCACAGAAGGGACCGTGACAGCTGTAGATTCTAACTGGTGTGTTATGTACTGTAGGTTCTAACTGGTGTGTTATGTACTGTAAGTTGTAACTGGTGTGTTGTGTACTGTAAGTTGTAACTGGTGTGTTGTGTACTGTAAGTTGTAACTGGTGTGTTGTGTACTGTAAGTTGTAACTGGTGTGTTGTGTACTGTAAGTTGTAACTGGTGTGTTGTGTACTGTAAGTTGTAACTGGTGTGTTGTGTACTGTAAGTTGTAACTGGTGTGTTGTGTACTGTAGGTTGTAACTGGTGTGTTGTGTATTGTAGGTTGTAACTGGTGGGTTGTGTACTGTAAGTTGTAACTGGGTTGTGTACTGTAGGTTATAACTGGTGTGTTGTGTACTGTAGGTTGTAACTGGTGTGTTGTGTACTGTAGGTTGTAACTGGTGTGTTGTGTACTGTAGGTTGTAACTGGTGTGTTGTGTACTGTAGGTTATAACTGGTGTGTTGTGTACTGTAGGTTATAACTGGTGTGTTGTGTATTGTAGGTTGTAACTGGTGTGTTGTGTACTGTAGGTTGTAACTGGTGTGTTGTGTACTGTAGGTTGTAACTGGTTTGTTGTGTACTGTAGGTTGTAACTGGTGGGTTGTGTACTGTAGGTTGTAACTGGTGGGTTGTGTACTGTAAGTTGTAACTGGTGGGTTGTGTACTGTAAGTTGTAACTGGTGGGTTGTGTACTGTAAGTTGTAACTGGTGTGTTGTGTACTGTAAGTTATAACTGGTGTGTTGTGTACTGTAGGTTATAACTGGTGGGTTGTGTACTGTAGGTTGTAACTGGTGTGTTGTGTACTGTAGGTTATAACTGGTGGGTTGTGTACTGTAAGTTGTAACTGGTGGGTTGTGTACTGTAAGTTGTAACTGGTGTGTTGTGTACTGTAGGTTGTAACTGGTGTGTTGTGTACTGTAGGTTGTAACTGGTGTGTTGTGTATTGTAGGTTGTAACTGGTGTGTTGTGTATTGTAGGTTTGCCTGTACGGAGAGAACTAGAAAGTGGCAAACAAAAAGTACTCTTCCCTGTAATAGACTCTGAAGAAACTGACTCTCAAGAAGAGATGATCGGCGTGACATCACAGAGAGACAAGAAGCTGCTTCCAGACCGAGCACGGGCAGCCAGGGACTGTGCCAATAAAAAACTGGTGCAGTTCATTGTGAAGGCCAAAGGGGCAGAAAATCACCTTGTAGACATCCTGTCGGGAAAGAAAAAGTCACAATGGCTAGAAAAGTTTCAATCCTCAAACCAGCGCATGAACTTCCTAGAAACCTATATTGAAGATGAAGAGCAGATGGAGCATGTGGTGGGCTACCTGAAGACAGTCTGCAAGAAAATGAGCAGTGCAACAAAACAGTTAATGCTTGGAGATGAGATAAAGTTTATCTTTGAGGTTTTGATCCCTGAGGTAAAATGTTATTCTTTTCTTTGTATCTAGTAACATCTATAGAATCATGACCATAAGTAAAACTATATAACAGATCACTGGCCACCCATATCAACAGTACAGCGTCAATTGGAGTATGTACAAACTGCAGTATGTATGTGCCAGAATAAAGCATAGCCCCAAGATTAACCATTATTGAACTCCTAATGTAAATCTCAACTCCAAACCGGTCTTTAAGCATTGCATCAGCATGATTTGCAATCTTTTCCTTATGATACAGTGGTGGTGACTTGGCTTGGGCCTGTGTCTAAGGGTGTTATCTAAGTGGAACCCCCGTGGTTTTCATCTCTTAACCACTGTTAGAGATTTGGGCTCCACTGAATTTTAGTCTGTGGATGAGCTGTGGGTAGGGCGGACAGAGTTCATTCAATCTAGTAAACATTCCAGAAGTCAGGGCAGGCAGCACAGCGTCAATATGGGAGTCAGGCAGAAGTTAGAGGGTCAGATCCAGTAAACAGGCAGTGGTCAAGCACGGGAAGCCAAAACATAATAATAGTGTACAGTCGCAGGGGCTAGCAAGGTAGAGAACCTAATGCTCAGGCACCCTCCCATAGGGGAAAGAGCCTTTAAAGGGGTTGAGTCACTTCAGCAAATGGAATTTATTATGTTGGGGAAGTTAATACAAGCCACTTACTAATGTATTGTTTTTATTCATATTACTTTCTTTGCTGGCTGGATTAATTTTTCCATCACATTATACACTGCTCGTTTCCATGGTTACAACCACCCTATAATCCAGCAGCGGTGACCGTGCTTGCACACTATAGAAAAAAGCCCAGCCTATGTGCACTACCATGATCCTAGCCACCAGAGAGGCCAGCGCTTCTTCCTATAGTGTGCAAGCACGACCACCGCTGATGGATTGCATGGTGGTCGTAACCATGGAAACGGGCAGTGTATAATGTGATAGAAAAATGAATCAAGCCAGCAAAGGAAACAATATGGACAATAACAATACATTAGTAAGTGCCTTGTATTAACTTTCTCTACATGATAAATACCACTTGCTGAAGTGAGACAACCCCTTTAAGTACCCAGGGGAGGTCAGCCATAGGCTGGGGACAGATTCGGACACACACTGGCCCTTTCAGAGCAGAGGGCACAGGAGATGGAGAGGCTGCACAGGGACAGTGTGGAGCAGGCAGAGCCCCAGCATTTTGGTGGCCATGCAGGAGATGTCAACAGGCAGGGGCCTCTGGTGTAGGAAGACTGCAAGACAGGTTAAGCCCCCTGGCACCCGTGTTCACCAAAGACTATACAACATATATATGTGGAAACATGCCTGTATTTCCACATGCAGCACTGGTTCACAGAGGTGTCCAGATACAATATTTACTGTAACACCCTCATAGACTTTCATGGGCCAGAATTGTTAGGGTAATTTATGTAGGGAAACCTTTTTTAAGAGTACTGATAAGGTATTCCTTTTTTTTTTTCTTTTACTGAACCTGAATAGTGACAAAAAAAAATCAGTATTTAAGATGAACACTATTTTATCTTGGAAGTTAGTGGCAGAAAAATGACACATCTAAATATATATATATATATATATATATATATTTATATATTTATTTATTTATTTAGATTTTTTAACCCAGTCTGCCATAGAACCTATTTCAACTAGGCGCAGCCAAAGTTACCTGTTGCTTCACCCCCCCCACTGATCGCTTAAATGATGGGGCAGTATCACCTGGCTGTTCCTGATTGTCCCACTGCAGACAGAAGATTGAATGGTCTGTGGACACATAGAAAGTCCATTTTCTGCACTCTCTGCAGAGAGTTTTTCAAAGCTAAAGGAGCACAGCACTCTACCCCTTCATTTAAGTCACTATAATGGACTCTGCAGTCAGACCCCCATGATCAAATCTATAACCTCGTCCAAAGTTTTAATTAACTATATATACATTTGAAAGAAACACTCAGTTATTCATATTTGGTGTCCTCCATGATCAGTCGAATTCTCTTCATTCAAGTAAAATAGCAATACAATTTGACTCCCTCTTTGCTATACATCTGAAGTCCTGAAGAGGGCCTCATTGTAAAGCTTTATACTGAAGGAAGCTGTAACGCTACTAGACACTACTGCCTCTGGATATTGCTTATACAAGAGAGGTGGTGTGGGAAACGGGTAGGGAATCAAGAGAGGTCCAGGATACACCATAAAGTTAGAGCCATAAAATGAAATTGTAGAAATGTAGTAATGGCTATCTATCTATCTATCTCATATCTATCTATCTATCTCATATCTATCTATCTATCTCATATCTATCTATCTATCTATCTATCTCATATCTATCTATCTATCTCATATCTATCTATCTATCTCATATCTATCTATCTATCTCATATCTATCTATCTATCTCATATCTATCTTATCTATCCATCCATCTCATATCTATCTATCTATCTCATATCTATCTATATATCCCTCCATTATCCATCTATATATCTATCTATCTATCTATCCCTCCATTATCTATCTATCCCTCCATTATCTATCCTATAAATCTATCCCTCCATTATCTATCTATCATCTATTTATCTATCCCTCCATTATCTATTATCTATCTACCCCTCCATTATCTATCTACCCCTCCATTATCTATCTACCCCTCCATTATCTATCTACCCCTCCATTATCTATCTACCCCTCCATTATCTATCTATCCCTCCATTATCTATCTATCTATCTCTTTAATGTAACAAAAAGTTTGATGTGTATAGACCATTTGCTTCTACTCTTTTTCCAGGCTGTCATCTTTGCAATTGCTGCCACTGAAAAAATGAGCTATGAAAAAGCTAAAGTTAAATACATAAAGGGGCCCCCTGTCACTAGAAGGTAATAACATACGTGGTGGTTATTTATCATATTGGAACATTAACAACGGTCTTCTTAGCATCAGATTTTATGTTTTTGGTATTTTTTATTTAATTTTTTCAGAGAAAGAAAAATCTTTGACGAACAGATTTTAGAAAAGAAGAGGCTGAAGATGTCAGAAGAGGCTAAAGTCAGAAAGAATTCAAGAAAGTAGCTATGTTCAATATGGCTGTCCAGGGAGATTTAGAGGGGGATTTATCATGCCCTACACTCCAGAATTTAGCACCTTTTTTGAGATAATTTGTGCAAAATTTTGCAAGTCACAAACTCTCACTCCAGTAAAAAACTGGAGTAGCATTTCTAGACAAAAGTTTGATGTTTAATGATGAACCAGATTTAACAGATTGGTGCCAAGTGTGAGAATACAGGCTAAAGCAACACTGACTTCAGCTGTACCATCGTGATAAATTCCTCCCTTCATCTTTTGCCACTGGTCCAAGCCTATATCTATCGTCTTCCGTTCCTCAGGTTTTTTCCATTGCCAGTATTGCTTTAGTTCCTTCTCGGGTGATAACTTGATCTCATGTTGTCACCTCTGAAGGCTGTTTTGTGCTATATCCAGCAATCAAACATGCCTATTTGGTTTGGCATATCTCTGTATGTGCAGGTATTTTTTTTTCCTGTTTTTATTAAAGGGGTTTTCCGAGAGTTTTATACTGATTACATATCCTCTGGATAGGTCATCAGTATCTGATCGTTTGGGGTCCGATACCTGGGACCCCCGCGATCAGCTATTTGAGAAGGCACCGGAGCTCGCAGTAGCACATCGGCCTTCTCTCAGCAAACCAAGCACAGCGTCTTACATTGTATAGCAGCTGTGCTTGGTATCACAGCTCAGCCCCTTCACTTCATTGTAGCTGAGCTGCCCCCAAGGACATGTGACCGGTAGAAACAAACAATGAGTATACACCCTCAGGCCATGTGACCAATGAGTGTGACATCACATGGCCTAGAGAAAACGGAGAGAAGGCCAAACCGCTACTGCGAGTGCCGCTGCCTTCAAAAACAGCTGATTGGTGGGGGTCCCGGGTGTCGGACGCCCACTGATCAGATACTGATGGCCTATCCTATTAGTGTAAAACTCCAGGAAAACCCCTTTAAAGACAAACCGGGAGATGTAGTACATATTGCAGATAATTTTCTGTATCTTGCCATATGGAAATGACAAGTTTCGGTGGTTGGAGTGTGTGTGTGTATATATGTAATTTTTTGTATATATATATTGTTTAAAGGGACTATTCACCCTTGGTGAGTGTTTCTTTAGACCCCTGAGTGTGGCTGGATCTGTGATGGTAATCCTACTTATCAGATTCCCACTTCTGGCTTATTCGCCACCCTGCTGGCTCTGCAGGGTCCGGGTCGCCATACTTTATCATCAAGTTTAACACTGGGTCTATTGACTGCTGTAGCCAATGACTGGCCACAGCGGTACATGTCACTAGGTCATGTGCCGCATGACTGCAGTCAATCATTTGCTGCAGCAATCACATGACCCGGTGTCAAACCAAATGTTGATGCAGGGAGACGCAGGACCCTGACAAGCCCTGGAACATGAGGATGAATATACTGTATACACTAAATACAGAATGAAACAAACCTACTCCATACCATCCTCGCTTGAAAACGTGGAATGTACATCACTGACTTAGCATTGATTATAGATCAGCCATTACGAGAATACAGATACTCAAGTACGGTTTTTCCACATAACCTGCACTAGTCCAGGGATCAGCAACCTTCGGCACTCCAGCTGCTGTGAAACTACAACTCCCAGCATGCAAACATGCTCGGCTGTTCTCAAAACTCACATAGAAGTGAATAGAGCATTGTGGGAGTTGTAGTTTCAGAACATCTGGCGTGCCGGAGGTTGCTGATCCCTGCTCTATCCTCTTGTTCCTACTGTGTTTGTTTTTTTGTTTGTTTTTTCTCCAAAAAAAGTTATATTTTTACTTTTTTTACCATATCCGACAAGATTTAAATAAAAAAAAAAAAATTGTTACTAAGAAATAAATGTTTATATGCATCTCTTCCTGCGTGTGTTTCCTATGCCACTTTTCTATAGCAGTCATGTACCTGGATATTATATTGTGTTATCCAAGTGATGGCATCAGTGTCATCTGCTAAAGGGTGCAATCTTATGGGGGATGTGATCAAGGGTAAGTGTGGTGTAGCGGTGCTAAAATGCTATGATGGGCTCTCTTTAGAGCCACACTGTAAAACACAAACACATTTAGCTGACAAATGTTTATGTAGAATTTCAGGAATCTGTTTATATAGCTGGGGTTAATGGATTTCAAAAATGTTTAAATAAATTGAGGCCCATGACAATTCACTTATACTCTTATAGAATGTACAGCATTGTCCTGTAATGCTAGGATGCATAATACAGTTACACATATAAATATATGCTAGCTACATAAATAACAAAAAATACTAAACTATTGTGTATTTCTCAGGCTATGCTAAAAAAAAAAAAAAAAAAAGGTACAGCATACCTAAAATAAATTCAAACAGTGGAACTTTTAGGCCTCTTTCACACGAGCGTGACGGATTAGGTCAGGATGCGTTCAGTGAAACTCGCACCATATTGCAAGCAAGTTCAGTCAGTTTTGTCTGCGATTGCGTTCAGTTTTTTCCACGCGGGTGCAATGCGTTTTGATGCGTTTTTCATGCGCGTGATAAAAAACTGAAGGTTTACAAACAACATCTCTTAGCAACCGTCAGTGAAAAACGCATTGCATCCGCGCCTGCTTGCGGATGCAATGCGTTTTTCACTGAAGCCCCATTCACTTCTATGGGGCCAGGACTGCGTGAAAAACGCAGCAGACTATAGAACATGCTAAAACGCTCATGTACACAGAGTAAGGATTCAGTGCGGGTACTATGCGTTCACGTCGCGCATTGTACCCGCGCAGAAAACTTGCTCGCGTGAAAGGGGCCTTATAGGGAACTCTGAATACTAGTCCCCTCTTCCTCTGTACGTACATGACTGCAGGGAGAAGTACTTCGAATTGAGAAGTCTAAAAATACACATATAAAAGAAAATTCTAAATAAATAAAAGTTTTAAAAATTGTAAGCTTATTTGTCAGTGACTGATACTGGTGTAGATACCTGTATAATGAGTTCTTTCCGTGAACTGAATTAGGGTGCACTTAAAACGACAGAAAATCCTAACTTCCACCATGTTATCCTATTGATTCTGCAAAATAATTCACACCAAAAAATCCACAACTTTGTAAAGATCTGGACCTGTGGATTTTCTGGGAGAAAATTCAGCCACGTTTCAGTGGTCTTCCCCAAACTGTTCCCACAAAGTTTGGAAACATACGATTGCCCAAAATGTCTTGGTATGCGGAAGGATTAAGATTTCCCTTTACTAGAGTAGGGGCCTAGGCCAACCCCATGGCATTATCCCCCCTCCACCAAACTTTACAATTGGCACAATGCTGTCAAGCAGGTAAGGTTCTCTTGGCATTCACCAAACCCAGACTGGTCCATCAAACTGCCAGATGAATCCTTCTACAGATCACATTTTCACTGCTCCAGAGACTAGCGGCAGCGTGTTTTTAACCACGCCATCCTGCGTTTTGTGTCGCATGGCTTGCATGTAGCTGCTCGGCCACGAAGTTCCTTACGTTTTTTTGTGTTGAAGTGAATTCCAGGGGAAGCTGAGAACTCTGCAGTTATTGAGTCAGCAGAGCTTTGGTGACTTTTATGCGCTATGTCCCTCAGTACTCCCCACACTGTAAAATTACGCTGTCTGCTACTTCATGGTCAATTCCTGTTCTAAACCTTCACTCACAGTTGGTGGTGGAATATCTCGGAGGGAAGGAGTTTCGTGAACAGTGGCATCCTATCACAGTACCAAGCTGGAATTCAGGGAGCTCTTTAGAAGGACCCATTCTGTCACAAATGTTTGTAGAGAACATTTTATTAAAATTTGGTTCTCCACCAGATACAACAATCAGGCTGGTGGTGTGAGTGGAAGTCTAGAAAATGATATATATGCCAGCTCCACAAAACTCACACCCCCACAGAAAAAACGTCTCCTATGAGAGATATAGGGACTACAAAAAGCCCACAAAAATAGTGGGGTGGTTCAGTCCAAACCAATGCAAACGTGGTCTGTCCTTGAACAAACAGTCTCCCCACTAGATATTGGAGTGAAGGTGCAGCCACAAGTAGTGTTTAAATGGACCACCTCCCCACTGAATCAGTGGCTCGACATTAATATACAGGTGAAACTCGAAAAATTAGAATATCGTGTAAAAGTTCATTTATTTCAGTAATGCAAATTAAAAGGAATTGTATTAATGCAACTTAAAATTAGAGTTTTGTGAAAAGGTTCAATATTCTAGGCTCAAAGTGTCACACTCTAGTCAGCTAATTAATCCATACCCCCTGAGCAAAGGGGACCTGAAAATTGTGACTTTGGGGTTTCATAAGCTGTGAGCCATAATCATCCAAATTATAACAAATAAAGGCTTGACATATCTCGCCTTGCATGTAATGAGTCTATATCTCATATGTTAGTTTCACCTTTTAAGTTGGATTACTGAAATAAATGAACTTTGCACAATATTCAAATTTTTAGCTGTATATCTATTGAAGCTGAACATGGAAAGGCTTAATACAGAGCGCCTTTCCATGTTCAGCTTCAATAGATATATATTAATGTCGAGCCGCTGATTCAGTGGGGAGGTGGTCCATTTAAACACTACTAGTGGCTGCACCGTCACTCCAATATCTAGTGGCTGCTGGAAGTCCACCCGGCTCCATTCACTATAATGGGGACCGGCCGGACAAATAAATGCTGCACTTCCGACAGCACACATGTGCACACTGTAGTACGGATCCGGCAGGCTGTTCTGCTGGAAAAGATAAACGCCAGTGTGAAACTGGCCTTACCTCAATATATAAAAAATAATCGCTGGCCACCAATTTTTTGTATGTCCTCTCAGGGCCCTACAGTATTTGTAGCTTAGTGCCTTCCAACAGAGCACATAAATTAACGGATTAATGACAAGAAGACTGTACAACCAGCACATATACTTACATGGGGAGAACAGGAAGGGGTTAAAACCCAAATTTTTATTTACATGCTGCATATTTGTTGCAGAAACGTATACGATAACCTCACTCATCTGACTGGGCCCTGCAGAATTCCCAACAGCCAAAACTACCACATTCAGATCAATCAGAGAACTTTCTGCAATAATTCTGCCGCATGTGAATATACCTTAACCCCTATTTATTAGTTTGTGACATACAATACTATCTATTCTGACATGCTAAAATACATAGCTAAAACTATTACTTTAAAATTCATAAAACACTTCGATTACAGTAATATAATATAATTTAGTACATTAAATAATTCTCTGTATTTGGACCAGAGTTTCAAAGTCTTTTATATTGAAAGGATATCGTCTCTCCAAAGGGTTAATTAACTCGGTTTTAGTCTTCCAATTCTGTACTTTATTTCATAGGATTAATTACCAAAATTATCTGGTAATTAATCCCATGAAATAAAGTACAGAATTGGAAGACTAAAAGCGCTTAAAGAAAAAGGGACCGGTGAATATTCGTTCTTAAAGAAAAGCTGGACATCTGTTTTCCTTTGGCGAGATTCTTTTCTGGTGAGAGTTAACTCTGCGTGATACAAACTAACAGCGCAGTAAGAATATACTACCAGGCGATCTCCAGGACAGTACAGCCATACACGATCACCGAGGATCCCGAATTCCGCACAAAAGACCTTCACAAGTCTGGTGGAAATTATAACCGCACTATACCGCAGCCTGCAAAGAACTCCATCACACGTGGGACGCCACGAGTGATGCAACAAAACCGGCACTGCTCCATCCAAAATAGCTCCGGTTTACTTTTGCAAACAGGCAGTGATATTGGAACAGCATTATGCCGATTATGTGAAGTGGCGACTAAGCTACAGAAGATGTAAGTGACTATTTGAAAAAGTGTATCTGATCACTGGGTCCATTTTCATTGTTTCAACTTTATTTGTTGGGAAACCAATCGAGTTAATTAACCCTTTGGAGAGACGATATCCTTTCAATATAAAAGACTTTGAAACTCTGCTCCAAATACAGAGAATTATTTAATGTACTAAATTATATTATAGTACTGTAATCGAAGTGTTTTATGAATTTTAAAGTAATAGTTTTAGCTATGTATTTTAGCATGTCGGAATAGATAGTATTGTATGTCACAAACTAATAAATATATTGTTATATCAACTCTCCTTGTGGAACCAAGTGGGGGTGTGCCCTACTATTCTATATACTTTGTTTAATAATCTTTAGAGGATTGGGTAAATCCTTTTGTAGGAGCACCCATACCATTCTTGACTAGTAGGTGAGCCCTTGCTAATTTTAAATTTTTATACCTTAACCCCTGCCCGCATTATCACGTACATGTACGTGAGCGAATGCAGCTCCTTGCGCATCCTCACATGCATGTACGTGATGGGATCGGGCGAGTGAAGGAGCTGCACCCGCCCGATCCGCAGCACGGGCCCGGCTGTTACTGATAGCCGTGCCCCTGCTGCATCCGCCGGTATCGGTCAGTGTGGCGATGCCGGCGGATTAACCCTTTCATGTGCTGCGGTCAGCGCTGACCACGGCACGTGCGGCGTATACAGAGGAAGGGGGCTCCCTCTGACTCCATCGTCCCCCCGTGCTGCACTGGCAGGGGGTCGATGGCTGCCATGGCAGCCCCGATCCCTTACACAGGCATTGGAGCTGCCAGCCTACGGAAGCCCAAGAGATCCAGCCTGAGCGCTTGGTCTCCTAGGCAACTGTTAGCGTCTCACTGTGTGAGACGCTGACAGTTCAATTCAGTACAATACAAAATGTATTGTACTGAATTGAAACAAGGAACAAACCCTGAAAAGATGAAGCCCCAAAGTGGGACAAATATAAAAAGTAAAATAAAGTGAAAAAAGTGTTTTTTTTTATAATAAAAAAATGTAAGTTTCAAGTAAAAAAAAATGCTTCCTTTTTCCAAAATAAAGTAAAAAATAAATAAATTTTAAAAATAGGGAAAAAAAGAAAAGTAGACATATTACATATTGTGGCGTCCGTATAGACCGGCTCTATAAAAATATCACATGACCTAACCCCTAAGGTAAACATTGTCAAAAAAGTAAAATAAAAACTGCTCTAAAAACAATTTTTGTCACCTTACATCACTAAAAGTGCAACACCAAGCGATCAAAAAGGCGTATGCCCCCCAAAATAGTACCAATCTAACTGTCACCACATGCTGCAAAAAATGAGCCCCTACCTAAAATAATCACCCCAAAAAAAATATATATATGGCTCTCAGACTATGGAGACACTAAAACATGATTTATTTATTTTTTTGTTTGTTTCAAAAATATTAGTGTAAAAAACTTTCATAAATAAATAAAAAAGTAGACATATTAGGTATTTCCACGTCCGTTACTGAATCCGGACCCATTAATTTCTATGGGGCTGTGCACATGAGCGGTGATTTTCACGCATCACTTGTGCGTTGCGTGAAAATCGCAGCATGCTCTATATTGTGCGTTTTTCACGCAACCCAGGCCCTATATGGGGCTGCGTGAAAATCGCAAGCAAGTGCGGATGCGGTGCGATTTTCACACATGGTTGCTAGGATGAAAGTCTATTCACTGTATTATTTTCCCTTATAACATGGTTATAAGGGAAAATAATAGCATTCTTTAATACAGAATGCTTAGTAGAATGTCAATTGAGGGTTAAAAATTAATTAATTAATTAACTCACCTCCTCCAATTGTTTGCGTAGCTGCCGATCTCCTGTTCTTTCTTCAGGACCTGTCAAAGGACCTGTGGTGTCATCACTGTGCTCATCACATGATCCCTCACCATGGTAATGGACCATGTGATTAGCTCAGTGACGTCACCACAGGTCCTGAAGAAAGAACAGGAGACCGGCAGCTACGTGATCAATTGGAGGAGGTGAGTTAATTTTATTTTTTTAACCCTCAATTGAACTTCTACTAAGCATTCTGTATTAAAGAATGCTATTATTTTCCCTTATAACCATGTTATAAGGGAAAATAATAAAATTTACAGAATACTGAACCCAAACCCGAACTTCTGTGAAGAAGTCCGGGTTCGGGTCTGGGTACCAAACATGCCGATTTTTCTCACGCATTAAAACGCTTTGCACTCGCGGGGAAAAATCGCGCATGTTCCCGGAACGCACCCGCATCTTTACTCGCAACGCCCGTGTGAAACCAGCCTTAAAAAGTGGGTTTTGCTTCTAAACTTCTAAGCCTTCTAACGTCCCCAAAAAAATAAAGTGGCATTCCCAAAATGATCCAAACATGAAGTAGACATATGAGGAATGTAAAGTAATAACTATTTTGGAGGTATTACTATCTATTATAAAAGTAGATAAATTTAAATTTGCTAATTTTTCAAAATTTTGGGTAGATTTGTTTTTTTTTATAAATAATTTTATTTTTATTTTGTTACTCCATTTTACCACTGTCATGAAGTGCAAGATGTGACGAGAAAACAATCTCAGAATGGCCTGGATAAGTAAAAGCGTTTTAAAGTTATCAACACATAAAGTGACACATGTCAGATTTGCTAAAAATGGCCTGGGCAGGAAGGTGAAAAATGGCAGGGTCCTGAAGGGGTTTCTAGGATTTTATAAGTTATGGCCTATCCTTAGGATAAGCTATCACTATCTGATCGGCAGGGGTCCATCACTTTTAGGCCTCGTGATCACGACTGTATCTGTTTTGTGGTCTGCAAATTGCAGATCTGCAAAATACAGATGCGGTCTGTGTGCATCACGCACTTTTCACCATTGTAGAAATGCCTATACATGTCTGCAAAATGGACAAGAATAGGACATGTTTTATCATTTGCGGCACGGCTGCGGACAACACACGGATCATGTCCTTGTGCTGTCCGCATTTTTTATGGCCCCACAGAAATGGATGGGTCAATCCACAAAAAATGAGGATCAGATGCGGACTGAAAATACGGTCCTTGACAGGATTCTAGGAGGTGTTCCATGTGTTGGTGATGGAACAACCAGAGGGAAATTTTATCTTTTTCAAATGTCTTTCCCAACATAGTATACAAAAGATGTTTTCTTTAGGATGAAGATGCATTATTTAGATTCTGCGTTCTTAACCTGTCCATGAAGGTGAAGGTACCAGAACAATGCCTTTTGTTTGAGTAGTGTCATATAAATGAGAGGTCACTTTGGGGATATAGGTCATTTACTTACCCTCTAACTGGCCTCCTGAATATGCATGTTAGGGCTTTATAAAACAAAAAAATTATCAGCAGGGGCTTACACAACATTCCAGTGGCGCAGTTGCTTCAAGTGTTTTAACCACTTAAGGACCAAGCCACATTTGGCCCTAAAGGGGTTGTCTGAATTTATCAAGTGGCATTTATCATGTAGAGAAAGTTAATACAAGGCACTTACTAATGTATTGTTATGATCCATATTGCTTCCTTTGCTGGCTGGATTCATTTTTCCCTCACATTATACACTGCCCGTTTCCATGGTTACGACCACCCTGTAACCCAGCAGCAGTGGCTGTGCTTGTACACTATAGGAAAAAGCATTGGCCCATGTGCACTCCCGTGGTCCCAGCCACCAGAGAGGAGAGCTTTTCCTATAGTGTGCAAGCATGACCACCACTGCTGGATTACAGGGTGGTCATAACCATGGAAACAAGCCATGTATAATCTGATAGAAAAATGAATCCAGGCAGTAAAGGAGACAATATAGACAATCACAATACATTAGTAAGTGCCTTGTATTAACTTTCTCTACATGATAAATGCCATTTGGTGAAGTGAAACAACCCCTTTTTTTGTTTTGTTTTTTGTCTCATTCCAAGAGCCGTAACTTTTATTTTACCAGCACAGCTGTATTAGGGCATTTGTTTTGCTGGATGAAATGTATTTTCCAGTGATTACAGTTTCTCTAACTCTTTCTGGGCAGTAAAGATAAAAAACGGTATTTCTGCCATTTTCTAAATTCTGTGCTGCTCACTGTGGCATAAATAATGTTACTTTTATTCTCTGGGTTAGTATGATTGCAGCGATACCAAATAAATATATCTAGGTTTTTTATGTTTTACTACTTTTGCACAATAAAAATACTTTTTGTAAAAAAAATATACATATTTTTGTTTCTGTGTATTCTGAGAGCCATAACTTTATGTTTCCATTCATGGAACTGTGTAAGGGTACTTTCACACTAGCGTTATTCTTTTCCGGTGCTGAGTTCCGTCCTAGGGGCTCAATACCGGAAAAGAACTGATCAGTTTTATCCTAATGCATTCTGAATGGAGAGTAATCCGTTCAGGATGTCTTCAGTTCAGTCTTTTTGACTTTTCAGGACGGAGATAATACCGAAGCATGCTGCGGTTTTATCTCCGTCCAAAATTACGGAACACTTGCTAGAATGCCGGATCCGGCATTTTTTCCCAATGAAATGCATTAATGCTGGATCCGGCCCCGAGTGTTCCGGCAAAACGGATCCAGCATTGCGGTCTGCGCATGCTCAGACCACAAAAAATGTGAAAAAAATAAATGCCAGATCCGTTTTTTCAGATGACACCAGAGAGATCCGGCAAGTCGATGCATTTGTCATACGGATCAGGATCCTGGTTCTGGGGGGGGGGGGGGGGCTTAGGGGGTGGGCAGGGCTGACTGATTAACGCGCATAACAAAACACAAGGTGCATATTAAAATATATAACACTATATAAACTTACTATGGTCTCTGCTGCACTGTACCGTATTTTTCGCCCTATAAGATGCACCTAGCTTTAGAGGAGAACAATAAGAAAAAAATATTTTTCATTACACCTCAGGTCAGACCTGCAATCAGACCCACAATATTAATCAGACCTCAGATTAGACCCCCAATGGCTCAGATCAACCCCCAAACCTTTAGCCATCTATCAGCCCCCAATGTCAGCCATAACCCCCCATGTCAGCCATAAACCCCCCCCAATGTCAGCCATAAGCCCCCCATGTCAGCCATAAGCCCTCCATTAGCCCCTCATGTCAGCCATAAGCCCCCCATTAGCCCCTCATGTCAGCCATAAGCCCCCATTAGCCCTTCATGTATAGCCCTTCATGTCAGCCATAAGCCCCCATTAGCCCCTCATGTCAGCCATAAGCTCCCCATTAGCCCCTCATGTCAGCCATAAGCCCCCCATTAGCCCCTCATGTCAGCCATAAGCCCCCCATGTCAGCCATAAGCCCCCCATTAGCCCCTCATGTCAGCCATAAGCCCCCCATTAGCCCTTCATGTCAGCTATAAGCCCCCCATTAGCCCCTCATGTCAGCCATAAGCCCCCCATTAGCCCCTCATGTCAGCCATAAGCCCCCCATTAGCCCCTCATGTCAGCCATAAGCCCCCCATTAGCCCCTCATGTCAGCCATAAGCCCCCCATTAGCCCCTCATGTCAGCCATAAGCCCCCCATTAGCCCCTCATGTCAGCCATAAGCCCCCCATTAGCCCCTCATGTCAGCCATAAGCCCTCCATCAGCCCCTCATGTCCCCAAGGTCAGCCATCAGCCCCCAGTGCAAATAAAATTAAAAAAACACTTACCTCTCCTGCTCCTGGTCACCATCGCGATCCTCTTCATTCTGCGGTCGGCTTGCTGTGTATAGCGGCGCACAGCGTGAGGTCACAGAGAGACCTCACGCTGTGCGCAGACATGCACAGCCGATAGCCGAGCCGAGGACCAGGAAGTGGTGAGTACAGATCCTTCACCGCTCCCTGGTCCTTCTGTACTAATGAAGCGCTTCCATAATGGAAGCGCTTCATTAGTAGAGAGTTAAAGACTGCCCTGATCGCCGCGGCCCGGCTAACAATCTGCCGCGGCCCGGCGGTTGGGGACCGCTGCTCTAAGGTATCTCAACATGTATATTGCAGAGTATTCTGCCTGATGACACTCCATGACAAAAAAAATAATGCACCAAGAAGGAGTTGTTGGAATTGAATGAAACCTTAAAGGAGTTGTCCGGGTTTAGAGCTATACCCGGACATACTCATATTTTCACCCAGGCAGCCCCACTAAGATGAGCATCAGACCGATACTCTCCTTTGCCCTGCGCTGAATCGCGCAGGAAAAAAGGCATTTTCAGGAGATCTGGTGACGTACCGGGCTCTCCATAGGACTGCCAGGTGAAGGCCTGCTCCGAGCAGTGAGCCCGGTGACATCCCCGCCACTGATGCGGGCTTTAGCGCTGCCCTAGCCTGTAAAACGGCTACGGATTTGGCACATAACTGACAGGAACAGACTCTAACAGAATCTGACTATAATTAAATCCGTTCAGTTTTCTTCTAGAGAACTTTTTTTTGTGAAGCAAAAAGTCCTGCATGCAGGACTTTTCTCTCCGATATGTTTGACAAATTCTGTGACGGAGGCTCCGAACAAAGCCTCCAATGCAGATGTGAACATTTTTCCTTCACACCAGTTCTGATAAATCTCCTATATTACAGTGCCTTGAAAAAGTATTCATAC
This sequence comes from Bufo bufo, assembly GCF_905171765.1. Classification (NCBI taxonomy): domain Eukaryota; kingdom Metazoa; phylum Chordata; class Amphibia; order Anura; family Bufonidae; genus Bufo; species Bufo bufo. The sequence goes on along the minus strand of NC_053390.1, from coordinate 448,957,947 downwards.
CCCTTGAACTTTTCCACATTTTTTCACAAACTTAAATGTATTTTATTGGTATTTTATTTGATAGACCAACACAAGTATGATAGAACAGTATGTGTGAAGTGAAAAGAAAAGGATACATGGTTTTCAAAACTTTTAATAAATAAAAATCTGGAAAGTGTATTCAGCCCACTGAATCAATACTTTGTAGGACCACTTTTTGCTACAATTACAGCTCTTTTACAGACTTTTTCGGTATTGCTCTACCAGCTTTGCACATCTAGAGGCTGAAATTCTGCCCATTCTTTACAAAATAGCTCAAGCTCAGTCAGATTCGTCTCAGATTTTCAAGTCTTGCCACAGATTCTCAATGAGATTTAGGTCTGGACTTTGACTGGGCCATTCTAACACATGAATATGCTTTGATCTAAATCATTCCATTGTAGCTCTGGCTGTATGTTTAGGGTCATTGTCCTGCTGGAAGGTGATCTCCACCCCAGTCTCATCTTTTGCAGCCTCTACCAGATTTTCCTCAAGTATTGCACTGTATTTATTTCCATCCATCTTCCCATTAATTCTGATCAGCTACCCTGTCCCTGCTGAAGAAAAGCATCACCACAACATGGTGCTGCCACCACCACCCCCATGTTTCACGGTGGGCATAGTGTGTTCAGTGTGATGTGCAGTGTTCGTTTTCTGCCACACATAGCGTTTGGCATTTATGCCATAAAGTTTAATTTTGTTCTCATCTGACCACATCACCCTTTTCTACATGTGTCCCCTACATGGCTTGTGACAAAAAGGACTTATTATGGCTTGCCTTCAAAAATGGCTTTCTTCTTGCCACTGTTCCATAAAGGCTAGATTTGGGGAGTACACGATTAATAGTTGTCCTGTGAAATGTGAAAAAATGTGCAAAAGTTTAAGGGGTATGAATACTTTTTCAAGGCACTGTATTTGTTAATAGTGCATTATACTGTCTAAAATACCGTGAGCTAAAGCTGGCTATTACACTGTGCTACATGATTATATTGTATCTCTATAAAAAATAAAGTTTTCAAAGTACATAATACAGTACACTCTAAATGTAATAAAAATACTGTATATTACAGTGTAATTTGTACATCAGGCAATCAGGTACAGCCATGGCCCACTCACCAATCATTAGGCATTGTGGGCAATTTAGATTAGAAAACATAAACAGCACAGTAGTATTATGGAAATTTCTACATCTCCATCCTGCATATCCAAGCTGATTGATATGTGGCAAACCACTGACGATCCAGTTCTGAAGATGGGAGTTGTAGTGGTCTTGTTGAGATGATATGTCATGGTGTACTTCCTCAGGCCATTTCCCCCTGGAGATCAGTGCAGTGGAAAGGTGATTTGAAAAAGCAGGCCAGAAGTAAAAGTATAAAAGTCTCTCTTTACTTAGTGCAAAATATAACTTGTGGCACATCCAGTAGTAGTAGATACAAAGTTTATGGCACCAGATGATGAGGTATGGTGGCTGGTTAAGTGGCAATTAATTGGCACTTGTGGATATAGGGGTCAACAGTGGAATACATGCCTGGAGTTAGACTGGCCTGGAAGAGGTCTAGGTGATGGGTGTCTGAGCTGTAGTCCCTCACCTGCAGAAGTCTGTAAAGCTGTGTTTTTTCTGATCACTCTGCCGACTAAACATGCTTAAGCTTTTTGGAATGCAGTGTTCTTGATTATAGCAATCTCCCTGTAGTAAGGGTCTCACAAGAGAACTGGTTATAGTCCCTTGGAGTAGCTTCACAGACCTCTGACAGACCAGAGAGACTAGTCACTGGCACAGAAGTACTCGTCAAACTGCTGGTGCCACATCTGAAAAGGCTATCTAGTAGGGAATCAGAGTAATAGAAAGTAAGCGCTTCAGAATAAGAAAGTAAATACCCAGCAGAGCTTTATAAAGCAGAGGATTGAATAGCATTGTTTCCCAGCCAGAAGTAGACGGATGACGCCCCTTTTATCTTGGACTCACAGTGCGGCTTTTTGGGGGAATATACCCTGTATATATAGTGCATACCACCTGCTGTCGTAGATAAAGTGCCAGCAGGGCCCCCCACCAACTCCAGGAAGGAATAACACTCATCGAGAACTCCCTCATACAGAGAGGTCATCTGTTGATTTTCGTTCCAAATGCCATTTGGTCAGGTGGAAATGTCTTATCTTGTCCTTTATTCTGTTTGCCAATATCTGAATAAAGAGCGTTTCCGTACCTCAAATAAATGTTGTACCTTGCCCTCCTTGCACATACATGATTTTTCCCAATCCATTTGAAAAAGGCCAGTTACCTTCTCCAGTTTTAACTTCTTGAGAGGGAGATGGCTGTATGCAAAATTTCTCTTAAAAGGAATGCGTCATCAGATAATTACCTATTATTTAAATCATGTTTTTTATGTTAACCACCTCCCGACCGCCTAACGCAGGGATGCGTCCTGCGGGCGGCCGGGTTATTCCTCCTGGACGCATCGGCGCGTCATCTCGCGAGATGCGAGATTTCCTGTGAACGCGCGCTCACAGGATCGCAAGGTAAACGAGTTGATCTACAGCCTGCCAGCAGCGATCATTCGCTGGCAGGCTGTAGATGCAATTTTTTTAATATCAGAAAGGTATATTAGACGCTGTTTTGTTAGCAGTGTCTGATATACCTGCTACCTGGTCCTCTGGTGGTCCCTTTTGCTTGGATCGACCACCAGAGGACACAGGCAGCTCTGTAAGTAGCACCAAGCATCACACTACACTACACCCCCCCCTGTCACTTATTAACCCCTGATCACCCCATATAGACTCCCTGATCACCCCCCTGTCATTGATCACCCCCCTGTAAGGCTCCATTCAGACGTCTGTATGTGTTTTGAGGATCCGCAAAACACGGACACCGGCAATGTGCTTTCCGCATTTTGCGGATCCGCACATTGCCAGAACTATATAGAAAATGCCTTTTCTTGTCCGCAATTGCGGACAAGAATAGGACATGTTCTATATTTTTGCGGAATGGAAGTGCAGATCCGCAATTCCGGATCCGAGCGGGACAAAGTCTGTCCCCATAGAAATGAATGGGTCCGCAAAATGCAGAACAGAATTGCGGACGTGTGAATGGGGCCTAAGGGTCCCTTATCACCGCCAGTTAGTTAGCGCCCAGCCCACCGCACTCACTGATTAGTCGCTGATTAGCGTCATCGCTGTCGCTAATCAGCACTAGTACTATATAGTATCTGTAAGTGATCAAGACTGATCGCAATCAGATCTATATCAGTACATTAGGGTCACCTTAGGCTCTACAAAAAACGCAGTGTTTGCCCGATCAGGCCTGATCTTTTGCGCACACTTGCGTTCAGTCTGCCCCACCGCAGTGACAGAAATGTTTTTTTTCTGATCACTGCAAAAACACCGTAAAATCTCTACGGCGCTATAAAGATCACTTTTGAGCTTTTTGGATCTTTATTAGCCATCGCAGTTTTTTTTTTTTTTTTTTTGCACATTTTTTGGCCTCATGCACACGACCGTTGTGTGCATCCGTGGCCGTTTTCAGTTTTTTTTCGCGGACCAATTGACTTTCAATGGGTCCGTGGAAAAATCGTAAAATGCACCGTTTTGCAGCCGCATCCGTGTTTCCTGTCCGTCAAAAAAATAGGACCTGTCCTATTTTTTTGACGGACAACGGTTCACGGACCCATTCAAGTCAATGGGTCCGTGAAAGAACACGGATGCACACAGAATTGGCATCCGCGTCCGTGATCCGTGGCCGTAGGTTACTTTCATACAGACGGATCCGAAGATCCGTCTGCATAAAAGCTTTTTCAGAGATGAGTTTTCACTTCGTGAAAACTCATATCCAACAGTATATTCTATCACAGAGGCGTTCCCATAGTGATGGGGACGCTTCTAGTTAGAATATACTACGAACTGTGTACATGACTGCCCCCTGCTGCCTGGCAGCACCCGATCTCTTACAGGGGGCTGTGATCCGCACAATTAACCCCTCAGGTGCTGCACCTAAGGGGTTAATTGTGCATATCATAGCCCCCTATAAGAGATCAGGGGCTGCCAGGCAGCAGGGGGCAGACCACCCTCCCTCCCCAGTTTTAATTTCATTGGTGGCCAGTGCGGCCCCCCTCTCTCTATTGTAATATCATTGGTGGCCATTGTGCGGCCTCCCCCGGCCACCCCTCCCTCCCTTTATTGTATTATCATTGGTGGCCAGTGTGCGGCCCCCCCTCCCTCTATTGTATTATCATTGGTGGCCAGTGTGCGGCCTCCCCCGGCCCCCCCCTCCCTCTATTGTATTATCATTGGTGGCCAGCGTGCGGCCTCCCCTCTCACCCCCCCCCGATCATTGGTGGCAGCGGAGATTCCGATCGGAGTCCCAGTTTAATCGCTCTGGGGCTCCGATCAGTAACCATGACAACCAGGACGCTACTGCAGGCCTGGTTGCCATGGTTACTTAGCAATATTACAATATTAGAAGCATCATACTTACCTGCTGCGCTGTCTGTGACCGGCCGGGAGCTCCTTCTACTGGTAAGTGACAGATCATTAAGCAATGCGCTGCACAGACCTGTCACTTACCAGTAGGAGGAGCTCCCGGCCGGTCACAGACAGCGCAGCAGGTAAGTATGATGCTTCTAATATTGTAATATTGCTAAGTAACCATGGCAACCAGGCCTGCAGTAGCGTCCTGGTTGCCATGGTTACCGATCGGAGCCCCAGCGATTAAACTGGGACTCCGATCGGAACTCTCCGCTGCCACCAATGATCGGAAGTGGGGGGAGAGGGGAAGCCGCACACTGGCCACCAATGATAATACAATAGAGGGAGGGAGGGGGGGCCGGGGAACCCCGTTTTGCGGACCGTGAAAAAATACGGTCGTGTGCATGAGGCCTTTGGCAGAGATTTTTTCATCCACATTGATCGATGCGAATGAAGAAATCTGTGCCGTTCATTTTTTCTTTCAGCCCAGAGGCTGAACGGGAAAAAGAAAATCTCATTACCCGTATGCTCAATATAAGGCCTCATGCACACGACCGTGCCGTTTTTTGCGGTCCGCAAACCGCGGATGCGCAAAAAACGGAAGGCGCCCGTGTTGACTTCCGGAACGGGCGCCAGCAATATAAATGCCTATTCTTGTCCACAAAGTGCGGACAATAATAGGACATGTTATATTTTTTTAGCGGGGCCGCGGAACGGAGCCATGGATGCGGACAGCACACGGAGTGCTGTCCGCATCTTTTGCGGCCCCATTGAAATGAGTGGGTCCGCATCCGAGCCGCCAAAACGGCAGCTCGGATGCGGACCCAAACAACGGTCGTGTGCATGAGGCCTAAGGAGAATAGCAGAAACTCCTAATGCTGGCCATACATGTAATGATTGCGGAGACCCTCAAATGCCAGGGCAGTACAAACACCCCACAAATGACCCCATTTTGGAAAGAAGACACCCCAAGGTATTCGCTGAGGGGCATATTGAGTCCATGAAAGATTGAACTTTTTGTCACAAGTTAGCGGAAAGGGAGACTTAATGAGAAAAAATAAAATAAAATCAATTTCCGCTAACTTGTGCCAAAGAAAAAAAATCTTCTATGAACTCGCCATGCCCCTCACGGAATACCTTGGGGTGTCTTCTTGCCAAAATGAGGTCACATGTGGGGTATTTATACTGCCCTGGCATTTTAGGGGCCCTAAAGCGTGAGAAGAAGTCTGGAATCCAAATGCCTAAAAATACCCTCCTAAAAGGTACTCGTTGGACTTTCGGCCCCTTTGCGCATCTTGGCTGCAAAAAAGTGTCACACATGTGGTATTGCCGTACTCAGGAGAAGTAGGGCAATGTGTTTTGGGGTGTCTTTTCACATATACCCATGCTGGGTGAGAGAAATATCTCTGTAAATTGACAACTTTGTATAAAAAAAAGGGAAAAGTTGTCATTTACAGAGATTTTTCTCTCACCCAGCATGGGTATATGTAAAAATACACCCCAAAACACATTGCCCTACTTCTCCTAAGTACGGCGATACCACATGTGTGACACTTTTTTGCAGCCTAGGTGTGCAAAGGGGCCGAAAGTCCAATGAGTACTTTCAGGATTTCACAGGGCATTTTTTACGCATTTGGATTCCAAACTACTTCTCACGCTTTAGGGCCCCTAAAATACCAGGGCAGTATAAATACCCCACAAGTGACCCCATTTTGGAAAGAAGACACCCCAAGGTATTTCGTGAGGGGCATGGCGAGTTCATGTAAAATTTTATATTTTGTCACAAGTTAGTGGAATATGAGACTTTGTAAGAGAAAAAATAAAAATAAATTAAAAATCTTTTTCCGCTAACTTGTGCCAAAAAAAATATATTCTAGGAACTCGCCATGCCCCTCACGGAATACCTTGGGGTGTCTTCTTTCCAAAATGGTGTCACTTGTGGGGTATTTATACTGCCCTGGTATTTTAGGGGCCCTAAAGCGTGAGAAGTAGTTTGAAATCCAAATACGTAAAAAATGCCCTGTGAAATCCTAAAGGTACTCATTGGAATTTGGGCCCCTTTGCGCACCTAGGCTGCAAAAAAGTGTCACACATGTGGTATCTCCGTACTCAGGAAAGGTAGGGCAATGTGTTTTGGGGTGTATTTTTACATATACCCATACTGTGTGTGAGAAATATCTCTGTAAATGACAACTTTAAAAAAAAAATTATACAAAGTTGTCAATTTACAGAGATATTTCACTCACCCAGCATGGGTATATGTAAAAATACTCCCCAAAACACATTACCCTACTTCTCCTGAGTACGGCGATACCACATGTGACACTTTTTTGCAGCCTAGGTGCGTAAAGGGGCCGAAAGTCCAACGAGTACCTTAAGGCTGGGTTCAGACCTGAGCGTCTTTGATATGCGCGTTTAACGCGCGTTTTTGATGCGCGTTTTTGACGAGCGTTTTTTGCAATAGTAAACGCGCGTTTGACGCGCGTTTGTGTGATTGACTGCAATGTCCTATGGCCACAAACGCGCGTCAAAACGCCCCAAAGAAGCTCAAGTACTTGTTTGAGCGTAGGGCGTTTTACAGCGCGTTTTTCAGCGCTGTAAAACGCTCAAGTGAGAACCAGGGCCATAGGGAAGCATTGGTTTTCATGTGTTGAGCGTTTTACAGCGCGTTTGAACGCGCTGTAAAACGCTCAAGTGTGAACCCAGCCTTAGGCTTTACAGGGTTGCTCACAATTTAGCCCCGCCCAAAATGCTAGAACAGTAAACACACTCCACAAATGACCCCATTTTGGAAAGTAGACACCCCAAGGTATCCACTGAGGGGCATAGTGAGTCATATTTGAACAATTTAAACAGAGAAAGTTAAAAATACACTTTTTTTGAGAAAATTGCGGCCTATTTTGATAAATATCGGAAAAACGAAAAATCTTAGCAGCAATCAAATACCACCAAAAGAAAGCTGTATTTGTGAGAAGAAAAGAAGATAAAATTCATTTGGGTAGTAAGTTGTATGACCGAGCAATAAACCGTAAAAGTAGTGTAGTGCAGAATTGTAAAAAGTGGTCTGGTCATTAAGGGGGTTTAAGCTAGGGGGGCTGAGGTGGTTAAACATATTTGCTTTATAACTTTTGGTGATTTTTGTTTTTATTTTCCATGTCACTGGCTATATTTTAAGAAATAGTTTTCACACTGCCAACTGAGCCTAATATGTGGAGACTTCCTGTTTTGTACAGGTAACTTTTCAGAAGCCATCTCACTATCATCACAGACAGGATTACATTGACAGATATCACCTTTGTATAGATAACACAGGATCCACCATTCACAGTAGGATATATCAGAGCTTATCTATTCACTCCTCTTGACCTCTGCACAGGTCACAGAGCAAACAGAGTAAAATCTCCCAGAGGAGTCAATGAGGTTTCCTTCTGTCCACTGTGTCTGATTTGCATTGCCAAAAAATTCTAAAACAATGGGGGTCATTTACAAAGACGAACGTTTTATGTTAGTCTTTCATTGCCCCTGCGCTGCCAGGGGATACCATCATAAATTAGGCACATCTAAAGCAGTCTGTGCACCTGGAGTGAAAAACTACTTCGCTCTCTGAGCAGAGTAGTTTTTCGCCAACTTTTACGCCTGTTTTGAGGCGTAAATGTTAGTAAATGACTCCAAATATGTTTAACATAAAAACCAGATTTAAACAAAGTCGATTTCTGATTCCCTTTAAAGCTGCTGCAGCTACACAATGTAAGCGCTTTCTACACCCCTAATACTACTATATCCTGATGGGTCAAACCAAAGATTCCCCACTGATGATTAAGTGGCACAAAAGTACAATCCTTTTTAGGGTATGTGATTGTTCTTACCATGGATCTGACATTCTGCAGTTAGGTCTCTTTCCCACAGTCAGTTGGCTAAGTTCACAACAGCGTTCAGCCTTTCCGTTCTCCTACTCCGTTATAGGGGCAGGAAAAGACGGAAAGGACGGATTCGGCTCATAACTGAGCCGAACGGAGCCTATGGATGTCTAATGGGGTCCATTAGGTTTCCGGCCAGAGGAAGATTTTTGAAGCGGAGATAAAAATCCTGCATGCACTACTTTTGTCTCCGCTCCAAAATCATCTTCTGAGCGGAAACCTAACGGACCCCATTATAGTGTATGAGGTCCGTAGGCTCCGTTCGGCTCAGTTATGAGCCGAATCCGTCCTTTCCGTTTTTCCTGCCCCTATAACGGAGTAGGAGAACGGTGATGTGAACGAAGCCTTATTTCCATCAGTTATGAGCAAAAACCAGGATTGGAGCCTCCATTGAGATAATGGTATAATAGAAACATCTGCTCCTGTTCTGTGTTTAGAGCCGCACCTGGTTTTGGCTCAAAATCACTGACCAAACACTGACTTTGTGAATAAGGCCTAACTGTGTGAAAGCAGCCTTATATGCCTCAGTTACACATCAGTGTTCGGTCAGTGATTTTGAGCCAAACCCAGTTGTGGCTCTAAACACAGAACAGAAGCACATCTTTCCCTTACGCCTTGTCTGTGTAGCTCCAATTCAGTTTGTGGCTCACTGATGGAAATCTCAGACCACAACACCGACGTGTAAATGAGGCTTTAGAGCTGTATTAGGCCTCATGCACTGGAACGCAAAATAGGCGGCTCGGATGCGGACCTGTTCACTTCAGTGGAGCCCCAAAAGATGCAGACAGCGGTCCGTGTGCTTTCCACATCTGTACCTCCATTCTATTTTTGTCCGTATTACAGACAAGGATAGGAATGGTCTACTGAGGGCCAGACCTTCCATTCCGCAGAATGCGGAACGCACACGGCCAGTATCCGTGTTTTGCAGATCCGAGATTTGTAAACCGCAAAACACAGTACAGCCGTGTGAATGAGGCCTTACACTCCTAGATTTAGCAGACAATTGTCTTCCTGGCAAGCGCCTGCTCGTCAGTGAAGGAGACTGCTGCATAAATCCCTAATGCCATCGCTCGTCCCCATACAGAATCATTGTTTGCCGGCAGCAGAGCATGATTAGACACCACGATCTGCTGCCGGCAAACGATTTTTGTGATCGCATAAAAGATGTGATTACCCGATGAACGAGCGTTTGCTTGTTCATCATGTAATCGGTGGCACCTTTACATCGGCAGACGAGCGTTCCTAGCTGTAGACTATCTGCTATGATGCTGGTATTTGCGCTCGTACACTGCACTCTCATTGCAACTCTGCTCTCCACTTTACTTTGCACCAAGATTTTTTCTGCTCTCTCAGACGCACATCTGGAGATGCTGAGGAGGGCTGTGCCGTGCCAGCATCAGAAGCAATGCGGATGCCGTGCCAGGGAGCAAGGTAAGTACTATCTGTGTGAGGGGCCCGGGCATATGGGGGGACATTATAGGTATTGGATAACCCCTTTAACTGAGAAACATCATTGTCAGAAGCTCACTGTCCTCTTCAACAACAATTTGACAACTCCCCCGGATAAACAGGAGACCTCCAGGATGGGTTGGCACACAAGCCACCCGGAACCTGCTGGAAAAAAAACAGCAGTTCAGTGCGTGACCCTGGGATGTTGCTCAGACACAGCCCCGATGATGCTGTATCAACTTACTTATGAAAGCATAAACTGTCTTACTGGATGTCGCTGAATCTCTCAGGCAATGCTAGCTGCCCCTGTTCCAGGTTACCCCTCTAATTCCTCTACTCTAGGTTCCCACCCTCCTCTAGTAACTCTACTTCCGACTCCTTCCTCTAGGACCTCTACTTCAGGCCCCCCTCCCCTTAAGGTCTGACTCCCTTTCTAGTTAGTGCTTCTGCTCAAGGTCTCCTGCTCCAGTCTCCCCTGGCTCCTTTAGGGCCTCTGCTCCATGTCCCACCACTCTCTTGTGCCATTGCTCCTGGTCCTCACCTTTAGTGTGCCTGCTCCAGTCCCCCACCCCTCTAGTGCCTCTGCTCCAGTCCCCCACCCCTCTAGTGCCTCTGCTCCAGGTACTTCCTCACCTTCTAGTGCCTCTGCTCCAGGACCCCCTCACCCTCTAGTGCCTCTGCTCCAGGTACTCCCTCACCCTCTAGTGCCTCTGCTCCAGGTACTCCCTCACCCTCTAGTGCCTCTGCTCCAGGTACTCCCTCACCCTCTAGTGCCTCTGCTCCAGTCCCCACCCCTCTAGTGTCTCTGCTCCAGGTACCCCCTGACCCTGTAATGCCTCTGCTCCAGGTACCCCCTCACCCTTTAGTGCCTCTGCTCCAGTCCACACCACCCCTCTAGTGCCTCGCTCTGCTCCAGGTACCCCCTCACCCTGTAATGCCTCTGATTCAGATACTGCCACACTTGGTACTTCTGCTCCAGGTCACCACTCCCCCTCGTGTCCCAGCTCCACATTTGGTGTTTCTGCTCCAGGACCCCCTCACCCTTTAGTACCTCTGCTCCAGTCCCCCACCCCTCTAGTGCCTCTGCTCCAGTCCCCCACCCCTCTAGTGCCTCTGCTCCAGGTACCCCCTCACCCTTTAGTGCCTCTGCTCTATTCCCCCACCCCTCTAGTGCCTCTGCTCCAGTCCCCCACCCCTCTAGTGCCTCTGCTCCAGGTACCCCTCACCCTTTAGTGCCTCTGCTCCAGTCCCCCACTCCTCCAGTGCCTCTGCTCCAGTCCCCCACCCCTCTAGTGCCTCTGCTCCAGTCCCCCACCCCTCTAGTGCCTCTGCTCTAGTTACCCCCTCACCCTTTAGTGCCTCTGCTCCAGTCCCCCACCCCTCTAGTGCCTCTGCTCCAGTTACCCCCTCACCCTTTAGTGCCTCTGCTCCAGTCCCCCACCTCTCTAGTGCCTCTGCTCTAGTTACCCCCTCACCCTTTAGTGCCTCTGCTCCAGTCCCCCACCCCTCTAGTGCCTCTGCTCCAGTTACCCCCTCACCCTTTAGTGCCTCTGCTCCAGTCCCCCACCCCTCTAGTGCCTCTGCTCCAGGTACCCCCTCACCCTTTAGTGCCTCTGCTCCAGTCCCCCACCCCTCTAGTGCCTCTGCTCCAGTTACCCCCTCACCCTTTAGTGCCTCTGCTCCAGTCCCCCACCCCTCTAATGCCTCTGCTCCAGGTACCCCCTCACCCTGTAATGCCTCTGATTCAGATACTGCCACACTTGGTACTTCTGCTCTAGGTCATCACTCCCCCTCGTGCCCCAGCTCCACATTTGGTGTTTCTGCTCCAGGACCCCCTCACCCTTTAGTGCCTCTGCTCCAGTCCCCAACCCCTCTAGTGCCTCTGCTCCAGGTACCCCCTCACCCTTTAGTGCCTCTGCACCAGTCCCCCACCCCGCTAGTGCCTCTGCTCCATTCCCCCACCCCTCTAGTGCCTCTTCTCCAGGTACCCCCTCACCCTTTAGTGCCTCTGCTCCAGTCCCCCTCCCCTCTAGTGCCTCTGCTCCATTCCCCCTCCCCTCTTGTGCCTATGCTCCATTCCCCCACCCCTCTAGTGCCTCTGCTCCAGGTACCCCCTCACCCTGTAGTGCCTCTGCTCCAGTCCCCACCCCTCTAGTGCCTCTGCTCAAGGTACCCCCTGACCCTGTAATGCCTCTGCTCCAGGTACCCCCTCACCCTTTAGTGCCTTTGCTCCAGTCCACACCACCCCTCTAGTGCCTCTGCTCCAGGTACCCCCTCACCCTTTAGTGCCTCTGCTCCAGTCCCCCACTCTTCTTGTGCCTCTGCTCCAGTCCCCCACCCCTCTAGTGCCTCTGCTCCAGGTACCCCCTCACCCTTTAGTGCCTCTGCTCCAGTCCCCACCCCTCTAGTGCCTCTGCTCCAGTCCCCACCCCTCTAGTGCCTCTGCTCAAGGTACCCCCCTGACCCTGTAATGCCTCTGCTCCAGGTACCCCCTCACCCTTTAGTGCCTTTGCTCCAGTCCACACCACCCCTCTAGTGCCTCTGCTCCAGTCCCCCACCCCTCTAGTGCCTCTGCTCCAGGTACCCCCTCACCCTTTAGTGCCTCTGCTCCATTCCCCCACCCCTCTAGTGCCTCTGCTCCATTCCCCCACCCCTCTAGTGCCTCTGCTCCAGTCCCCCACCCCTCTAGTGCCTCTGCTCCAGGTACCCCCTCACCCTTTAGTGCCTCTACTCCAGTCCCCCTCACCCTGTAGTGCCTCTGCTCCAGTCCCCACCCCTCTAGTGCCTCTGCTCCAGTCCCCACCCCTCTAGTGCCTCTGCTCAAGGTACCCCCTGACCCTGTAATGCCTCTGCTCCAGGAACCCCCCCACCCTTTAGTGCCTTTGCTCCAGTCCACACCACCCCTCTAGTGCCTCTGCTCCAGTCCCCCACCCCTCTAGTGCCTCTGCTCCAGGTACCCCCTCACCCTGTAGTGCCTCTGCTCCAGTCCCCACCCCTCTAGTGCCTCTGCTCCAGTCCCCACCCCTCTAGTGCCTCTGCTCAAGGTACCCCCTGACCCTGTAATGCCTCTGCTCCAGGTACCCCCTCACCCTTTAGTGCCTTTGCTCCAGTCCACACCACCCCTCTAGTGCCTCTGCTCCAGTCCCCCACCCCTCTAGTGCCTCTGCTCCAGGTACCCCCTCACCCTTTAGTGCCTCTGCTCCATTCCCCCACCCCTCTAGTGCCTCTGCTCCATTCCCCCACCCCTCTAGTGCCTCTGCTCCAGTCCCCCACCCCTCTAGTGCCTCTGCTCCAGGTACCCCCTCACCCTTTAGTGCCTCTACTCCAGTCCCCCTCACCCTGTAATGCCTCTGATTCAGATACTCCCACACTTGGTACTTCTGCTCTAGGTCACCATACCCCTCGTGTCCCAGCTCCACACTTGGTGTTTCTGCTCCAGGACCCCCTCCCCCTGGTGTCCCAGTTCCACACTGCTCCAGGTGTCCCCCCTCCGGATCTAAAAGTATAAGTCTAGTAAAGGGTGTATATGCTATAAAACAGAGTACGGGCTGTAAAAGGGCATATTGCCTTCCCCAGTGGTCAGGGTTTAAGTCCAACACCACACTGCAGATAAGTGGCAAGCAGACTGAAGTCAGCAGGCTGCGATGTAGTTTATGTAACTGCAGCTTCACTACAACCCATGACTTCCGGAACCCGATAACATCAGCCTTGTACTCCGGGGAATGACTTTCTGCACGGACCGCACTCAAGTGTTCGCCGGAAGCGTCCAGGGGGCGAACTAAGCAAAGATGGCCGCGCTGACAGGTGAGAGGGTCACCGAAAACACGAAGTTGTTGTCACCAAGGACATTGATGAGGCTGTAATTGCCCAGACATCTGAGCGCTCCCGTAGTCACCCTGTATAATAGGCTAGCTCGGGCTGTACCGTACTTATCATGTTCTGTTTCCCTGCAGTTCCCAGGCTGTCTCGGCTCTGGCTGCAGACTGCTCGGTAAGTGATGGCCATGCTCGTACATCTCAGTGCAGTGTCTTCTCCACATCACTAATGTTCTCCCTCTGCCTGCAGACCTCTGCCCGTTGCAGCCCTCCACACTCGTGTCTGGCAGGCGGCCACAGACGGTGACAATGCCATCAGGTAATGACCATTCAGCTACAAAGAGCTCCAGTATGGCAGCATGTACTCAAAGCAGAATAAGAAGCACGGGGTATTCACTATACACCTGTGTATATGGAATATGTGTCCATTCCACTGTACACTGCACATCTGTCCTGTCCATCCCATGTATGAGAAGCACGGGGTATTCACTATACACCTGTATATATGGAATATGTGTCCATTCCACTGTACACTGCACATCTGTCCTGTCCATCCCATGTATAAGAAGCACGGGGTATTCACTATACACCTGTATATATGGAATATGTGTCCATTCCACTGTACACTGCACATCTGTCCTGTCCATCCCATGTATGAGAAGCACGGGGTATTCACTATACACCTATATATATATATATATATATGGAATATGTGTCCATTCCACTGTACACTGCACATCTGTCCTGTCCATCCCATGTATGAGAAGCACGGGGTATTCACTATACACCTGTATATATGGAATATGTGTCCATTCCACTGTACACTGCACATCTGTCCTGTTCATCCCATGTATGAGAAGCACGGGGTATTCACTATACACCTGTATATATGGGATATGTGTCCATTCCACTGTACACTACACATCTGTCCTGTCCATCCCATGTATGAGAAGCACGGGGTATTCACTATACACCTGTATATATGGAATATGTGTCCATTCCACTGTACACTGCACATCTGTCCTGTCTATCCCATGTATGAGAAGCACGGGGTATTCACTATACACCTGTATATATGGGATATGTGTCCATTCCACTGTACACTACACATCTGTCCTGTCCATCCCATGTATGAGAAGCACGGGGTATTCACTATACACCTGTATATATGGAATATGTGTCCATTCCACTGTACACTGCACATCTGTCCTGTTCATCCCATGTATGAGAAGCACGGGGTATTCACTATACACCTATATATATATATGGAATATGTGTCCATTCCACTGTACACTGCACATCTGTCCTGTCCATCCCATGTATAAGAAGCACGGGGTATTCACTATGCACCTGTATATATGGGATATGTGTCCATTCCAGTGTACACTACACATCTGTCCTGTCCATCCCATGTATGAGAAGCACGGGGTATTCACCATACACCTATATATATATATATATATATATGGAATATGTGTCCATTCCACTGTACACTGCACATCTTTCCTGTCCATCCCATGTATGAGAAGCACGGGGTATTCACTATACACCTGTATATATGGAATATGTGTCCATTCCACTGTACACTGCACATCTGTCCTGACCATCCCATGTATAAGAAGCATGGGGTATTCACTAGACACCTGTATATATGGGATATGTGTCCATTCCACTGTACACTGCACATCTGTCCTGTTCATCCCTTGTATGAGAAGCACGGGGTATTCACTATGCACCTGTATATATGGACTATGTGTCCATTCCACTGTACACTGCACATCTGTCCTGTCTATCCCATGTATGAGAAGCACGGGGTATTCACTATACACCTGTATATATGGAATATGTGTCCATTCCACTGTACACTGCACATCTGTCCTGTCCATCCCTTGTATGAGAAGCACGGGGTATTCACTATACACCTGTATATATGGGATATGTGTCCATTCCACTGTACACTGCACATCTGTCCTGTCCATCCCATGTATGAGAAGCACGGGGTATTCACTATACACCTGTATATATGGGATATGTGTCCATTCCACTGTACACTACACATCTGTCCTGTTCATCCCAAGTATAAGAAGCACGGGGTATTCACTATACACCTGTATATATGGGATATGTGTCCATTCCACTGTACACTGCACATCTATCCTGTCCATCCCATGTATAAGAAGCACGGGGTATTCACTATACACCTGTATATATGGACTATATATATTATAGAGGAGGAAGGAGCAGATTGATACATAGTTTTATGAGAAAAGATTCAGAAAAACTTGTAATTTATACATTTAAATTTCCACTCATTCTGGGCTATGAAGTCCAGGAGGCAGCCCTATCAGTGACTGACCGCTATCGCAGCTTGGACACCGTGTTCACCCTGACAGGTTCCCTTTAACTTGCAGTGTGTTGAGATCTGTACATGTGAGTTCTGTTGCATATTCTCCAGATGTTATATTTGTGTAGAGCTGACAGATTCCCTTAAAGGGCTGCATCATGAAGACAACCACTTTTCAAAAAGAACTCTGCAAGACAGTCAGCTGTTAGCCGCTGGTCCTGCTTCTCTCCACCCAACAATCTGCTATTTCATATTTCATGTGAAAGGTCATTAATGTATGGCATGGGCATGCCAGGTCTGCCAGAGTGGCTCTGGCTTGTAGGGTGGGTTTGTGCAGTCACATGCCTGAAGTCACAGAAGGGGTTCACATGTGTCGTAAAGAAGTGGTGGGAGTATCTCCTGTATATTACCTGGATGCCCTATGCCAGCACTGCCTGGTTCTCAGGATCAGAATGAGTTTATGCTGCCACCAGGTAGCCAGGCTCGTTTTCACCATAAATTTTGGTACGTAGAGCTCCATATCAAAAACGGAATTGTCATTACATTTCTTAAAATCACCCGCTGAATGGCTCTCTAATGGGCAGTGGCAGTGCCTCATACCCCTCCAGTGCAGTAGTCACACGTGATAAATTCTCTTGTTTCAGTGCTTTGCCGGTCAGACAGAAGAGCAGCGCTGTCAGTGCAGCACAGCCATTAACAGTGAGCAGCAAGGGCGAGTTTGTCGTCACAAAGCTCGATGACCTGATGAACTGGGCAAGAAGGGTACGTTTTTTGTATTGTACAAGCATTTACTAGAACGACACTGCAGAATTTAGAGTAGCTGGTCACGTGTGGAAAGTTTCTTTAAATGGGCTATTCACTGTCATGCATCTCCCACTGAAAGTAGTGGTCTGTAACTGTATATTGAGTTCTACAAAAGCCCCTATTTCCCAGACTGGAATTCTAGGGTTCTGTGAGCTGTTTCCTTCATCCTGCTGTATTAGATGGCTGGGCTGTTCAAGAGGAAGGGATGACAGTCTTTCCGTAGTTGTCCTCCTACACTACACATCCACCCAGACCAAGTATTGCTGAAGCTACTCGCAGCTCCCTGATCTCCAGTCCTGTGGGCGGTTTCCTTCATCCTGCTGTAGTAGATGGCTGGGCTGTTCAAGAGGAAGGGATGACAGTCTTTCCGTAGTTGTCCTCCTACACTACACATCCACCCAGACCAAGTATTGCTGAAGCTACTCGCAGCTCCCTGATCTCCAGTCCTGTGGGCGGTTTCCTTCATCCTGCTGTAGTAGATGGCTGGGCTGTTCAAGAGGAGGGGATGACAGTCTTTCCGTAGTTGTCCTCCTACACTACACATCCACCCAGACCAAGTATTGCTGAAGCTACTCGCAGCTCCCTGATCTCCAGTCCTGTGGGCGGTTTCCTTCATCCTGCTGTAGTAGATGGCTGGGCTGTTCAAGAGGAAGGGATGACAGTCTTTCCGTAGTTGTCCTCCTACACTACACATCCACCCAGACCAAGTATTGCTGAAGCTACTCGCAGCTCCCTGATCTCCAGTCCTGTGGGCTGTTTCCTTCATCCTGCTGTAGTAGATGGCTGGGCTGTTCAAGAGGAGGGGATGACAGTCTTTCCGGAGTTGTCCTCCTACACTACACATCCATCCAGACCAAGTATTGCTGAAGCTACTCGCAGCTCCCTGATCTCCAGTCCTGTGAGCTGTTTCCTTCATCCTGCTGTAGTAGATGGCTGGGCTGTTCAAGAGGAGGGGATGACAGTCTTTCCGGAGTTGTCCTCCTACACTACACATCCATCCAGACCAAGTATTGCTGAAGCTACTCGCAGCTCCCTGATCTCCAGTCCTGTGGGCTGTTTCCTTCATCCTGCTGTAGTAGATGGCTGGGCTGTTCAAGACGAGGGGATGACAGTCTTTCCGGAGTTGTCCTCCTACACTACACATCCATCCAGACCAAGTATTGCTGAAGCTACTCGCAGCTCCCTGATCTCCAGTCCTGTGGGCTGTCAGCTCACTTTAATTTACGTGAATGCAGAAATGGGGCACGGCCACTTCAAAGTGGATGGAGCTGTGTCGTTTCCGTGCTGGTTGTTGGACCCCTGCCAAACTGGTCTGTCCTGAGGGATAAGTCCTCAGTACTTCAGTCCCTTTTAACTTGGGCATCATATAGATATTTCACATGGCAGGTGCACTTAGCATCTTTGCAGGGGGGCTGAGTATCGTTTTTTGTACTGAAGTACCATGTCGTCATTTCCCTATATTATACCTACAGAGCTCCCTGTGGCCCATGACCTTTGGGCTGGCATGTTGTGCCGTGGAGATGATGCACATGGCTGCCCCACGCTACGACATGGATCGGTTTGGTGTTGTTTTCCGTGCTAGCCCTAGGCAGGCAGATGTCATGATTGTGGCTGGGACTCTCACCAATAAGATGGCACCTGCCCTAAGAAAGGCAAGTATCTGTTTTTCAGATTTTTTTCTACTAGTAAATAGTGTGGGCCATGTGTCAGAATAAGGCTACTTTCACACTTACAGCAGAGGATTCTGGCAGGCAGTTCCGTCAAAACGTATGCAAACTGATGGCATTTGTCAGACGGATCAGGATCCTGATCCATCTGACAAATGCATTGAAATGCCGGATCCGTCTCTCCGGTGTCATCCAGAAAAACGGATCTGTCATTTACTTATTTACATTTTTTGCGGTCTGAGCATGCGCTGACCGCAATACCGGATCCATTTTGCCGCAACACTTTAGGCAAGATCCGGCATTAATGCATTTCAATGAGAAAAAATGCTGCATCCGGCATTCCGGCAAGTGTTCTGGAATTTTGGACGGAGATAAAACCGTAGCATACTGCGGTATTATCTCTGTCCTGAAAAGTCATAAAGACTGAACTGAAGACATCCTGATGCATCCTGAACGGAATACTCTCCATTCAGAATGCATTCGGATAACACTGATCAGTTATTTTCCGGTATTGAGCCCCTAGGACGGAACTCTATGCCGGAAAAGAATAACGCAAGTGTGAAAGTACCCTAATCTATACTGTACTTTTGCATAGTAACTTTTTACACTGGGTCAGAATGAAGTATTTTATTGCCCGAAGGCATGTTTTCAAGTTTAGTCAGTGCGGACGGGCAATCCCTGATCTCGTCAAGAAGTGTAATAATGCCACTAACACGTTTATTCTATCATTCACAGGTTTATGATCAGATGCCAGAGCCACGTTATGTAGTCTCCATGGGCAGGTACACTGATTATTTGCTTAAAAGAACATTAGACTTGTGCAGGGTAATACAGCGGTGATGCATCAACTGCAGAGCTGTGCTGACCCATGATGTGGGCCGAAAAGAAAACCTAGAGCGATGTCAGCCTGGAGCTGAAGCAGCTTGCATGTTTCTTGCATGCAGGTAAAATCTGCAGTGGATTACAGTATCAGGCAAATCTCACTCACTTGCTGCACAGATTTTCCATGCAGAAGTTGACTTCTTTTAAAATCCTCAGCATGGTCAGCAGCAAATGCATGAGGTAGGATTCATCCACAGTGGAAAACCGGTAGGATTCAGTGCAGATCGTAGATTTGTCTTGCTGATTTGCTGTGAAGATAATCCACAGCAAGTCTGACCCATGTGGATTTACCCTACAACTGCACTTAGGCCATTGTGTGTGTTTTTACCATAAGAACATATTTTTCCCGGCATGGCGATGCCAGCTGATATATCCATTCTCCTGTAAATAGAGTTGTAATTTTCACACTGCTTAATCTGTTTGTCCTACAGCTGTGCTAATGGAGGAGGCTACTACCATTACTCATATTCCGTAGTGCGAGGCTGTGACAGAATTGTTCCCGTTGATATCTATGTTCCAGGTAACTGACTTAAAATTGGCTATTCTCAATTATATCTTCAAGTTATGTTTTGCCTGGAAGTTCTGTTGCTGAATAAAGGGTTACTACACTGTTTTATTCTGTGCATTTACTTAAATGGAGTTTCGGCCAGACACCTTCCCCCACTTCCCGGGCCTGTGAACCAAAGCATACTTACCTGCTCCCTGCCACAGTATTCTCGCTTCTTTGGTCCTATGCTAGATCGCTCTGCTTTTTCTCCTCAACATCCAGTTTGATGGGGCCATGTGTCCCACTGCAGTTAATGACTGGCTGCAACTGTGATGTGTCCATGTGCATTATGTGACCTATTGATGTGCTGCATGGGGGCATGCAACGGCACATGTGACGGATCAGAAAATAGCGGCGAGTGACTGAAGGAGCCAGAACCAGGGAGCAGGTACATATGCTTGCCTCTGCAGCTTAAGTGATGTGGGAGGTCATTAGCTGACAGGCCCCCAAACATGGACAACACCTTTAAGTATATTAGCACCTGTATATTATGTGCAATGTTTATTTACAAATATATTGACATGGCTCAGTCTGTGTATGTGCTGTATACTTAGAGCAAGCCTCTGTGTATGTGTAACGTGCCCATAGACTGTGCTGTGTGGATGTTAAATGGGTTGTCCCACCATTAGAGAGGTTTTCCGACATTTTACTATTAATGACCTATCCTCAGCATCTGATCGGTGGGAGTCCGACACCCAGGACCCCCACCGATCAGCTGTGTGAGAAAGCACCGCTGCTGTGAGTGCCGCAGATTTCTGACAAGTTTTCCTAGGCCAGTTACCACACCTTCATCAGTCACATGGCCTAGGCGTAGCTCAGCCCCATTGAAGTGAATGGGGCTGAGTGTGATACCAAGCACAGATGCTTTACAATGTACACCGCTGCTCTTGGTAAGCTGCAAGAAGGCTGCAGTGCTCACAGAAGCGCCAGTGCCTTCTCAGACAGCTAATCAGTGGGGGTCCTGGGTGTCGGACCCCCACTAATCAGGTAAAATGTTGGATAAACCTTTTAAATATCACTCGTTGTGTATATATAACTAGCAGAAGGACCCGGCTTCGCATGGGTATATTTCATCGATTTCATTTAATGTTTGTGTATGTCATGAAAATATATCGACAGTATCCACTATAACAGTGACATCTACAGTACCCTGCCCCTTTAAAGGGAACTTGTTACCTGGAAAACACATATTAAACCAACCACAGTACCTTAAAGTATCCCCCAGTGTGTTGCTAATTATGATTTTCTTTCCTCATTCTGTCTCCTCATATTTGTTAAAATCACAGTTTTAGGCTAGGTCTACACGACGACATTTGTCGCGCGACAATAAGTCGCGTGACAAATAGGGCGCAACATTTGTCGCACCAATGTCGCGCAACAATTTTTATAATGGCAGTCTATGGTGTCGCACTGCAACATGCGACATGCTGCGACTGCGACGCAACAGTCGCAGAAAAATCCATGCTGCAACATGCGACATGCTGCGACTGCGATGCAACAGTCACAGAAAAATCCATCTCGATGGATTTTCTGCGACTGTTGCGTCGCAGTATGTTGCATGTTGCAGTGCGACACCATAGACTTCCATTATAAAAATTGTCGCGCGACATTAATGCAACAAAATGTCGCGCGACAAATGTCGTCGTGTAGACCTAGCCTTAATGTCTGTTGGCGCCTTCTTCAAGTCAGGCTTGAAGTCAAGGGGGCAGCGGCCTCCTTGCTTCAAGGCACGATAAGCCCGCCCCTTAACCCTCCTCTCTACATTGAGATGGACATCTTGCCGGGACCGCGCTCTTCTCGCGCTTGCGCCGTGCACTGCCTGTTACAGCGCATTTCCAGCTCCTTCACTCACCGCCTTCATTTTGCAGACTGCGCATGCGCCATTCAGTTCCATCGCGGTCGCGCACGGCCGTCGCTTCTCGTCTTTAGCGTGAGCGTGATCACTGGCTTGCGTTATCCAGCGCCCGAAGCCAGTAATCGCGCTTCTGCTAAAGACTAGAAGCGACGGCCGGGCACGAGCACGATGGAACTGAACGGCACATGTGCAGTCTGCAAAATGAGGGCGGTGAGTGAGGGATCCGGGATTGCGTTGTAACAGGCAGCGCACGACTCATGCACGAGAAGAGCGTGCTCCCGGCATCACGGCAAGATGTCCATCACAATGTAGAGAGGAGGGGTAAGGGGCGGGGTTATCGTGCCCCCTTGACCTCAAGCCTGACTTGGAGAAGGCGCCAACAGACATTAAAACTGCGATTTTAACAAATATGAGGAGACAGAATGAGGAAAGAAAATCATGATTAGCAACACACTGGGGGATACTTTAAGGTACTGTGGTTGGTTTAATATGTGTTTTCCAGGTGACGGGTTGCCTTTGAAGCTCACCTACAGCAGTGAATTCAAATGGCTGGGTTGTTATGGAAACCTGGTGTAAAACTGTGTGTATCTGGAGAGTAAGGGCCTGCAAGCTTCTATTGGCTGATATGGGTCATGTGACCAGACTTCTATTGCCTAATACATTTTTTGGGAACATCTCACGCAGGGATGTCCTTTTGAACAGCTCACTCTCAGACAGCAGCACTGTGCTGTCTGAGCTTGAGCTGCAGGGAGAAAGTCACAGTCTCTCCCACCCCTGAAGCTGACAGAAGTTGATTTTTACCTTCATTTTTTTTTTCAATCCCTGTCAGCTGCAGAGTGGGAGGAGCGTGGCCTACCCGGATCGGCGGCGTGGCCTAACCAGATCGGGGGCGTGGATTTTAAGTCCGTCTTTTGAGGGTGGCCTGAATGGCCACCCTACCTGCCCCCTGAACTGTGACCTCCACAGCACTCCGCTCCCTTAACAGGGTCATCCACAGCACCTTTCCCCTTTAAAGCTGATCTCCAGCAGTGAAGAAAAAAGGCTGGTTTGTTATGGAAACCTGGTGTAAAACTGTGTGTATGTGGAGACTAAGGACCTGCAAGCTTCTATTGGCTGATAAGGGACATGTGATCGTGTGTATGACAGTTGGGATATGAAGAGAAAGACCTGCAGGCTTCTTTTGGCTAATGTAGGTCATGTGATGTGCCATATTTGCATTTTTTGGGAATATCTGACCCCCACAAGATTTCTTTCCTGTATACCAAGTTTAGTTGAAATCGATGGTTGCGTTTTTGAATGATCGAGGAACATACATACATAAATACATATATACTTACATACATATAGTCATACATATATACGTTCTTTATTTATATATATATATATATATATATATATATATGTGTGTATATATATATATATATATATATATATATATATATATATATATAAATAATCAAACGAATGATGAGGCAGCACTTCCAGTATAAAGTGAACGGGTGAGGACCCCAAACTTTATTCAAGCGACGTTTCGGCCTGCTCAATGAGGCCTTTCTCAAGCTACATGTAGCTTGAGAAAGGCCTCATTGAGCAGGCCGAAACGTCGCTTGAATAAAGTTTGGGGTCCTCACCCGTTCACTTTATACTGGAAGTGCTGCCTCATCATTCGTTTGATATATTTCGTGGAGGAAGAGCCGACCTCTGTGGGGATTTTGAACCCGGTACACCGTGTCTGACTGTGCTGCTGCATTATTTGTGTTTTTTTTATAGATATAGATATATATAGATATAGATATAGATAGAGATAATAAAAAACATATTTACCAGTTAGGCAGCACTTTTAGTCCGGCTGCCTCTCGGCATGCGCTGCCATGCTGGAACAGCCTGCTGCTAGTGTGAAACTAGCCTTACTTTATTAAAAAAATGATCAAATGATCAAGCTCAGCTCTTCCACTCTCAATCAAGCCGACAAGTCAGTCCACCCGGAAGTGGAGGCACAGGTGGCTTCACTGAGAGCGGACAAGCTCAACTGCTGGAGGTATTGGGGGCATTGTCCCCTGCCCATACAGCCTTTTCTCCCTTGTCCTGGTGCTCTGCTGTCAACAATGAGTGCCAGGACTCGCATGTCATCCTAAGCACACACTGGTACAATGACTCATTCGGCATTAATGATACAATGACTCATTCGGCAATAATGATATTGGGGGTGTCTGAATACAGGGCTGGATGACATGTCTAGCCATGATAATCAAAGGGGAAGCGGTCATGCACAGAGGAGATGGATCTTAGAATAGCACAGTGCTCCAAGCCTTCTGGCTCCTCATTGGTGCTCGAAAGAGCTAATCTATCTATATACACTCACCTAAAGAATTATTAGGAACACCTGTTCTATTTCTCATTAATGCAATTATCTAGTCAACCAATCACATGGCAGTTGCTTCAATGCATTTAGGGATGTGGTCCTGGTCAAGACAATCTCCTGAACTCCAAACTGAATGTCAGAATGGGAAAGAAAGGTGATTTAAGCAATTTGGAGCGTGGCATGGTTGTTGGTGCCAGACGGGCCGGTCTGAGTATTTCACAATCTGCTCAGTTACTGGGATTTTCACGCACAACCATTTCTAGGGTTTACAAAGAATGGTGTGAAAAGGGAAAAACATCCAGTATGCGGCAGTCCTGTGGGCAAAAATGCCTTGTGGATGCTAGAGGTCAGAGGAGAATGGGCCGACTGATTCAAGCTGATAGAAGAGCAACGTTGACTGAAATAACCACTCGTTACAACCGAGGTATGCAGCAAAGCATTTGTGAAGCCACAACACGCACAACCTTGAGGCGGATGGGCTACAACAGCAGAAGACCCCACCGGGTATCACTCATCTCCACTACAAATAGGAAAAAGAGGCTACAATTTGCACGAGCTCACCAAAATTGGACTGTTGAAGACTGGAAAAATGTTGCCTGGTCTGATGAGTCTCGATTTCTGTTGAGACATTCAAATGGTAGAGTCCGAATTTGGCGTAAACAGAATGAGAACATGTATCCATCCTCTGATGGCTACTTCCAGCAGGATAATGCACCATGTCACAAAGCTCGAATCATTTCAAATTTGTTTCTTGAACATGACAATGAGTTCACTGTACTAAAATGGCCCGCACAGTCACCAGATCTCAACCCAATAGAGCATCTTTGGGATGTGGTGGAACGGGAGCTTCGTGCCCTGGATGTGCATCCCTCAAATCTCCATCAACTGCAAGATGCTATCCTATCAATAAACGCAACCATCGATTTCAACGAAACTTGGTATACACATCCCTTGCTACCTGGAAATAAATCTTATGGGGGTCACAGCTCTCTAGCACGTGCTGTTCCTGAGATATTCCTAAAAAATTCAAATATGGCACATAACATGACCTACATTTGCCAATAGTAGCCTGCAGGTCTTTCTCTTCATATCCCAACTGCCATACACACGGTCACCTGTCCCTTATCAGCCAATAGAAGCTTGCAGGTCCTTAGTCTCCACATACACACAGTTTTACACTAGGTTTCCATAACAACCCAGCCATTTTTCTTAAAAGCCACGCCCTGATCCGGTTAGGCCACGCCCCTCACACAGCCGACAGGGATAGAGAAATGAAGGTAAAAATCAACTTCTGTCAGCTTCAGGGTTGGTAGGGACGGTGACTTTCTCCCTGTAGGTCACACTCGGACAGCACAGTGCTGCTGTCTGAGAGTGAGCCGTTCAAAAGGACATCCCTGCGTGAGATATTCCCAAAAAATGCATTAGCCAATAGAAGCCTGGTCACATGACCCTTATCAGCCAATAGAAGCTCGCAGGCTCTTAGTCTCCACATACACACAGTTTTACACCAGGTTTCCATAACAACCCAGGTATTTTTCTTCACTGCTGTATGTCAGCTTTAAAGGGGGAGGGCGCTGTGGATGTCACTGTTATGGGGGATACTGTCGATATCTTTTAATGACACACACACAAACATTAAATGAAATGGATGACATATACCCGTGCGAAGCCGGGTCCTTCTGCTAGTTAACATAATAAAAATGCTGATATCTTGGGAACGCTACTACGCACAAAGGTAATTAAGGTATCGTTTTAATCAACATGATCAACAATACAAGGCAATATGCCTGATCATGCTGACAGCAGCTCTTTAATATATGGATAGGGGAGTAATTTTAAATTATCATTTTTTTATTTTATTCTTTGTAAGTTTCCCTAGGGGACTTCAACATGGAATTGTCAGATCGCTTCTCTCGTAGACTGTAATTAATTACCATTGCAGTCTATGGAGGCTGCCACAGCAAAGAACAGCTCCCCTGATCATTCGGGCCTCGGGAGCGAGACCTCTCAGATTTCATGGGTGCAATTAAGGCTACTTTCACACCTGCGTTTAGGTGCGGATCCGTCTGGTATCTGCACAGACGGATCCGCACCTATAATGCAAACGCTTGTATCCGTTCAGAACGGATCTGTTTGCATTACCATGAACAAAAAAAGATTTTTTTTTTTTTTTTTTGTTCATGATAATGCAAACGGATCCGTTTTGACTTACATTGAAAGTCAATGGGAGGCGGATACGTTTTCAATTGCACCATATTGTGTCAGTACAAATGGATCCGTTCCCATTGACTTACATTGTAAGTCAGGACGGATCCGTTTGCTCAGTTTCGTCAGACAGACATCCAAACGCTGCGTTTTGGTGTCCGCCTCCAGAACGGAATGGAGGCTGAACGGAGGCAAACTGATGCATTCTGAACGGATACTTATCCATTCAGAATGCATTGGGGCTGAACTGATCCGTTTTGGGCCGCTTGTGAGAGCCTTGAAACAGATCTCACAGACGGACCCAGAAACGGCAGTGTGAAAGTAGCCTAACATTGGCATCTGAGTGGTTAAAAGGCCGTGATCGGAATTATCGTCGATAACCGACTTTATCCCAGGGTGTCTGCTGAGTAAAATAGTAGGTACCTGGGGTCTATGGTGCCCACTCAGCTTCTTAGCGGGCGCCATCTTGAAAGAGAATCTAACACCAGTAACCTCTCTATGAAACACTTTGCATAGACACATAGCTGTGGTTCACATGATTAAAATGCAGTTTTTCTGTTGTTGATCTGAGGCTCTGTACCCAAGTTACAATACTTTTCCTAATATGTAAATGTGGCCATTGGTGCAATAGGGGTGTCACTATTGCTCTTGTTGCACCCAAACTCTCTTCATTTCAGCGCCTGCCAGGCTGCTTTGATTGACAGGGCCAGGCAGAGCAGTGAGGGAGGGGCTGACCACAGAAATGGGTGCAACAAGAGCAATAGTGACACCCCCACTGCACCATTGGCCACATTTACATATTAAGAAAAAGCACTAACTCGGGAACACAGCCTTGGTCAACTAAAACAAACTGTTTTAATCAGGTGAACCACAGCTATGTGTCTTTGCCAACTATTTGATAGGGAAGTCGCAGGGAGGTTACAGAGTCCCTCTATAGAGGCAACATGCACTGTACTTGTTAATGCCATTTCATTCTAAGAATTCATCTAAGCTTTTTGTGAAGCAATCACTGTGCCTGCTTTGACCACGTCCAGAGGTAGACTATTACACAGATTCACAGTTCTTGTGGTGAAGAATCCTGGTCACCTCTGGAGACTGAGCTTTTTCTTCTCCAGGTGAATGTCCATCTTTTGGAGTGCTGCACTCTGAAGGCCTCTTGTCTATCCTCAATATACAGTTGCAAGAAAAAGTATGTGAACCCTTTGGAATGATATGGATTTCTGCACAAATTGGTCATAAAATGTGATCTGATCTTCATCTAAGTCACAACAATAGACAAACACAGTCTGCTTAAACTAATAACACACACAGAATTAAATGTTACCATGTTTTTATTGAACACATCATGTAAACATTCACTGTGCAGGTGGAAAAAGTATGTGAACCCCTAGACTAATGACATCTCCAAGAGCTAATTGGAGTGAGGTGTCAGCCAACTGGAGTCCAGTCAATGAGATGAGATTGGAGGTGTTGGTTACAGCTGCCCTGCCCTATAAAAAACATACACCAGTTCTGGGTTTGCTTTTCACAAGAAGCATTGCCTGATGTGAATGATGCCTTGCACAAAAGAGCTCTCAGAAGACCTACGATTAAGAATTGTTGACTTGCATAAAACTGAAAAGGGTTATAAAAGTATCTCCAAAAGCCTTGCTGTTCATCAGTCCACGGTAAGACAAATTATCTATAAATAGAGAAAGTTCAGCACTGCTGCTACTCTCCCTAGGAGTGGCCGTCCTGTAAATATAACTGCAAAAGCACAGCGCAGACTGCTCAATGAGGTGAAGAAGAATCCTAGAGTGTCAGCTAAAGACTTACAAAAGTCTCTGGCATATGCTAACATCCCTGTTAGTGAATCTACGATATGTAAAACACTAAACAAGAATGGATTTCATGGGAGGATACCACAGAGGAAGCCACTGCTGTCCAAAAAAACATTGCTGCACGTTTACAGTTTGCACAAGAGCACCTGGATGTTCCACAGCAGTAATGGCAAAATATTCTGTGGACAGATGAAACCAAAGTTGAGTTGTTTGGAAGAAACACACAACACTATGTGTGGAGAGAAAGAGGCACAGCACACCAACATCAAAACCTCATCCCAACTGTGAAGTATGGTGGTGTGGGCATCATGGTTTGGGGCTGCTTTGCTGTGTCAGGGCCTGGACGGATTGCTATCATCGAAGGAAAAATGAATTCCCAAGTTTTTCAAGACATTTAGCAGGAGAACTTAAGGCCATCTGTCCACCAGCTGAAGCTCAACAGAAGATGGGTGTTGCAACAGGACAACGACCCAAAGCATAGAAGTAAATCAACAACAGAATGGCTTAAACAGAAGAAAATACGCCTTCTGGAGTGGCCCAGTCAGAGTCCTGACCTCAACCCGATTGAGATGCTGTGGCATGACCTCAAGAAAGCGATTCACACCAGACATCCCAAGAATATTGCTGAACTGAAACAGTTCTGTAAAGAGGAATGGTCAAGAATTACTCCTGACCGTTGTGCACGTCTGATCTGCAACTACAGGAAACGTTTGGTTGAAGTTATTGCTGCCAAAGGAGGTTCAACCAGTTATTATATCCAAGGGTTCACATACTTTTTCCACTTGCACTGTGACTGTTCACATGGTGTGTTCAATAAAAACATGGTAACATTTAATTCTTTGTGTGTTATTAGTTTAAGCAGACTGTGATTGTCTATTGTTGTGACTTAGATGAAGATCAGATCACATTTTATGACCAATTTGTGCAGAAATCCTTATCATTTCAAAGGGTTCACATACTTTTTCTTGCAGCTGTAGCTAGAGGTATCAGCCATGTTCTGTAATCTAGTTGTATATTGAACAGTTTCCACTTCCAAATGTTTGACGTTAACTTCCTTTTACTTGGGGTATTTCCAGGCTGCCCTCCTACTGCTGAAGCTCTCTTATACGGTATCCTGCAGCTGCAAAAGAAGATCAAGAGAGAAAAGAAGATCCGGACCTGGTATCGGAAATAAGCGTGTTGTGTTAGTTATTTATACGTAGAAATGCACAGTCTGGCCTCTTTGTGCAAACACGGATTTGCTGCTGTCAATCTGATCTTGTCGATATATGACCAGATTTTGCCTCTGTATGACTGGCTTATCTTCCAACCTGTGCTTTAAAGAACATTAAAGAGGACTGTAACCTTATGATGGTGGTGTTATTTCACTCTGGGACACACTTCACAGTACATCTGGGCCAGCTCCCAGGCCGTAGTGTGATAATAGGTGGGAAAAAGGACACCTGGCCGTAGTGGAAAAACCATGGTTGAAAGATTTGGACAGATTTTAAAATCCTTAGTACGTCCACAGTTTTTTGCATGTGACTGGAACAAGCATGCAATTTTCAATGAACATGGCATAGTTGTGGGACGATAGATATACTCATATTTACGTATCTATCATCTATGCCTCTGCTGAATGTAGATATCTTCTCAAAGGGGGGTATACATTTGAACAAAGGATTGTGCAGGTCGAAATGCAACATGTCCAGTCATTCCATTAGATGAACGCCGGCCGAACCCTCCAGCTAAGCTGTATGGGATTGATCCCTGGTATAAAACATTTTCATCTAGGGATGCTGACTGTAGTGTTCTTCAGGTTACCCCATCATTCTTTGGGTGCATAAAGCGGTGACCATAGGGGCATACCAATGTCCAGTTTGGGAAAACTTCCAGATCTAGACATGTCGCTGATGTTAGCATCATGTATGCTTTTTACTGAAGGTTTAGAATAATCATATCATTTCAGAGTTTGTGCCTCACCTTTTATCTAGGCTCTTTACAATAAAACCCTTGAACTAGACATCTACTGAGTATTCTAGTTAGAACATGCAGATCATTTTATGGTGTCCGGACAACTCCCAATTCGTACTTTGCCCTGCTTGTGTGGGACACTTTCATTCTTTATTTCCTGCAGGAGTAGTACCCTTCAGAATGTGGTTTATGCCTTCATTTCCCTACATCTTATGTAGTTCTGTTGCAGCCTTTAGGAATATCATTACAATCAGGATTCAGCATAAGGCAGGAAGAGCACCAACTGTGGGCTAGCTATTCTACATTTGATGTGTAGATCTTTTATAATATGTAAATAATGAGCCCCTAGCTGCAACAAGGGAGATAGCGTTGCACCCAGAGGCTGCAGACTTTGCCGCACCCCTACCACTAAGACTAACTGGCAAGGCAGTGAAAACCTATTCACGCCCGGCCCTGAAGACTTGCAGGAGCGCGTTCGGTGCACGTGCTGTACAGGGATGGAGCGCACTGCTTTACATATTAGATCTTTTTCTAAACATTGACCCAACGTAAAGAAATGGGACATAAAGCATTACATTCAGCTGACATGCACACATCACGTCAGTTCCATTAACTCTCAAAAGGCCCCAGGCACACGACTGTATCCGTTTTGCTGTCCCCAAATGGCATATCCAGTCTATGTAATGTCTGAAAGTTATTTGCGAACCCATTGTTTTCAGTGGGTCCGTATTTTGTGGACATGGTATATTTTTTTTTGCAGATGATTAATGTGCATTCCACGTCCAGATGTCTGTTCTGTAAGAATAGAAGATGTCCTATATTGGTCTGCCAAATGTGGACACATTGAAGTCACAGTTTGAGGACCGCAGGATGCGGACGGCTGTATGGGGCCTAAATTTGGTGACCGATGCCCTTTTAATAAAATGTGAGCTTAGTAGAGCAATGGTGCTCAAGTCGGCTGAGCACACAGTAGTCATCTAGGACATTGGGTGAGTATATTTTACTTAAATGCTGCCAACGTATGAGTCGTACAATGAGCTGAACAAATGACATTTTTAAAAACACACTGTGGACAACATGCTGGCTATATGGCATATAGACACATAGATCATGGCTATAAATATTGGTATATATACCAAACTTAAAGGTTAAAAAAGGCCTTGATTGCACGTAAATGTCCTGTATTACGTTAAAGGAAATGTCATCAGAAAATGACCTATTGTTTAAATTGCGTCTTTATATTTAACATATTTTTGAAGAATTATTGGTGATTTTTTTGTTAAATTTTTCATAGTCAATATCTATATTTAAACAAACGCCATAAAATCCTGCAGTTTTCACACTGGCAACTAAGCCTAATATTAGGTGCTGTACAGATCACTTTACTGCAGTTCCTGCTTATCTGTCATTCTAATCCTGCCTGTAATGATATCACATCTGTGGTAAGTTCTGTTGCCCTCTGGTTTAGCAGCACATGACTTGATCCAGCACAGGTACTGCAGCTGAGCAGAATTTCTGACCTCCAGTTTCGCCATAGAGGAATCGCCGGAAATGGGAGCGTGTCTCTGCAAAGCTAAGAGCAATGCAGGCTTTTAATGCAGGGCCCATGGTCATACCTGATCTGGGTCTGTCTTCTCGATACTTGATGTGGCTTCAGCCTCTAATCCAGAATGTAAAGACTGATCCCTAAGGATTGAAATGAGAGGGAGCACTAAAGTTTGCTACTACTTGCAGTAAAACAAAACTGAGAACTATAAAAAGAAATTGTCAGGACTGCTTCCTAAAATGAGCAACCATCTTTTATTGAGTGAATTCAGATGAAATAAAATGTTTCCTGGCCTCCTTGCCCTTATCAGATCTTGGTTCTGGTTCTTACCCTCACAAGATCTAGATCAAGGGAGTTATATTCAGATAGTGATAGAATTAATAGTGATAGAATTCTACTTTTGGATGTGTAACAAGGACCTTTTTCCAGGGAAAGAAATAGTTGATGGGGGGGGGGGGGGAAGGGAAACAGTATTTCTCCTCTGAAGAAATGGACTTCAGAGCACCGCCTGACGTCACTACTACGTCAGGATCACACGGTAGGTACAGTCTCTTCACTTTCACCAAGATGTGACTTTACGCACTCCCTGGGAGTAAGTAAGGTCAGCTTGGCACAGTTTTACACAGACATTCCCTGTCCGCACGGGGAGTGAGGGAGGGTGGCCCATGGCTCAACACACGCTCATAACCCTTATAGGCTGAGAGAGCGTTTTCACTGACCCAGTGAAACTGAGCCCTGCAAACCCAGTAAACTGCCACCCGGTCCACAGCGGACCAGAAGCCAGTCCAGGTAGCATGTAATGTTAAATTGAGACACGGACATGTGGATTGAGATAAAAGAACAACCCAAGATTAAATTGTTTATTTAATCGCCACTAGACAACAACACTATATACACAAAGGATCAGAGAGGCAAATACAGGTGGTAGTAATCAGAATTAGCAGAGAACACAACAGTCAGTTTCTGGATAGATGTGTAAGCCTTGGTGCTGCATTCACATGGAAGGCAGTGGTGCTAGCGGGGTTTCCTGGTCTCTTCCAACACAATACCAGTCATGACCTCCCTTCAGACGAAAGACACTGGCTCCTGCCTTGCACGGGCAATTAAACCCTTGGTCAGTCACACCCCCTGGGAGAATCCGACTCGCCCTCCCTTTGGGTATGGTAGCTAAAAATCCAAAAACCAAATATGGATCATAACTCCCCACCAGAAGGTCATAGGGATGCAGTGCCAATGGATCTGGATGGGTCCCTGATAAATTTGGAGACCGGCGTTGCTACTCAGCTTCTACTAGGAGTTCTCCATATCTCGCCTTCCTTGGGTCCTGCAAGCAAGGGAGACCCAGGGGAACATTCGGCTCGTTCCCAGGGTCTTGAAGATGTAACCGGTATATGGCTAAGATGTGCGGTAATTTCATAAATCGTTATGAACTCACGGTTCCAAACTGCCTGGGGGGGTTTCTTTGATGCAATTGACCAGCTCAGGCCCCCAGCAGGGGGTCATCCTCTCAGAGAAGCCTGATTCCAGTCTGGCTACTGGAGGTATGAAATGTTGTCACTTTGAGGCTGGGCCACCTGTGGAGCCTATTTCCTATGCAAGATGCCCATCACCCTTGACAGAAAATTGGCAGGCATCAAATTATGTTTCCCCATATTCCTCACAATTTCTTTTTGCATCACCTGATACAAAAATATTTGAAATACCTAAAATTAATATTTAAGTTGCTAAAGTGGTAAAAAGACCTCACTCCCATTTGAGGAATCACCCCAACTTTGGGCCCCAATGGAATGGAAGGCTGATTAAAAAAAATCTGATTAATTTAATTTGATTACATCTTAAGAAGTAGCCTTGTGTGTGTTAACCCCTTCTTGATGGAGTGATTTTCCATTTTTCTTTTTTAATTTTTTACTCCCTGCCTTCCCAGAGCCATAACTTTTTTCCATGTCCATAAATGCATGAGGGCTTGTTTTTTACAGGACAAATTGTACTTTCTAATGGCACCATTTAATATTGCATGCAATGTATTGAGAAGCTGGAAAAAAAATCTAAATGGGGTGGAATTGGAAACCCCCCGCCCACAATTCTGCCAGTTATGGGTTTAGTTTTTATGGCGTTCTCTATGCGGTAAAACTGACATGTTACCTTCATTCTCAGCTTCAGGCAATTACATCAATACCACATTGTTATAATTTTTCTTGTGTTTTAATCCTTTCAGGACATAGCTGATATTTTTTTCATTTTTGTTTTTCCTTCCCTGCCTTTCAAGAGAATTTTTTTTTTTTCATTTTCTGTTCACATAGGCTTGTTTTTGCAGGAGGAGTTGTATTTTTAATTGCACTGATTATTTTACCATAGCTTGTTTGACATCTTATTCTGTGAGGGAGGACAAAAGGAGCCCCCTCCCTCTAACCCCTCAGATGCTGCGATCACTATTGACCGTAGCATCCAAGCGGTTAAATGACTGGGATCATCATCAATCCCAGTTATTGTGGAGAGGGCGCAGCTTGTGAGCGCGCTCCATACTGTTTACACTGCACCACAAGGTAACTATACATTGTGGTATGTGTAAAGGTTAATACTTAAACAAAAAAACTTTGGAAACATTTATTTTTTCTTTGCATTCCATATTCTGTAAATCTATGTCTATGGAGCTGTGTCAGGGCTCATATTTTAAAGGGCAATATGTAGTTTTTCTTGATACCATTTTGGAGTGTGTGATTTTTTTTATTTATCACTTTTTATTTAATTTTTTTTGGGGGAGGGGAAGCAACAAAAAACAAATCAGCCATTTAGATTTTTTTCTCTACTATAGCGTACTAGAGAAATAAGTTTACATTTTAATAGTTCGGGCATTTTGGGATGCTATTTTCTTCTAATGGTGAAGATGGTGGTTTTAATTTTTAAAAACTTTTTTTTTTTTTTTTTACACCGTTTTTTATGTCCCACTAGTGGACTTGAACATATGATAATCTGATCTTTTCTCCCATGGACTGCAATGAATTAACATAGCAGTGTATGGGAGACTCACTGTGTTCCTATGGAGCACTGCCGGTGGAACTTCACTGCTGCAGGCTTTGGATCCTTCAGAGGACCCAAGGCTGGCATAGCAACCAAATGTCTCCCTCGATCTCTGCACGTGAATTGTCAGGGCCTAAAATGTGCAACTCTCCCTGGGAAAGACCTCTCAGATGCCATGGTGACAGGCATCTGAGGGTTTAAAAATCTGTGACCAGCGGCTGTATGGAAGGAGTGAACGTCTAATATTGCAACATCTGTGGCTAGATGCATCCTTCTTTAGATTAATGACCTAGAAATCCATCTTAAGCCTCATGCACACGATCTACAAATCGCGGATCTGCAAAAGATAGATGGCCTTTTGCATGGCAGTAATTTAGTTTTTTTTTTTTTACTCCCGTCGAAACGTCCTATCATTGTCTGCAAAATGGACAAGATTAGGACATGTTCTCTCTTTTTTTGCAGGGCCACGGAACGAACATATGGATGCGGACAGCACACAGTGTGCTATCCGCATCTTTTGCGGATCGAACATAGTCATTTGCATGAGGCCTTAAAAGACTTTCAAAGAGGAGATAATTGATTCTATTTCCCTTCTAAAGAGGATATAATTGATTGTACTCTCCTTCTGAGGTTGGCCAAAGATGCTGGTCTGATAATAACATTCAAAAGTAAACAATGTTCCATTGCCTTTAGTGGAGAATATGTGTTTGGTTCTGTGCTAGATAAGATACTTCAGCAAGTGACTGACAAAAAGAAAGGATTTCCTTAAGTAACATAATTCATTAAAGGCTATGTGCACCTTCTGAGGCAATTTTTAAATGATTGCATGTTACTCATTTTTGGCTAAAAATATTTTTTTCAATTGGCCTTTATTAAAAATATTGAGCTGTTCTGTCACAAAGGGTTAACTGTTTTTCTAGCTATGTTACTGGTTTTTCTTTGTGCCTGTCATCTAATAAACCTTATCTCTAAACTACTGAGAGGTCCTAAACACTTATTTAAGGCCTCTTTCACACTTGCGTTGTCCGGATCCGGCGTGTACTCCACTTGCCGGAATTACACGCCGGATCCGGAAAAACGCAAGTGTACTGAAAGCATTTGAAGACGGAACCGTCTTCCAAATGCGTTCAGTGTTACTATGGCACCCAGGACGCTATTAAAGTCCTGGTTGCCATAGTAGGAGCGGGGAGCGGGGGAGCGGTATACTTACAGTCCGTGCGGCTCCCGGGGCGCTCCAGAATGACGTCAGAGCGCCCCATGCGCATGGATGACGTGATCCATGTGATCACATGATCCATGCGCTTGGGGCGCCCTGACGTCACTCTGGAGCGCCCGGGGAGCCGCACGGACGGTAAGTACACTGCTCCCCCGCTCCCCGCTACACTTTACCATGGCTGCCAGGACTTTAGCGTCCCGGCAGCCATGGTAACCACTCTGAAAAAGCTAAATGTCGGCTCCGGCAATGCGCCGAAACGACGTTTAGCTTAAGGCCGGATCCGGATCAATGCCTTTCAATGGGCATTAATTCCGGATCCGGCCTTGCGGCAAGTGTTCCGGATTTTTGGCCGGAGCAAAAAGCGCAGCATGCTGCGGTATTTTCTCCGGCCAAAAAACGTTCCGTACCGGAACTGAAGACATCCTGATGCATCCTGAACGGATTTCTCTCCATTCAGAATGCATTAGGATAATCCTGATCAGGATTCTTCCGGCATAGAGCCCCGACGACGGAACTCTATGCCGGAAGACAAGAACGCAAGTGTGAAAGAGCCCTTAGCCACATTCTTATCAGCAAGATAAGAACTGAGCTATAATGAGTGTTTATAAGAGCAAAGATAAGGAGTCTATCTGCTCCCCAGATGACAGAAAATCCGAAGGGCGCTACTACCGGTGAAACTCGAAAAATTTGAATATCGTGCAAAAGTCCATTTATGTAATTAATGCAAATTAAAAAGAATTGCATTAATGCAGCTTAAAATTAGAATCTTTTGAAAAGGTTCAATATTCTAGAATCAAAGTGTCACACTGTAGTCAGCTAATTACTCCATACCCCCTGATCAAAGGGTACCTCAAAATTGTGACTTTGGGGTTTCCTAAGCTAAGCCATAATCATCCAAATGGTAACAAATAAAGGCTTGAAATATCTCGCTTTGCATGTAATGAGTCTATCTCATATATTAGCTTCACCTTTTAAGTTACATTACTGAAATAAATGAACTTTGCACAATATTCGAATTTTTCGAGTTTCACCTGTAGATCATGTCAGCTCTGTACAGAAAAAGGATTCCATATTTTTAATAAAGACCAATTTGATAAAATTATTTTTAGCTCAAAATAAGTACAATGTAATAAAAAAAATATTGCTCCTAAAGGTGTATATAGCCTTTAAGAAACAACCCTTTTGTCCTTCAAGTTCACAGAACAGATCTCTATATGGGCAAGTCCAGCTGTTGGTATTATTCTAAAGGAGGGAAGGCTAGGGGATTTCTTCTCAACCTCAATAAACCCAATAACAAACAATGATTTCAGGGTAGCCAAATGGATCATACTTAATAATTATATACCTGAAGTATCTGAACAACTGGATTGTTTACAGGAAATTCAAAATTCAGTCTTTAAAAGCAACTACTCCTACAATTATGGAAAATGCAGAATTATAGAGGTAGTGGCCTTCCTGAGGAGACAAAGACAAAGCATAGTTCCATACCTGGATGATTTTGTACTGATAAAGACAAAAACTGCAAGTAAATAGAGGTCTACCAATCTAGGCTGGGTAATAATGGGTGTTAAACCAGAAGAAACATCGTCTGCAATCGGCAAAGGAAATTCCTAGTGATACTTTTGGATTCGGAAAAAAGTTTTTTCCTGAAGTCAAGAAGAACAATCTAAGAGGGAATATCTGGAAATTCTATGGTCAAAAATCCTGCTCCAGGAAAGCAATGAGTGTCCTGGGCCTTCAACCAGCCTGCATAGCATCAGTCTCCCATACACATTAGTGTATTGTCGGTCGAACCTAAATGTCTTTTAATGGCTTGATTGGCTATCCAAACGAACCTTTACAAGAAATCCCTGTAAAACACTTCTTTCATAAGATGACATTTCTTATTGCAATTACAACAGCTAAACGTCTGGGAGAGATTCAGGCCCCATCTATAAAGGAGCCCTATGCGTACCTGCACACATTGCCGAAAAAACACAGCATAATACAGAACAACCAAAGTGAATGAGCTTAGACATCATATGTACACTTTGCTTTTTTTTCCCATGCAGAAATTGAGCTGCTGTGCGAATTTTGAATTCTGCAACATTTTATTTTGTGTGTGGATTTCACCCTTTTGAAGCAAGGCTGAGAACTGTGGAAATTCCAGGGCTGTGGCGTCGGTAGATAAATGTTCTGACTCCAACTCCTCAGTTTTATGTACTTCCGACTCCTCTGTATTAATATGCGTATTATACATTCCTTGAGGGAAAGAAACGCAACCTACCACAGGACTACTGGCTGGGAAGCCAACAGTCTACTGTATTGCACAGTTTAAGCAAAAGACAAACACAATGAAAACAAAGGAGGATCCAGGAAGGGGCATTTATTCTAAAACATGATTTCCCTAGGAGAATCCCATAGTCATGTTTAAAGTTTAAGCTAACAATCGGAGTTTACAAGTTTTTATAGCCTTAGGCTACTTTCACACCTGCGTTCAGGTGTCCGCTCGTGAGCTCCGTTTGAAGGGGCTCACGAGCGGTCCTGAACGCAGCCGTCCAGCCCTGATGCATTCTCTATGGAGGCGGATCCACTGAGAATGCATCCGCCTGCCAGCGCTCAGCCTCCGCTCCGCTCAGTGAGCGGACACCTGAACGCAGCTTGCAGCGTTCGGGTGTCCGCCTGGCCGTGCAGAGGCGAGCGGATCCGTCCAGACTTACAATGTAAGTCAATGGGGACGGATCCGTTTGAAGATGACACTATATGGCTCAATCTTCAAGCGGATCCGTCCCCCATTGCCTTTCAATGTAAAGTCTGGACGGATCCGCTCAGGCTACTTTCAGACTTATAACTTAGAAAATTTTCTAATGCAGACGGATCCGTTCTGAACGGATGCAAACGTCTGCATTATAGGAGCGGATCCGTCTGATGAAACATCAGACGGATCCGCTCCGAACGCTAGTGTGAAAGTAGCCTTAGCTAAATGACAGCAGTTTTTCCAATGGTTTACAGCTTCAGTCTTGAACTATTGGCCCTCCATTCCCTTCACTTATACAAGTGTCTCACTCTCTAGTCCTGCAAAAAACATATTTATTTAATCCCTTATCAGTGAGAGGCTAGGTTACACATGGACGCTGCGTTCCCTGTAAAAGCAGAACACAACACAATGGAAAGTATAAGTATTGTAGCTCCTAATTGTGCGTTGCGTGCCATATAGTGAAGCACATGAAAAGTCTGCTTCTTCACGATCACTTAACGTGTTCGTTTTGTGGTTACGTGAGGCACTGCATGCATTGGTCTTTATTCTTACAGTAGAGAAGTCATTAATTATAACATTTAAACTTGCTTTTTTTTTTTTATTCCAATCTAAATTTAGTAGGAGTCGGAGTCGGTGCATTGTTTGCCGACTCAGACTCCAGGTACCCAAAATTTCCCCCGACTCCGACTCCTCGACTCCGACTCCACAGCCCTGGGAAATTCTACATCAAATCTGCACCAAAAACCACAAGTGACACATGCAGTTTTTGGTAAGGATTTGGTAATGATCATCGGGCAATCCAAATCTTTTGACATGTTAAAAAATAATCGTTTGCAGGTGGCAGATTGTGGTGTCAAATAGTAATCTGCCGCCAGCAAACCACCATACAGCATGGGGACCAGTGATGGCATTGCGATCGCTCCTCTGCTAGCGAACAGGCGATTGCCAGGAGGGAAAGCTTCTTTCCGCTAATAGTCTGCCACATCGGGCTTAAGACTCTTACTCTATTCAGAATCTTTGGTGTCCAAGAAATCTGAAATCCCATTCTAACCGAACAATGGCCTCACTAGAACAGATATATAGAGCAGCACCTGGGTCACGTTTCATGCCTTCATAAAACATAGATAAGGATTTATGTGCTGGAATAAAAACTTGGTCACCTTAGAGAGAAAACCCTTCGCTGGTACTATCGCTGAGGTAGCCTTGTGATATGCTCCTCCCATTTGGTACAGTAGGACTATGTACAGCATATTGATGTATACTCATAAGATTAGTTCTGTCTTCAGACAGGCATTCGTTCTTGATCAATACGTTTCTGCACAACGTGTTTGCCTTTGTTTTGTCCATTGTTTTTTGCAGCTACAGGAGTTATCAATTGCAGTATTCTCATCTGTCTTCAGGTGGTGCCGATGGCACATCAATATAATTTCCCTCCCTTTTGAATTATGTTCCTCTATGTTTGAAGTATACCATTAAAACTACATTTTTCGTGACTCAAACCAGTGTAACTATTAAGTAAATATTAGTGGGAGAAAATAGTAACCTCTGTGTTCCTGCCCCTGCAGAGATCAAGGGTCAACCTCCAGGATTCATGCAAACAGACTTACCAGTAAGCCAACTCTTATGCCTCAGTTACACATCAGTGTTCGGTTAGTGATTTCTATCAGTGATTTTGATCCAAAACCAGGTGCGGCTCTAAACACAGAACAGGTGCAGATCTTTCCCTTATACCTC
Organism: Bufo bufo; assembly: GCF_905171765.1. Classification (NCBI taxonomy): domain Eukaryota; kingdom Metazoa; phylum Chordata; class Amphibia; order Anura; family Bufonidae; genus Bufo; species Bufo bufo. The sequence goes on along the minus strand of NC_053390.1, from coordinate 448,917,600 downwards.
ATCTATGTGGCCTCCACTCCTGGTTTTGGCCAACAAATCACTGATAAAATCACTGACCATACACTGACGTGTGAATAAGGCCTTACCTGGCTTACTTTAGACCATTTTGTTAATGAAAACTGGCTCAAGACAATAACAAATTTGGCACAAAAAATACAAATATATAACACCAATAGAAAAACTGGCACTTTAATCTTGTCCACATATATTTATTGTCAATATAGTAGGGAGCTGGGGCCTCTAGTGTACCTCAGTTTCCATACACTGATTCCGTTTGAATCAGTAAGGTGGTATATGTATGGATCTAGGGGAGAGCATTGCCATACATACAGCATATGGTGATCCTGTAAAGCAGCAAACACAGGTAGAGCGGTTCTGCACGCTACCATGTGCATGGGGCCTTACTTCCATCAGAGCAAGATGCTAAATCTCTCAATCCAGATACCACTTACTATATAGTCAGACTTATACAAAAACACCCAAACACAGGACGTCTAAAACAAACCAATTTTATTCAGCATACACTTTACATACTTCACATGTACACATTGGCAGAACCTACAGTGCAAATATTGCTGTGGATGTCTTGCAGAGTCTAGTGCCCTGTGCCACTCCCAAGACAGGGTAATCACATTCTGGATGAGAGCTGGTACTTCTCCCATAGTGGGTAGCGTAGGAAGGAAGGCTGCTGTGACCGCAGGTTTTCTACTGTATGGAAAAATCCTTGCTGTACTTAAGCCTTTATAATGGTGGGTGTAATCATCTTAGGGAAGGAGTAATATCTGCACTCTTTAGGAGGGATAAGATCCATCACTGTGGTGCTGATATTTTCCTGTTTGAATCCAGCCTCCAAGAGCTGAGGTACCTGAGTCTCCTGTAAAGGTAAAGTATGAAATGAATGACGAGGTATGACTTCTGCTGCTGAAATGTTGACGTCGTAAATTTAGACCAAACAGGCTTAGGGTGCATTCATATGAACATGTGTAGTTTGAGATCCACAAAATATGCAGATGATGCCAGTGTTGCATCCGTTTTTTGGTGGACCCATTGTAACAATGTCTATTCTTGTCTGCAAAACGTACAAGAACAGGACATCTTATTTGTGGGACATATGTCTGCTGACAGCACACGGTGCGATGTCCCCATTTTTTGCGTCCCCATTTATATAAATGAGCCTGCATTCAATCCACAAAAACGGGGATCAGATGTGGACCAAAACTATGGTCATGTGAATGTGGCATAAAGGTAACACCAATTTTATCGCAGAGTTTGGTGCACTGCTAGACACTTGCCTACCTTTATACCACCTATTGGTCGACTTACTTTGCAACAGAATTTGTGCAAATTGTTGCATCTTAGGCCAAATCATATTAGCAAGTGTGGTCCATGGAGGCACCCCAGTACTGCCAATTATGTGGGGTATTGGGAGTTATTGGTAGACATCTCACCTGAAACATTTTCTCTATATCACTGTATTTTGTCTTCAAGTATTCTCCCCAAGACGTCAGGTTACAGTATGTAAGGACTCCACCAGGCTTGAGCAGACGGTAAGCATGAGCCTGTAAAAACAGATACACGTAAAAGGTAATGAAAACCATAACAGCTACATAACATACATAACTGGGGGGCGTGGGGGTGTTGGAGACAAAGACCCCTTTGCACTGGGGCCCAGGATCTTCAAGGTTTGCCTCTAGATGGAAGAGTGTTTGTACTTGCTTTCCTGCCTCTATTGTACCATAGGGAACGGTTTGGAAATATGAAGCAATGCTTTGGCTAAACAGGATCAAATGTTGTCATGTGAAATCGTATCCTATCTTACATGATCATCAGTCTCTGGCGTCTCACACATCTAGAACAGATTTAGGGCTCATGGACAGAAACGCATGCCAGCTGTGCCCGTATACCGGCCTGCAAACAGCAGGCACCGGCTGTGTGTGCACTGTATCACGGATGCGGACCCATTCACTTGAAAGGGTCCACAATCCAGAAGATAAGGAGGCACGGAGTGGAAGGCCATGGAAGCACCACAGTACTTTTGTGGCATTTTGGTCCGTGCCTCCACACCACCAAAAAAAAAAAAAAAAAACAAAGAAAAAAAAAAACTAACTCCTCTGTGGTCTCATAGCGCTCAACATGGCTGTGGATTTCACCATCTCCACTGCAAAGGATAAAATCCGAAAATCCGAAAATCCACTTTTTTTAAAGTTTTTTAAATATTGCAGCATGTGGCTGAGATTTCTTAAAATCTCATTCATTTTGCTGGTACTGTTTATTTCAGTCACATGTGGACATAGCCTTATGGTACAGATTTGCAGCCTTTCTGCAGCAACATTCTGTGCAGAAAATCTGCAGCATTTACAGAAGCAGTGAAGCGGCGAGATTTAAGAAAAATAAAAAATCTCATCCACACATAGCGGACATCTTTCAAAAACAACTTTCACATAACCTAACCTGTGGCGTGAATTTTAAATCAGCTGCCTGTCAATTTCTGTTGTGGATATCTGACACAGATTTCAGGCTTTGAAATGCGGAGGGTGAAATCTGTGGCAAATCTGCAGTATTTCCACCCAAAAATTCTACTGTGTGCAGATTTCCAATACGTTAGAGTGTTACGTCTAGTGCAGGGCGCCCCCAGAGCCTGCTGTTCATACACATTAGATAGCTGTCAACCAATTTCCACCTCTTCTGACAAGCTCTGCAAGTCACCTCCAGCGGCAGTTTACCCTCCATAGAATAAAAGGGTTGAGATTTTGAAATTGAACAGCCCGATCCTTCTCTCCCCCTGCCATTTGTTTGGGGGAGGGGGGAAGAGAGTTGAAGGGCTCGACCACAATTTTGAGGTTCAGCTGGAATACAGCTGATGTGTATGGCCAGCTTTACTAGGAGTGTGCTAAATCACTATAATGGAGAAAAGCAGACAGTATTGAGCAGACGTATCTAGAAGGGAAAAAAGCATCCTAGTGCTCACTTACAAGTTCTGTTCATGAAGAACACTGTTTCTTCAGCAAGCACGTGGATTTCTGCAAACCCATGAAGATGAACAGAACAGTGGTTGAAATTTTTGTTATAAACTGCTGCATGTGAATATACCCGAAATGTATAAATGAAACATGCAGATACCCTCGCCCACCCGTAGGCAACGTAATAGGACTGACAGCTAGCAGGCAGGGTAGAAACTGATGTTCAATAGGGGTTCTGTGACTGCCTGCATGTCAGTAAGGGTGCATTCACATGTCCGCATCCATTCCACAAATTCCGGAACGGGTGCGGACCCATTCATTCTCTATGGGGCAGGAATGGATGTGAGCAGCACGCAGTGTGCTGTCCGCATCCGCATTTCTGGAGTGTGCCCTCGATCTTCCGGTCCGCAGCTCCGGAAAAAAAAAATAGTCCGCAATTGCGGACAAGAATAGGCAGTTCTATGGGGGTGCTGGGCGGATGTATTGCGGATCCGCAATGCACTACGAACGTGTGAATGGACCCTAAGGCTAAGAATTAGGCCTCTTCCCCACGAACGTATTCGTTCCGTGGCCGTATTGCGGGCCGCATACAACGGTCCCGCAATACACAGCTCACCAGCCGTGTGCATTCTGTATCCCGGATGTGGACCAATTCACTTGAATGGGTCAGCAAATCCGGAGATGTGGTGCGGAATGGAAGCAAGGAATGGAACCCCACGGAAGCACTACGGAGTGCTTCCGTGGTGTTCCGTTCTGTGCTTCCATTCCGCAAAAAGATAGAACAAGTTCTATATTTTTGCCGAACGGACAGATCGCGGACCCCAGCACACGGCCGTGTGAAAGAGGCCTTACGGTCCTGCGAGCTTCTATTGACTAATAAGTGTCACATGAAAAGATAGTCCAGGGTTTTTAAAGCCTTGCTTAAAGGCAGTAGGTACGTTTGTGATCAGGAGTATAAGAACTACAGTGCACCGAGAAGTGTTAAAAACCTCACAGCAGTTATGACAGGCTCTCTTCAATAGCCAAAAATAAAATAAAATACCCTACAAACCCCTGCATGTGACCACTGCAGACAATAAGCCTGCATGTATGGCATGAGACCACAGAGGCCAGTGACTGGCTGCAGCAGTCACACGCATGTCCTGCTGTAGCTTGCTTATTTAGCTGTTCTGAAAACTATGAAGTTACCTTGATAAAGTTGAATTGATGTGTATGCCATGTCTCCTCAGACAGAGGATAGGTGTCATACAAAATACCTAAATGGAAGAAAGGACAAATTAATATTAAAAAGTATAAGGCAAGTGGGGGGAGGAGGTGATGAAAGTAAAGAGGGAGCTCGTGCTTACCATCAAACTGTCCATCCGGTAAAGTGGGCACCACATCTTCCCACAGCCCTTTCAGTGGCACAATCTGTAAAATATTAGCCATTTTAATAACCATCTTAAAGTGTATTAGACCTCAATTATTTCCGCAGTCCATGTGGTAAGGACGTCACCTGCTCTGTGCACTCTCACCTCCTGCTTTATCTATGCATCGACTGCCGATCCGTAAATGCTGACCATGCAGTTCCCTGCGAATGACTTTGATCACAGTCCCCTTAGACCCCTGCTTTTGTACTTTGTACAATTTGTTTTACTTTCAAATACACAAACTATCTTCCCTATCTAGTTCTGCTCTCATGAACCCAATATATCCCCACTCATGTGCACATTTACCCCCATCTTACAATCCTGCCAGTACTCATGTGGCTGCTATATGCATTCTAAAGTGATAATCTGTTTTTCTGCATTAGCCATTGATATTCTCTTCTAGCTTTCAGAAAAGCAAGTATCCTGCTGGTTGGACTACTGGTTGCATGCACTTAAATGGTCACCAACATTCCCCCCCCCAAAAAATTTACTTTGCATAAATTAATAGTGCAGATAAAAATAAGAAACTTTATAATATAATATATCTCAGAGAAAAGGGTCTTTCTCCACCCTCATAATCCCCTGGCAGGGTATGGACATGATCACCTGTGCCATGGCAACCAATTAAGAAAACAAGCCATGAACTGAAAGAAAGACGAGCAGGAGCCAGCATGCAGGAAAGTAAGACTCTTTCAGCAGGTGAGGCAGGCTATGGGTAAAAAATACATTTATTACAGGAAAACTCCTTTAAAAGGGGTTGTCTGATTTCAGTAAAAAAAAAAAAAAAAAAGACAACCCTTGGGATCTGCCTGTAACAAAGAACTGCTGCTCTGATACTCCTGGCCAGGATCTGTTGACCCAGCTGGAGCACTGACAGCACATCAAAAACCCCTCACTACTGCAGCCAATTACTGGCCTCAGCAGTGCACCCGATGAGGCCAGTTATTGGCTGCAGCAGTCACATGGTGTAGACATGACATCACCGCTGCAGCCGGTAAATAAGCCCAGTTAGGAGAACTGGAGCAGTAGTGGGGGATTGCCTCTTAAAACCGGACAGCTCCTTTAAAGGCGTTATCCAACCCCTATAATGACCTCTCCAATGCCAGGGCCCTTGTATACATTATACTTACCTGCTCCCCGGCACACGCGTCACTCCGGATCCCTGCACGGCCGCCGCATTTCCTGCGATGCTAGGGAGGCTCGTCCCCGTCGCGGCCTGCTACATATGGTGACCGTGAGATGCAGCGCCTTACATGCAGGCATCCAGAGCAACACGGGTACCGGGGAGCAGGTAAGTATAATACACACGAGGGGCCGGGCTTTGGGGGGTTATTATATGGGTTGGATAACCCCATTCAGGGTTATCCCAACTGAACAGCCTTTTCTTTCAAGCTACTTACCCAGCTGTTGTGCTATTACTGTTAGGGCTCATGCACACGACAGTATTTTGCGTTCAGTATACTGGCCGTTTTTGTAGTTCAGTATGCGGAACATATACTGAACCATTCATTTCAATGGTTCAGCAAAAAATACTGAAGTGTCTCCGTGTGCATTCCGTTTCAGTATTTCAGTATTTCCGTCCTGTGAAAAGATAGAACATGTCCTATTCTTGTCCGCAAATCACGGTGCTTGGCTCCATTCAAGTCAATGGGTCCGCAAAAAAAACGGAACACATACGGAAATGCATCCGTATGTCTTCCGTTTCTGTTCCGTTTTTTGCTGAACCATCTATTGAAAATGTTATGCCCAGCCCAATTTCATCTATGTAATTACTGTATACTGTATATGCCATACGGAAAAAACGGAACGGAAAAACGGAACAGAAACGGAAACACAACGGAAACAAAAAACGGAACAACGGATCCGTGAAAAACGGACCGCAAAACACTGAAAAAGCCATACGGTCGTGTGCATGAGGCCTTATGGAAACCTTCAGTAATAGGCCGATTTTCTGGGAGAAGCTGCTCATATAAAATGGATAGACAACCATATCAGCGTCGCACCATGCCTATCCACTCTGTGAGGACAACCCCCACACTCCAAGACATCTATATGACCCATCAAGGATTAATAGCCCAAAAAACTATATACTTTTTGCTAATGGTCCATCTACATATTTTTTTCAAAAATTGGAACAAATCACAGCAGAGACATGTACAAAAATATCCCTTGTCCTATGCTGGGATAACAAAAGCTGCCAAAGTGAACGCTTAACGGTAACCTGTCATGAAGATATAGGCCCCTGAACCACCATCAACCTGTTATCTAGGATGGGCTCTACTGAACTGCAAGTAAGGAGTCATTTTGGTTGAGTTCCTCTCCCAAACAGTTGGCCGTTCTTTTCTGAGTAGGTAAGCTAAAAGCACCAAGTAAGGCTGCGTTCACACGGGCGAGATTTCCGCACGGGTGCAATGCGGTAGGTGAACGTATTGCACCCGCACTGAATCCCGACCCATTCATTTCTATGGGGCTGTTCAGATGAGCGGTAATTTTCACGCATCTCTTGTGCGTTGCGTGAAAATCGCAGCATGCTCTATATTCTGCATTTTTCATGCAACGCAGGCCCCATAGAAGTGAATGTGGTTGCGTGAAAATCGCAAGCATCCGCAAGCAAATGCGGATGCGGTGCGATTTTCACGCACGGTTGCTTGGAGACGATCGGGATGGAGACCCGATCATTATTATTTTCCCTTATAACATGGTTATAAGGGAAAATAGCATTCTGAATACAGAATGCATAGTAAACTAGCGCTGGAGGGGTTAAAAAAATAATTTAACTCACCTTAGTCCACTTGATCGCGGCCCGCATCTCCTTCTGTCTCCTTTGCTGAACAGGACCTGTGGTGAGCATTAATTACAGATAAAGGACCTTTGGTGACATCACTCCGGTCATCACATGATCCATCACCATGGTAAAAGATCATGTGATGGATCATGTGATGACCGGAGTGACGTCACCACAGGTCCTTTATCTGTAATTAATGCTCACCACAGGTCCTGTTCAGCAAAGGAGACAGAAGGAGATGCCGGGCCGCGATCAAGTGAACTAAGGTGAGTTAAATTATTATTATTATTTTTTTAACCCCTCCAGCGCTAGTTTACTATGCATTCTGTATTCAGAATGCTATTTTCCCTTATAACTATGTTATAAGGGGAAATACAATCTACAGAACACCGATCCCAAGCCTGAACTTCTGTGAAGAAGTTCGGGTTTGGGTACCAAACATGCGCGATTTTTCTCACGCAAGTGCAAAACGCATTACAATGCTTTGCACTCGCGCGGAAAAATCGCGGGTGTTCCCGCAACGCACCCGCACATTTTCCTGCAACGCCCGTGTGAACCCAGCCTAAGGGTACATAGGAACACCAAACCCTCACCTACCACCTTGAATGAATGCATCAAAATCTCAAACCAAATGGTGGCGTAATGAAAGCTTAAAACAGTTTTAATGGACCATTAAAAGTTAGTTTAAATGTAACTACAGACATCTAAAAAAATATAATGTACACACTAGACCAGTGCAGATAAAACAATGCAAAAGCAATGTGCACAATATAAAACTGCAAGCTGAAGAACAGTCTTAGGCCTCTTTCACACCGGTTTTTTTCCCCCCCGTTTATGGGCCGTTTTTTGCGTTCCGTATATAGTCCATATACGGAACCATTCATTTCAATGGTTCCGCGAAAAAAACGGAATGTACTCCATATGCATTCCGTTTTCCGTATTTCCGTTGAAAGATAGAACATGTCTTATAATTGCCCGCAAATCACATTCCGTGGCTCCATTGAAGTCAATGGGTCCGCAAAAAAAAAACGGAACACATACGGAATGTACTCCATATGTCTTCTGTATCTGTTCCGTTTTTACGGAACCATCTACTGAAAATTTTATAGCCATCCCAATTTTTTCTATGTAATTACTGTATATGCCATACAGAAACAAAAAACAGAACGGATCCGTGAAAAACGGACCGAAAAACACTGATAAAGCCATACGGTCGTGTGAAAGAGGCCTTAGGGTACTTTCACACTAGCGTTTTTCTTTTCCGGCATAGAGTTCCGTCCTAGGGGCTCTATACCGGAAAAGAACTGATCAGTTCAGGATGCGTCATGATGTCTTCAGTTTAGTCTTTTTGACTGATCAGGCAAAAGATAAAACCGCAGCATGCAATGGTTTTATCTCCAGCCAAAAAAACTGACTTGCCCGCATTTTTTTTCCATAGGAATGTAAAAAGTACAATAAAGGAATTCAAGAGGGGCCTGGACGTATTTCTGGAGTGTAATAATATTACAGGCTATAGCTACTAGAGAGGGGTCGTTGATCCAGGGAGTTATTCTGATTGCCTGATTGGAGTCGGGAAGGAATTTTTTATTCCCCTAAAGTGGGGAAAATTGGCTTCTACCTCACAGGGTTTTTTTGCCTTCCTCTGGATCAACTTGCAGGATAACAGGCCGAACTGGATGGACAAATGTCTTTTTTCGGCCTTGTGTACTATGTTACTATGTTACTTATTAGTGCCGGATCTGTCCGTGCATGCGCAGATCGGTAAAAATGTGAAAAATTGAAACGGATCCATTTGTCCGTATGAAAAAGATCGTTCTTGCAATGCATTTGTAAGACACTTCAGGATCCTGATCAGTCTTAAAATGCAATCAGTTGGCATATGTTTTGCAACGGAACTGCCTGTCGGATTCCTCTCCCGCAAGTGTGAAAGTAACCTTAGGCTACTTTCACACTTGCGTTCGGGGTTCCGCTTGTGAGCTCCGTTTGAAGGCTCTCACAAGCGGCCCCGAACGGATCCGTCCAGCCCCAATGCATTCTGAGTGGATGCGGATCCGCTCAGAATGCATCAGTCTGGCTCCGCTTGGCCTCCGTTCCGCTCAGCAGGCGGACACCCGAACGCAGCTTGCAGCGTTTGGGTGTCCGCCTGGCCGTGCGGAGCCAAACGGATCCGTCCAGACTTACAATGTAAGTCAATGGGGACGGATCCGTTTGAAGTTGACACAATATGGCTCAATCTTCAAACGGATCCGTCCCGCATTGACTTTCAATGCAAAGTCTGGACGGATCCGTCTGACTAACTTTCACACTTAAATTTTTTTTGTGAAATATAATGCAGACGGATCCGTTCTGAACGGATCCCATCGTTTGCATTATAGGAGCGGATCCGTCTGTGCAGACATCAGACGGACCCGCTCCGAATGCAAGTGTGAAAGTAGCCTTACCCGTTTTAATAAGTCAACGAGTATTCCAGTGTTCAAAATTCCCATGTTCTGTGGCATGTAGTGGGTCCCATGTATGATGTTCACCTCCACAATGCCCTATCAAGGCTATGTCTCCCTAAATGACTTCCTAATATAGAGCCATTGTCCTGATAAGGGTGGCCCTGTCCAGAACCTATCTTTGTTACCAATGAACATGTCGTCACTTGGCCTAGGAGAAGCTGTGAGAAGGCCGTGGCGTTCACAGAAGCGCTGGTGCCTTCTCAAACAGCTGATTGGCGGGGGTCGGACACCTCCTGATCAGATACTGATGACCTATCCAGAGGATAGGTCACCAGTATAACATTCCCAGAAAACCCCTTCAACTGTTCACTGTGTCCATGCGGGCTGGATGTTTTTAATTCAAAGACCCACCTGGTTTCCTTTGGGGACATTCCCTTTGGGGACATTCTTTGTGATTGCCGCTTACTAGTGGCAGCCCCTTGGCTTGGGTACCACTAGCTGCTGTCATCCATCCAGTGTTATAGATCCTGCCATTAAAGGGTTTTCCCCTATGAAAGTGGCTGTTACATGTGCACTTGGCAGCTGAAGCATCTGTGTTGGTCCCGGGTTCATATTTGCCCACATTGCTGAGAAAAATGAGGTTTTAATATATGCAAATGATCGTCTACTAGAAATGAGGGCATTGCCATTACCACCAGAGGCTCTGCTCTCTCTGCAACTGCTCAGCCCTCTGCACTTTGATTGACAGGGCCAGGTGTGATGACATTTACACTGCCTTGTCCTGTCAAAGTGCAGAAGGCACACAAGTTGCAGAGAGAGCAGAGCCTCTAGGAGTAAACAGCAACCCTTGTTGCTCCTAATGGCTCATTTCCCATATATAAAAAACTATTTTTCTCAGCAATGCGGCACATATGAACATGGGACCAACACAGATGTATTCAGCTAGTTTCATAGGTACAAATCTGAGGACAGATTCCCTATAACGTATACATTATGGGATGTAGGACTACCTTTAGTAGCAAAATTAGATTCCGCTTACTTTACACATTATAAAAAGGGCTGGATTAGACCAAATCTTTACACGTACCTTATGAGGTTGTTTTTTGGCCCATTCCTGTAATCGCTGGAATACTCCATCGTTGCATTCCACAATCCAGTGCTCTTCTATATTATACTCTTCCAGTTTAGTAGCTGCTATGGCCATGCCAAAGCCAAGCTCCAGCACACGTCCCCCCTTCAAGAAAAGAAGCAAACAATGAAACCACGTCTACCAAATGACTCACCATCCCCAAAAATAGGTTAATACAGCTTCCTGCACATGGAGACACTAAAGGGTCACTGAGTTTTGGTAAAACTTTTGATGTCTCTCTATGAAAGTTTCGATAGGTGAGGGTCTGTGAGCTGAGACCCCCACCAATCCCATATTGTGCCGAAGAGGAAAATGGAGACAGGCCCATACACTTCTACTGAATTTGTCTCCTGCAGCGAGGGGAGAGCGCAAAATGTGCTCCCCGGTGGTGATATGCCACTTTCCCTCAAATGCTGGGTTTTGGCAGGAAGAATACCGCTTCATGCAGCTGTTTTGGTCTGGCTGACCAGCTGGAATTTATGCAGGATCACTTCATAATGGAGATGTGAAACGCAACCCTAGGCCACCTGCACATGACCGCAGGTGTCCCCGTTGGCGTATTGCAGACCGCAATTGCATATCGGCAATACACAGGCACCGTTCCGTGTGCATTCTGAATCCCAGATGCGGACCCATTCACTTCAATGTGGAATGGTGCGGGAACCCTACGGAGAGCTTCAGTGGGGGTTTCGTCCACGTACTTCCGTTCCGCAAAAAGATAGAACATGTCCTATCTTTTTGCGGAACGGCCGGATCGCGGACTCATTAAAGTCGAATGCTGCCCCACGGTCGGTGTTCGTGCATATGCATGGGACAGCCGCAAGCTTTAATTCAGATGAACAGTTGGGAAAAATTCTGCAAAAAACTGCTGCGTGTAAATAAACTTTACAAAATTGTGCATCAGAGCCCAGGAACTTAAAGTTCTGCTCAGAACAATGTAGTATATAGGCTGTATAGTCCTTAGCTCTCTTTCAGACGGGCGTTGCAGGCAAAGGTGCGGGTGCGTTGCAGGAACATGCGCGATTTTTTCCGTGCGAGTGCAAAAACATTGTAATGCGTTTTGCACACGCTGTCGAGAAAAATCGTGCATGTTTTGTATGGTACCCAAACCCCGAACTTATTCACAGAAGTTGGGCTTTTGGGATCGGTGTTCTGTAGATTGTATTATTTCCCCTTATAACATGGTTATAAGGGAAAATAATAGCATTCTGAATACAGAATGCATAGTACAATAGGGCTGGAGGGGTTAAAAAAAATAAAAATAATTAAACTCACCTTAATCCACTTGATCGCGCCAGCTCGGCAGCTCATCTGTCTTCATCTTAGCTGTGTGCAGGAAAAGGACTGTGGTTGATGTCACTCCGGTCATCACATCTTTTATCATGGTGATGGATCTTGTGATGGACCATGGTGATGACCGGAGTGACGTCCCCAAGGTCCTGTTCCTGCACACAGCTAAGATGAAGACAGAAGGAGATGCCGGGCTGCGCGATCAAGTGGATTGGTAAGTTTGAGTTTAAATTATATATTTTATTTATTTAACCCCTCCAGCGCTATTTTACTATGCATTCTGTATTCAGAATGCTATTATTTTCCCTTATAACCATGTTATAAGGGAGGAAATAATAATGATCGGGTCTCCATCCGATGGTATCTAAGCAACTGTGCGTGAAAAATCGCACCGCATCCGCACTTGCTTGCGATTTTCACGCAACCCCATTCACTTCTATGGGGCCCCCTGCGTTACGTGAAAAATGCAGAATATAGAGCATGCTGCGATTTTCACGCAACGCACAGTGATGCGTGAAAATCAACAGCTCATGTGAACAGCCCCATAGAAATGAATGGGTCGGGATTCAGTGCGGGTGCAATGCGTTCAACTCACGCATCGCATCCACGCGGAAAACTCGCCCAGTGTGAAAGGGGACTTAGGGGGTCATGTACTAACTTTCTTCAACAGTGTTGGCTTAGAAAAGTCACTAATTTGGTCACAAATACTGTTCTGCAACAAATGTGGGACTTTTTAGACATCAAAGACATCCTCACCACTTTTCAAAAAGAGGAGATCCAAAGTGTGCACTACTGGCAGACATTACACCAGCTCCTGGCTGGGGTGGCTTTTGGTAGATTTCTGTGTGCACATCTTAATAAATAGGTCAGATCTTCCACCAGCAGGGGGTCTTCAGTAAATGACCCCCCCCCACCCCCCTCCTTGACCCGTGGGGTGCTATAAAAAGCGTCCTGACCCCCTCCCCCTCTCTGCAGTCCAGCTGTCCCCAAGTGTGACTATTCTGAGACACACGTTACACCTCCTGTGCTGCCCATGGGAGTAACCATTTTCTTCAAAAATGTGACCCTTTGGCAGCTGGCACATTAGGGTATGTGGGTCCTTCATGTAGAAATCACACCAGTATAATTGAACCCAAAAGTGAATGTAACAAGTCCAAGCCATGGATTTTAAAGATCACAGCTAAAGCCCCTTTTCAGAGCCCCCACCTGTAGAACCTACTGCTGTCCTGCCATGTCACTTCAATGGGAATGGAGGTGCCAGCAGCTCTGCAGACAGGTTCGGGCACATCACGTGTGTCATACAGCCATTCAACCAGCTGGGCATACCTTTGCTTGCTGCCACTCCAGCTAAACTGTGCATGTAGGGGGTCTCCCAACCTCTCCTGACCCGGTTTTGCCCAAGATTTCCAAGTGGGTGTCCGTCTCATCGTAGCCTGCATTGGCGTGGTGCCAGGAGGACGTGCAGCCTCTCTCCTTCTGTGAAGATTTTCTCTGAAGACATCACGGCACGCTCGGGTCACTCACTGGAGCGGAGCAGAGACGGGACACTGGCGCGGACCGGGAATATAAGGCTCTCTGCAGGGGGCGGGGCAGAACGGGGGCGTGGTCACTACACAGATTAGGTGTCCGGACGGTGGTGGCCGAGGTGCCGCTGTCATACAGAATATTGGTTGTTTCTATTGTGCCCAAAAAAAAAACTTTTACCAAACCAGGGTTCGGTAAAAGGTTTTTAACGGTATAGATATTCATTTCTGAAAGTTGTTGCCCGAAGTTCCGCCAGACTTCGCCAAGTAATAACTTCGGTCATATGAGCCAATACATTCTAAATACTGTATGGAGCGCTCGCTCCCTACAGTATTCTAACGAGGTTTTATGGAATCATCCGAAGTCGATTCGCTCATCCCTAGTGCCCTAATAAAGTGTGAGAAATGACTTTATCATTCCCAGCTGTCATGGTTCCACATGTTACCATGGTCAACCTCACCTGCAAACCAGTACAAGGCTTCCTTCACCCCACACAGCCTTTAGGGCTAGGGCGACAAAAGGGGTACAAACTGCATTGTGACGCGTGACGTTTATTGTAATGACAGTCAAACGTTGTCGCGCTGCGACGGTCACACAAAAATCCACATTCAGTCCTTTCATAGGCGGCATAGACTAACATTACAATAAGTGTCTCCCCGTGTAGCCCTAGTCTTAGGGCATGTTCACATGGACGCTGCTGGAAGCCATGTATTTGTACGCGGTTTAGCTCCTTTCAGTGGGGCGAATTCGCAAGAGGGGCCCGAAGTCAGGTTTGCAGGACTTCGGGCCCCCTCTTGCGGTTTAGCCCCACTGAAGGAGCTAAAACCGCGTACATAATACATGGCTTCCAGCAGCGTCCACCTGGAAATCGCGTCAGGAAAGGACACGTCTTAAACCACCTGCCCAGAGTTGCCAACCGTCCAGAAATTTCTGGACAATCCGTAAAAATAGGTGACTTTTTTTCCTGTGTGCGTGCAAAAAAAAAATAGATGTGTCAGTGATGATTTTTTTTGGGCTGGTAGTACTTGACTAGATTAGTAAGGGCTCTTTACACACTTGCGTTCTTTTCTTCGGCATAGAGTTTCCATGTCGGGGCTCTATGCCGGAAGAATCTGATCAGGATTATCCCATGCATTCTGAATGGACGAGTAATCCGTTCAGGATGCATCAGGATGTCTTCAGTTCCGGAACGAACGTCTTGTTGGCGGAGAAAATACCGCAGCATGCTGCTCTTTTTGCTCGGCACAAAACCGGACACATTGACCGCAAGGCCGGATCCGGAAATTAATGCCTATTGAAAGGCATTGATCCGGATCCGGCCTTAAGCTAAACGTTGTTTCGGCGCATTGCCGGAGCCGACATTTAGCTTTTTCAGAGTGGTTACCATGGCTGCTGGGACGCTAAAGTCCTGGCAGCCATGGTAAAGTGTAGCGGGGAGCGGGGGAGCAGTATACTTACCGTCCGTGCGGCTCCCCGGGCGCTCCAGAGTGACGTCAGAGCGCTCCAAGCGCATGGATCATGTGATCACATGGATCACGTCATCCATGCGCATGGGGCGCTCTGACGTCATTCTGGAGCGCCCGGGGAGCCGCACGGACTGTAAGTATACCGCTCCCCCGCTCCCCGCTCCTACTATGGCAACCAGGACTTTAATAGCGTCCTGGGTGCCATAGTAACACTGAACGCATTTGGAAGACGGTTCTGTCTTCAAATGCTTTCAGTACACTTGCGTTTTTCCGGATCCGGAGTGTAATTCCGGCAAGTGGAGTACACGCCGGATCCGGACAACGCAAGTGTGAAAGAGGCCTTATATTGAGCTATAGACCTGGATTCCTTATGAGCTTTATCATTCATTATGGTTTAAACATTTTTGGCTGTCCATTATTTTAGAATAAGATGTCCAGAAAAAGGAAAAGTCTGATTGGCAACTCTGCACCTGCTTCATGAACAAAATGGGGGACATTTGCTAAGCATGTTGCACCAGAATTATGGTGTAAAATGTGCCAAAAAGAGTGGCGTTTTGATTTGCGCCAAATATATCAACTGTTTTCTCCAGAATTTTCACCATAAAGAATGCATCACACCAGAAATGAGTTATAAATGTCAAAGCGGGCGGCGCTTTCAAATTAGCGCATATTACACCCAGGGGTGGATTGGCTATAAACCCTACAGGGAAATTTCCCAGGGGGCCCACTCAAGCCCTCTTGATAGCTGCAGGTCAGGTACATAATGATATTATGCTCAATGGCCGCCGGTGCCCTCCTGAACTCAACTGTATTACCATCCTCATGACAGTGTTACAGTTGAATACTGTGGCTGGGACGGCAGTATTTCGTGCTGTCCTGTGGTATTTGGTTCTGCTGGGGCAGTATTCTGTGCTGCACTACCTACTTCAGTTTTCCCCGCCTACTTGTTTTGGCCCGTATTCTGTCAATTTGGACACTTTTGCAGCCACTTTCTTTGCAGCCCATACGCGGAACCATTCACTTCAAAAATGGAAATGACTGTGTGCATTCTGTTTCCGTACGTCCGCAAGTCCGTTCCGCTAAAAAATAGAACATGTCCTATTCTTGTCCATTTTGAGGACAAGGAGAGGCATTATTACAAAAAACAGATGCAACACTTGTCACACGGATTTGTTTGCGGACCCGTGTTTTGTGGACTGCAAAATATATACGGTCGTGTGCATGCGCCATAACAAAAACGTCCCAAGTCTGAGACAAAAGTTGCAATTTACCACAGGAAATGACGCAAATATGCTTCAAAAGTTGCAAGTGTGATCTGGCAGGGTTGGCTGAAATGGCGCATTTCTCTTTAAAAAAAAAATCACATTTTCGTGTTATTGGCGTTAAAATTTTGCAAATCAAGTTTATATTTAAAAATAGTCACATTTTAAAACTGGCGTGTGACTTTTGAAGTGAAACAAATCACCACTTTTAATTTGTAACATTAGTATTTTTTGCCACAAAATACACTCACCTAAAGAATTATTAGGAACACCATACTAATACAGTGTTGGACCCCCTTTTGCCTTCAGAACTGCCTTAATTCTACGTGGCATTGATTCAACAAGGTGCTGATAGCATTCTTTAGAAATGTTGGCCCATATTGATAGGATAGCATCTTGCAGTTGATGGAGATTTGAGGGATGCACATCCAGGGCACGAAGCTCCCGTTCCACCACATCCCAAAGATGCTCTATTGGGTTGAGATCTGGTGACTGTGGGGGCCATTTTAGTACAGTGAACTCATTGTCATGTTCAAGAAACCAATTTGAAATGATTCGAGCTTTGTGACATGGTGCATTATCCTGCTGGAAGTAGCCATCAGAGGATGGATACATGTTCTCATTCTGTTTGCGCCAAATTCGGACTCTACCATTTGAATGTCTCAACAGAAATCGAGACTCATCAGACCAGGCAACATTTTTCCAGTCTTCAACAGTCCAATTTTGGTGAGCTCGTGCAAATTGTAGCCTCTTTTTCCTAATTGTAGTGGAGATGAGTGGTACCCGGTGGGGTCTTCTGCTGTTGTAGCCCATCCGCCTCCAGGTTGTGCGTGTTGTGGCTTCACAAATGCTTTGCTGCATACCTCGGTTGTAACGAGTGGTTATTTCAGTCAACGTTGCTCTTCTATCAGCTTGAATCAGTCGGCCCATTCTCCTCTGACCTCTAGCATCCACAAGGCATTTTTGCCCACAGGACTGCCGCATACTGGATGTTTTTCCCTTTTCACACCATTCTTTGTAAACCCTAGAAATGGTTGTGCGTGAAAATCCCAGTAACTGAGCAGATTGTGAAATACTCAGACCGGCCCGTCTGGCATCAACAACCATGCCACGCTCAAAATTGCTTAAATCACCTTTCTTTCCCATTCTGACATTCAGTTTGGAGTTCAGGAGATTGTCTTGACCAGGACCACCCCCCTAAATGCATTGAAGCAACTGCCATGTGATTGGTTGACTAGATAATTGCATTAATGAGAAATAGAACAGGTGTTCCTAATAATTCTTTAGGTGAGTGTACACCAGTATTGATAAATGTCCCCCCATGAATCATAACCAAAATGCCGAGCAAAAATCTATCATGGTAGGGTTGCCAACTTGCCAGAAATTTCTAGACAGTTCGTAAAAATAGGTGACTATTTTTCTGTGTCTGTGAAAAAAAAAAGAATGTGTCCATGATTTTTTTAGACTGGCGGTACTTGATTATTTTGGTGGCAATTCTCATTACAGCTCACAGTAAATGCTGGTGATGAATTGTTATCAGTATAGTGAGCTATATACATTTAGAATCTTTAAAATTCCTTATGGTTTTCCAATTTGTCTGTGATTTTGGATAATTTGTCCAGAAAAATTCTGGTTGGTGCCTGCACACATTGCAGATTATATGCAGTATATCCTTGTAGGTTTTTATGCAGAAAGACCGCAGTGTATTACACTACCAGCAAAATGAATGATTAGACAAATCTCATGTACCCGTATTTTTCGCCCTATAAGACACACCGGCCCATAAGACGCACCTAGGTTTTTGGGGAGGAAAATAAGAAAAAAAAAATTTTTAACCAAAAGGTGTGCTTTTGGTGGGTTTGGAACTAATGGTGGTCTGTGGATGGCACTATTACTGGGGATCTGTGGATGACGGACACTGTTATGGGGGGATCTGTGGGTGACGGACACTGTTATGGGGGGATCTGTGGATGACGGACACTGTTATGGGGGGATCTGTGGATGACTGACACTGTTATGAGGGGATCTGTGGATGACGGACACAGTTATGGGGGGATCTGTGGATGACGGACACGGTTATGGGGGGATCTGTGGATGACGGACACTGTTATGGAGGGGATCTGTGACGGACACTGTTATGGGGGGATCTGTGGCTTGCACTGTTACAGGGGGATCTGTGGTTGGCACTGTTACAGGGGGGATCTGTGGATGGCACTGTTAGAGGGGGGATCTGTGGGTGGCACTGTTATATATGTGCCATCCACAGACCCCCCAACCCATAACAGTGCCATCCACAGACCCCCCAGCCCATAACAGTGCCATCCACAGACCCTCCAAGCCCATAACAGTGCCATCCACAGACCCCCCCAGCCCATAACTGTGCCATCCACAGATCCCCCCTCCCCCCCCCGCCGCTCCAGTATACAAATATAAAATGTCTTATTCAATTAAAAGTTATTACACATGCCCCCCAACTCCTAATAGTACCTTACATCCTAACTGCTTCAGTACAATGCAGGCAGGCCGGGTGGCCGAAGCGTCACTCACTGATGTCACTTGCCTGCGCCGCCTGCTTCATTCATAAAGTAGGCGGCGCAGGCACGTGACATCAGGGAGTTACGCTGCCGCCCGCCCGGCCTGCCTGCCTGCATTCTACAGAAGCGGTTAGGATGTAAGGTACTATTAGGAGTGAGGGGGCATGTTTAATAACTATTAATTGAATAAGACATCTTATATTAGTATACCGGAGCGGCGGGGCTATAGTACACTGACTGCACCGCCCCGCCGCTATTGCCGTCCCCAGCTCCTCCTCCCAGTCCCTCCCCCCGCTCTCGCATACATCGCAGCCAGCAATGTAAAACTGCCACCATTCGCCCCATAAGACGCAGGGGCATTTCCCCCCCATTTTGGGGGGAGAAAAAGTGCGTCTTATGGGGCGAAAAATACGGTATATACTATATTCCGTATTTCACTTTCTGGTGCAGATTTTAAAATTCACAGCTTGTCAATTGTGCGATTCCCAACCTTATATATAGTGGTTTATCCAATAGATTTCAATACGGTTGTTAAACAGAAAATTTGGTTGTTAAACAGTGCAATTTATGTATGCTTTTTCTTGTATTTTTATGTTGTTTTAATTTTGTTCAATTTGGTGGTGTTTTTTGTGTATTTGATTTTTTTTAACAAAGCATATTAAAACTATGCCATTTTTTCACATCTGGTTTGAAAAAACGGCACTTAAAAAAATGGATGTAGTACAGAAAAAAAAAACAAGCGATTTCTATGATGTTTTTAGTGGTAAAAAGATAAAAGCTAGACCAATTTCATGTGTGAAGGAACTTTTGGGGTCTTTCACACGAGCGGATTTTCCATCCGGATGTGATGCGTGTAATGAACACACAGCAACTGGACTGAATCCTGACCCATTCATTGCAATGGGTCTGTGTACGGGAGCGTGGTTTATCATCTCTGCGTTCAGGAAAAATCGCAGCATGTATTGTGCGTTTTTCACGCAGCTCTGGCTCCATAGAAGTGAATGGGGCTTGCGTGAAAAACGGACGGCATCCAGAGGAAATGTGTTATTCACTGATGGCTGCTAGGAGATGTAGATTGTTATTCTTAATTTTTTCTTCACAAGTTGTCGGGCGGTAATAATTCAATAAAGAATTTTTAATTATGGTCATAAATTAACTAACCATAAATTTTTTTTAGACAATTTGTCATAAATTCTTAAAATCATGACCTGGTGAATAGAGATGTCGCAAACATAAAATTTTCCGTTCGTGAACGGCGAACGCGAATTTTCGCAAATGTTCGCGAACGGGCGAACCGCCATAGACTTCAATAGGCAGGCGAATTTTAAAACCCACAGGGATTCTTTCTGGCCACAATAGTGATGGAAAAGTTGTTTCAAGGGGACTAACACCTGGACTGTAGCATGCCGGAGGGGGATCCATGGCAAAACTCCCATGGAAAATTACATAGTTGACGCAGAGTCCAGTTTTAATCCATAAAGGGCATAAATCACCTAACATTCCTAAATTGTTTGGAATAACGTGCTTTAAAACTTTAGGTATGATGTTGTATCGATCAGGTAGTGTAAGGGTTACGCACGCTTCACAGTGACAGACCAAACTCCCCGTTTAACGCACCGCAAACAACCACAAGCAGTCCATTTGCACAACCGCAAACTCCCCATTTGCACAAGGTTGGATACCAAGCTAGCCATGTCCCGTTCCTTGTCCTCACTGACGTCATTGAAGGTCTCTTCCTCCACCCAGCCACGTACAACACCAAGGGTCCCTGAAAGGTGACAACAAGCCCCCTGGGGGGCCTGCTGTGGTTGGTCTTCCACCTCCTCAAAGCCACCTTCCTCCTCTGACTCCTCTTTTTCAGACTCCTCTCTCTGCATTGCCGCCGGTCCAGCAATCGACGACGACAAGGCTGCTTCTGGTGGTGATGGTGACCACAACTCTTCCTCTTCATGCTCATCTACGGCCTGATCCAGCACTCTTAGCAGGGCACGCTCCAGAAAAAACGCATATGGGATGAGGTCGATGATGTTGCCTTGGGTTTAACTGACCAGGTTTGTCACCTCCGCAAAAGGACAGATGAGCCTACAGCCATTGTGCACAGGGCCGCTGATAGAAATCATGGGGCCCCGTACAGCATACATGACGGGGCCCCCTTCAGCTCCACCCCCTGATCCCTCCTTCAGCCACACCCCTGGCCCCGCCCTTGGCCCCTCCCCAGACGCCGCCTTGAAACAACATGCAGATTTGTCTACAAGTGATATTTATGGCGCTGGGGGGTCGTCTGTGAATGGCGCTGTTATGGAGGGGATCTGTGAATGGCACTGTTATGGAGGGGATCTGTGAATGGCACTGTTATGGAGGGGATCTGTGAATGGCACTTTTATGGAGGGGATCTGTGGATGGCACTGTTATGGAGGGGATCTGTGGATGGCACTGTTATGGAGGGGATCTGTGGATGGCACTGTTATGGAGGGGATCTGTGGATGGCACTGTTATGGAGGGGATCTGTGGATGGCACTGTTATGGAGGGGATCTGTGGATGGCACTGTTATGGGGGGATCTGTGGATGGCACTGTTATAGAGGGGGATCTGTGGATGACACATACCGCCCACGTCCCTATTATAGTCAATGGGGACGGAGCGGCGGTCAGGCGAAATAGCCGCAGGACGGATCCGACATGGTGAACAGCCTGTCTGATCCGTCCTGCCGCAAGTGTGAAAGTAGCCTAAATGACTTTTTCTAAGATTTTTTATTTTTTTTGTATGAGAAACAGGCACCTGAAATTCAAGTGCCTATAGTGCTTAATAATCCATACTTTCGTACACCGCTGATATGACAGTGGTGTACAGAAGTACAGATTTCACTAGGGCTGCAGCGAGCGATGTACAGCACACATCACTCTCCCTGCCTGTCTGCTAAAGCCTGGCACAGTGGGCACAGGCAGGAAGAGCGATTTATATGCCAGTAGAGCTGAAGGAGGGCAAGGCAGGAGCTTGCATAGCATCGTTCCTCCTGCTTGTGCCCACTCTGCACAACACCCCCCCTCCATGAACTCTTCTTAATGCTAATGTGACAGAGTTCACTGTAATGGGGGGGGGGGGGGGGGGGGGGGGGAGCTGCTAGGGCATCGTTGTCTATATAAGCATCAACAGCAAGCAGTGTTAATGGGGGGGGGGGGGCTGCTTGAGGCACATTGTTCTGTATATGATAAGATTATGTAGAGGGCAGTGTGCCCCCCCCCTCCCCTCGAACTCTGCTTGCTGCTGCCCCCTCACACTAACCATTCGCCCCTCCCCCACACTTCCCCATTAACTTTTTTTTAACTGTTGACGGTGCACAGATGCAGTGCACACTACTTACATTGTCCGTAGCTGTGCAGCCTGCAGGGCACGCTCTCTGGAGACATTACTAGTCTCTGGGGATTGGAGTTAACTGAGCCGGGCAGGCAGCGCAGTGGAAGACAAGTCTAGCATCCCGCCCGCTCAGTCCTGTCTCTGTCTACTGAGCTAGGCTAGCCAATCAGCAGCAGGCTATTAACGCTGCTAAATGCTGATTGGCCGGTTCAACACCCAGCAGACAGACAGAGGAAAGCGCACTGGCATAGGCTGGCTGGGCACTGTCTGTCACTGCAGGAGCCGGCAGGAAGATTGATAAAATATGTAAGGGGAGGGGGGCCCTGAGCACAGGGGAAGCAGGGCCCGTCTGAGCCCCAGATAGGGAGAAGTGATAGTGGAGCCACAGCAGCTATGTCAGTGTAATTAGGGACGGGGCCTTCCATCCACTCCAGGCCCCCCCCCTTCACGGGCCCCATAGCAGCCGCGTGGTCTGCCTCTATTGTAGGTACGCCACTGGGCACAACAACACTGCAGCAGGAGGCCTCCAGCGCACCAGCCGAACAGCGCCGCCCAGAGAGGCTTCCCCGTGACGTCACTGACTCAGTCCCCGCCCCTTTAACCTTTAGAGTCGGCAGCCCGGGCCCCCCTGCCAGCCGGGCCCGGTACAACTGGGCCAGCTGTACTGGCCTATCAGCGGCCCTGATTGTGCATGAGCGTTCAGTAACGCGGCCAAAACATCCCAGCTCCGCAGAGGCTGTCCTCTTTTTTTAAAATTAAAAAAAATCTGTTCTTGACATTTTAATCTCTGTTTTGTCCCCTATCAGGGGCCGGTGTATGGAATAGATTTTAGGAACCGGGAGATGGAAAAAGATGCTTGGTTGGTCCTCTTACTTCCAATTTGGGGCACTGCGCGTACGCCTTGCAATGTACTGTGCCACCAGATATGAGTGGTGTGTTTAAGTAGTACTATTCCTATCAGTTTAATCCCTGTTACGTCCCCTATCATGGGACGTGTATAGAATAGATTTTAGGAACCGAGAGATGGAAAAAGATGCTTGGTTGGTCCTTCTACTTCCAATTTGGGGCACTGCGCGTGCACAGTGCAATGTACTGTGCCACCCGATATGAGTGGTATGTTAAGTAGTACTATTCCTATCAGTTTAATCCCTGTTACGTCCCCTATCAGGGGACGTGTATGGAATAGATTTTAGGAACCGGGAGATGGAAAAAGATGCTTGGTCAGTTCTCTTACTTCCAATTTGGGGCACTGCGGGTACGCCTTGCAATGTACTGTGCCACCAGATAGGAGTGGTGTGTTAAGTAGTACTATTCCTATCAGTTTAATCCCTGTTACGTCCCCTATCAGGGGACGTGTATGGAATAGATTTTAGACAACCGCAAAGAGTTGTCAATAGTTGACACACTCATGACATAAATTTTATTCCTCTATGCGTCAATCTTGGTGTAGTGATGACTGTGCTCGTGCGCACGTTTGGGAGATTGCAGGCGATGGGGGTTTTTCAAAGTCTATGGTCGTGCTGAGGTAGTTCAGTGACAGTTAAGTGACCCAGAAAACAATGAGTGTGCAGTGTGGGCCCATTGTTGGCCTAGTAGGCTTTAATGATCACCTTAGATGATCACAAAGAAAATGTATGTTTTTTCTATGCAAAATTATCCAGCCGATCGCTTTTGGTCTGTTCACAATGAAGCAACGACCTTACCATCTGGGGTGTGCCAACATTGCCATTGCCAACACACTCATAGAGGTGGTCGCTTCATTGTGATACGCAAGCCCCTTCACCACAACAAGGTAACGATCACGAAGGGGAATTTACACATGTATGTGCCTTTTATTTGTTTTGTTTTTGCAGCCACAGTGCAGCACCAGAGGCCAGAAAAATTAGGCATGTACACATGCCTGAAAAATTAGGTATTATTGCAGCCGCTGCTGTAGCAGCTGCCAGAAAAATTGATGTTTTCCAGGCAGAAAGTGCACTAAAACATTTTGGCTTGAACCCTAATTGGTGGCAGATAAGTCACGCAAGTCATCCGGCATGCAGAGATAAAATACAGCAGCGTGTGGATCATTTTTAGCCCAAGGCAGCTCATCTCATCATCACCAGGCCTTTATTAGTCAAATGTATCGCCCACTGTCAGTCCCTTCGGGATCCATGCCTCATTCATCTTAATAAAGGTGAGGTAAGACTTTTTTAACCTAGGCGACTTCTCTTCTGAAGGTCCTTTCTGACAGGACACTTGAAGCGGGGCAGGCCAGAAATTCTATCGCAAATTGGGATAGCTCAGGCCACAGGTCAAGCCTGCACAGCCAGTAGTCAAGGGGTTCATCGCTCCTCAGAGTGTCGATATCTGCAGTTAAGGCGAGGTAGTCTGCTACCTGTCGGTCGAGTCGTTCTCTGAGGGTGGACCCCGAAGGGCTGTGGCGATGCGTAGGACTTAAAAAGCTCTGCATGTCCATCAACAACACATCTATAAAGCGTCCTGTCCTTGCCGGTGTGGTCGTGGTAGGAGGATTACTTTCACCTCTTCCCCTGTTAGATTCCCGCTGTGCTGTGACATCACCCTTATACGCTATGTAAAGCATACTTTTTAATTTATTTTGGAACTGCTGCATCCTTTCCGACTTGCGGTAATTCGCTAACATTTCAGGGACTTTCTGCTTATACCGGGGGTCTAGTAGCGTGGACACCCAGTACAGGTCGTTCTCCTTCAGCCTTTTTATACGAGGGTCCCTCAACAGGCACGACAGCATGAAAGACCCCATTTGCACAAGGTTGGATGCCGAGCTACTCATGTCCCGTTCCTCGTCCTCAGTGATCTCACTGAAAGTCTGTTCTTCCCCCCAGCCACATACAACACCACGGGTACAAGATAGGTGACAACGAGCACCCTGGGATGCCTGCTGTGGTTGGTCTTCCTCCTCCTCCTCAAAGCCACATTCCTCCTCTGACTCCTCTTCCTCACACTCCTCTTCCAGCGTTGCCGCAGGTCCAGCAAGCGATGCTGGTAAGGCTGTTTCTGGTGGTGATGGTGACCACAACTCTTCCTCTTCCTCTTCACGCTCATCTATGGCATGATCCAGCACTCTTCGCAGGGCACGCTCCAGGAAGAAAACAAATGGGATGATGTCGCTGATGGTGCCTTCGGTGCGACTGACTAGGTTTGTCACCTCCTCAAAAGGACTCATGAGCCTACAGGCATTGCGCATGAGCGTCCAGTAACGTGGCAAAAAAATTCCCAGCTCCGCAGAGGCTGTCCTAGCACCCCGGTCATACAAATACTCGTTGACGGCTTTTTCTTGTTGGAGCAGGCGCCATGGCCGTGTAGGAACACCTGAAATGGCCACACACCTTCCTGGCCTGCTTGAGGACGTCCTGTAAGCCTGGGTACTTATGCACAAAGCGTTGTACAATCAGATTCAACACATGTGCCATGCACGGCACATGTGTCAACTTGCCCAAATTCAATGCCGCCAACAAATTGCTTCCGTTGTCACACACCACTTTGCCGATCTCCAGTTGGTGCGGAGTCAGCCACTGATCCACCTGTGCGTTCAGGGCGGACAGGAGTGCTGGTCCGGTGTGACTCTCTGCTTTCAGGCAAGTCAACCCCAAGACGGCGTGACACTGTCGTATCCGGGATGTGGAATAGCCCCTGGGGAGCTGGGGGGGGGGGGGGGGGTGCCGTTGATGTGGAGCAAGACGCAGCAGCAGAAGAGGACTAAGCCGAGGAGGTTATGGAAGAGGATGGAGTAGGAGGAGTAGGGGAGGTGGCAGCAGGCCTGCCTGCAAGTCGTGGCAGTGTCACCAACTCCTCTGCAGAGCCACGCATTACATGCTTGCCAGCCGTCAGCAGGTTTACCCAATGCGCAGTGTAGGTGATATACCTGTTCTGACCGTGCTTTGCAGACCAGGTATCAGTGGTCAGATGGACCCTTGCCCCAACACTGTGTGCCAGACATTCCATGACTTCCTTTTGCACAATCGAGTACAGGTTGGGGATTGCCTTTTGTGCAAAGAAATTTCAGCCGGGTACCTTCCACTGCGGTGTCCCAATAGCTACAAATTTTTGGAAGGCCTCAGACTCCACCAGCTTGTATGGTAAAAGCTGGCGGTCTAAGTGTTCCGACAAGCCAGCTGTCAGACCCCGTGCAAGGGGGTGACTTTGTGACAATGGCTTCTTACGCGCAAACATGTCCTTGACAGACACCTGACTGTGGGCAGATGAGCAGGAACTGCTCAAGGCGAGAGACGGAGAGGCGGATGGTTGAGAGGGGGCAAGGAGGACAGCAGTGGTTGACGTAGCTGAAGATGCTGGACCAGGAGGAGGATGGTGGCTTTGAGTTTGTGTGCTGCTTGTACTCATGTGTTGATCCCATAGGCGTTTGTGATTTGAGATCATGTGCCTTCGCAAAGCAGTTGTACCTAGGTGGATGTTGGACTTCCTGAAGGGAAATGTGACTCAATGTTGGATTCTCTAAGATGTACAGAATTGTTATAATATCTCACCCATGCACTTCACATCCCTCCCCCCCCCTCCTCCGCTGTGAGTTAGGTTAACTTATCTGTCTCAGGACAGATTCTGGGAATCTCCCAGAACTAGAACAAATGTTCTGTTTCACTCAGGGTCATTCGGCACAACTGCGTACATTCTTATATGTGACGTATTATATACCCATAAAAGGATGTTCCGGTAGTATCTGTATGGGCATCAATGTTTATCATTTATGATTGGTTTAACGCTGTTGTTATGCAAACTTTTCTGCTGCCTATATGAGGCAAAGCTATAGCATAATAAAATTAGAGTGTTTCTCAGTGATTGCCTGTGTGTGTCTGTTATTAGCAACTGAGAAACATCTCTCCTGACGTCAGTGTCTCAAACCAAGGTTGTCGTAGAGGTCCAGAAAGGTCCAAATCCTTTCACTTCCCACGACTCAGTTTCTTTTGGCACAGGTTGCAAATGGCATCGCTGGTGTCAGAGGCAGACACACAAAAAAAATGCCATACTGCTGATCTCTGCAATGACGTCATTCTGGTGGTGGCAACAGCATGCGTTGATTGGCGTGCTGTCTGGCTGACCCCGGGTGCCGATGCATGCTGTCTGACTGTGCTACTAGCTCCTTGCGACGACCTCCCCCTGCTTCCAACTCGTCTCCTCCTGCTCTCTGTCTCCCCATCTGAACTTTCCCCCTGTTCTTCTTCTCTTCGAGCGGGCACCCACGTGACATCCACAGACACATCGTCATCATCAACCGCTTCACTTGTATCTGACAACTCAGCAAAGGAAGCAGCAGCAGGTACAACATCATCATCATCACACAATACGTCCATGTGTGTAATGCTGCCTGACTGAGACATATCCCTGTTATCTACATCCTCTGGCAATAATGTTTGCGCATCACTCATTTCTTCCAACTGATGTGTAAATAACTCCTCTGACACATCAAATGAAGCAGCTGTGGTGCTAGTGTTGGTGGTGGCGGCAGGCGGGCGAGTGGTAACTTGAGAGGTGCCCGAAGCTGAGCTGGAGGAGGATGGTGCGTCAAGGTTCCGAGCGGAAGCTGTAGAAGATTGGGTGTCCTGTGTTAGCCAGTCAACTATGTCCTCAGAACTTTTCGAGTTCAGGGTACGTGGCCTCTGAAGAACTGGGCATTATTCTAGGGCCAAAGGGAATCACAGCACCACGACCACGACGGCCCCTGTGAGGTGGCCTGCCTCTGCCTGTCATTTTTTTTAGATAAGTTTAGTTGTACTATGCGTGCAAGCTACTGTGACACCAGATATCAGTGGCACTGTGCACTGGCAGAAGTTGGCAGAGTAGACGCTGTAGGCCTGACACACACATTTGCAGACAACTAACTGCTATTCAATCTATTACAGTCAAAATTGTTGTTTTTTTTAAAATGTAATCTACTGTGACACCAGATATGAGTTGCGCTGGTGACACTGTGCACTTGCAGGGCCTGAAACACACACACGTGCAGGCAACTGACTGCTATTATTTCACAGTCAAAATATTTTTTTTGTTTTTTTATGTAATCTACTGTGACACCAGATATGAGTTGCACTGTTGTGACACTGTGCACTTGCAGTGCCTGAAACACACACACGTGCAGGCAACTGACTGCTATTATTTCACAGTCAAAATATATATATTTTTTTAAATGTAATCTACTGTGACACCAGATATGAGTTGCGCTAGTGACACTATGCACTTGCAGGGCCTGAAACACACACACGTGCAGGCAACTGACTGCTATTATATTACAGTCAAAATTGTTGTTTTTAAAAAAAATGTAATCTACTGTGACACCAGATAGGATTTGCGCTGGTGACACTATGCACTTGCAGGGCCTGAAACACACACACGTGCAGGAAACTGACTGCTATTTTTTCACAGTCAAAATTTTTTTTTTTTTTTAAATGTAATCTACTGTGACACCAGATATGAGTTGCACTGGTGTGACACTGTGCATTGCAGAGCCTGAAACACACACACGTTCAGGCAACTGACTGCTATTATTTTACAGTCAAAATAGTTTTTAGTTTTTTTTAATGTAATCTTCTGTGACACCAGATATGAGTTGCACTGATGTGACACTGTGCACTTGCAGGGCCTGAAACACACAAACACGTGCAGGCAACTGACTGCTATTATATTACAGTCAAAATTGTTGTTTTTAAAAAAAATGTAATCTACTGTGACACCAGATATGAGTTGCACTGGTGACACTATGCACTTGCAGGGCATGAAAACACACGCGCCGTGCAGGCAACTGGACTGCTATTATATTACAGTCAAAAAAGTTTTTTGTTTTTTTTTAATGCAAGCTACTGTGACACCAGATATGAGTGGTGGCACTGGGCAAGTGGGCACAGTATAACGCTGTGCGCCTGACACACAGCTGCGCAGGCAGGCAACTGCAATTAGATTACACAGGAAAAAAAAAAAAAGCAGACTGATGTGCTAGACCTAAAAAGGGCTTTATGGGGTGCTGTCCTTACAGCAGAGATCAGATGAGTCTTTCAGGACTGTAGTGGACACTGAATACACTAGCCTAGCTATCGATTTCCCTATTAAATCGGCAGCAGCTACACTGTCCCTCCTCTCACTAAGATGCAGCTTCCGAATGAATCTAAATGGATGCTGTCCAGGAGGGGGAGGGTCTGGGAGGGAGGGTTATGATGCTGATTGGCTGGAATGTGTCTGCTGACTGTGAGGTACAGGGTCAAAGTTTACTCAATGATGACGAATAGGGGTGGGACCGAACATACGCATAAGTTCGCCCGCCGTGGCGAACGCGAACAAGCTATGTTCGCTGGGAACTGTTCGCCGGCGAATAGTTCGGGACATCTTTACTGGTGAATTGTAGACAACCTAATCGATACAATTCACATCTGAGTCTGACTATTTCCTCAGATAAATAAGTTCTTTTGACGTGAGATGACGTTAATGATAAAAATGTAGTCCTACATTATACAATAATACACAGGTATTATAAAAATATGCAGATTTATTGGTTACAAGGTTATAAACATATATAAGTAAATAAACACAATGATACATGCAAATGAATATATATAGCGTTAATATAAAGCATTACAAGCTTAACAATACATGTGAGTGGAAATAACTTGTCACATTATAACCAAGCTATTATTAGGTTAGGATATCAAAATAGGAACATAAGTTATATACATCACTTCTGTTCAGAGAAAACCTCATGATATCAAGATGGGCATGTCTAATCCTAGACATCAATATGGAATGCCGAATACATTCTGCCCCCCCCTAACCAACTACACATCACATGACTTCAAGATGGGCAAATCCATCCAAGGATATAACTTAGAAGAGATAACTGTATCCTTCCGCCCCATCCTGGACTATTTTCCCACATATAACTTTGGGAAGACTATTAGACAAATAACATGGATTCTAGGATCTTTGCTAGACCATAACTTAAATGGGAAGGACTTTCCTGTGGTAAACCCTATCAATTAGCTTGGCGAATAATGTTCTATCAATATATATATATATATATATATATATATATAAGCAATCATTTAATGCTTTGCTAGATTATGAGTCTTGATTCTTCTGCAGGTAGATTGAAGTCTCACAATATCGCAATACTACATCTCAATATGGAGGATGATCAATTAATTAATTTATTTATTTATTCCCCAATCTAGATGGTATAATTTCATCCACACTATCAAATTAGTCTTAATAAAATTAAATATCATCTCTGTGTCTCTTACCAAGTCTTAGTAGGAATCTCACTTTTGCTCCTAGGAAAAGCTGGGGTGGTCCATCTTAGCGCATCTCACCATGGCTTTCATCTTGATAGACCCCTCTAGAGAGC
The DNA here is from genome assembly GCF_905171765.1 of Bufo bufo. Classification (NCBI taxonomy): domain Eukaryota; kingdom Metazoa; phylum Chordata; class Amphibia; order Anura; family Bufonidae; genus Bufo; species Bufo bufo. The sequence goes on along the minus strand of NC_053390.1, from coordinate 448,887,078 downwards.
TCCACTTGTTCCCCCCTTTTTTCTTCTAATGTGTTTCTCCTTTGTGAGTTTTTCTTCTCCCTCTAATCTCTTTCTTCTCCCCCTGTGTGTGGTTTATCATCACAAACTTATCAGTTAGACACACCTTCCTAGTTTGGAACTTTCCAATCATTGTCGGATGGGCGTGACCACTGATAAAAAATGTGACATCATAACCTTACCCAGAATGCACTTTTGCTACTATTGTAATGTCACCTACTCATACCCAAGTGGCACTGCTGTGTAAGCTATTTGCATCATAGTATAAAGGGTTAACTTATGTAAGTCTGAATAAAACATATTCTATACATTTGACCTTAGAAGCTTTAATTCAAAGCTATAGGGATTAATTCTGACATTTGTAGCAATTAGAGACAGACCTTTAGGCGTCTATCTGAATGTTTCTCACACTGTTGATTTATGGACCGTAATGATATGAATGGGCCTTGTTTTCTCCCAGAGATATCAGTACCTCCTCTGTCATACCAAAGATGTGATTTATTGTTACAAAAAACATCTTTACAGACACTCTTTTAGAGACGAATATTCTCAAATGAGAAATATATATAATATACTGGATGCATTTTGTCTTCATAACATACAACAATATAATATAAAGTAATATAGATGTATGTCCTTCTGATTATCTTATGCTAAGGACTAGGGATGTCCCGATAACCATTTTTTTAAGACTGAGTACGAGTACCGATACTTTTATTTAAGTACTCACCGATACCAATTACCGATACTAATTTTAACAATAAAATACACACACATGTGTTTTCTGACCACTGACCAACCAAAAGGCCCAAAAACAGAACTATAACATTCCAAGGAGACATTATACTGTATGGGGGCCACAAAGAGACTTACTGTATGGGGGCCACAAGGAGACTATTATACTGTATGGGGCCCACAAAGAGACATTATACTGTATGGGGGCCACAAGGATATTATACTGTATGGGGGGCCACAAAGAGACATTATACTGTATGGGGGCCACAAGGAGATATACTGTATGGGGGCACAAGGAGACATTATACTGTATGGGGGCAGCCACAAGGAGACGTTATACTGTATGGGGCGGCCACAAGGAGACGTCACCACTGTTATGGGGGCAGCCGCAAGGTGACGCTACTGTAAGGAGTCAGGACAACAATTTATGAAGCCCCTCCTCAGTATAATAGTCTTGTGGCCATCATACAGTAAAGTATATTTCTTCTTGCCCTAATGGCTGCTTTTAGAGATCAATTGTGCAGCTTGCAGGCAGGAAGGGAAGGACCAGGGCCATAGAAGGACAGACACTATCACCTTTAGAGGGACTCGCTCCTGGCAAACACAGCTCTGCTGCAGTGAATGCAGTGGAGCAGACTGTGATGTAATTATAGTTATTGCAGGGACTCAGAGAATAGTCTGAGAGTTTATTAGTTGAAAGAATCGAATGAGTCAGAGACTGTGTCACCGAGTCCCTACAGACTTCCTGCTCTGCTACATGCACCCTGTACACACACAGCTCCACAACATGCTATGCTAATAATGCCCCCCCCCCCCTTCCCCCGGACGGACTTACAGGGAGCCGCAGAGCAGGAAGTCTGGCAGGGACTCGGTGTCACAGTCTGTGACTCATTGGATTCTTTTTAACTAATAAACTCTCAGACTATTCTCTGAGTCCCTGCACGACACCCCCTGGCTGTGAGTCAGTGCTGGTTGCCTCTGATTGGTTGGAGGGAGGGGCGGGGCTAGCCTTCACTGTAGGCTCCTATACACTGCCTGCTGCTGCCTCTGAAGCTGTTTGCTGTGCTAGATGCAGGGGCCGCGGACCGGACACAGACACATTTAGAAGCGGCGCACAGGTATCGGCAGGTAGTATCGGGGACATTTGCACGAGTACATGTACTCGTGCAAATGTCCAGTATCGTCCCGATACCGATACTGGTATCGGTATCGGACATCCCTACTAAGGACTAACTAAGGCTCATTAAATGATTACATACATAGATTATATATTTGCTTCATTAATAAATACCTAATTGTATAGGTATTATCACCAGCTGCTTCTTATCTTATCTTATATCTCCGTCATAATATTTATAAGTAGAACAAGGAGGCCTCTTCTCAGACTGGTACATTCATGAGAAGAATAACACTAATGAGCAGAAACCTTTGTGCGACCTTATTCTGGCCTACTCAAGACATTGAAAATTGTAACTAATTCGAGCATGGCTTTTAAAGGCAATGAACATCATCTTAACTAGAATAATTGGATATCAATGTATATACCTATGAAAAGGTACAACAAATCCCCCCTTTTCAGCATATTCAATTTCGTTATAGAAGGTTGACTATGCTGAAATGCAATACAGGGATAAATGCTCCAAATCATTATGGATTTGGGAAAGCAGTTTTACCTTGGAATAAATGTTACACTACTTTGTGTGTTCTTTTAACGACACAAATCTAATGCACAAAATCTATGATTAGTTTAACTACTAGTATGTTAAGTTTCTTGTATTAGTGATAAACGCGCCGGTTCATAGAACGCATATTTATACAATTGTTTAGTTTTTTTTCTTTATGACCACTGTAGAGAGAAAGACATTTCGGTCATTTTCTGGACTTTCTGGAAACGTGTCTCTAGTAAAGATCTTTCTTTGGTCCTCTAACTTAATAACATTGCTGCTAATATGAAAGACTCTAAGTAATAGCTTCTTGCTTGTCAGTAACTTGGCAACGATCGGTGCTTGGCATCATATCTTCATGTCTGCGATCTTGAATACTTTGTCATGTTTCATAGGTGTGATGTACTTTTGCAGCGGCTGTCGAATCTCCTGGGACTCTGCACACTTGTCCCTCCTGGATACATCTTGGATTCATCTGGGTTGCTCCGACTGGAACGTCTCTGCTTCACAGATAGCCTTGACCTCAGGTTCTCTTGGTCTTGGATACAAAGACTTTTAGGATTCCGCCATCTGTCCTTCCATCAACACGTGATCCCATCTTGGGCCATCATCTAAGTTTAAGAAAACAACAGACAGTATGAGCAACAACGCAGCAAAGACTTTATCAAACATATACTTGCCTATTTTAGGCCTTTGACATTTGCCATGCTTTAGCCATCAGCAAGTTGAGGACTTTTATGTTTATTTATTTTTTCCAAAGAAAAACAAACTACAGGGCATCATGAATAGATATAACTATTCTTCCTCTGCTAGGCTTAATACAGCCTTAGGTATTATGCTTATTTAGGATAATAACCCAATAAATACATTGCTCAAAAAAATAAAGGGAACACTTAAACAACACAATGTAACTCCAAGTCAATCACACTTCTGTGAAATCAAACTGTCCACTTAGGAAGCAACACTGAGTGACAATCAATTTCACATGCTGTTGTGCAAATGGGTTATAGACAACAGGTGGAAATTATAGGCAATTAGCAAGACACCCCTAATAAAGGAATGGTTCTGCATGTGGTGACCACAGTCCACTTCTCAGTTCCTATGCTTCCTGGCTGATGTTTTGGTCACTTTTGAATGCTGCGGTTGCTTTCACTCTAGTGGTAGCATGAGACTGAGTCTACAACCCACACAAGTGGCTCAGGTAGTGCTGCTTATCCTGGATGGCACATCATGCGAGCTGGTGGCAAAGAAGGTTTGCTGTGTCTGCGTAGTGTTCCAGAGCATGGAGGCGCTACCAGGAGACAGGCCAGAACATCAGGAGACGTGGAGGAGGCCGTAGGTGGGCAACAACCAGCAGCAGGACCGCTACCTCCGCCTTTGTGCAAGGAGGAACAGGAGGAGCACTGCAGAGCCCTGCAAAATGACCTCCAGCAGGCCACAAATGTGCATGTGTCTGCTCAATACAGTCAGAAACAGACTCCTTGAGGGTGATATGAGGGCCCGACGTCCACAGGTGGGGGTTGTGCTTACAGCCCATCACCGTGCAGGACGTTTGGCATTTGCCAGAGAACACCAAGATTGGAAAATTCGCCACTGGCGCCCTGTGCTCTTCACAGATGAAAGCAGGTTCACACTGAGCACATGTGACAGACGTGACAGAGTCTGGAGACGCCGTGGAGAACGTTCTGCTGCCTGCAACATCCTCCAGCATGACCGGTTTGGCATTGGGTCAGTAATGGTGTGGGGTAGCATTTCTTTGGAGGGCCGCACAGCCCTCCATGTGCTCGCCAGAGGTAGCCTGACTGCCATTAGGTACCGAGATGAGATCCTCAGACCCCTTGTGAGACCATATGCTGGTGTGGTTGGCCCTGGGTTCCTCCTAATGCAAGACAATGCTAGACCTCATGTGGCTGGAGTGTGTCAGCAGTTCCTGCAAGACGAAGGCATTGATGCTATGGACTGGCCCGCCCGTTCCCCAGACCTGAATCCAATTGAGCACATCTGGGACATCGTGTCTCGCTCTATCCACCAACGTCACGTTGCACCACAGACTGTCCAGGAGTTGGCAGATGCTTTAGTCCAGGTCTGGGAGGAGTCCCTCAGGAGACCGTCCGCCACATCATCAGGACCATGCACAGGCGTTGTATGGAGGTCATACAGGCACGTGGAGGCCACAACACACTACTGAGACCTCATTTTGACTTGTTTTAAGGACATTACATCAAGTTGGATCAGCCTGTAGTATGTTTTTCCACTTTAATTTTGAGTGTGACTCCAAATCCAGACCTCCATGGGTTGAAATAATTTGCTTTCCATTTTTTTATTTTTTGTGTGATTTTGTTGTCAGCACTATTCAACTATGTAACGAAACAAAGTATTTCAGAAGAATATTTAATTAACTCCAGATCTAGGATGTGTTATTTTGTGTTCCCTTTATTTTTTTGAGCAGTGTACTTTGAGACTACCTCGAAACAGAGTAATATATATGTGTCCCATATATCTGCATGGATTACAGTGACGACAAGTTAGTCACAATTGATAGACAAACAATATGGTTAGTATAACTGTTCAGTCTCTTTTCAGTCATACGATACACTCCAATCACATAAAAAATTTGCTTCAAATTTTTGCTTTTTCGAAATCAGTTCAGCTCTTGGGATTTTTTTTTTTTTTTAAAACCAATTGTTTTATTTCGGCTTTTTCCAAAGTGTGTTACACCAGCTCATTTTAATTTTTCGTTTACTTTTTTCTCACATTTCGTGTACATTACATAACGATTTCAGTGCAAAGTTAAAATTTAGTACATATTATGATGCTACATATGTGTACATTTTAATATGCTTAGCTGTGGTGTATCTTTAATGAATATCTAATACACATTTTGATGAACTTTTTCATATACAAACTGCCCCCCCCTCCTCCCATCCATTCTACCTTTCCTACCCTCTTCTGTGTATGGTAAAAAATGTCACGATCGTACACTAGGTCACTTTGAGGTTCTCAAACCATAAATTTCACAGAGTTTCAGTAAACTAATAGTATTCCTGTTATATAAATAAAGAGTGCCAGGGATCTATGGTTTAGTTTCAAAAACCATTCCGTATGTTGGAATGGCCGCACCAACTCCCTTAACTCCCTCTAACGAAAAAAGGCCCGAAAAAATGTTGGTCTCCATTCCCAAAAAATGTGTTCGTTAGTTTGGATTTTTGGTATTCTGTCTCAATTTTCTCCAGGTTTAGGCAATATTTTGTATCTTCTGTTTTCCTGCTACCAGTGCCTCAATAGGCTTCTCTTGGCAGCTAAAATTACCACATGTAACACTGGGGAATTATTTTTTTAGTTGTTTCCGTTTGCTTATGAAATAAAACTAATATTGGTTCTAAAGGGAGTGTTACCTCCATTTTGTGTTTGATTTCATGTGCGAAACTCTCCCAGAATTCCTTTACCTTCGGCAAGACCACAGACCATGCAGAACATCCGTATTTGTTAACTGACATTTTGGACAGTGTGTGATCCTGCCCGCAGTTATTTTCATTGGATCTCTAGGGGCATGGAAACCATTTATTGCTTTATACATTATTTTATGTATCTCTCTCCATATTTCGTTACCTATCCATTTGCATACCTTTCCCCATCCTTCCAATATGTCTCCTGGAAGATCCATTTCTGGAAATTCGCAAGCCCAACCCCTGGAACAGTGTCGCATCTCCCCTCCGGGATGTTTTTCTCATTCATTACCCCATATATATGAGCTAGGGAAGATATCGAGGTATTCCTTCCTACTAAGCAGGGGCCGGCATCATAACCCTGCATACCCAGGCAAGTGCCGGGGCCCACTGTAGTAAGGGGGCCCACTCGTTTCCGCGGCTAGGGCCTCTTTAAACATTTTTGCATACTTCTGTTCATGCTGCGCAGTGCCCGGCCCCTCTCTGACATGAACTCTGAGTCCTACTCAAGGCAGAGAGTCTATGCGCCGCCAGTACACTTTCCACAGCGAGACAGCTGTGTAACGTATATAAGCCTGCCTCAGCCAGGAGCAGCGCAGGACTTGTCTCGGAGGCACAGGGGGAGGAGTCGTGGAGCTGCTGATCAGCAGGGGCAGCCAGAAGATTCACGATCAGGATCAGGACGCATAGCTGAGCCCAGAGGAAACCCGGCCGAGCCGAGCCCAGAGGAAACCTGGCTGTAAGAAGGCAGAAGCTGCTGCTGGAGTTTTAAATTTAGAATTCAGGTGAACTACAGAATCTAATAACAGACCAAGACCAGTTACATGTGTTACATGGGGGCCTGCAGCCTGGGGCTATCTCTACAGTATACCAAAACACCAAAATAAAGGTTCAAAGGAGCCAATAATTGAATATAGGGCAATTACCATGTGTTGCTCTTGCTCCAGCAGCACACATGCCTGTAAAACACAATATAAACTCCTATAAGAAAATACCAGAACGCATGAAATCAATTATACAGTTTATTGGCAAAGATTCATAGGAGAAATCTTACTCTGATGAATTTTTGCCAATAAAGTGTATAATTGATTATTATTTTCATATAGGAGTTTATGTTTTAGGCCTCATGCACACGGCCGTTCTGTGCCCATGGCTGTATTGCGGCCCGCATACGGCAGGTCTGCAATTACAGAGATGCGGAACGAATGCATGGATCGGAACCCCATGGAAGCACTATGGAGTGCTTCCGTGGTGTTTCTGGCCGTGACTCCGCACCACAATAAAATAGAACTTATTCTATTTTTTTGCGGGGGGCGGACGGTTAACGGACCCATTCAAGTTGAATGAGTCCGGATCTGTCCCGGCCGCTGCACGGACGTTGCCCGTGCATTGGGGACCGCAACGGATGCACAACGGCCGTGTGCATGAGGCCTAAGTGCTCTTTCATACGAGGGGATGCCGTGCGGGTAATCCGCTGTGTGAAAGACAGCCAAGCCCCGCTCCAGACAGCAGAGACACAGAGCATTAACATGATTGATAATGCTCTTTGCCTCTCTGTGATCTTTTTACTACAAAATCACAGTGAGATAAAGATGTCACCATGATTTTGTAGTAAAAAGATCACAGAGAGGCAAAGAGCATTATCAATCATGTTAATGCACCGTGTCTCTGCTGTCCGGGACGGGGCTTGGCACTCTTTCACACAGCGGATTACCCGCACGGCATCCACTCGTATGAAAGAGCCCTAGGCCTCGTGCTGACTAGCGTTCCTCCCGCAGCGAGTCCACATCGCAGCACCCGGCTGACCTCCCAGCGCTGCAGAGGGTCACATAGCATTATATTGATTTATGATCTAAACCCTAAAGTTCTGGATGTATTAGATAACACAGTGTAATCTAATACATTCCAGGTCTGTAAGGGTTACATAGCATCATAAATCAATATAATGCTATGTGAATCCGGTCAGTGCTGGGAGGTCATGTCGGGTGCTGCGATGCCGACTCCCTGCGGGAGGAACGCTCGTCTGCAAGGGGGCCTTAGCACAGGGGGGCCCACTGAGGCTTTATCGCCAAGGGCCCACATGAACGTGGAGCCGCCCCTGCTACTAAGGTATCAAAAGGGTTGGTTTTCTTTTCTTTTGAAATATCCTGCACCCAGGATTTCAAGAAAGTTAGCAGTTGGTGGTAGGCTAAAAAATGAGAGCCTGGGTTATTATACATTGTTTGGATCTCCTCAAAATTCATGTATCTGTTTTCTTCCTTGTGCCATAGTTGTTTTTACCTTCCCTTTTCCCTATATTTCTCCATTAATAAATTGCTTGTTTATTGAGAATGCCCTAAATCTGGGTGATTCCAAATTTTCATGTATTTGGACAAAACTATTGGTAGGTGGAATAACTGTCTAACCACTTTCCATGCAGTATGGAATCCCTCAGCAACACACTTAGTTTGGACGCTCTTGGTATTCTGAGTATTTCGTGTGCAATATGGCATTTAAGCTCCAGGATTTGACCATTTCTGCCTCAATGGATAGTACTGAATAGTGCGATGTGTCCTTTAGCCAGTCTATATTTGGTCTCATTATCCCGCTAATTGTATTTCCTAATGTCTGGCATGCCAACTCCCCCGTTACTTCTTGACCTAGTTAACTTGTTTAAATGCTATCCTCGATTTTTTTCCCTGCCATATGAACTTCTAAACTCTCTGTTGAGGTTTTGTATTCTGCATGTTTAATAGGATTGGTAGTGTTTGCATTGGATATAGTAATTTGCTAAAACTCATCATTTTTATAAGGTGACAGCGACCCAAGAATGACAAGGGTAGGTTTTTCCACATTTTAAGTTCCACTACAATTTTACTGAATATGGGGGATAATTTAAGGAATAAAGTTGTTCTGGGGTTTTCCCTATCCTGATTCCCAGGTATTTTATTGAATGTGCTGCGACGGTCACTGGACATGTCCCCAATGAGCGATCATTGCAGTTTTTAGTTGGGGATAAGTCTAGTAATTCCATTTGGTCGGGTTTATTTTAAACCTGAAAGCTTACCGAACTGTGTTAATAGTTCAAAGACCTTGGGTAAGTCCACCCGGGGTTGAGATAAAAATAGTAGTAAATCGTCAGCGTATAATGCTGTGTCAGCACAATCTCCCCTATTTTGATACCTGAAATAATTCCGGGCTTTTGCTAGCTTTCTGGACAGTGGTTCCAGGGCTAGATTGAAAGTAACGGCGGATAGCGGGCAGTCTTGTCTGGTACCTTTCTGCAATTGGAAAGGTTGTGATAGATACCCGGGTAAATGTATTCTAGCTGTGGGATCTTTATACAGGGACGAGATATACGTTCTGAAGGTCCACAAATTTCATGGAATCTAGTACCTTGTTGAGCCAGCCCCAGTTCACGTTATCGAAAGCTTTTTCAGCGTCTATTGCTAATAACGCTGGGGCTGGATACATATTTAGTGATATCTTTATGGCATCTAAGATTGCTAATACTTTTCTAATATTGTATACTGCTGATCTTCCGCTATAAACCCTGTTTGGTGACTTGATACCAGTTTAGGCATGATCATTGAAAACCTGTCGCCATTATTTTTGATAAGTATTTAATGTCATTATCTATTAGCAAGATCGGGCGATATGAAGACGGTAGAGTTCCGTCTCTTCCTGGCTTCGGTAATACCTTTATATATGCTGTGTTCATATCTGCGGGTATTGGGAGCCCTTTCAATATTTGGTTATACAGCGTTGTGAGTGTGGGGGCTATTTTGGGGCCAATATTTTATAAATTCATTGGTATAGCCATCTGGGCCTGGAGCTTTACCATTCTAAGATGAGCGTATGACATTTAAAACCTCTATCACTGTAACGGGTTGGTTAAGTTTTCGTCATGTCCAGGGCCGGCGCTTCCATAGAGGCAAGGGGGGCAATTGCCAGTGGGCCCCTGAGTCCTTAGGGGCCCCCAGCGCCGGCCCGCAATACTATTCTATAATTCTTTCTGACCTGGCGGCGCTGCAAAGTTTGCTAGCTGCGCAAGGAGTCCCAGGCGGCGCGTGGTCCGGACTAATGCAGAGGAGGGGGCCCCCTGCCGCTCTGAGCCCCGCTCTGCCTGCCTCTTTAAGAGACTTGACAAACAGTGGCTGTAAGTTAGCGTGCCGTCGCTGCCGCACAGACAGGCACATCTTCGATTCTGTCTCCGTTGCGTTGCACTGCTCCGCCCCCAGAGCAGAGAAGAAGGAGTGAGCAGCACCAGCGCCAGCCAGCACAGCCCGCCACACGGACTCTGCCAGGGAAGGCCTGCCGCCCACACACAGAGAAGACTCTTCTGATTCTGAGACTGTGACAGGAGGCAGCAAAGTTGAAGCTCCTAGTACAACAGTTACAGGTAGGTAGGTGGTTAATTAATTATAACAACTTAGTTACTGGATTTCATTCCCCACCATCTGACCCGTCCCAGTAGTGCCAGGCCCAGCCAGTGTACTAGCCCGTCCTGGTTCTGTTTTTTGGACTGGAGAATGTGCATTGGATTGGGGGGGGGGGGGGGAGTAATAAGAGATGTCTGTGCATGTGCTGGCACTGATGGAGAAATGTGCCATGGGGCCGCCCTGGTTCTGTTTGGACTGGAGAAATGTGCATGGGGGGATGGGGGGGCCCTCTGAGTCAATTACCCCCCCATGCACATTCTCCAGTCCAAACAGAACAGGGCGGCCCCATGGCACATTTCTCCAGCAGTGCCAGCACATGCACAGACATCTCTATCATGACTCTGAGACATTCGTCCGTCTGCCATGCACATTTCTCCAGTCCAAACAGAACCAGGGCGGCCCCATGGCACATTTCTCCAGCAGTGCCAGCACATGCACAGACATCTCTCTCATGACTCTGAGACATTCGTCTGTCCCCCCCATGCACATTTCCCCAGTCCAAACAGAACCAGGGCGGCCCCATGGCACATTTCTCCAGCAGTGCCAGCACATGCACAGATATTTCAGATGAGAGATGTCTGTGCATGTGCTGGCACTGCTGGAGAAATGTGCCATGGGGCCGCCCTGGTTCTGGGTTGTTGTTTACAATACGGGACGTTAAAGTCAGCACGTGTCATGTGGGAGGGGGGGGGGCCCCTTCTTGTTTTTCGCCCCAGGGCCCCATTTCACCTAGAAACCGGCCCTGGTCATGTCTTCTTCAGATACTTGCATTAACAGTGATAGATATTCTTGCGCATCATCTCTATGGTTTTCTTGCTCTTTGTTCTCATATAGGGCCTTATAAAAATCGCATAAAATCTCCACTATCTCTTTGGAGTTGTGACACATTTTCCCTTTTGAATTTTTTAGGATAGGTACTGTGGATGTGTATCTTTGACCTTTAGCCAGGTTCGCCAGGAGTTTACCCGATTTGTTTCCAAATTTATATAAGTGAGCCTCTCTTTTTAGGCCATAATATTCCTTTTGCTTTAGCCACTTTTCATAGTTTGCTTTGGTTACCATCCATTGTTGTCTATTTAGTGAGATGGATTTGCACTAAATTGTGTATAGCTTGCCCTTAATTCTTTTGATAATTCCTGAATTTTAGACTGGTTTTTCTTTCCTAGACCCCTAGTGAAGGTCATAATTTGGCCCTGCATAACTGCCTTACCCGCTCTCCATATCAGGTGATGGGTCCCCACTATCTGAGTTAGTGTCACAATATTCGATCCACCAATGTGTGAGCTTTTTCGCAAATTGTTCATTTTTAGCTAAGTCTGAGGGGAATCTCCATACGTAGTCACTACCTCTTGGGGACCATATCTAACATGTCTAAAATGACCGGGGAGTGATCTGATATGACAAGGTCTCCTATCTCTATTGATGACGTTTTCTGCAGTACATTTCCAGATACGAAAAAATAATCCAATCTTGACCAAGAATTATGAACTGCAGAAAAGTGCGAGAATCTCTCCCTTCTGGATAAAAATAGCGCCAAACATCAGTTAGGTTCATATTCGGCATTACCCTTTGCAATATCTTATCTCTGTGTCTGGGGACCACTACCTGCCCCTCATGTGATTTTCTGTCTTCTATGTGTGACATGACTGTATTCATACGATTATAACAAACAAAGAAATCCCTCAAAGGAGTTGCTACGCAACTATTGACCAAAATTTTTTTTTTTAATTTTAACGGCCACTAGGACCACGCGTATTTTTGCAACTCCTCTGACTGATATTATAAAACTCAATTTTATTATATTTCTTTTAAAAACAACCATAATACTTGGGAACAAAAAAGATGAGAGGAGATTAAAACTTTCAGGAGTGACAGTCACAGATAAGTGGCCAGTATTTCTGTGTGCAACTTTTGTCCAAACCTCGGACTTGCCTACATGTTTTTTCAAATCATTGATATAGAGTCTCTCAATCCCGAGACCCATCTATATCGCCCGTCTTTTCTCCTGTCTAAAAACCAGCAACTGTATCCCTACATGTTTCGCCGAGCCTGTCGGCGTCTTCAGGGGAAACTATCAGGTCCTGATAGTTTCCCCTGAAGACGCCGACAGGCTCGGCGAAACATGTAGGGATACAGGTTGCTGGTTTTTAGACAGGAGAAAAGACAGGGCGATATAGATGGGTCTCGGGATTGAGAGACTCTATATCAATGATTGAAAAAACATGTAGGCAAGTCCGAGGTTTGGACAAAAGTTGCACACAGAAATACTGGCACTTATCTGTGAACTGTCACTCCTGAAAGTTTTAATCTCCTCTCATCTTTTTTGTTCCCAAGTATTATGTTGTTTTTAAAAGAAATATAATTAAAATTGAGTTTTATAATATCAGTCAGAGGAGTTGCAAAATACGCGTGGTCCTAGTGGCGTTAAAATTAAAAAAAATGACTGTATTCATGTCTCCTGCTACTATTTTGTAGAGACAGTGTCTTTCAGTAGCATCTCTCTCAGTTCCCAAAGAACTCGGTGTTGTTATCATTCGGTCCATATATGTTGTATTTGCTCCACGTGTCTAGCGGTGAGTTCTACAAATACGTGCTACCTTCTCTGTTATCTAGACATTGGACTGTCATGTGCGCCAGTTTTTTGTGAATTAAAATCCAAAAACACCCCCTTTCCTCCCTGCTTGCTGGTGCGCCCACTACCTGGCCCACCCACAATCTCTGCATGCGACTATAATACGCTTCCTGAAGATGTGTTTCTTGCAGTAAGGCGATATCTGCGCCCAATCTTTTTAGATGTCTTAATACCATCAGTCTCTTCTGTGGGGACTTCAGCCCCTTAACATTCCATGTGATAAACCTAGGCATTATATATCTTCCCTGTGATACCTGTGGATCTGAACCCCCTAGTGCCTGTTCTTCTTATCTTTTCATAGGTAGCATGTATTTTTATTCCCCAACTTATTAACCAACTTGTTAACGTTAACTTTTTTATAAACCATCTATCTTTTTTTTGGTGAGTATCCCTGACTTCTCCTCTTCCCAGCATGATACTACTCCCCTCCTTTTCGGACACGCCTCTAACTCAAACTCCCACTTGTCCTGCTTATGCAAATCAAAATTATGACTCAGTGATATGGTTCAGAAAACTGGCAATTTGCATACCTCATGAGAGTTTTTTTTTTTTTTTCTCCTTTTCCTTCCTAATTGTTATCCTATGTATATCCTTTATTTCTATTTCTCTATAGGTTTACATTTTTCCACCACCATATCAGATGTTCTATCAGTCCTCTGTACTCTTTAACTCTGTACTCTTTAACTCGGGTCTCGGAGCTGCTGCGTTTCCCGCGATTCTGCAGCGTCCCGGCCATCGTGGTCTCCAGGTGTCTTTTTGCAGTTCGCCATCTTGAAACGCCGATCTAGCTTCTTGCGGTGAGTAGAAAGTAGCGTAGGATCCATCTGGGGAATATATCCGCAGTATGGTGGGGAACAACAAGGCAAACTTGGTCTGAGAATGATATAGTTCCAAACAAATAGTTGAGAATTCCTTCCTCTTTTTAGCCACGGATGCCGAAAAGTCCTCAAAAATCATCACTCTGTGCCCCTTGATTTTCAGCGGACCTTTGCGACCTTTTATAAGCCTTAATAATTGCTGCTTTGTCAGAAAAGTCCAGATATCTGGTGATTACTTGTCTGGGACGCTGTTTCAATGCTGGATGTTCTGGGTTCTCTCTCTCCCTCCTTGCTGGTAATGGGGGCCCGATTCTGTGGGTTCTCTCCACTTTACACTTCGATGGGAGGTTGAGCGCTTCAGGCAGATCTTTTTCGCATAATACGAATAAGTCCTGTACGGAGAATGATTCTGGCACCCCGACCAATCTTAGGTTATTTCGCCTCGAGCGATTTTCAAGGTCTTCCACCTTCTCGCTTAATCTTTTGTTGTCTTTCTTAAATCATCATTGGCATTACGTAGCCGGCTCTGTTCGTCTTCCATTTTGGAGACTCTGTCCTCCACCTCACAGATACGCTGACTGTGGTCTGCTATTTCTCTCTGCAGGTGCGATAGCGATTCCGCCACAGTACTGGACAGCGATTCCTGTAGGTCAGGTAATATTCTGGCCACTACTTCCAAAGCCAAGCGCTTATAATCAACACTTACTGTGTCATTAGAGGCATCTCCATCCTCCGCATCGTATACCGGCTTTTGTGCCTCCTTCTCCTGCTGCTCTTCAAGGAGGCGGGATCCGCCATCTTAGTAGGTACAGCGGGCGCGCTGGTGGTCTTGTGCTTGTTGCTCTGCCTTGTTCTGCTCCCCATATGTTCGATGTACCTGTCCATATGCTCTGGCAGTTGCGGGGAGGTTAGTGGACCCTATATTTCGGGTATGTTGTTTGGTGAGTCGCTCGGTTCCAGGATTTTGCAGGACAGTGAGAGGAGCTCTAATCTGCGTGTCCGCTCATGCTGGCGCCGGAATCGGAAGTCCTCTTGGCATTTTTAGCACTGAAATAAAAAATCTACACAAACATCATTTAATGATCCTGTGGAAAAATTTGATTAGTAATCTATATCATTAATCATTTATTGACTTGCTATAATTATTAGTTCAATGAAGCAGTGTGAAAACGCAATGCATCTGGATACAATACAGACAGAAAAAAACGCACTCACAGAACGCAATCACAGACAAAAACTGATTGAACTTTAGTGCAAAACGTCAGTTTTAGGGCATATACACGCAACATGTGCATTCCATATTTTTAAAAATGGATTGTCCAGCCCATAATAGAACTGTGCTTTCTTTGTCTGTATATGGACAAGAATAGGACATGTTCTATTTTTTTTGCGGGTGCCGCAAAATGGACTAGATCTTTTGCGGCACCCCTGAAGTGAATGGGTCCACATCCGAACCTTAAAAAAGGCGGATCGGATGCAGACTAAGGCCTCCTGCACACGAACGTGTGCTGCCCGTTGCCATATTGCGGATCACATTTGCGGAAATGCAATACACAGGCGCTGTTCGTGGGCATTTTGCATCACAGATGCGTAACCATTCACTTCAATGGGTCCGCAAATCCGACAATGCGGAATGGCGCAGAACGGGAAGCACGAAACGGAAACTCCGTAGTGCTTCCGTGGGGTTTCATCCCGTACTTCCATTCCGCAAAAGATAGAACATGTCCTATCTTTTTGCAGAACGGGCAGATCGCAGACCCATTAAAGTGAATGGGGTCCGCGATCCGCTGCGGCTGCCCCCACGGGATGGTGTTCGTGCATTGCGGCCGCAGCACAGCCACGGGGCGCACACTTTGTGTGCAAGAGGCCTAAAACGGAACAAATCCTGACATAATCCATATATCGCTCAGGTGAAAGGATCCTTAGTGCAGATTCATGCATAGGTTCTTCATGATGTTTTTATCTGCACTGTTGCATTTTATTGTTTTTTTTTGCACCTCAGTTTTTTGGGTGCATTTTTTCCTCAAAAAGGCAGTTTTAGGTGTTGAAAGTTTACTGGAAATACGAAAGAATTCACAACCAGTGGCATACAATCGGTTGCTAGTGTTCAGGGCAAGCCAAGTATTGCGGCAACTAAATGGGCTCTCAAAAGCGGTCCAAAAAGGATCAGTTTTGCCCTAATACATTCTGAATGGAAAAGTATCCGCTCAGAATGCATCAGTTTGCGTCGGTTCGGTCACCATTCCGCTGCCTGCAGCGTTTTGCTGTCCGCCTGACGAAGCAGAGCCAAACGGTTTTCTCTGACACAATCTGACACAATAGAAAACAAATCCGTCCTCCATTGACATTCAATGGCTATAGAAGACATAATACAACCGCATCCGTTCATGACGGATGCATGCGGTTGTATTATTATAACGGAAGCGTTTTTGCAGATCCATGACGGATCCGCAAAAAAACGCTAGTGTTAAAGTAGCCTAACTTGTGAATACACCCCTTTTTACACAGACAGAGAATTCCGGACTGAGTCCTTGGGCCCACCAGAGAAATCTATTCTTAACCACTTCCCGACCACCCATTGACTATAAACGTCCTGGGCGGTCGGGTTTATCTCTGACAGGGCCGGCTCTATAATAAGGCAGACCAAGTGGCTGCTTGAGGGCGCAGAGAAGGGGGGGAAGGTGGCGCCAGGGTGGAATTATTTTAAAAAATTTTTTTTTTTTTTATTATTATTATTATTTATTTTTTAATACATAACATGCAGACCTGCCCCGCCGGGCGGCAGGCAGCAGCAACTGGTGTAGACTTGGGGCAGAGCTGGAGGCAGAGCTATTATTGATGAGTAACTGTGTGGACAAATGTCTCTGAGTAGTGTGTCTGTGCAGCCCGCAGAGAGAAATGTATGTGACATGGGGGGGGGGGGGGGGAGGGGAAACGGACATGATGGAGGGGGGAGAAATGTGACAACATGGATGGAGGGGGGAGAAATGTGACAACATGGATGGAGGGGGGAGAAATCTAACAACATGGATGGAGGGGGGGAGAAATGTGACATGGGGGGCTGATGGCTGACATGGGGGCATGATGGCTGACATGGGAGCATAATGGCTGACATGGGGGGCTGATGGCTGACATGGGGGGTTGATGGCTGACATGGGGGGCTGATCTGAGGCATTGGGGGTCTGATCTGAGGTCTGATTAACATTGGGGGTCTGATTGCTGGTCTGACCTGAGGTGTAATGGAAAATATTTTTTTCTAATTATCCTCCTCTAAAACCCAGGTGCGCCTTATGGGCTGGTGAGTCCTATAGGGCGAAAAATACGGTCCTCAAACAGCGATTGTCTGAAACAGAGCGAAGATACAGACCACACAGAGGAGAAGCAGCTGATGCTGACGGGACCAAGGCCAAGTGAGCTGCGGGGGGAAGGGGGGGGCGCGCAAAAATTTAGCTTTGCTTGCGTTGGCAAAAATCCTGTGCACCGGCCCTGGTCTTTGATCGGATGTTTCTGAACGTCCTTACAGAGATGGAAGCTGCCGAGCGGGGGGCCACTGTCAGTGACATCATGGCACCCCAGAGAGAAGGCAGGGGCCATTCCTGGGTGTCCCTGGCTTCTAGATTGCTGTATACCAAATGCAACCAGAAAGCCAATATACCCCAAAATGGTGCCAATAAAAACGACAGCTTGTTGCGCACAAAATAAGCCCTCACGCAGTCATTCAACAACAACAAAAAAAAAGTTATTGCTCTTAAAAACCACAACAGAAAATTCCATGTTAGAAATCCAGATGCCACTCCTTTCCTTCGGGGGAGCTGGCGTATCCTCAAATAACAGTTTATGACCACAATTGGGGTGTTACTGTATTCAGGAGAAAGTGGGTAGAAAATTGTGGGGGATATTCTCCTGTTATCTTTTGTGAAAAAGAAAGTTTGGGCCTAAAGCACCATTTTCTTGTAAAAATAAATGTAATTTTTCATTTTCACACCCATTTTTCAAAAACTCTATGAAACACCTGTTGAGTGAAGTGCTCACTACACCCCTTAAAAATTCCTTGGGTGGTGTAGTTTACAAAATGTGGTCACATTTTATGGGTTTTCACTGTGGGGGTACCTCAGGGTCTCTTCAAATGCAACATAGTGCCCTAAGACCATTCAATCAAAATCTGCCCACCAAAAACCATATGGTGCTCCTTGCCTTCTGCGCCCTGCCGTGTGCCATACAGTAGTATGCGACCACATATGGGGTGTTTCTGCAAACTGCAGAATCAAGGTAATAAATATTGAAGTTTGTTTTGTTGTTAATCTTTGATGTGTTCTAGGAAAAAAAATTGGTTAAAATGGAAAATCTGCAAAAAAAGGGACATTTTAAAATGTCACCTCTATTTTGCTTTAATTCCTGTGGAATACCTAAAGGGTTAACAACATTTCTAAACAGTTTTGAATAGTTTGAGGGGTTGTCGTTTCTAAAATGGGGTCATTTATGGGTTGGTCCTATTATGTAAGCCCCACAAAGTGACTTCAGAACTGAACTGGTCCTTAAAAAAGTTGACTTTTCTTAAAAATTTAAAAAATTGCTTCTAAAGTTCTAAACCTTCTAGCGTCCTAAAAAATAAAATTACATTACCAAAATGATGCCAACATAAAGTATACATATGGGGAATGTTAATTATTGAATATTTTATAAGGCATCACTACCTGTCTTAAAAGCATTGATATTCAAATTTAGAAAACAGTGAATTTTTTCAAATTTTCGTTAATTTTTGGATTTTTAAAAAAAAATAAGGTAAAACATATTGACTCAAATTTACTATTAACATGAAGTACAATGTGACACGAGAAAACAATCTCTGAATGGCTTGGATAAGAAAAAGCGTTCCAAAGTTATTACCGCATAAAGTGACACATGTCAGATTTGCAAAATTAGGCCAGGTCAGGAAGGGGTAAATGGCCTGATCTGGAAGTGGTTAAGGTCCAACCTCTATATCATAGAAAACCTTAGTAGGTTTTAAGTCAAAGAATTAGAGCCTACTGGCAACTGATTTTGCTCTAAAGGCAGCCAAAGGATTTGTTTCTCCAGGACCTTTGGGGCAAACTATGATAGCAGAGCCTGAGCCCACCAGAGGATCCTCTAGTATGCTAGTGGGCCAGTCCAACCCTGCAGGCAGAGCTGATCAGAGTCTACTCAATCACATCATTGCTGGGGCAACTATTTATGTATACACGCTTACACAGGGAATACTAACAATCACTGATAACACCTCCCCTTTTACAACTATCAGTGACTGACACCTATCTATGTATACACACTTACACAAAGAATGTTATCAATCACTGATATCACCTCCTGTGTATAAACTATCAGTGACTGACAGCTATCTCTGTATACACACTTAGGCCTCTTGCACATGAACTTATTTTATTTCCGTTCCGTTTTTGCAGATTCCGTTTGCGGTCCGTATGCGGAACCATTAATTTCAATGGTTCCGCAAAAAAAACAGAATGTACTCCGTGTGCATTCTGTTTCCGTATATCCATTCCGCTAACAGATAGAACTTGTCCTATTATTGCCCGCAAATAACGTTCCATTTCTCCATTCAAGTCAATGGGTCCGCAAAAAATACGGAATGCATACGGAAACCATACGGAGATGTTTTTGTGGAAATATGGAAACAGAAACACAATGGAAACAAACAACGGATCCGTGAAAAACGGACTGCAAAATACATACAGTCGTGTGAATGCTATCAATTACTGATAACACCTCCCTTGTGTACAATTATCAGTGACTGACAGCTATGTATGTATACATACTTACACAGAGAATACTATCAGTCACTAATAACACCTCCCCAGTACACAATTATCAATGACTGCTAGCTATCTCTGTATACACACTTGTAGAGAAAATCACCAAAAACAGCTGGTGCAAAAAAGGCCACTAAAACTGAAAAAGTTCACAAAAAGCGGCAATAAAAACTTACAGTGGAATGCAAAAAATTTGGGCACCGCTGGTCAAGTGACGTGAACAGTTAAGTAGAAGATGACATTATATTCAGACATAAATTCCCTTTGTATTTTAAGCAAAACTATATTTTTTTTCCATCTTTTACATTTTCAAATAAAAAAGAAAAGGGGCCAAAACAAACTTTGGGCACCCTGCATGTTTAATACCTACTAGCACCACCTTTGGCAAGTATCACAGCTTGTAAACACTTTATGTAGCCAGCCAAGAGTCTTTCATTTCTTGTTTGAGGACTTTCATTCTTCCTTGCAAAAGTCTTCCAAGCCTTGCATGCACTGCTTTTTTTTAGGTTCTATCCACAGTTTTTCAATGATGTTCAGATCGAGGATAGTATGGGCCATGGTAAGGGGATTGTGAGTGCATGGTACCTCAAAGGCTTGCACCTTTTGGGGTAGTCTGTTGTGGAGTTTGAGGTGTGTTGAGGTGTGTTTAGGATCATTAACCATTTGCAGAATCCATCTCTTTTCAACTTCAGCTTTTCTACAGTTGATGATATGTTTGCTTCCAGAATTTGCTGGAATTTATTGAATCCATTCTTCCCTCTACGTGTAAAATGTTCCCAGTGCCATTGGCTACAACACAAACCCTCATGCTTGGAGAGGTGTTCTTTTCGTGAAATTCTGTGCCCTTTTTTCTCCAACATTCTTTTGCTCAATTAAGCCAACGTTCTGTTTTAACTTCATTGGTCTACAGGACTTGTTTCCAAAATGCAATCCGGCTTGTTAAGATGTTCTTTTGCAAACTTCTGACGGTGGATTTTGTGGTGAGACGCAAGAGAGGTTTTCTTCTGATGACTCTTCCATAAAGGCCATATTTGTGCAAGTGTTGCTGAACAGCAGAACAATGCACCACAACTCCAGAGTCTGCTAAATCTTCCTGAAGGTCTTTTGCAGTCAAGTAGGGGTTCTGATTAACCTTTCTAGCAGTCCTACAAGCAGCTTTCTCAGATTTTTTCTTGGTCTTCCAGACTTTTCTTGACCTCCACTGTACCTGTTAACTGCCTTTTCTAAATTACATTTCAAATTGAGGAAATGGCAACCTGAAAACGCTTTGCTACCTTCTTATAGCCTTCTTCATAGCCTTCTCCTACTTTGTGGGCCTCAACCATTTTCATTTTAAGAGTGTTAGGCAGGTGCGTAGAAGAACCCATGGCTGCTGTTTTTTGGGGACAAGGTTAGAGGAGTCTGGGTAACCCTAATAGGCTATTTTAGATCTTAGACCTCATTCAAAATTATCTGTGATGCTCAAATCTTCTTGGTTTCCATTCGGCACCTTAACATCAGCAGATAATTGCTAACAATCCTATGAATGCTCATAAACGATTATCTGGGGATTCTTGGCCTGTGTAAAGGTGCCTTTAGTAATGTGCTTTTATTGCTGATGTACGTGAGGGTCTTTTGTGGCTGGCACACATTGTTTGGGAGGTTTTGTGGCTAAGGGCTCATACATACAGAAGAGCCATGTGTAGTGACAGAACATGTCTGACAACACAGACAGTCTCTAGGTACCCTGTATGCCATCATGTGGCACAACTGTACTGCACCATATTATGAAACTATTCTCTAGTAGAGGCAATACATTTTTTCTCATCTGTTTTCAATTCTAAGTTTTTTATTCTATTTCCTATACATGATTGTGGGGACAGCCATCTTGCCTAAACAGTTGTTAATAGCATTTAGAGGAGGAAGCGAGGTAAAACGTACGTCAGGGTTACTCATCCCCTGGACTTACGTTGTTCCATCATTTTGTTTACCTATTCAGTTGGGATGCGTTCTTTATAGCACCTTGGATTATGCTGCACTAATTATACAATTTGATGGTTCTATAATGTCATGGCATGGCTCGGATATAAGTATGATGACTGGCTAGCCACCCCTAGGATTAATGTTTATGCAGTTAGGTCCATATATATTTGGACACTGACACAAATTTTGTTTTTATTACCTGTTTACTAAAACATATTCAAGTTATAGTTATATAATAGACAAAAAGTCCAGACTTTTATCTTTCATTTGAGGCTATCCACATTAAAATTGGATGAAGGGTTTAGGAGTTTCAGCTCCTTTACATGTGTCGCCCTGTTTCTAAAGGGACCAAAAGTAATTGGACAATTGCCTCAGAGGCTGTTTCATGGGCAGGTGTGGGCAATTCCTTCATTATTTAATTTTCAATTAAGCACATAAAAGGCCTGGAGTTGATTTGAGGTGTGGTGCTTGCATTTTGAAGATTTTGCTAAGAAGTAAACATGCAGTCAAAGGAGCTCTCCATGCAGGTGAAACAAGCCATCCTTCATCTGTGAAAACAGAAAAAACCCATCCGAGAAATTGCTACACTATTATTAGTGGCAAAATCTACAGTTTGGTACATCCTGAGAAAGAAAGAAAGCACTGGTGACCTCAACAATGCAAAAAGACCTGGACGCCCACGGAAGACAACAGTGGTGGATGATTGCAGAATAATTACCATGGTGAAGAGAAACCCCTTCACAACAGCCAACCAAGTGAACAACACTCTTCAGGATATAGGCATATCAATATCCAAATCTACCATAAAGAAAAGACTGCATGAAAGTAAATACAGAGGGTTCACTGCACGATGCAAGCCACTCATAAGCGTCAAGAATAAGAAGGCTAGATTGGACTTTGCTAAAAAAACATCTTAAAAAACCAGCACACTTCTGGAAGAACATTCTTTGGACAGATGAAACCAAGATCAACCTCTACCAGAATGATGTAAAGAAAAAAGTATGGCAAAGGCATGGTACAGCTCATGATCCAAAGCATATCACATCATCTGTAAAACACGACGGAGGCAGTGTGATGGCTTGGGCATGCATGGCTGCCAGTGGCACTGGGTCCCTAGTGTTTATTGATGATGTGACACAGGACAGAAGCAGCCAAATGAATTCTGGGGTTTCCAGAGACATACTGTGTGCTTAAATCAAGCCAAATGCATCCAAACGGATTGGTCAGTGTTTCATAATACAGATGGACAATGACCCAAAACATAAAGCCAAAGCAACCCAGGAGTTTATTAAAGCAAATGGAATATTCTTAAATGGCCAAGTCAGTCACCTGATCTGAACCCAATAGAGCATGCATTTCACTTGTTAAAGACTAACTTCAGACAGAAAGGACCACAAACAAAACAACTGAAAACCGCTGCAGTAAAGGCCTGGCAGAGCATTAAAAAGGAGGAAACACAGCGTCTGGTGATGTCCATGAGTTCAAGACTTCAGGCAGTCATTGCCAACAAAGGGTTTTCAACCAGTATTAGAAATTAACATTTTACTTACAATTATTAAATTTGTCCAATTACTATTGAGCCCCTGAAATGAAGGGATTGAGTTTAAAAAATGCTTTAGTTCCTCACATTTTTATGCAATCATTTTGTTCAACCCACTGAATTAAAGCTGAAAGTCTAAGCTTCAACTGCATCTGAATTGTTTTGTTCAAAATCCATTGTGGTAATGTACAGAACAAAAATTAGAAAAATGTTGTCTTTGTCCAAATATATATGGACATAACTGTAGGTGGCAATGTATACAGGCCCTTTTTCTTGCATATATTTAGGCTTGAGCTAACCACAAATACATTGCGTCACCCTATAATCTGAATTGGGGTGGATTTTTTCAGACCTGGGTTTTGGGAGCTGGGAGTTGTCCATATTGTGACTCCATACTGCATATATTTAATATTTTATTCTGACTACTGTTAGCCCAGCGGTCTATGCCGGCGCTGCTGCCCCTAACCGTGGGCAGGGGCACCGGGCTCCCTATTTCCCTCCTGCGCGCCGCACTGACAAACGCGGGCAGCAGGTAGTTTACCAAGCCAGAGTTTCATGCCAGAGTTTCGTTCCTGCTGGAGAGTTGCAATGGTGTTTGAGCTTGCGTGGGTGTGTCTCTCTTCACCTATGAGGCAACACATACACGCCCTCTGTCTCACCAGCCTTCGCTGTGTACTGGACCTGGCTTATTGGACTTCTGGACTTTGCCTGTTTGCCGCCTGCCTCAGACATCGGACTTTGTTTATGAACTTTGCCTGTTTGCCGCCTGGCCCTGACCTCGGATCTCGTTTATGGACTTTGTTTCTTTACCGCCAGCCTCTGACCTCAGTCTTCGCTTACTGACTTTGCGTGATTGCTGCCTGTCCAGATCCAGAATCTCCTGGCCACGCAAGTCCCCTCGGTGCTTGCACCGAGTACTTTGACGCCCTGGTCAGCTACCACTGACTCAGGGACTGCTCTGGAATAGCCCCTGGCAACTACCCTAATGGCCCAAGCCTATCCTCACCATCAGAGGCTCTAGTGAAGATCAGGTAGTGGCTTAGTTACGCCCCTCCAGAGTATATCCAGTCAGTGGCGCAGTGGGTCCACACCCGCTTGCATAACAGTTTGCTCAGGCCATTGACCCCACTGATCCGAACCCTCCCAGTACCCCCGAGTTACACCAGGAGTTGGTCCAGCAGTGTGAGCATCAGGATCAAATATTGTCCTACCTACGCAATGTGAATATGCCTCTAAATGACCTGTCATCTGCTAACCCAGCGTCATCAACCTTCTCTGCTCCAGTATATTCTAATTCCGCCCTCTTCCTACGTACCCGGATCTGCACCTCGTCTCTCAGCTCCTCCACGTTTCAACGGTGACCCTAAGCAGTGCCGGAAATTCATAAATCAATGCACTCTTCATTTTGAACTTTTGCCTCACCAATTTGCCTTGGACCGAGCCAAAGTGGCTTTTCTCATGTCACACCTTACTGGGGAGGCACTAGCCTGGATCAATCCCCTCTGGGAAAGGAACGACCCAGTCATAATGGATCTACAGGCCTTCCTAGAGGCCTTCTGCAAGGTGTTTAACAAGCCCGGACGCACCATCTCTGCCACATCCTCCCTACTGCGGTTGTGTCAAGGGAACCAATCCGTGGGTCGGTATGCAGTCCAGTTCCGTACGCTAGCCTCTAAACTTGGCTGGAATAATGAGGCACTTGTGGCTACCTTTTGGGAGGGCCTCTGTGGGAGAATTAAAGACGAGCTGGCTGGGACGGGATGTTCCTTCCACCTTGGATGACCTCATCTCCCTGGCTACTCGAATTGATTTACGATTCCAGGAACGTGCCAGAGAAGTTTCGCCTGGCGTCTTCTTTTCAGCAAGCTCCTAACCCTCTACCTTGCATGTTGTCTGCAGTTCCTGAGCCATGCAGGTCGACCGAGTTAGGCTGACTGAACAGGAACATGATCACCTCCGTGCCAAAGGACTTTGCTTCTAATGTGGTGGTTCTGATCATGTGCTCCGTGCTTGTCCCCTGAAGCCGGGAAACTCCCGAGCCTAGGGTCTGTTGGAGAGGCGGCCCTAGGTGAAGATAATTCCTCTCCACCCCTGACTCTGCCGGCAACTTTGTTGTTTGGAGATAATCGGTTAATGGAGACGGCTCTTCTGGATTCCGGATCTGCAGGAAACTTCCTGCAGCAAGCCATAGTGGATCGATATCGTATTCCAGTCCAACGCCTCCATTGATGGCGTCATCTGTAGATGGAAGAGGGCTCTGTCTGAGTCCGTACAATTTTCTACTGAACCTGTGAAACTACAGGTAGGAGCTCTTCATACAGAAGAAATTTTGTTCTTGATTCTTCGAAGTCTCTCTCATCCTCTCCATTTGGGGCTTACCATGGCTCCGTACCCATGAACCTGTTCTTGATTGGAAGTCTGGAGAGGTGCTTCATTAGGGACAGTACCGCCTTGGTAAGTGTCTTTCTCCTGTTCAGCCCGCTCGGTCACCCCGGGTACCACCAAATCTTGAAAATCTGCCTGCAGCATACCATGCCTATGCCTACGTCTTCGAATAAGAAGGAGGCTGATACGTTATTCCACACAGGCCCTATGATTGCCCTATTGATCTGGTTCCTGGTTCTTAACCTCCCCATGGTCGCATTTATCCTCTATCACCAGCAGAGACACAAGCCATGTCTGACTATGGCCTCATGCACACAACCGTTTTTCACTTCAATGGGGCCGCAAAAGATGCAGACAGCACTCCGTGTGCTGTCCGCATCCGTTGCTCCGTTCCGTGCCCCCGCAAAAATAATAGAACATGTCCTATTCTTGTCCGTTTTGCGGACAAGAATAGGCATTTCTACAATGGGCCGCCCGTTCTGTTCCGCAAATTGCGGAAGGCACACAGGCGGCTTCCGTTTTTTGCGGATCCGCGGTTTGCGGACAGCAAAAAACGGAACGGTCGTGTGCATGAGGCCTTTATCAAAGAAAATCTTGACAGAGGATTTATCTGGAAATCATCTTCTCCGGCTGGTGCTGGCTTCTTCTTTGTAAATAAAAAAAGACGGTTCTCTGCGGCCATGCATCGATTATTATCGGCCTAAATAAAATCACTATCAAGAACAAATACCCTCTTCCTATTATTCCCAAGTTGTTTTATCGCCTCAGAGGAGCTAAGATCTTCTCCAAATTAGATCTGCGTGGGGCCACTAACTTGATCTGAATTCTTCAAGGGGATGAGTGGAAGACCGCCTTTAACACCCGGGACGGTCACTATGAATATCTGTTGATGCCCTTTGGACTAAGCAATGCCCCTGCAGTGTTCCAAGAATTCGTTAACGATGCCTCGTCCTTCTGGTTTAAAGGCAATTCAACGTTTCCTGGGGTTCGCCAACTACTACCGCCAATTTGTACCACGCTTCTCTTCTTTGACAGCCCCCATCTGTACCTTGACACGTAAAGGGGCAAATCCCAAAAATTGGTCTGCTGAGGTTGAATCAGCCTTTCAAGCCTTGAAGCAGGCCTTCTCTGCGGCTCCAGTACTCCATCGTCCTGATGCCAGTAAGCAATTTTTTTCTGGAGGTGGATGCTTCGTCTATTGGACCTAGGGCAGTGCTTTCACAAAAATCTCCCTCAGGTAAGATGACAACATGTGGCTTCTTCTCCAGGGCCTTCTCCGCTCCTGAGCACAACTACTCGATTGGGGACAGAGAGTTGTTGGCGATCAAGATGGCATTAGAGGCATGGCATTACCTTCTGGAAGGAGCCAGTCATCCTGTAGTGATCTATACTGACCACAAGAACCTCACGTACAGTACAGACCAAAAGTTTGGACACCTTGTCATTCAAAGAGTTTTCTTTATTTTCATGACTATGAAGGCATCAAAACTATGAATTAACACATGTGGAATTATATACATAACAAACAAGTGTGAAACAACTGAAAATATGTCATATTCTAGGTTCTTCAAAGTAGCCACCTTTTGCTTTAATTACTGCTTTGCACACTCTTAGCATTCTCTTGTTTGTTATGTATATAATTCCACATGTGTTAATTCATAGTTTTGATGCCTTCAGTGTGAATCTACAATTTTCATAGTCATGAAAATAAAGAAAACTCTTTGAATGAGAAGGTGTGTCCAAACATTTGGTCTGTACTGTACCTACAGTCTGCACAAAGACTTAAAGGGAACCTGTTACCGGGATTTTGTGTATAGAGCTGAGGACATGGGTTGCTAGATGGCTGCTAGCACATCCGCAATCCCCAATCCCCATAGCTCTGTGTGCTTTTATTGTGTAAAAAAAACGATTTGATACATATGCAAATTAACCTGAGATGAGTTCTGTCCTTGACTCATCTCACGTACAGGTTAATTTGCATATGCATCAAATCGTTTTTTTTACACAATAAAAGCACACAGAGCTAAGGGGACTGGATATTGCGGATGTGCTAGCGGCCATCTAGCAACCCATGTCCTCAGCTCTATACCCCAAATCCCGGTGACAGGTTCCCTTTAATCCTTGACAAGCTCGCTGGTCCCTGTTCTTTGCGCGTTTTAATTATGTTCTTTACTTTCGTGCTGCAGATAAGAACATCAAAGCAGATGCTCTTTCAAGATCCTTTGATTTCACTGACCAGGAGGAGGAGGCCCAATTCTTCATTGATCCCGCTAAAATCTCGGCCTGTCCTGTCAAGCTATCAGAAATCCCTCCTGGAAAGACCTTTGTTGCAGAGTCTGTCAGAAAGAAAATCTTACTAAGGGGTCATTCATCAAAGTGGTGAGTCATGCTGGTCAGCGAAAGACCTTCAGGTTCATTGCTAAGCGGTACTGGTGGCCATCCATGCGACACGATATCCAAGAATTTGTAGCTGCCTGTCCACCCTGTGTGCAAAATAAGACTTCTAAACAACGTTCAGCCGGCCTTTTGCTTCCTCTTCCTGAGGTTCCCTGGCAGCAAATAGCTATGGACTTTATCACGGATCTACCCACTTCTTCCGGTTGTTCCGTAATATGGGTAGTTGTTGACCGCTTCTCTAAAATATTGCATTTTTTTCCTCTTCCTGGACTTCCTTATGCTCCCCAACTGGCCAAGAAATTTATCGGTGTTCTCGCATTTAGAGATATGCTTTACAACAGGGATGATGAACCTGCGGCCCTCCAGCTGTTGTAAAACTACCCATCATGCTCTGCTGTAGGTTGTCCGGGCATGCTGGGAGTTGTAGTTTTGCAACAGCTGGACAGCCGCAGGTTGGGCATCTCTGCTTTACAACATGACCATATCCACTACAGACGGGAGATGTTCACTAACGTTTTCTAGACATACTCTGTAACCAGTGCAAAGGTCACTGAACCTGTGTTATCTACATATATTCTGTATGTATATATATTTATTGTGGGGACTCGCTCTCGTAGTCAGGACAAGCGGAAGCAGTATAGAGGCAAAGACCAGTTTATAACTCAAAAACGTCAGTGTTTATTCATACTAATTGCAAGTACACAGTACGACAGTTCATTTGCAGTATTGGTGTTAGTTCACACCCGGATAGCTCAAAACAAAACAGTCACATTTTGTCCTGGGTGTTAATCCACACCCGACCGGCATAGCTCAGAACTGAGCAGTCCTCACTGATTCAGGCCTCCAGCCTGGCACAAGGCTTAGATCCCGGTACAGAGATTGCCAGAGCTCCAATGTCAGAGAGAGATAATTCCCCACACCTGACACTACTGGCTGTTTTTATAGGCCTGACAAAACCAGGCCTGGAACGTGGGGAGTAGTCACCCACCCAGCACTTTGACTACTTCCAGTAAGAGCCGTCCCGGATCAGCTATTTACAGCCATACTAAATAACAAAGTGTCAAACAGCAACTGCTGCTGACACATGAAAACTGGCTCTTACTCCACCAAGGCCAGGAACCTTGGTGACACATACCTATCATCCACGATGATTCCTTGTACCTTCTTACAATATATGTATACATATATACAGTACAGACCAAAAGTTTGGACACACCTTCTCATTCAAAGAGTTTTCTTTATTTTCATGACTATGAAAATTGTAGATTCACACTGAAGGCATCAAAACTATGAATTAACACATGTGGAATTATATACATAACAAACAAGTGTGAAACAACTGAAAATATGTCATATTCTAGGTTCTTCAAAGTAGCCATCTTTTGCTTTGATTACTGCTTTGCACACTCTTGGCATTCTCTTGATGAGCTTCAAGAGGTAGTCCCCTGAAATGGTTTTCACTTCACAGGTGTGCCCTGTCAGGTTTAATAAGTGGGATTTCTTGCCTTATAAATGGGGTTGGGACCATCAGTTGCGTTGAGGAGAAGTCAGGTGGATACACAGCTGATAGTCCTACTGAATAGACTGTTAGAATTTGTATTATGGCAAGAAAAAAGCAGCTAAGTAAAGAAAAACGAATGGCCATCATTACTTTAAGAAATGAAGGTCAGTCAGTCAGCCAAAAAGTTGGGAAAACTTTGAAAGTAAGGGCTATTTGACCATGAAGGAGAGTGATGGGGTGCTGCGCCAGATAACCTGGCCTCCACAGTCACCGGACCTGAACCCAATCGAGATGGTTTGGGGTGAGCTGGACCGCAGAGTGAAGGCAAAAGGGCCAACAAGTGCTAAGCATCTCTGGGAACTCCTTCAAAACTGTTGGAAGACCATTTCAGGGGACTACCTCTTGAAGCTCATCAAAAGAATGCCAAGAGTGTGCAAAGCAGTAATCAAAGCAAAAGGTGGCTACTTTGAAGAACCTAGAATATGACATATTTTCAGTTGTTTCACACTTGTTTGTTATGTATATAATTCCACATGTGTTAATTCATAGTTTTGATGCCTTTATAGAAAATAAAGAAAACTCTTTGAATGAGAAGGTGTGTCCAAACTTTTGGTCTGTACTGTATATATATATATATATATATATATATATATATATATATATACTGTATATATACAAACACAGTCATTAACAAAAAAAGAATGCACCAGATAGCAGTCAGATTGCTGCCAAACTTGGCATGCAGTCATGTCTCAGGCAGATATGTAAATGATTACAGGTTTGGTCTGATTACACATTGTTTCTTGCCACAAGAGGGTGTAAAAGTGCTTCCTCCACTGCCCTCTAAAAAGGCTCTCAGAGGTTACTCTTGGGTAGCGCACCTCTTGGTGAGAGATCGTTGACTGATAGATATGCCTCTAGAATTTGAGAGGAAAACTTTGAGGGCCGCCACATCATTGGACTGAGAGAAGCAGGATGGTCGTTTCAACTGCCTGCCATCTAGGCCATTCTTTCCTAGGCATTAGGTGTTTGAAGTAGTGGCTACATGAGGGCACACACACAAACAGGCTTCAATCGGACCAGACACACTACCAGTAGAGAGGATTGTTTGATCCTCTGACAAGCACAAGGAGCTCCCATAGCTTCATTTTCCACAATCCAGATATGTCACGGTAGGTAAGATAAGGGAAGGAAACAGAACACCTGACTAGACCCCAAATGCTAGGGAACAAAGGGGTTACCTCCTAGCAATCCCTAAAACACTTTCCCTAAGCTGCTATGCCCATGTGCATATCTCGATGGTAGATATACACATGCCCACATACCTAAGACTGTAACACACTGAACCAAACCCTCAGCTGTAGGGAAGAGGGAAAGAGCAACCCAGCTCCTTCAACAACTGAAGGAGCTAGCGTCACCCTAGACGCCTAGTAAAAACAGACACAAAATGGAAAAGGACTTATCTAGAGATGTGTTGGAGCAGACGATCCACCAAACTTCCAGAGGTCACACAAGGCAGAACTATAACCCACAAAGGCTATAGGGAGAAGGAGGAATAAATAGCCTCACCAATTACCTAAAGAACAACACCTGGGAGGAGGTGGGATTCAGTTCAAACCCACAACAAAACAAACTGTCAGATCGAGTCACGTGCAGAAACTCTGACAGATCTCCTCAGAACACCCACAGGGCAGGGTTTGACAGTACCCCCTCCACGGGTGACCTCCGGACACCCAGGTCCAACTTTATCCGGGTTTGCCCTGTGAAAGGCATTGACAAGGCGGCTAGCATTAACATCGGTAGACGGAACCCACATTCTTTCCTCGGGACCGTATCCCCTCCAATGCACCAGGTACTGAAGGGAACCCCGAAGAACACGTGAGTTGAGAATTCTAGAGATCTGAAACTCCAGATTACCATCAACCAAAACACGAGGAGGAAGCAAAGGAGATGGTTCCGCAGGTTCCACATATTTCTTCAACAAGGACCTGTGAAACACATTATGGATCTGTCACGACTGTGACTGATCCAGACAGGTCTGGGAGGAGAAGGTCGCAGCGACTTGCTACTCGCGATAGCTTGTGAGTTTGCTCCTTGGTTCAGGGTATATCATCCGGGTTTTGCCTTGTGAACCTTTTTGTCCTGACTGGGAGTTTGTAGGCATCCTTCTCAGGTGAGTCCTGTCTGCCACTCCCAGCTACTATATTAGTTTCAGTTTCACTTGCAGTCATTGCCAGATATAGTCCTTACTTCCAGTTCTATTCTGACCTTTGAAGGAGATCGTTTGATGGTGTTGCTGTGGAGCTCTTGTCCGGCGTGGACTGTCGTGATTGGGATCGCCTTCTCTGCTCGTGACTGGATAAGTCTATCTCTGCTATAGTTTGTTTGTTGCTGTCTTCCCCTGCTGTTCTCCTAGACATGAGTGATGGTGACTAGTGCTCCCATCGGCCTTTCCCCACTCTAGGCTTGTTAGGGTGACTGAGGGTTTAGGCATCCTGCTCGCCGCACGGGTTCACACCCCGTCTAGGGTATCAGGGCAGACAGGTGCCAGCTTAGGGTTAGTCAGGGGTGGCCATACTATTCCCATCCGTAGATAAGGGTCCCCCTTCCCCTCCGTCTGGTGCGACACGACCGCTATCCCAGCAGCAGTCGTGTCGCACCAGACGGAGGGGAAGGGGGACCCTTATCTACGGATGGGAATAGTATGGCCACCCCTGACTAACCCTAAGCTGGCACCTGTCTGCCCTGATACCCTAGACGGAGTGTGAACCCGTGCGGCGAGCAGGATTCCTAAACCCTCAGTCACCCTAACAAGCCTAGAGTGGGGAAAGGCCGATGGGAGCACTAGTCACCATCACTCATGTCTAGGAGAACAGCAGGGGAAGACAGCAACAAACAAACTATAGCAGAGATAGACTTATACAGTCACGAGCAGAAAAGGCGATCCCAATCACGACAGTCCACGCCGGACAAGAGCTCCACAGCAACACCATCAAACGATCTCCTTCAAAGGTCAGAATAGAACTGGAAGTAAGGACTATATCTGGCAATGACTGCAAGTGAAACTGAAACTAATATAGTAGCTGGGAGTGGCAGACAGGACTCACCTGAGAAGGATGCCTACAAACTCTCAGTCAGGACAAAAAGGTTCACAAGGCAAAACCCGGATGACATACCCTGAACCAAGAAGCAAACTCACAAGCTATCGCGAGTAGCAAGTCGCTGCGACCTTCTCCTCCCAGACCTGTCTGGATCAGTCACAGTCGTGACAGGATCTTTCCAGACGAAACGCCACCGGATTGACAATGGCCGAGATTTTGTAAGGGCCAATAAATCTTGGACCCAATTTCCAAGAGGCTACCTTCAGCTTAATGTTTTTAGTGGACAACCACACCAAATCACCCACACACAGGTCCAGACCAGTCATACGTCTCTTGTCAGCCATCCGTTTATATCTTTCACTCATTTTTTTCAAATTAACTTGAATCTTCCGCCAGATAGATGACAAAGTGGAAGAGAATCTCTCCTCTTCCGGTATCCCAGAAGATTCGGTCCCAGAAAAAGTACCAAACTGAGGGTGAAAACCATATGGTGACTTATCAGTTGACTCCTGCCTACGGTTATTCAAGGCAAACTCAGCTAAAGACAAGAACGAGGACCACTCATCCTGATTCTCAGCGACAAAACACCTCAAATAGGTCTCCAGGTTTTGGTTAGTGCGCTCAGTTTGGCCATTCGACTGAGGATGAAAAGCCAAAGAGAAAGACAACTAAATACCCAGACGAGAACAAAACGCCCTCCAAAACCTGGAAACAAATTGCATCCCCCTATCAGACACCACATCAGAGGGAATGCCATGTCATTTCACAATGTTAGCAATAAAAACCTGAGCGAGAGTTTTCGCATTGGGCAAACCTGATAATGGAACAAAGTGAGCCATCTTGCTGAAGCGGTCCACTACCACCAAAATCACTGTTTTCCCAGAGGAACTCGGCAAATCAGTAATGAAGTCCATGGACAAATGTGTCCAAGGACGAGATGGGATGGACAAAGGAAGAAGAGATCCTGATGGCCGAGTGTGAGCCACTTTCGCGCGTGCACAGGTCTCACAAGCTGCTACATAACCCTCAACACTTTTACGCAACCCTGGCCACCAGAATCTCCGGGAAATAAGATCCTACTTCCAGGATGTTTCACAAGGACAGTATCATGATGTTCCTTGAACACCTTGTATCGCAGTTCAGAAGGAACAAACAACTTGCCTGGATGACAAGAATCAGGTGCCTCCTCTTGAGCCCCCAACACTTCCGTCTCCAGCTCGGGGTAAAGAGCGGAAACCACCACCCCATCAGCCAAAATCAGAGCGGGATCCTCTGAATCTCCCCCCCTACCCCCGGAAAGCAACGTGACAACGCATCCGCTTTGATGTTTTTAATCCCAGGGCGATAGGTGACCACAAAATTGAACCTGGTAAAAAAAACTATGACCATCTAGCCTGCCTAGGATTTAAACGCTTTGCAGATTGCAGGTAAGCCAGATTCTTATGGTCAGTAAATACCATAATCGGATGGGTAGCCCCTTCTAGCCAATGATGCCACTCTTCAAAGGGCAATTTGATGGCCAACAACTCTCTATTCCCAACATCATAATTTCTTTCGGCGGCCGAGAGTTTCTTGGAGAAAAAAGCACACGGGCGCCATTTGCTAGGAGAGGGACCCTGCGACAAGACTGCACCGACTCCCACTTCTGACGCATCAACCTCCACAAGTGGGGGGGAAATGGCAGTGCGTCTTATAAAGCGAATGTTGCGCTTTTTAAATGTCTAACACTGATACATCGCCGGCCGCTATGCTGCACAGCGCGGCCTGCGATGTACTGTATCAGCAGGGAGGGAGGAGGGGCTGGAGGTCAACAACTGCTGTTTTACTCACGGCGGGGCCCGATGCAGACACTGTACTCCATTACACCGGGCCCCGCTCACAGCAGTTTTCATATGTAAAGTCCATTCATGTAATCTTCAAGCAGTGGCTCTGCTTTAAACTAGCGCAATCTTCTGTAGTAGTACTCACTAGCAAAGCGTCAGGCAGGCCGGCAGCGTAACCTCACTCACTTATTCACACTCCTGCTTCATTAATGAAGTGGGGGGAGAGTGAATAAGTGAGTGACGTTACACTGCAGGCCTGCCTGCCCCTTTGATAGTGAGTACTACTACAGAGGATTGCGCTAGTTTAAAGCAGAGTCACTGCTTGAAGATTACATAAATGGACTTTACATATGAAAACTGCTGTGAGTGGGGCACGGTGCAGTCACTGTGCTCCAATTCACCGGGCCCCGCTCATAGGAGGCTTTATATGTAAAATATTTTTATGTAATGCTCCAGCAATGGCTCTGCTTTCTTCTGTTACAGTACTCAATATCAAAGCAGCGGTCCGGCCGGCATGTGATGTCACTCACGTGCCGAGCCATTGCTGGAGCATTACATAAAAAGATTTTACATATAAAGACTGCTGTGAGCAGGTGCCCGGTGGTGTAATGGGGGTCACTCTTCACACAGGGACAATATACTGTGACACATATGATACTGTGACCAGCATAAGATCATCTTATGCTGGTCACAGTATCATGTGTGTCACAGTATATTGTCCCTGTGTGAATAGTGACCCCCATTACATAAGATGCTATACAGTATGTGTGTCGTCCACACATCCCCCATAGCAGTGTATCATCCACACATCCCCCATAACAGTGTGTCATCCACAGATCCCCCCATAACAGTGTCATCCACAGATCCCCCATAACAGTGTCCTCCACAGATCTCCCCATAACTGCGTATCATCCACAGATCCCCCATAACAGTGTCATCCACATATACCCCATAACAGAGTCATCCACAGATCCCCATAACAGTGCGTCATCCACAGATCCCCCCATAACCGTGTGTCATCCACAGATCCCCCATAACAGTGTCATCCACAGATCCCCCCATAACAGTGTGTCATCCACAGATCACCCCATAACAGTGCCATCCACAGATCTCCCCATAACTGTGTATCATCCACAGATCCCCCATAACAGTGTCATCCACTGATCCCCTATAACACTGTCATCCACAGATCCCCCATAGCAGTGCGTCATCCACAGCGATATGTGTACAACAGCCTGCGGCCACATGTGTTGCCTCTCATGGCAGGGCTTCCAACTGACATTTTTCAGCAGGATAATTTTCACCCACACACAACACTGGTTTCCCAGGAAGGTCTCTGCCAAATTGCAACACTTCCTTGGCCTGACCAGCCACAAGATTTATCAACAGTCAAGCATTTATGGGACCAGCTGCAACATCTCTTGAGCAAATGTGCCGCAAGACACCATATGGAACCTGTATGGCTCCATGCCCAACCGTATCTCATCTTGTATCCAGGCTAGAGGTAGCCCAGTAGGACACTGGAGCCTCCTTTCAGTTTTACCGTTTTCCCCCATTTATCTTTTCGCTCTAATATTGTAATCACTTACATATATCATAGAGTTGGTAGATTTGGATTCATTCTGCTTTGGATGAATCTGAATCTTTGCGATTTGTTTTAGAAAGAGGATAAGTTCCTGATCACCGTTCATATATTATTATATGTTGTATGGGTTCCGGTGAGGCTTCATGATGACCGCCAGTAATGTGAGACTATGTGGGTCTCATGCATGTGCTTTTACTGTAAGTAGAGGCGCATGCATACATTTATTTCAGAATGAATCCGAACCAAGATTCATGATTGCGGTGCACAGAAAAGGAAAACTGGTTTATTTGCCCATGGCAACCATCATATTTTGCCTTTCATTTTCGAAAGGAGCTATGAAAACTGAAAGGTGGAATCTGATTGGTTACTATGGCCAACTAAACCGGTTTTCCTTTACACCAGTTTTGATAAATCTCCCCCATAGTGTTTTCAGCTTAAAACAAGGGCAAATGTTATGACCTTCAAAGGGATTACTGGCATTGTTTGTAAGAATAGCTCTCCCTGTCCAATTATGTTATCTGAAATCTCGCTCATTGTCAGTAGTGATTCTCTCAGTTGAACATCATAGTTTGAAGACAAATATGACCTAGCTACTAAGCCAGGGAGTATAACATGATTGGGAAGGTTTAGCATGAAGGGCATTTTTAAAGTCAGCTTTGCAGGAATCTGTGTTTCGATAACTAGCACAACATTGATCATAAGATGTTTGTTTATTTTGGTGCATCTTTAACCCGTAGAGGACCCACACCGTACATGTACGGCGCAGATGTCCGTGACTGCGCCCGCCCGATCCGCGGCAGGGGTCCGGCAGTCACTGATAGCCGGACCACTGCTGCATGCGCCGGCATCGGTGAAATCACTTTTTTTTACTGGCATATTATGGGGGACACTATGGGGAAGGGGGAGAGGAGCACTATGAGGGCATTTACTGGGGCACTATATAGGGGTATTTTATACTGGCATACATTATGGGGACATTAGCTCAACTGGGGGCACTAAGCAGGGGTATTTCATGTACTGTCATATTATAGGGAGAATTAATACTACTAGGAGGTATTATGCGGAGCTTTACTACTACTGGGGGACTATGAGGAACATGATTACTAGTATGGGCACTATATTATTAAGTGTGCTCTGGCAGATAATTATTTCTATTGGTGGGATTTTGGGGAGCACTGTTACTTTGGGGGCACCCTGGCATAGTATCAGCTTAGCACAATTTTTTTGGGGGGGACATTATCTTTATACTATTAGTATCTGGGCGCAGTTATTTTTTAGAGCACTGTGTGCCAATAATTGTTGAAGGGGGCACTATCTGTGTGGTAGTAGTATTTCCAGGGGGACTGTTTCTGCAGTATAGTATTAGGGGTGGCAGGAAAGGGTGTTCAGAAGATGTGAAGATGATGGAAATGTGGGAAACTAATGTCTGTTTGCCAATCTCTGCAGAGACGGGAGATGGCTGAAAAATCATCATGGCGGTTTGGTCTGAATAGAGAAGATAAAGAGAGAGCACGTCTACAACAAAGGTGACATCACTGGATGTAAGAGGTATGAGGTGCTATGTAGGAGAGGAGATGCTCTGGCTCCTCCCCCTGCCATTTGCAGAAGGAAGATTCAGAGTGGGTGAGGACGGCCAAAGGGGGCAGCAGGCCACAGGAGGGTGGCAGATGGTGGGGGGGAACCACAGGCCTTGAGCAAGATCTGGGGAGGGAGGAGCTTCCTGGCTGTAGCTTGCTGTTTATTGTATAATGTGAAGCAGGCAGTGCAGCTAGGACAGGTCCTCCCCTCCCTGTATGATGTGTAGAGTCAGGCCTCAACAATAGAATTTCAGCTGTACAGTGTTTGTTAGGAGTGGCCTATTATATGTAGGATGGGCTCCCCTGGTCCCCGTGCTGCTGTGACGGGGACCCGATGGCATGGAAGGCAGCCCGATGCCTTCCTTAGGCATGTGGGCTGCCTTCCAGTTGAGAGCCTGTGAGATCCAGCCCCCTGGATCTCACAGGCAGGAAGCGGTATGTGTAATACACACTGTATTACACATACAGCCAATGCATTCCAATACAGAAGAATTGGAATGCATTGTAAAGGGGATCAGACCCCCAAAAGTTGAAGTCCCAAAGTGGGACAAAAAATAAAGTGAAAAAAAGTAGAAAAAATAAAGTTTTCCCCCCCTAAAATTGAAAGTTTCAAGTAAAAAAAAAAGAAGTAATTTTCCCCAAATAAAGTAAAACATTTTTTGTAAAAAATAGAAAAAAAGAAAAGTAGACATATTAGGTATCGCCGCGTCCGTATCGACCGGCTCTATAAACATATCACATGACCAAACCCCTCAGATGAACACCATCAAAAAAATAAAATAAAAAATGTGCTAAATAAACAATTTTTTGTCACCTTCCATCACTAAAAGTACAACACGAAGCGATCAAAAAGGCATATGCCCGCCAAAATAGTACCAATCTAACCGTCACCTCATCTCACAAAACATGAGCCCCTACCTAAGACAATCGCCCCCAAAAAAACAACTATGGCTCAGAATATGGAGACACTAAAACATCATTTTTTTGTTTTAAAAATGCTGTTATTGTGTAAAACTTAAGTAAATAAAAAAAGTATACATATTAGGTATTTGACCTGATATGACCTAATCCCTCAGGTGAACACCATAAAAAAAATGTAATAAAAACGGCGTAAAAAAAGCAATTTTTTGTCATCTTACATCACAAAAAGTGTAATAGCAAGCGATCAAAAAATCATACTCACCCCAAAATAGTGCCAATCAAACCATCATCTCATCCCGCAAAAATCGTACCCTACTTAAGATAATCACCCAAAAACTGAAAAAACTATGGCTCTCAGACTATGGAGACACTAAAACACGATTTTTTTTGTTTCAAAAATGAAATCATTGTGTAAAACTTACATAAATAAAAAAAAGTTGACATATTATGTATTGCCGCATCTGTAATAACCTGCTCTATAAAAATATCACATAACCTAACCACTCAGGTGAATACCGTAAAAAATAATAATATAAAAACGGTGTAAAAAAAGCAATTTTTTGTCACCTTACATCACAAAAAGTGTAATAGCAAGCGATCCAAAAGTCATATGCACCCCATAATACTACCAATCAAACCGTCATCTCATCCCAAAACAAATTAGCCCCTACACAAGACAGTCGTTCAAAAAATAAATAAAACTACGGCTTTCAGAATGTGGAGACACAAAAAAATATTTTTTTTTCAAAAATGCTTTGTTATGTAAAACTGAAACAAACCACCAAAATAAGTCATATTTGAAATTGTCGTGTCCGTAACAACCTGCTCTATAAAAATACCACATGATCTAACCTGTCAGATGAATGTTGTAAATAACAAAAAATAAAAACGGTGCCAAAACATCTATTTCTTGTTACCTTGCCTCACAAAAAGTGTAATATAGATCAACCAAAAATCATATGTAACCCAATATAGTACCAACAAAACTGCCACCTTATCCCGTAGTTTCTAAAATGGGTCACTTTTTTGGAGTTTCTACTCTAGGGGTGCATCAGGGGGACTTCATATGTGATATGGCAGCTTAAAATTATCCCAGTGAAATCTGCTTTCCAAAAACAGTATGGCGTTCCTTTCCTTCTGCGCAATACCGTGTGCCCATACAGCAGTTTACGACCACATAGAGGGTGTTTCTGTAAACTACAGAATCAGGGCCATAAATATTGAGTTTTGTTTGGCTGTTAACCCTTGCTTTGTAACTGGAAAAAAATTGATTAAAATGGAAAATCTGCCAAAAAAGTGAAATTCTGAAATTTCATCTCTATTTTCCATCAATTCTTGTGGAACACCTAAAGGGTTAACAAAGTTTGTAAAATCAGTTTTGTATATCTTGAGGGGTGTAGTTTCTAAAATGGGGTCACTTTTTTGCAGTTTCTACTCTAGGGGTGCATCAGGGAGTCCTCAAATGTGACATGGCAGCTTAAAATTATCCCAGTGAAATCTGCTTTCCAAAAACCATATGGCATTCCTTTCCTTCTGCACAATACTGTGTGCCCGTACAGCAGTTTACGACCACATATGGGGTGTTTCTGTAAACTACAGAATCAGGGCCATAAATATTGAGTTTTGTTTGGCTGTTAACCCTTGGTTTAAAAAAAAAAAAAAAAAACCTTGCAACTTGTAACTGTAAAAAATGGATTCAAATGTCTGCCAAAAAAGTGAAATTTTTAAATGTTATCTCTATTTTCCATTAATTCTTGTGGAACACCTAAAGGTTAACAAAGTTAGTAAAATCTGTTTTGAATACCTTGAGGGGTGTAGTGGTGGGGGGGAACCACAGGCCTTGAGCAAGATCTGGGGAGGGAGGAGCTTCCTGGCTGTAGCTTGCTGTTTATTGTATAATGTGAAGCAGGCAGTGCAGCTAGGACAGGTCCTCCCCTCCCTGTATGATGTGTAGAGTCAGGCCTCAACAATAGAATTTCAGCTGTACAGTGTTTGTTAGGAGTGGCCTATTATATGTAGGATGGGCTCCCCTGGTCCCCGTGCTGCTGTGACGGGGACCCGATGGCATGGAAGGCAGCCCGATGCCTTCCTTAGGCATGTGGGCTGCCTTCCAGTTGAGAGCCTGTGAGATCCAGCCCCCTGGATCTCACAGGCAGGAAGCGGTATGTGTAATACACACTGTATTACACATACAGCCAATGCATTCCAATACAGAAGAATTGGAATGCATTGTAAAGGGGATCAGACCCCCAAAAGTTGAAGTCCCAAAGTGGGACAAAAAATAAAGTGAAAAAAAGTAGAAAAAATAAAGTTTTCCCCCCCTAAAATTGAAAGTTTCAAGTAAAAAAAAAAGAAGTAATTTTCCCCAAATAAAGTAAAACATTTTTTGTAAAAAATAGAAAAAAAGAAAAGTAGATATATTAGGTATCGCCGCGTCCGTATCGACCGGCTCTATAAACATATCACATGACCAAACCCCTCAGATGAACACCATCAAAAAAATAAAATAAAAAATGTGCTAAATAAACAATTTTTTGTCACCTTCCATCACTAAAAGTACAACACGAAGCGATCAAAAAGGCATATGCCCGCCAAAATAGTACCAATCTAACCGTCACCTCATCTCACAAAACATGAGCCCCTACCTAAGACAATCGCCCCCAAAAAAACAACTATGGCTCAGAATATGGAGACACTAAAACATCATTTTTTTGTTTTAAAAATGCTGTTATTGTGTAAAACTTAAGTAAATAAAAAAAGTATACATATTAGGTATTTGACCTGATATGACCTAATCCCTCAGGTGAACACCATAAAAAAAATGTAATAAAAACGGCGTAAAAAAAGCAATTTTTTGTCATCTTACATCACAAAAAGTGTAATAGCAAGCGATCAAAAAATCATACTCACCCCAAAATAGTGCCAATCAAACCATCATCTCATCCCGCAAAAATCGTACCCTACTTAAGATAATCACCCAA
Organism: Bufo bufo; assembly: GCF_905171765.1. Classification (NCBI taxonomy): domain Eukaryota; kingdom Metazoa; phylum Chordata; class Amphibia; order Anura; family Bufonidae; genus Bufo; species Bufo bufo. Next base: position 448,845,767 of record NC_053390.1, on the reverse strand, counting down.
AAACTGAAAAAACTATGGCTCTCAGACTATGGAGACACTAAAACACGATTTTTTTTGTTTCAAAAATGAAATCATTGTGTAAAACTTACATAAATAAAAAAAAGTTTACATATTATGTATTGCCGCATCTGTAATAACCTGCTCTATAAAAATATCACATAACCTAACCACTCAGGTGAATACCGTAAAAAATAATAATATAAAAACGGTGTAAAAAAAGCAATTTTTTGTCACCTTACATCACAAAAAGTGTAATAGCAAGCGATCCAAAAGTCATATGCACCCCATAATACTACCAATCAAACCGTCATCTCATCCCAAAACAAATTAGCCCCTACACAAGACAGTCGTTCAAAAAATAAATAAAACTACGGCTTTCAGAATGTGGAGACACAAAAAAATATTTTTTTTTCAAAAATGCTTTGTTATGTAAAACTGAAACAAACCACCAAAATAAGTCATATTTGAAATTGTCGTGTCCGTAACAACCTGCTCTATAAAAATACCACATGATCTAACCTGTCAGATGAATGTTGTAAATAACAAAAAATAAAAACGGTGCCAAAACATCTATTTCTTGTTACCTTGCCTCACAAAAAGTGTAATATAGATCAACCAAAAATCATATGTAACCCAATATAGTACCAACAAAACTGCCACCTTATCCCGTAGTTTCTAAAATGGGTCACTTTTTTGGAGTTTCTACTCTAGGGGTGCATCAGGGGGACTTCATATGTGATATGGCAGCTTAAAATTATCCCAGTGAAATCTGCTTTCCAAAAACAGTATGGCGTTCCTTTCCTTCTGCGCAATACCGTGTGCCCATACAGCAGTTTACGACCACATAGAGGGTGTTTCTGTAAACTACAGAATCAGGGCCATAAATATTGAGTTTTGTTTGGCTGTTAACCCTTGCTTTGTAACTGGAAAAAAATTGATTAAAATGGAAAATCTGCCAAAAAAGTGAAATTCTGAAATTTCATCTCTATTTTCCATCAATTCTTGTGGAACACCTAAAGGGTTAACAAAGTTTGTAAAATCAGTTTTGTATATCTTGAGGGGTGTAGTTTCTAAAATGGGGTCACTTTTTTGCAGTTTCTACTCTAGGGGTGCATCAGGGAGTCCTCAAATGTGACATGGCAGCTTAAAATTATCCCAGTGAAATCTGCTTTCCAAAAACCATATGGCATTCCTTTCCTTCTGCACAATACTGTGTGCCCGTACAGCAGTTTACGACCACATATGGGGTGTTTCTGTAAACTACAGAATCAGGGCCATAAATATTGAGTTTTGTTTGGCTGTTAACCCTTGGTTTAAAAAAAAAAAAAAAAAAACCTTGCAACTTGTAACTGGAAAAAATGGATTCAAATGTCTGCCAAAAAAGTGAAATTTTTAAATGTTATCTCTATTTTCCATTAATTCTTGTGGAACACCTAAAGGTTAACAAAGTTAGTAAAATCTGTTTTGAATACCTTGAGGGGTGTAGTTTCTAAAATGGGGTCATATTTGGGTGGTTTCTATTATGTAAGCCTCACAAAGTGACTTCAGACCTGAACTGGTCCTTAAAAAGTGGGTTTTGGAAATTTTCAGAAAAATTTCAAGATTTGCTTCTAAACTTCTAAGCCTTCTAACGTCCCCAAAAAATAAAATGACATTCACAAAATGATCCAAACATGAAGTAGACATATGGGGAATGTAAAGTAATAACTATTTTTAGAGGTATTACTATCTATTATAAAAGTAGAGAAATTGTAATTCGGAAATTTGCTAATTTTTCCAAATTTTAAATTTTTTTATTAAAAAAATAATACATTTTACTAAATTTTTCCACTGTCATGAAGTACAATATATGACGAGAAAACAATCTCAGTATGGCCTGGATAAGTAAAAGCATTTTAAAGTTATCACCACATAAAATGACACATGTCAGATTAGCAAAAAATGGCCTGTGTGATTTTATTGTGTAAAAAAAACGATTTTATAGATATGCAAATTAACCTGAGATGAGTCAGAGCTTGAAAATATGACTCTTCTCTGGTCACACAAGTAAGATATGACTCTTTTATGTTAATTTGCATATGTATCAAATCGGGTTTTTTTACACAATAAAAACACACAGAGCTATGGGGACTGGGTATTGCGGATGTGCTAACGGCCATCTAGCAACCCATGTCCTCCGCTCTATACCCAAAATCCCGGTGACAGGTTCCCTTTAAGGTGAAAAATGGCAGGGTCCTTAAGGGGTTAAGCCCTTCTACCCCGGGCCAGTTTTCACCCTCCTGCCCAGGCCATTTTATGCAAATCTGACATGTATCAATTTATGTGGTGATAACTTTGGTTTTATTTATCCAAGCCATTCTGAGATTATTTTTTCGTGACACATTGTACTTCATGATAGTCATAAATTTGAATGCTGGTTACGAATAGTCAGGCGGCACTGCGTGAAGGTATGGGTGCGCGGTTAGCGGACGTCACTCCGGATGCTTAAATGAAGGAAGAGACCGGTACTCCTTGGTAGTGCAATTATATAGGGTTTATTCGCCACTCATAGAAGAGGTGACGCGCATTTTGACACATGCAAGTGCCTTTATCAAAGCAATGTGAGCAGCAGTCATAAATTTGAGTCAATATATTTCACCTTTATTTATGAAAAAATCCCAAATTTACCAAAAATTTATAAAAATTTAAAATTTTCTAAATTTCAATTTCTCTGCTTTTAAAACAGAAAGTATAAAATATAATTTTGAGGGTCTGATCCCCTCTGCAATGCATTACAAATCATCTGTATTGTAATGCTTTGCCTATTAGTCTATTACACTGAGTAATACACTTAGGCTGGGTTCACACTTGAGCGTTTTACAGCGCGTTCAAACGTGCTGTAAAACGCTCAACACATGAAAACCAATGCTTCCCTATGGCCCTGGTTCTCACTTGAGCGTTTTACAGCGCTTTTGAACGCGCTGAAAAACGCCCTACGCTCAAAAAAGTTCTTGAGCTTCTTTGGGGCGTTTTGTCGCGCGTTTGCAGCCATAGGACACTGCTGTTAATTACACAAACGTGCGTAATACGCGCGTTGACTATGGACAAAAACGTGCGACAAAAACGCGCGTTAAACGCGCATATCAAATACGCTCAGGTCTGAACCCAGCCTAACAGGTTGCCTAGGAGACCCAGCCTGGGGCTGGATCTCCTCGGCCCCCGTAAAAGGCAGGTCTTGATGCTGTGCAAGGCATTGGGCAGCCTGTGCATGGCATCGGGCTGCCTTCTCACCCACTGGCATTAACTTTTACAGCGATGCCGGCGGATACAGCAGAGGCCTGGCTATCAGAGACTGCCGGGCCCCTGCAGTGATCACCATGACGTAATAGTACGTCAAAATGCGGCAAGTCACTTGCCGCCATGACATACTATTATGTCATATGTCGGGAAGGGGTTAAGGGAGTTGTCTGATATCAGGAGGAAACCAGATAACATATGGGATCAGCCTGCTATAAAGAAATGATCATTACTTACTTGGCAGATCCCGCATTGCTGCTCCAGTTCTCCCGAACGGGATCTGTTTATTCAGCTGCAGCAGTGATGTCACGTCGACAAGATGTGACCACTGCAGCCAATCACTAGCCTGCAGTGGTCATCCATTTTCTAAGTGAAGTCACTACGGTAGTCAGGTAAAAAGATCTTAAACAGTTGTGGTGGTGTGGTATCGGCCAGGAAAGTATTGCAGGTGGATTTCCTATGTTGCTTGGTATCCTGCTGAAACCAGACAACCCCTTTAGGGGCATGGCAGTGAGAAGAATAAGAGGCAGGATTTGGGATTGACAATTGACTGTAATGGGATCCAACATCTTTCTGGCATAAATGCCGGCTTTTGGCATTCAGTCCTGCATCTACCTATGCAGCACGCCAGACCTGCAGGGTATAGCGAAGTGAGGTCACGGTTATGGGCAATCGAGGGTTACTCACTATTTGAAGGAGAACCCTGGGCAGGCATGCGACAGTGAATGAGAGGTAGACACAAGGTCCTCTGGGGCACACTCTGTATGTAGAGACCTGGCCTGATGTTGTGTGAGGTGCCCTGGATGTTGCAGGTATTTTGAGGTCCCTTTAAGATTCGTGACGCCAGTGCCTGTAACGGTGGCACACCGATTTATAGTAGTAATAAGTGAGGTACACAGGTGTTATAGTGAACCAAACATTGCTTTACTTAAACAGTCCAACTTTGTACGTCAAGATGGTAATGCAGTCCCTTATATCAAGTGCTTCACAAGCAGGCTTCAATACAAATACTAGCAGGTATAATTCTGTGCAAGATACTCAGAGGGTAATCCACAACACGCTCAGAATCAGGTAGTACCTTTCCTCAGAAATAGTGTACTCTGTTCTTTAGAACTCCTCTCTGGTTTCTATCCCAAGGCCCGGATGCCTAAATGCTGGCTTAAATCCTTGGTAAAATATATCTTCCTCCCGTATGGATTCTTGCTCTCACTCTATAATTCCTCTGCCCATTAGCTTACTTATCTGAGCTGATGACACTGTCTCTGCTTGACTTGAGGGTAACTGCAGGTTTTGTCCCAGGAGGTGCTGTCCTGCAACTGGGGTATCTCAACTGAGCTAATCCTAGCCTCAGGAGCTTCAGGTAGACGAAGTGACTCCTCTAGTCCCCTGGAATGCACTACCACTCCCCTGTCTGGGCCTACCTATATATATCTAGGGCTCTCTAGCTCCCTCTAACGCCTGGGAGGCTAAACTGCACCCTAACAGGCCTGACACCCAGATAACACAGGGAAATGCATACACATGACATTAAATGTAATAAGGCACATTAACCCTTGTGTAGTGCCCACCTTTACCTAGTGGGACACTACATGCAACCACGCTATAACGTTGCCCGTCCTCGGCGCAACATGGAGGGGCCCTGCCCGGCTGGATACTTCAGTCTGAAAGAAAATAGAGAACAGGCATACACAGCAACAATATAAGGATTAACAAACAGTGTCACTGAAAGGAATGGTGAAAAGGGGCGTCGTTCTCTTCTCTCAGGATAATGTAAGGGAACAGGGGCGCTGACCTGGTGCAGCGTATCAACAATACCAGGATAGTCCATTATAAACTTTGAATGCAAATTGTCCATAATAATGTGAGCAACCATAAGTCCTTGGAGGCTCACAGGATCACATGAGTCCGTACCCAGGCTTGCAAAGGGTTAAACAGGGGTTTCCCGTGAGGGGCTACCTGGGCCCATAATGTAGTCCCCAAACCTCACAGGTGGGTGCCCCCTGGTAGAACGAGTGGACCTCCTTAGTGGCAGGGATTCTTCCTGCCTGGACTCAGGAAGGTCAGGGGAGCTCACCGCCCCTGGAGCCACTTCAGGAGCTCTCTGGGGTAAGATGTCCTGAGACGGAGGACTAACAGGAGCAGGAACCAGTAAATTCAACCAAGGCGTGAGGGCCCAGTGGAGCGGCTCTTTATCATGGATCAAGTTCTCCACAGCCTGCATAGGGTCCATAGGTGGAGCCGGCAACTCTTCCTCAGAAGGCTCAGGCTCCATTTCCTCTGCCGCTGGTTCTCCTTCTATACAAGGCTTGAGGCGGTTCCTGTGAACGACTTGGGGACCTTTTCCTTCTCTGGAGACCTGGTAAATGTGGGCTGCAGCATTGGGTATGGCAGTAATAACGTAGGGAATCCTTTCCCATTTGCTGTCCAACTTGCTGGTCCGGTGGTTGTTTTTTAACCACACCTTGTCTCCAAGAGCCAGGGGTTCCGCACGGGCAGTCTGGTCATAGTCTTTTTGCTGGCGTTCCCGGACATTTTCCATGCGTTCTTGCATGATCTCTTTGGCATTAAGAAGACGCCTTTGGTGCTCCACTACCCAATCAGTCCTGGGCAGTGGGTTGACCACATCCGGCACTTGTACCCCCAGGGAGTGATCCGCAGGTAATCTCCCTTGTCGCCCAAACATCAGATAGAACGGGGTGTAACCGGTGGAACAATGGATGGTGTTGTTATAGGTGTACATAAGCTGTGGCAACAGAGTAGGCCAATCACTCCTCGTCTCAGGGGGTACTTCTCTCAGCATTTCAATGAGAGTCTTATTCATTTTTTCACAGAGTCCGTTACCTTGCGGATGATAGGCGGTGGTCCGGACTTTCTGGCAGTTGTGCAGCAGGCACATCTCATGGAACAGCTGCGACTCAAACGCGGACCCTTGGTCAGTGAGGATCCTTTCTGGGCAGCCATAGGGCAGCAGGAAATGCTTCCAGAACGCCTCCGCTGTAGTCTTAGCTGTCAGGTCTTTCACAGGCACTGCTACGACAAACTTGTGGAAGTGATCAATTATAGTCATGGCATACGTATACCCAGAGCGACTCGGCTCCAACTTCACATGATCAATAGCGACAAGTTCTAAAGGAGCTGTACTTACAATAGGATGGAGAGGCGCCCTCTGGTCATGGCGTTCAGTTCGTCCCACAGCACAGGCAGTGCATTCTCGGCACCATTTCTCGATATCCTCTCTCATCCCAATCCAATAGAATCTTCTACGTATGGTGGCCTCAGTCTTTTGCACACCGAAGTGTCCGGACTGGTTGTGGTACATATCCAGTACCAGGCTGGCATCCCGACGTGGCAGGAGAATTTGGTACACTCTATCACAGGACACTGGATCCTCTTTGAAGGAATAGTTGGTGGCGATGTCTCCACAGTCTCACTAGTTCTGGGTCTGCACTCTTCCTGCAGATTCTCTCAGGGATTTTCCCACTGGTAAGGAAGTCGAGCAGTTCACTGAGGACTCTACTTTCGGACTGGAGCTTAATCCATCTTCCTTGATCGCCTCTGGACTCAGGACCATCTGATGAGGGAGGATCAGCAGCAGGGAGATCTTCAGTACGGATATTATCCTGCTGGGCAAATTTATTGTAGAACGCGGGCATTTCCACTTCTTCCCAGGCATCTTTCAGTTCATCTGGGGCCTCTGTAGTGGGAAGCCGCGACAGAGCATCGGCATTATCATTGGAGCGCCCTGCCCGGTATTTCACAGCAAAGTCATAGTTGGCAAGGCAGGAGGCCCATCTTTGCTCCAGTGCCCCTAACTTGGCCGTATTCAGATGTGCCAGGGGATTATTGTCCGTGAAGGCAACAAATGGTGTGGCAGCGAGATAGTCTTTAAACTTTTCGGTCACAGCCCACACTAAGGCAAAAAACTCCAGCTTGAAAGAACTGTAATTCTGGTCATTCTTTTCAGCTCCCTTCAGGGATCTGCTGGCGTAGGCAATTACCCTTTCTTTGTTATCTTGCACTTGAGCCAACACGGCCCCCAGGCCTCTTTTACTGGCATCTGTGTAGAGGTGGAATGGCTTCTGATAATCTGGGTAACCCAGAACAGGGGGTTCAGTCAACTTCTTCTTCAGGAGTTGAAAGGCAATTTCCCGTTCTTGGTTCCATTCAAACAGGAATAGGAGTTTTCGGGCTCTTCTTTGGATGCCCCCTCAGGAGTTCCTGGATGGGATCCGCAATTTGTGCGAAATGCGGGATGAAACGCCTGTAGTACCCTGCAAAACTGAGAAAGCTTCTCACCTCCTTCACGGTCGTAGGAGTAGGCCAGTTGCGGACAGCAGCAAGTTTATCAGGATCAGGCTGTACTCCTTCGGCACTGACAACGTGCCCAAGGTATTTGACCGCTGGTTTCAGCAGGTGGCACTTGGATGGCTTGATTTTGAGGCCATATTTAGCAAGAACTTGAAACACCTCACCCAGGTGCTTTAAATGGTCCTTATACGTCTTGGAGTATACAATGACGTCATCCAGATATAAGAGTACAGTCTCAAAATTCCTATGGCCTAAACAACGTTCCATCAGCCTCTGGAACGTTCCTGGAGCGTTACACAGTCCAAACGGCATATAATTAAATTCGAACAGGCTCATAGGTGTGGTGAAAGCAGTCTTTTCTTGATCTTCTGGGGCTATGGGTACTTGCCAGTACCCGCTGGTTAAGTCCAAAGTGGAGAAATAGGCTGATGACCCCAGGGCAGTCAAGGACTCTTCAATGCGTGGCAATGGATATGCATCTTTGTGGGTGATTTGATTAATTTTTCTGTAATCCACGCAGAACCTTATGCTGCCACCTTTTTTCCGAACAAGTACTAGGGGCGCAGCCCAGGGACTATGACTGTCCCGGATTATATTAGAGTCTTTCATCTCTTTTATCATCTCTTTCACAGACTGATAGGTAGTAGGCGGTATGGGTCTGTGCCTCTCCTTAATAGGAGGATGAGAGCCAGTGGGTATAGTGTGTTTGATTACACTGACCTCTCCGTAGTCCGTGGAGTGCTTGCTGAAAGCCTGGTGGTGCTCCTTCACCAGCTTCAGGACTCCCTCTATTTGCTCCTTTGGGGTGGATTCGTCCCCCACATGTAGTTCTTCCCACCAGGATGTTGTTGGGGTGCTGCTGCTCTGTGTGGTCTGGAACGCCTCCGTGGCAGGCAAACGGATCACATCCTGGAAAAACACCTGAAAAAGCTGAGCAACGGGGCAGTGTTTAAGGGGAGTAACGGGATGATCACCAAAGTTAATTAAATGGACAGGCACTTTACCTTGAGACACGGTCACCAGGCTCTTGGCTGTCCGTACGAAGGGATGATTTTCAAAGGGAATAGGTTCCACTAGGGCTTGATAGTCCTGGCCCTGGATCCCTAACACAGCACGGCACCACAGGATGATCTGGGAATTTGGAGGCAGAATTACCGGCCGGTTATCCCGGATCCGGACAGTGCAAATTTCTCCTTTCTTGTTGGCGAACCTTTGTTGAGCACACAGCACACTAATAGTCTTTTGAATAACTCTCCTAGAAGCAGGTGAGGCTGAAGATATAGTTTGATTCAATGCTTCAAGTACTTCGGAGTAGCAACTTTTCAGGACGTTAGTCCCTAGGATCACAGGGTGTCCTCCTTTATCTCCTGCTTGCACCACAATCACGCCTTGCTGTGGTAAGGTGGCTTCTCCCACATGAAGGGTAGGTTCCCAATACCCATGCACTTTCACTGGCTTACCGTTGCTGGCAATGATATCCAGCCAGGACTCTGGTGGCTGGGTGAGGAGACTTGGCTCCCAGAATTTGTCAAAGGCAGGCCGTTGAATGGTGGTGACCTGTGACCCAGTGTCCAACAGGGCTTCAAAGGGTATCCCGTTGATACATATATTGACTTTTGGACGGGATCCTACATACTTAGGCATCCAGCTTGGATCCTTTGGACCTACTGTTCTACCTCCCGAGGGGCGGTCCTCTGCCTCAGGAGTTGCCCGTTTAACTGCCAGCACATTGATTCAGTATGTCCATATTTCTTGCAGTGGTGGCAGACAGGCTGTTTTCTACTTCTGGGCCGGTACCTCGGTCGCCCATCAGGCTCTTTTGGGTATACGTCTCCATATGCAGGTGGGAGCCTTGGAGGAAAAGGACCTTCGTCTTCCAGTAACAATGGTCTCTCCCACTCCTCTATTTTCTTGCACACCTTCTCTAGACTTAGAGTAAGGTGGTTCACTTGCTCCATGAGGGCTGCCACTACATCTGTGACTGGAGCTTGGGTGGCCTGACTGACCCCTGCAGACCCCACATTCACAGTCTTTGGCTGACAAGCCTGGGGTTCATAGGAGGCTGCTGGCCCGGGAGCAGGGTTCTGGCCTAATATACTGATGGCCAATTCCTTAAAGTCCAGAAATGCACAGTGGGGGTGTTGGGCTGACAACATGCGTAGCTGGCCCTTTAAGTGCTCAGTACCTATGCCCGCAATGAATTGCTCCCTAAGAGTCCGGTCCTGGTCCTCAGCTTCTTTAGGATCCACTTGGACTACAGCTCTCAGTGTCTCTTGTAAGGATAGGGCAAAATCGCGGAGCGACTCTCCAGGCTGCTGCTTTCTGCTGAAGAAACGCATTTTAACTTCTGACACCGTTCTGGCCTCAAATGTGGTGCCCAAGCGATCAAAAATCTGTTCCAGGCTACTCTTCTCAGAGCGGGGCCATGACATGACTTCCCTGCGGGCGGCCCCTTCTAACTCAGCTAGGAGGATCTCCATTTGTTGTTCAGCAGTTATGGGATAAAGCCGGAACAAGGCCAGTATCTGCTCCCTAAAGTCCTTTAACTTATGGGCTTCCCCTGAATAACGTGGGAACCAGGGGGCCCCAAAATAGTACGGCATGGTTAGCGGCATCAGACTTGACGGTGCCGCGGCAGCAGGGGCCCTAGTGTCGGCTGTGGGTACTTCAGAAGACACGACTGGGGCCACCTGTCCGTTTTCCTCAGGTGTGGACATGGCGTTGCTAGGGGGGGTATGGCCCTTTAAATGTAGCAGAGCGGACCGGAGCGGCAATGGAATTATTATTTTTTTTTTTCCAGAAGTCTTTGGTTACTAACGGGGCTCCCTCCGGTGCCCTGGCAGGGGTCGGGAAGGTTTCGGTAAGGTGATTGGAGGAGCGGGTACAAGTTTTAAGTCCGTACTTACTCCGGTGGTGCTCGCTCCAAGTCTCGCGAGATGCGTGGCTACGGGCGTTGAGCGTCCTGCGTACAGCGTCAGCAGGTGGGCGCGGCCTCTCGTAGCTCCGGGACTCAGGTAGGCGGCACTTTTTCCTCCAGACAGGGCGGCGTTCTTCCTCCTTGCTGGCTGGGTGATGACTCCGCCTGGTTCTTTTCGCGGCAAAGTCCTCTTTTTTGCGCCAAACGGTTCCACAAGGCGCACTTATAATCCACCTCAGGTTAAGTGGGCAAAATCGCTGTCTATTCACTGACAGCAAGCAGTGGCTCAAATAAGCAGGAAACAGTCCAGAAAATATTATCTTCACACCGCTAATTTTTATAGTTCTTTGGCCCAGCAATTTTTAATAAAGCAATAGGGCTTGGTCACTTTAAGGCAATTTTTAGCACACAGTTTTATATCCGCAATGGCGCAGGAATGTTCGCAATCCTGTTCGTGACGCCAATTTATGCAGCACGCCAGACCTGCAGGGTATAGTGAAGTGAGGTCACGGTTATGGGCAATCGAGGGTTACTCACTATTTGAAGGAGAACCCTGGGCAGGCATGCGACAGTGAATGAGAGGTAGACACAAGTTCCTCTGGGGCACACTCTGTATGTAGAGACCTGGCCTGATGTTGTGTGAGGTGCCCTGGATGTTGCAGGTGTTTAGAGTGCCTGAAGCAAGGTCCCTTTTGAGATTCGTGATGCCAGTGCCTGTAACGGTGGCACACCGATTTATAGTAGTAATAAGTGAGGTACACAGGTGGTATAGTGAACCAAACGTTGCTTTACTTAAACAGTCCAACTTTGTACATCAAGATGGTAATGCAGTCCCTTATATCAAGTGCTTCACAAGCAGGCTTCAATACAAATACTGGCAGGTATAATTCTGTGCAAGATACTCAGAGGGTAATCCACAACACGCTCAGAATCAGGTTGTACCTTTCCTCAGAAATAGTGTACGCTGTTCTTTAGAACTCCTGTCTGGTTTCTATCCCAAGGCCCGGATGCCTAAATGCTGGCTTAAATCCTTGGTAAAATATATCTTCCTCCCGTATGGATTCTTGCTCTCACTCTATAGTTCCTCTGCCCATTAGCTTACTTATCTGAGCTGATGACACTGTCTCTGCTTGACTTGAGGGTAACTGCAGGTTTTCTCCCAGGAGGTGCTGTCCTGCAACTGGGGTATCTCAACTGAGCTAATCCTAGCCTCAGGAGCTTCAGGTAGACGAAGTGACTCCTCTAGTCCCCTGGAATGCACTACCACTCCCCTGTCTGGGCCTACCTATATATATCTAGGGCTCTCTAGCTCCCTCTAACGCCTGGGAGGCTAAACTGCACCCTAACAGGCCTGACACCCAGATAACACAGGGAAATGCATACACATGACATTAAATGTAATAAGGCACATTAACCCTTGTGTAGTGCCCACCTTTACCTAGTGGGACACTACCCTATTGCTTTTTGTTTTTCCACTGTCGATGGCATCTGTGTTCTGCAAGTGTTTTTCACTGATCATTGGAACACATGGATGTGTGAATAGGGCCTTATGGCGAAGAAGCCTTGTCACCTCTGGAGATTGAACCTTTTTTTTTTTCTTTTTAGATGAAGGGGATGCCCTTTGTTTTTTTTTAGGGGATTTTATATGATTTTCACCATATTTATTTTGTCCAAGACACTTATAAAATTTTACAGATGAATCATCTCTCCCCCATACATGTCTCTTCTCAAGACTAAATAAATGTAATTCTTTTAATCTTTCCTCATAATTAAGGACCTGATAATTGGGTTAATTATTTGAATGTACATTTGTTCCTGATCGTTGCCCTGTGTAAACATGCCTAGCAATCAGCCAACAAACAAGCCAAATGCAACTTTTTTGTTGGTAATGCATACACCCAGATCATTCTCTACAAGTGACTTTCCCAGAATTAGGCCTCTTGCACACAACTGTATGTATTTTGCGGTCTTCAAAAAACGGATCCGCAAAAAATATGGATGACATCCGTGTGCATTCCATATTTTGCAGAACGGAACAGCTGGCCCCTAATAGAACAGTACTATAATAGGACATGATCTATTTTTTGGCACACAAACATGGTAGTGCAAAAATACTAACCATCCCAGAGGATGAATGCCATAAAAAAAAAAACTATGCAAGAATTGACATTGTTGGTCATTTCTCCATCCAAAAGCTATAAAAAAATTGTATATACCCCAAAACAATACCAATAAAAATAAGCTCTTCCTGCAAAAACACAAGCCTTCACGCAGCCCTTTCAACAGAAAACTAAAAAAGTTATGGATCTCAGAAAATAGCAACACAAAACATGATTTAAAAAAATGCTTTTATTGTGTAAAATATAAAAAAAATCCATACCAATTTCGTACCACTGTAATTCTACTGTTAACATAATTTTTACCACACACAGAATGTTGCTAAAAAATATCCAACAAACACCAGAATTGTTGTTGTTTTTCTTCATCCTGCCTCCCCACAAAAAAAAAAAAAAAAGTTGTACATGTCCCAAAATATTACCAATGAAAACAGCAACTCATTCCTAAGCCCTCACACAGTTCTGTCAACAGAAAAATAAAAAATGATGGCTCTTGGAAAATGGCAACACAAAAACATGATATTTTTATTGTGTATAACTAGTGAAGCATAAAGAAATATACATTTGGTATTGATATAGTTATACCGACCTGCAGAATAAAGGAAAAGGCATCTATATTACACAGTGAATGCTGTAAAAACAATTTTAAAACTGCTGATTTACTATTCATCACCCACCCTTCAAAAATAATTATGCCCTCACAAAACTATCACTTATTACACTGGTAGCTCAGAGGCTCTTCAAATGCAAGATGGTGTCCTCTGCAGTATGTTCAAAGAGCAGTTTATATCCATATTTCTGTAGCAGAGGAACCCACTTAACAATTTGAAGGAGTTGTCTGGGCTACAGATATTGATGATATGTCCTCATGGGGTCCCCCCCACCCCACACACCGATCAGCTGATTTGGGCAGTCATTGGCACTGGAAACTATACCGTATACAGTGAAGGAAGCAGACAGCTCCAAACACTCTTGTTGTGGCTGGGGAAGTGCATTGCCGCTCAAGTCCCATTCAATTCCCTAGGTCATCAATATTTGTAGCCTTGACAAAACATTTAAGGGAAGGGTGTCTCTTGTTTTGGCAGCTGGGCACTGACATGGCATATTTGTGGAAAAATAGCAATTTTCAAATTTCATCCTTGTGCTGTGCATTAATTTTGGCAAAACAACTATAGAGTCAAATGTTTACTGCACAACTTGATAAATGCTTTGATGTTTTTCCAAAATGAGGTTTATACAGTACTGATTATAGCAGGGGTTCAGCAAATGTGACATGGCACCCAAAAACCATTCCAGCAAAATCTGTGCTCCAGAAGCCAAATGAGAGTCCTTCCCTTCTGAGACCTGTCATGTGCCCAAATAGCAGGTTACGACAACATATGGGACATTACTGTATTTGAGAGAAAATGTAGAACAATTTGTGGAGGGATTTTTGGCTAATATTCTTTGCTAAAATAAAAAAAATGCTGAGCTAAATCTACATATTATTGGAAACAAAATATCATTTTCATGGCCTAGTGCTAAAAAATTCTACAAAATGTCTCTGGGGTCAAAATGCTTACTACTGTTCTACATAAATTACTTGAGTGGTGTACTTTCCAAAATGTTTTTTTTAGGGTGTTTCTTATTTTTTGCACCTCAGGGCTTCTGCAAACCTTTAGGCCACTTGCAGACGAGCGTTCCTCCCCCAGCGAGTCTGCATCGCAGCTCCCGACCTGACCTACCAGCGCTGCCGGGGGTCACATAGCATTATATTGATTTATGATGCTATGTAACCCTTAGGCCTCTTTCACACGGGCGTTGCGGTAAAAAAAGGTGCAGGTGCGTTGCGGGAACATGCGCGATTTGAAAATGTTATGTCCAGCCCAATTTTTTCTATGTAATTACTGTATACTGTATATGCCATACGAAAAAATGGAACGGAAAAACGGAACGGAACCAGAAACACTACTGAAAAAAACCCCGCAAAAACGGATCCGGATAAAACGTCCCGCAAAACACTGAAAAAGACATATGGTCGTGGGAACTAGCCCTTAGAGGTCAACCAGTGAGCAGGACCCCCCACATGACTCCTAAGAATGGAAAGAGTGGGAAATTACATGTATAAATTACAAGTCTTTACATAAAACTATATATCAGTCTGCTCAGCTCCTCCTGCTCTATAACCATGCCCAGATCCCCTTCCCCTAAACAGTGCCATCCACAGATCCCCCTCCCCTAAATAGTGCCATCCACAGATCCCTCTCCCCTAAACAGTGCCATCCACAGATCCCCCTCCCCTAAACAGTGCCATCCACAGATCTCCCTCCCCTAAATAGTGCCATCCACAGATCCCTCTCCCCTAAGCAGTGCCATCCACAGATCCCCCTCCCCTAAACAGTGCCATCCACACATCCCTCTCCCCTAAACAGTGCCATCCACAGATCCCCCTCCCCTAAATAGTGCCATCCACAGATCCCTCTAACCTAAACAGTGCCATCCACAGATCCCCCTCCCCTAAACAGTGCCATCCACAGATCCCCCTCCCCTAAACAGTGCCATCCACAGATCCCCCTCCCCTAAACAGTGCCATCCACAGATCCCCCTCCCCTAAACAGTGCCATCCACAGATCCCTCTCCCCTAAACAGTGCCATCCACAGATCCCTCTCCCCTAAACAGTGCCATCCACAGATCCCCCTCCCCTAAACAGTGCCATCCACAGATCCCCCTCCCCTAAACAGTGCCATCCACAGATCCCTCTCCCCTAAACAGTGCCATCCACAGATCCCCCTCCCCTAAACAGTGCCATCCACAGATCCCCCTCCCCTAAACAGTGCCATCCACAGATTCCCCTCCCCTAAATAGTGCCATCCACAGATCCCCCTCCCCTAAACAGTGCCATCCACAGATCCCCCTCCCCGACGCTCACAGGAGCACATTTATAAACTAATTAGTAACTTGAACTTTAATCATTGACATTGCTGAATGCTGATCTCTTTACTTGCATTGGATACCTTACTCTGTCTTAGCTCTGGTAACGGTACAGCAGGCAGTGCGGGCGGGCGGCGCTCACTCACTGACGTCACGCGCCTGCGCCGCCTAATGGGAGGAGCAGGCACGTGACGTCAGTGAGTGAGCGCCGCCCGCACTGCCTGCTGTACCGTTACCAGAGCTAAAACAGAGTAAGGTATCCAATGCAAGTAAAGAGATCAGCATTCAGCAATGTCAATGATTAAAGTTCAAGTTACTAATTAGTTTATAAATGTGCTCCTGTGAGCGGCGTGGCCCTGTATATTCTAACCCCCAGGCAAGCGTCCCTGTCACCATGGGAATGCCTGGGGGTTAGAATATACCATCGGATTTGAGTTTTCACGCTCTTACTGAGAGCGTGAAAACTCAGATCCGATGGTATATTCTAACCCCCAGGCAAGCGTCCCCGTCACCATGGGAAGGCGGGGCCCCCAGTGGCGTAGGGCCCCATAGCCACTGCTATGGTTGCTATGGCGATCCCTACGCCACTGCTTCGTTCTAGTTGCTATGATCATATGAATAATGACTGTTTGGAAAGAATATGGAAAGGAATCCAAATTGATAGAAAGTAAGCTTTGTGCCATTGATAGGGATATGGGGGATTTGCATATTTGAGTTAGAATTATATTAATTGAGTTCAAAACGGGTTTGATTTCCCTACATTCCCACCATATGTGCTCCATATCCACTTCTGCTGATGAACATTTCCAGCAGACATGGGAAGATGAAGGGTACATTTTAGATAATCTGTGAGGAGTATAATACCATCTGTAGAGAATTTTCCTGGAATTTTCCAGATGGTTAACACATTTGAAGGAGGCACACATGATGGAGAACGCAGATTCCCATTGCTCTGAGGATACACTAAAGTTTACTGCTGTTTCCCATTTTTGAAGTAATGGGGACAATGGCAAGTCCAATCTCTCTGTCATGAAATAATAACTGAGAGATAGGGCTTTAAGATTAACTGACGGGTTCCGTAACAACTTCATCATTCGGGAGGTATCAGCAGTCGCGGGAAAACTGAACCCAGACAAGATATGTCTAATTTGTAAGTATTTAAAAAATTCCGTTTGAGGGATTTTGAATCTCGGGCATAAATCCGTAAATGAGTTCAAAGTATCATTGGTAAAAAGGTCTCCCAGTTTTTTGATTCCCAGGTCAATCCAGTTATGGATGTGCAAGTCTGAGATATATTTCCCCACAACCACCAAAGGGATTTTGGAAAGGGAGATGTTGATAGAGCTCAATTTAGTTGACAGTAAGTTCCATATTTCAAGTGCAGCTTGGATTGTAGGGGGAACCTCAAGTACACAGGGGTTCTTCTGTAAGGACTTGGAGCAGAAAAATACCTGAGGATCTGTCACACCCATTAGGAAGTTTTCAATAGAGATCCAGTGTTTGTTGGGACTGTTTAAACCAGAAATCTCAATTGTTCAAAACTACAAGTCCTATAGTATCTAATGATGGATGGGCAACCCAAGCCCCCATTTGAAATAGGCAGATAGAGTATTTCTGCTTGGACACTCTGTCTTTTATCCTGCCATATGTATCTAAGAAGTTACATAGCTGATACCTTTGAAAAAAGACATCAAGTCCATCAAGTTAAACTAGTGCTTCTCAATTATTTTCTGTCATGCCCCCCCTAGGAAGAAGAAAACATTTCGCGCCCCCCGCGCGACTGTAAATAGTATCATTTGTCTATAAAATTGTTATAAGTACACCTCTGCATAACACTGTATCCTTATTAACGTATAAGAGAATAAAAAAAGAAAGAAATGTGGATCGGACACACACTTATGGGGGGATCTTAACAGTGCCATCCACAGTGCCCCCCCCCCAGCCCATAACAGTGCCTTCCACAGACCCCCACCCCTTAACTGTGCCATCCACAGATTCCGTGTGCCCGCCGCCGCCGTTTAAAGTTATTAAACATGCGCCCCTCACTCCTAATAGTACAGTATATCCGAATTTCTTCTGTATAATGCCGGCAGGCGGGCCGAGCGGCCGGCGCGTCCCTCAGTGACGTCACTTGTCTGCGCCGCCTGCTTCATTCATAAAGCAGGCGGCGCAGGCACATCACTGAGGGACGCGCCGGCCGCCCGGCCTGCCTGCCGGCATTATACAGAAGAAATTCGGATATACAGTACTATTAGGAGTGAGGGGGGCATGTTTAATAACTTTTAATTCAATAATACATTTTATATTAGTATACCGGAGGGAGCGGTGGGGCGGGGCTATAGTACAGTGACCGCACCGCCCCACCGCTATTGCCGGCCCCCAGCTCCTCCTCCCAGTCCCTCCCCGGCCCCCGCTCCGTACATCGCGTCCAGCGCTCTGATCAGACGGGAGATGAGCGCTTCCACAATGGAAGCGCTCATCTCCCTGCCGCATATTACACTGCGAGCTGTCGGCCGCCCGGCGCCCCTGTTGCTATGGCGCCCTGTGCGGCCGCACAGCCCGCACACCCCAAAGGCCGGCCCTGAACGAGCCCCCCTTTACGGAGCCTGGCGCCCCCCCTGGGTGGCGCGCCCCACTATTTGAGAAGCACTGAGTTAAACCAAGGGATAGGTGGGGACGCGAATCCCAGAAGGAAGTGAGACTCAGATTTCTACACGTTTCTATAAGCATTAAGGTTGTTTACTTTTAAGAATTCATCTAAACCCTTTTTAAAACTGTCCACTGTTCCTGCTGTGACCACGTCGTGAGGAAGTCTATTCCACAGATTCACAGATCTTACAGTAAAGAAGCTTTGACACTTATGGAAACTGAACTTTTTCTTCTCCAGTTGGAGGCAGTGCCCCTTGTCTTTTGAGGGCATTTTAAATGGAACATTTTTTCCACTGTATTTTTTGTCCCATTTATATTTGTATAGGTTAATCATGTCTCCCCTTAGACGTCTCTTCTCAAGACTAAATAAATTCAATTATTTTAATCTTTCTTCATAACTAAGACCCTCCATGCCCCTTATCAGTTTAGTCGCTCTCCTCTGTACTTTTTCCAGTTGCAGTGCGTCCTTTCTATTGACTGGTGCCCAGAACTGAACTGCATATTCCAGATGAGGCCGCTTTGTAAAGTGGTAATATTACATCCCTGCCCCGCGAGTCCATGCCTTGTTTAATGCATTACAATATCCTGGTGGCCTTAGAAGCAGGTAATTTACATTTTATGCTGTTATTTAATATACCATCTACAAAGACACCCAAATCCTTCTCTATAAGTGACTCTCCCAGTGTTACATCACCTAGGACATATGAAGCAAATTATTACTACCGAGATGCATAACTTTACATTTATCCACATTGAACCTCAGTTGCCAAATTGATGCCCAATCACTCAGAGTGTTCAAGTCAGCTTGTAGTTTATGGACATCTTCCATAGACTGTACAGTACTACATAGCTTAGTGTCAACTGCAAAAATAGAAATGGTGCTATTAATCCTGTCCTCGATATCATTAATAAATAAATTAAATAATAGAGGGCCCAGCACTGAACCTTGGGGTACACCACTTATAACCCGGGACTATTCTGAATAGGAATCATTGACCACAACTCTCTGGACAGGGTCCTTCAGCCAGTTTTCAATCCAATTACAAACTATACTTTCCAAGCCTATAGACCTTACTTTACCTACTAAACGTCTATGAGGGAAAGTATTAAAAGCCTTTTCAAAATCCAGAAACACTACATCCACAGCCGCCCCTCTGTCCAGGCTACTACTCTCCTACTCATAAAATAATCAGGTTAGTCTGACAAACTCTGTCCTTGGTAAACCCATGTTGGTTATCACTTATAATATTACTTACAGTCAAATACTCCTGTATATAGTCCCTTAAGAGTCCTTTAAACATTTCCCACAACAGAAGTTAAACTAACTGGTCTATAATTACCTGTGAAGGACCTAGATCCTTTTTTGAATATGGGCACCACGTTTGCCTTGCGACAATCACTTGGCTGTCACGGATGGTGTCACGAACTATGGATCCGATCGCTCCGGATCCCACAGCTCTGACGTAGTGGTCTGTGACGGAGTCTGCGCACACACAGAGACCTCACGTGACCGGGGTATTACCATTCGGCTAACACCCCCACACTACACTTCGGTAACTGCCACCACGTGGGTTCCCGGTCCACGAGCCGACTATCCGGGTCATTCACTATCACACAGATCAGTGGATGAACCGGATATCACTTACTGACCAACCGCAGTCAATCACCCCCAGCTACAATTCCTAAATGCAATTTAACTAACTACCTGGTAACGTCTCTTCAAAGGCAAGGTACGTTGTTCAGCAGCTTAGAATATGGAAGACTTGGCCACTTAGATTTTATAATCTTTAATAAGAGGTAAAAAGCAGTGCATACAAGTCTAATGAAAATGACTATAAATCTACAGAATAATAATAACAATATAAATAATCACGACAGTTCAAATGAAAGGGAAAAAGATGAAAGAATACTTAGTTTCTCTGGAGGGTTTCAGATGGTCGCTCATATGTCCTTTTTGAATCCTTGCAAACCCCGTTCAGTATGTATCAGGGGAGACCCTCAAAGTTCTTCTGATACAGGGATATGCCGTCAATGTCCAATTAAGTGTCTGGTGATGTTCCATGGGTCTCTCTCCTCTGTCCTTGTGCACAGATTTATATGAACTCTGCCATGGGCAGGAGACTTACTCCTGTCAGCCAATGGCAGCAGAGTGACTGTGAAGCCTAGGGATTGGCCTCCAAGGGTTTTATGACCCCCATCAAAGTTCAGTTCCTACAATGAGGATTATACTTAAGCCTGTATCTCCCTGATACATCGGCATATTTTTATACAGAATACATATTTGCGATCCTTATTTATTTACATACAGAATGAGACCACACACGGTAATGCTGGGACCTGTAGTTCTTCTACCACCCATAGGTGAGCTACAGAATCACATCCTCTGGTCATATTTGATACCCAATTAACCACAATACTCTGTAGAGCCTGGATCTGGTGTCAGAAAGGGCATAAGTTGATTCATAACTGAAATATGAAAGTGGACTGGTTTTATGCCCAGAGCTAATTAAGGGCTATTAGCTCTCCTCAAACCAGACCTGGAAATTAATGACGTCACGCTCCAGCCAGGCTTGACAGCGAGCTGATCTTTATCTTATAGGACAGAATGAGCTGGGCCTGGTATAGCCTTTATGACCTTTTATAGCCGGCCTCACAGAGTAGTGGTAATAAAAGTGTCCATCTATATCATACTTGACCCAGGCTTCAGGAAGATGAGAGTTCACTGTTCTTTTACATAGGCCAGAAGCATACAAAATGGCTACCCAGAGGAATTATGTATGTATGCCGGCACACCTCCCTCTTTTAAAAGGTTGCCTGGGGAAATGGCCACAAGCCTATTCTACAGCAACCCAGCCGTCTCCGGCTGATTCTCCCTGCCGCGACAACCCGTCGGCATTTCCATGTAAACTACCTTTTCTGTGCTGCACGGTGAAGTTGTACTGCTGCAAAATCAGGCTCCATCTCAGCAGTTTCGCATTGTCTCCTGCGAGACGTGCCAACCAGCTGAGGGGATTGTGATCGGTGATCACTGTGAAAATGCGTCCATACAGGTAGTGTTGTAGCTTTTGCAGGGACCACACAATAGCTAAACACTCCTTCTCTATTGTGGAGTAGCTGGTCTCCCTGGCCAGTAACTTACGGCTCAGGTATAGTACAGGATGCTCCTCCCCGGCCTGGTTCACCTGACTCAGGACTGCACCCAGACCAAAGGCGGAAGCATCCGTGTGGACCACAAACTTCCGAGTGAAATCTGGGGCCTGAAGCACAGGAGAACTGGCTAGTGCATCCTTCAGGGCCTGGAAGCCTTGCTCGCATTCCGGCGTCCATGACACCATCCTGGGCAGCTTCTTCTTGGTCAAGTCTGTCAGAGGCTTGGCCAGGGTGCTATAGTTCGGGATGAACTTCCTATAGTACCCGGCCGTTCCCAAGAAAGACATGACCTGTTTCTTGGTGAGGGGTGTTGGCCATCTCGTAATGGCTTCCACCTTCTCTATTTCAGGCCTCAGTGTGCCTCCTCCTACTCTGTGGCCTAAGTAAGTGACCTCATTCATGCCCAGCTGGCACTTGCTAAGCTTAACAGTTAGTCCAGCCGCAGCAAGTTTGTCCAGTGCTCCTTCCATGTGGGGCTATACACGGCAATGTCGTCTAAATAGGCGACAGCACATTCTTCTAGTCCTTCCAGCAAGTCATTCACAAGCCTTTGAAAGGTGGCTGGCGCATTCTTCATCCCAAACGGCATTACAGTAAATTCGTATAAGCCGAATGGGGTGATGAAGGCCGACTTCTCCTGAGCCTCCGAGGTCAGGGGAATCTGCCAATACCCCCTGCTTAGGTCCATGATTGTCAGGTAGCTGGCTCCTGCCAACTTATCTAACAGTTCATCAATCCTGGCCATGGGGTAAGCATCCGAGGTTGTGATGGCATTCAGTTTCCGATAATCCACACAGAACCTGGTTGTCTGATCTTTCTTCGGGACCAGAACCACCGGTGAGGCCCAAGCGCTGTGGGATTTCTGAATGACCCCGAGCTGCTTCATCTCCTCGATCTCCCTTCTGAGGTCTGCCTGGACCTCCATTGAGACGCGGTAGGCGGACTGCTTTGTGGGAGCATGTGTACCTGTGTCCACATGATGGACTGCAAGGTGTGTTCTCCCGGGTTTCCCTGTAAAAGTGTCACGGTGAGCCGTCAACACTTCTAAGAGCTGAGATCTCTGCTGGGACGAGAGTTGAGGGTTGAGGGTTAAGTCCACCTCCAACTCTCGAGTGTCAGCTAGCAGATCTAGTAGGGGGTCGGCCTCCTCCCTTTCGGGCAGGCTGCAAACCGGCATAACATGTGGCGTTCTCTCGTGATGCTCCTTGAGCATGTTGACGTGAAACGTCTTCTGTCTTCTACCTCCCTCTCCAAGGCCCACCACATAATTTACCTTACTCAGACGTTTGACAATGGGGTACGGCCCTTCCCATGCAGCTTGCAGTTTGTTTTGCCGCATTGGCAGCAGGACATAGACCTTCTGCCCCTCCTGGTAGATTCTCTCTCGGGCAGTGCGGTTATACCACTGCTTCTGTTTGCTTTGGGCCTGCACCATATTCTCCTGTACCAGACCTACAAGCGACTCCATTTTGTCTCGGAACCTGAGGACATAGTCTACTACAGAGACTTCCGTTCTGGCAACCTTGCCTTCCCAAGACTCTCTGATTAGGTCTAGGGGACCTCTTACTCGTCGACCATACAGGAGTTCGAAGGGCGAAAACCCGGTTGACTCCTGGGGAACCTCTCTGTAGGCAAATAGCAGGTGAGGTAGATATCGTTCCCAGTCCGTCCCTTGCGCCTCCACGAACGTCTTCAGCATCTGCTTCAACGTCCCGTTGAAGCGCTCACAGAGGCCGTTTGTTTGTGGGTGGTAAGGGCTGGCTACGATATGGTTCACCTGTATTTTCCTACAGAGCCCCTGCATTAGTTCAGACATGAACTGAGGTCCTTGGTCGCTGAGAAGCTCAGCTGGGAACCCCACTGTCGTGAAAATCCCCAGCAGGGCGTCTGCAACCTTGTCCGCCCTAATGGAGGATAACGCCACTGCTTCTGGGTAGCGCGTCGCGTAATCCACCAGGGTTAATATGAACCGTTTACCTGAACTGCTGGGGATGGCCAGTGGACCAATGATGTCCACGGCCACCCTCCTGAAGGGTTCATCAATTATCGGTAAGGGATTCAATGGAGCTCGGTGACGGTCTCCTGCTTTGCCAACTCGCTGACAGGTGTCGCAGGACCTGCAGTACTTGGCGACATCTGCCCCGAGGCCAGGCCAGAAAAAATTCTGCATCACCCGGGACTTTGTTTTGGTTATTCCCAGGTGACCAGCTAAGGGGATCTCATGAGCCACTTGCAGTAATTGTTCCCTGAACTGCACAGGTACAATGAGCTGCCTCTTGAGTGGCCCCACCCTACTGTCACTGTGGGAGATGTCCTCCTTATACAGTTTCCCATTGTCCCAACACACTCGGTATTTGTCTCCCTCAGTGTGAGGGCTAGCAGCTAACCCTCTTAGCTGCTCCAAGGTAGGGTCATCTCGCAGGGCCTGCTCAAAGGCGGCACTGCAAGTCCCAGCCAGCTGTCCTGTGGCGAACAGGGACAGTGGCTGAGGCTCTGACGCGGTTAAGTCCACGGGGTCCGAACCAGTGGAAGGGGACACTTCCACTTGCTCTTCCCCAATGGAGCGTTCCGCTGCGGCTTTTGCAGCCCTGCGAGTGACGGGCAACACAGGCACAATAATGTCATCACATTTAACATTTGCACAACTTGAATCAGTTAAACACATGTCAGCTACCTGTGTACATACACCCGCCATCCCCTCTACATCTCCTGACGTAGGAGAACTGCTCCCACACACCCCACCTCCCACCTCCCGCGGTCCATCCCCAAGGTTTTCTGATGTTACGCAAACATCCTTGCACAGTACCTCGGTATGTCCAGGGACCTCCATAGGGACGGGTGAGTCCTGTGTGCTTCCAGGGGGCACGTAGCACGAGACCAATCGTCCTAGGTCAGTGCCTAATAAAACATTTGTGGGGATCTCCGCAGAGACTCCCACCTCCCTTACTCCACTCCCAGCCCCCCAATCAAGGAAAACACGAGCTAGGGGAACATTAGGGCTCACCCCCCCCAACTCCCGTGATGGTGAGGCTTTTGCCGGGAATAAGGTCTGCATCATCCACTAGTTCAGGCCGAACTAGTGTGACTTCGGCTCCTGTATCGCGGAAGCCTGTGGTGCACCGGTTGCCCACAGTAACCGACTGTAGGTTGTCTGCGGTGTGTCTTGCAGCTCCATTCACCAACAGCACAGATGATGGGTTGCGGGCAAGCTTGCCAGGGGGTGCTGTCTTCTTCTCCGGGCACGAGTGGCTGAGGTGTCCTGGCTTGCCGCACGCATTGCATTTGCGCACATCTGTCGGTGCTGGCTTGACTCCTTCGGGTCTTTGTGCAGGCCTGTGAAAGGGTCGCTGGACCGGAACCGACAAAGCTGGCCGGGAGGAAGAAGCAGATGAAGAGGTTCCTCCCAGGCGGGACAGAGTGTCTTTGAATGCCCGAGTGCCCGGGCATGGCGACGTATTCATCGGCTAGCTCGGCCGCCTCCCGCGCACTCTTCGGCTTGTGCTCACATACATATTTTTGCACATCCGTGGGGCAATTTGAGATAAACTGTTCTCGGACCATCAGATCCGCCAGGGACTGCTTGGTGTCCTCTGTGAGGGGATCAGACCACTGTTGGAAGGTGGTCTGCAACTTGCCCAGATGGTCCATAAAAGTATCTCCGGGCCCTCTCCGCAGGGACCGGAACCGTAAACGGTAAGTCTCTGGAGTCAGCTGGTACTTGACCAGAATAGCCTTTTTGATGACCGCGTAACTGGTACGCTCTGCTAATGGTAGTCCGACCAGGGCCTCCATAGCTTTGCCCTTCAGTGCGGACATTAGATGTCCCGCCCACTGTGGCTCTGGTACCTGGTACTGCTGGCATGAGGTTTCAAAAGCATGCAGGAAAAGATCAATGTCACAGTTCTCAGACTCCATCACAGGCAGTTTTGGCTTGACCATCAGGGATGGGCCTGTGGATGTAGCATGCCGGTCGGACCCCTGAAGCTGTACTCGGGCCATGTCCAGTTCATGCCTGCGGACAGCTTCCCGTTCTGCAGCCTCGCGCTCAGCCTTGCGCTCTGCCTGACGTGCCTCCAGCAGCCGAAAATATAAGTCCGGGTTACTGAGCATTAGTTGGTCCAGACCATTTTGGGATGGCATAGAGACAGAGTTATGTCCAGCTAGAGGACTGCAAGCCCCAGCAGGCTGTCCTCCTTCCAGTTCGTCATCCTCATTCTGGAAGGGGTCATCTGGCTCAGGGGCCCCTGAGTGTCCTCCATTCTCTGAATCCTGCAGGGATGACTCTTGACTCCTCCGTGCACATAACTCCTGGATAAGGACAGTCTTATTTTTTCCATATACTTGGATGCCTTTGTGCTCACACAGAGCTGTGATATCAGACACGCTCAGGACGTCATAATTCACGGATTCGGACATTATTGCCAAATAAAAGATAGGACAGAAAACAAGAGAGAGGGGAGGGTACTGTCGTGAATTATTATTCTATCAAAACTAATGCACTGTGCTTCGTCTTCCAGAATTTTTCAATCCTTTAGTACAGAGTTATGGACATAACTTCATGCACTAATATTCTAAGCCTACAGAATCCCGTAAGCTGCCACCAGAAAATGTCACGAACTATGGATCCGATCGCTCCGGATCCCACAGCTCTGACGTAGTGGTCTGTGACGGAGTCTGCGCACCCACAGAGACCTCACGTGACCGGGGTATTACCATTCGGCTAACACCCCCACACTACACTTCGGTAACTGCCACCACGTGGGTTCCCGGTCCACGAGCCGACTATCCGGGTCATTCACTATCACACAGATCAGTGGATGAACCGGATATCACTTACTGACCAACCGCAGTCAATCACCCCCAGCTACAATTCCTAAATGCAATTTAACTAACTACCTGGTAACGTCTCTTCAAAGGCAAGGTACGTTGTTCAGCAGCTTAGAATATGGAAGACTTGGCCACTTAGATTTTATAATCTTTAATAAGAGGTAAAAAGCAGTGCATACAAGTCTAATGAAAATGACTATAAATCTACAGAATAATAATAACAATATAAATAATCACGACAGTTCAAATGAAAGGGAAAAAGATAAAAGAATACTTAGTTTCTCTGGAGGGTTTCAGATGGTCGCTCATATGTCCTTTTTGAATCCTTGCAAACCCCGTTCAGTATGTATCAGGGGAGACCCTCAAAGTTCTTCTGATACAGGGATATGCCGTCAATGTCCAATTAAGTGTCTGGTGATGTTCCATGGGTCTCTCTCCTCTGTCCTTGTGCACAGATTTTTATGAACTCTGCCATGGGCAGGAGACTTACTCCTGTCAGCCAATGGCAGCAGAGTGACTGTGAAGCCTAGGGATTGGCCTCCAAGGGTTTTATGACCCCCATCAAAGTTCAGTTCCTACAATGAGGATTATACTTAAGCCTGTATCTCCCTGATACATCGGCATATTTTTATACAGAATACATATTTGCGATCCTTATTTATTTACATACAGAATGAGACCACACACGGTAATGCTGGGACCTGTAGTTCTTCTACCACCCATGGGTGAGCTACAGAATCACATCCTCTGGTCATATTTGATACCCAATTAACCACAATACTCTGTAGAGCCTGGATCTGGTGTCAGAAAGGGCATAAGTTGATTCATAACTGAAATATGAAAGTGGACTGGTTTTATGCCCAGAGCTAATTAAGGGCTATTAGCTCTCCTCAAACCAGACCTGGAAATTAATGACGTCACGCTCCAGCCAGGCTTGACAGCGAGCTGATCTTTATCTTATAGGACAGAATGAGCGGGGCCTGGTATAGCCTTTATGACCTTTTATAGCCGGCCTCACAGAGTAGTGGTAATAAAAGTGTCCATCTATATCATACTTGACCCAGGCTTCAGGAAGATGAGAGTTCACTGTTCTTTTACATAGGCCAGAAGCATACAAAATGGCTACCCAGAGGAATTATGTATGTATGCCGGCACAGATGGTGTTACAGAAAACTAGAAGACACAAATGAAGATCTGACTGACTTGATCCAAAACTAAGGAACAAAAGGGTAAGCCCTGTAACAACCCTAGCTCTCTCCCTTACTGCTCAGCCTATGCAAAAATCTCAGTGGTAGAAAATTGCATACTCTCGTTCCTCGACTGTATGACACCTGAACACCATATAATAGCGAGGGGACACGACCACCGGCTCCCTACACTTAATACGGAGGGAGTCAGGGTCACCTAGGATCAAGCCCACAGGAAAACAGAAATAAAGAAACAGACTTATCTTGTGGATGTAGCAGTAACAGCTTCTAGCATCAGCACACTCCAGGAAGTTGTATAAACCGCAAAGTGATGCAGTATGGGAGGGGATTTAAAGGGATGCAATCAGTGCAACTAAATGACAGCTGAGCGAGGGAAACAAGATGACAAAACGAAAGCAAAACAAAAGAACCTCAAGCAGGAGGTTCTGAAGAACGTCTGTCAGAGCTTCTCAGATGTCTGGCGGTGACATTGGCACTGTACCAGTACCTAGAGAATCTTTAAAAATTATAAACAGGGGCACAGCAATGACTGAACTGAGCTTTTTAAGCACTCTTGGGTGTAATCCATCTGGACCCGGAGCCTTGTTCACATTTACCTTATTTAACTTATCTTGGACCATATCTACAGTTAGCCAATTGAGTATATTACTGGATGTACTAAAAGCCCCAGCACCACAGATATCAGCTCCTTTCTCTTCTTTTGTATTTACAGAGCAGTGACTACCCCCCCTCCTTTACCCTTATTTAGGGGACCTACCTGATCGGACCTTGTTTTTTTTAGCATTTATGTATGTGACAGTGACAGGCAGAGTGATTGATGGCAGGTATTTTCCCCCCAGAATCCTGTCATATGCAGCTTAAGCTCCAGGGAATGCCCAGTATGTAGTGGAAAGCCCAAGCTTTCCTGAGGTGGCTTTGTAGAAAAGCCGGTATAGGGCCTGGAGTTTGGATTGGGGAAGAGTTGGGTGGGTTCTTAAATCTGCAGTCCACTTCTGGTAAGGGATCTAGCCTGCTGTCTGATCAGCTGCACCTGCAGCACTTGCATAAAGAGAACCCGGTCAGAGAGTCTAGGCCTGAGAGCTGGGATTGATATGCTGGTGCTTGTAAGTAGCTTGCTGTGGTTAACTTCAGGGCTGACGGTACCATGTATAGGACAGTTAGTAAAACACTGTTTAGTTAGTGCTGAGACGAGCAGGATTTGTTTTTATGTTTTGCCTGAAATGTAAAAGCCCTTTATTTTTGCTGTTGAAACCACAATAAAGTGGAACTTTGTTTGGACTTCATCCTGTGTGTCACTGTCTCTGACTGTCCGCAAGCCGGTCAATCCTGCCTCTATCAGAGCTAATTATGGTGGAGGATGCCGGCACAGTCTTAAAGAGACATACACTGCATTTAGAAACTTTGCTGCACAACGTCCAAAATGGAGGAGCTACTCAAACAATTGTTACAGGCTAATGCTAGCCTCCAGCAGGCTGCTGCCAACATAATACAGGTCAGCGCATCCCTGCAAGAAGCCAGCGCCACCCAGCGATGGGTACATGAGGAAGCCATGCATGCCCAGGTGGAAACAAATTCCTTGCTAGTGGAATCCAACAGACTGGCCTTAAAGGAACAGCAGCAGATTAACCGGCAGCTGCAGGAGCAAATACAGACTTTGGCAGAGAGAGTCCAGAGGCCTCAGGGGCTGCTTCTAACGGTTCATGCTGCAGTACAGACCTCCTTGCAGAAGATGACACCCACTGATGACATTGAGGCCTACCTCACGGTCTTTGAATGAGTGGCAGAGCGGGAGAAGTTACCTGCAGACCAGTGGGCTGATGTGGTGGCTCCTTTCCTAACTGGAGAATCGCAGAAGGTGTACTTTGACCTGAGCGAGCAGGATGCCAAGGACTTTGCTAAGTTAAAGGGTGAAATCCTTGCCCCTCTGGAGGTCAACATGAATGTCCGTGCACGACGGGTGCACAATTGGATTTATGCAGAGCACCTACCTGCCCGGTCACAGATGCATGACCTTATTCACCTGGTACAAAAGTGGCTGCAACCAGAGGAGTCAACCCCTGCACAGATCATGGAGAGAGTGGTGCTAGACAACTACATCCGTTCCTTACCTCCTAGGATCCAGCGCTGGGTCAGTCAAGGAGACCCCACAGATCCCAATCAGTTAATCAACCTGATTGAAAGACACAAAGCAACTGAGGATCTACACCAAGAAGTGCCTCCTGGACGTTCCTAGAGGGGTAAAAAATGCTGTTAAGGGAGGTGGCTCAGAGGGGGAATTACTGACTGAAGGTTCCAGAGGGACCCAGAAGTCCAGGACAGGTTCTCAATTTGGGGATCAGGGCCGCATACAGTGTTGGCGGTTTCGAGGACATGGTCATATTGCTGCAAGCTGTCTCCTGAGCCTATGGAGTGTGATACAGCCAGACGAATACAGATGTAGCAGGGTTAGCACTCAAGCTCTTAACTCAAATTTCTTAACTAATCGCGTTATCTTGAGACAAAAGCCATTGAAAAGCAATTGAAGGTGTTTGCTTAACGCATTTAGTTTAGATAACACGTCACATAAAGCATGAGTGTTAACTCTACTACATCCGTATCTTTGTTTGCACGTCCTGCTTGTTCTGCTGAGACTGAACAGCAAATGCATGCCATAAAAGTGAATGGATGTACTGTTAATGCTTTACTGGACTCTGGAAGTTTGGTTACCCTGGTGCATGCCAGTCTGGTAGACCCGGGGGCATTCAGAGGACATCGTATTGGGGTTTTGTGAATTCACGGGAACACTAAAGAATATCCTGCAGCTTTGGTCACACTAGAGACTGAATTTGGAACTGCCTGTCATGAAGTGGGCGTGGTCAAGTCTCTGATGCACAGTGTGATCCTGGGAAGAGACTTTCCATTGTTCTGGGACTTGTGGGGAATGAAAAGTGTGCGCTCCACTGTAAGGGTTCTTGATGACAATAATGTGTGCCCTGTGATAAGCCCTGTACCCTTTGAGCAGGATACTGAGGTGCCAGCAGTAGGGGTGACCACCGAACGCAATCATTTTCCCTTAGAGGTTCTTGTTTGTGAGACAGAATAGCCAGAGGAAAGTGGAGATATGCCTGATTTAGAGGTATCTCGGGATAATTTTGGCACTGCACAACTCCCACATTATTAAAGGCAAGGCGTTCCCGCTAAGAAACACCTTGTCTCAGACCATAGCACGAGAATTGTTTCACATGTTTACCCGTACTGGTATACCTAAAGAGATACGTACCGACCAGGGTACCCCCTTCATATCCAGAGTCATAAAGGAGTGTAAATTGTTAAAAACTAAACACCTGCGTACATCTGTGTATCACCCGCAAACTGACGGTCTTGTAGAAAGATTTAATAAGACATTAAAGAGTATGTTAAGGAAGGTGGTTAGCAAGTATGAGAAGGATTGGTACTGTCTTTTGCCATATCTTATGTTTGCTATTCGTAAAGTTCCGCAATCATCCACAGGTTTTTCACCCCTTTGAACTTGTATATGGCAGACATCCGCGTGGTCTCCTTGATTTAGCAAAGGAAACATGGGAACAAGAGCCCACCCCTTACAGGAGTGTGATAGAACATATCTCCCTGATGCAAGACGTTGTCATGCCATATGTTAAAGAGCATTTAGAACAGACTCAATAGGCCCAAAGCCGGGTACACTGTATAACAGGTCTGCTAGAATAAGAACCTTTAACCTAGGGGACCGAGTGTTGGTTTTAGTGCCCACGGTAGACAGTAAATTTCTCGCTAGATGGCAGGGGCCTTATGAGATAATTGACCGAGTGGGTGAGGTAAACTATAGGGTGTACCAGCCTGGTAAGAGGAAGCCAGAACAGTTGTACCATGTGAACCTCATTAAGCCCTGGAAAGACAGAGAGACTCTGTCAGCTATGAATGTTCCCTGCCATGGAACTCCTGAAGTGAGTGTGTCTGATTCCCTGTCAAAGTCACAGAGACAGGAGGCCAAGGAGTTTGTGCAGAGGAATACTGACTTGTTTTCAGAGTTGCCAGGGCGGACAAACATCATTAAGCATGACATTGTCACCGAACCACATGTACGGGTCCATTTAAAACCTTACAGGGTGCCTGAAGCCCGCCGACAGGCCATATCTGAAGAGGTTAAGAAAATGTTAGCCCTTGGGGTAATTGAGAAATCAAAAAGTGAGTGGTCCAGTCCCATAGTGTCCAGTCCCATAGTGATTCCTAAACCCGATGGCTCGTTGCGCTTTTGTAAAAACTTCCGTAAGTTGAACGTATTATCCAAGTTTGACGCATATCCTATGCCACGAGTTGATGAGCTCATTGAGAGACTTGGTCATGCTAGATACTTCTCCACCCTTGACCTGACCAAAGACTACTGGCAAGTCCCTCTTACTGACAGCGCAAAAGAAAAAACTACGTTTGTTACCCCAGATGGGCTCTTCCAATATGTCTGCTTACCCTTTGGGTTACATGGGCTTCAGCAACTTTTCAAAGAATAATGGACATCGTCCTCAAACCCCATAGTCGGTATGCTTCAGCTTATTTGGATGACATCATTATTTTTAGTGACGATTGGGAGAGCCACTTACCAAAAGTACAAGCGGAAGTAGATTCTCTCAGAGTGGCAGGGTTAATTGCCAACCCCAAAAAGTGTACTTTGGGCCTGGAGGAGGCACGTTACCTGGGGTACATAATTGGAAGAGAAGTGGTAAAGCCTCAGATAAATAAAGTTGAGGCTATCCAACAGTGGCCGCGTCCTGTAACCAAGAAGCAGGTGAAGGCTTTTTTTAGGAATTGTAGGATACTACCGCAGGTTTATTCCCCACTTTGCCAGTACAGCAGCCCCGTTAACAGACCTTACTAAGGGAAGTAAGTCTGTCATGGTCAAATGGAGCGCTGAGGCTGAAAAGGCATTCCAAGAATTAAAAGTGGCTCTATGTAAACAGCCGGTCCTAGTCACACCAGACTTCAGAAAGCAGTTTGTTGTTCAGACTGATGCGTCTGATGTAGGGCTAGGTGCAGTATTATCACAGGAGATTGACGGTGAGGAACATCCTGTGACATATCTGAGCAGGAAGCTTACTCCCGCTGAGAAAAATTACAGCATTGTCGAACGGGAGTGCTTAGCAATCAAGTGGGCCTTGGAATCTCTTAAGTACTACCTGTTGGGATGCCACTTTAGGTTGGTCACTGACCACTCTCCACTTACGTGGATGTGCCAGCAAAAAGAGAGAAATGCACGAGTGACAAGGTGGTTTCTCACTTTACAAAACTTGAATTTTTCTGTTGAGCACAGAGCAGGGAAACTGCAAGGAAACGCAGATGCAGACGTCTGATAGCTAAAAGTGTCCGACCCCACAAGTTCGAACAGAGGGGGAGGGTATGTGAGACAGTGACAGGCAAAGTAATTGATGGCAGGTATTTTTCACTCCCCCCCTTCCCCCCCCTCCCCGAATCCATATGCAGCTTATGCTCCAGGGAATGCCAGTATGTAGTGGAAAGCCTAAGCTTCTCTGAGGTGGCTTTGTAGAAAAGCCGGTATAAGGCCTGGAGTTTTGATTGGGGAAGAGTTGGGCGGGTTCCTCAATCCACAGTCCACTTCTGGTAAGAGATCTAGCCGGTCAATCCTGCCTCTATCAGAGCTAATTGCCACATATATTTAAATAATTTTTGGGGATTTGTTTTGCTCTCTTTTGCCATCTGCTTTTCGTTTTGTATTTTTGCAAATTTTATCTCCTTTTTAGGCCTCATGCACACGACCGTTGTATGTTTTGCGGTCCGCAAAATTGCGGATCCGCAAAACACGGATGGCGTCCGTGTGTGTTCCGCAATTTGTAGAAACAGCACGGACAGACATTGATATAACTGTCTATTCTTGTCCGGACGAGAACAGGACAGGGTATATTTTTCTTGCGGACCACGGAACGGAGCAACGGATGCGGACAGCACATGTGCTGTCCGCATCTTTTGTGGCCCCATTGAAGTGAATAGGTCCGCATCCAAGCTGCAAAAACTGCGGCTCGGATGGGGACCAAAACAACGGTTGTGTGCATGAGGCCTTAAAGATTTTATTAAGCCCTTTGTAATCTTTAAACGCTACAGCTGACCCCTCAGATGTGTATTTTTAAATGCCATTTTTTTGTCTTTTATTGCCCTTTTTACAGTATCTGTAAGCGATTGGGGGTTTAATTTTAGTCATTTATATATGTTACCTAAAGGGGGAAAAAAATTGTGCAATTACTCAATGTGGATTTAAAGCTCTCCCATTTATCCTCAGTATCATTATGTGACAGTAGCTGCTCCCAGTCTGTGCCCTGAAATGCTGCCCTCAACCCAGGGAAATTAGCCTTTTTAAAATTCAGTGTCTTTGCTCTGCCTGACAGAGTTTGCTTCTTATAGTTTAAGGGAATATAATTGTACTGTGGTCACTATTAGCTAGTGTTTCTCGAACAGTAACATTTCCAACAAGCTCTGCATCATTAGAAATTACCAGATCCAACAGAGCATTGTCCCTAGTGGGAGCGTCTACAAACTGTCCCATAAAGTGGTCCTGCAGCAAGTTGAGGAATTTTCTATCCTTTGCGGTTGAGGCAGAATCATGACCCCCGTCAATGTCTGGGAAGTTAAAATCTCCCATTATGACCACTGGACCAGCCTGTGCAGCCCGCTCTATTTGTTTATACAGTTGCGTTTCTATCTCCTCTGTCTTGTTAAGGGGTCTATAGATTACACCAAGTAGTATTTTTTCAGTGTTTATATCCCTTTGAACTTCCACCCATAAGGTTTCCACATCCTCACCATCCTCACCCACAATTGCCTCTTTCACGCTTGTCTTCAGATCACTCCTCACATACAGGCACACGCCACCACCTTTTCTACTGACCCTGTCTTTCCTAAATAGTGTAAAACCCTCAATATTAACAGCCCAGTAATGCGAAGAGTCCAACCATGTCTTAGCTACACCAACTACATCTATGTGTTCTTCTAGTACCATAGCCGCCAGGTCCCCCATTTTGCTAGCTAGACATCTGTGAAAATGCATTTTAAATTACTATTACTTATAAAGTGAATTTCTAGGATTTTTGGGTTACCTTGGTTGATGTTTGTATGTAACAGGTTCTAGTTACCAGCAGTTCTATTTTTTATCGGTGTATAGTTCTGCCCAGTCTTTTCCCTACTTTCCTCACTAACCCCAGCCCCCACAAAATCCCCACTGTCCTCTCCTATATCCCAGTCTCTATCTACACTATCTACCCCCTTATAAGTATGACCCCCCACCCTCACCCCAGATCCTAGTTTAAAAGCTCCTCCAGCCATCTAACCATTTTTTCCCCCAAGGCAGTTGCACCCTCCCCATTAAGGTGCAGCCCAACCCTGTGTCATGACCGGCGTCACGCAAAGGGAGTGAAATGGGAAGGCCCTGTCCAAGGGAGAGGGAAAGGTGGTGACCCCTGACTCACCTTGAGGCTTGCACCTGACTGCCCTGACGTCCCTAGACGGGTTCCTCACCCGTACGCCGATCACGTGCCTAAACCCTGGCACGTGCCTAAACCCTGGCTTTCCCTAAGATGAGCCCTACGTAGTGAACAGGGCGGTGGGATCACTAGTCCGCACCACTGACACTAAAGGAAAACACCAAGGAGAGGACAGACAATACAGACAAAACATATAATCCCAGGTGGGTGACAACAGCAGACAACAAAAGCCCAACAGGGATCCGGAGGGTAACGCTCTGGAACAACAACCAGGGATCACAGCTACTCAGCTCCAGTGGGTCAGTATAGAAGTCCAGGCAGGAAGCTCTATATATGGCAACCAGAGAAGTGGGAGAGGGGAATATAAGGAGGTTAGGAGTGCTGGACAAGAAACAGCTGAGGAGAAGAAGCTACGGATCCCTGAGTGAGCCAAAAAGAGTTGCAAGGCAAACCCAGAAAGCTACCATCAAAAAACAGCACTATCTTTATACATAGAGCGCGCAGCCACCCGCTGCGACTTCCTGACCCCGGGTATAACGGAGTCAGACGTGGCTCTTGACACCCTCGTGACACCCTGCCTGTAACCGACAGAGAAGTCGGCCCAGTTCTCCATGAATCCAAACCCTTCCTTACTGCACCAGCTTCTGAGCCACTAAGTTAACTCCCTAAGCTCCCGTTGTCTCTCTGGTGACGCTTGTGGCACTGGTAGTATTTCTGAAAACACTACCTTGGAGGTCCTGGACTTGAGCTTCTCTCCTAATTCCCTAAAATAATTTTTAAGGATCTTCCATCTCCCCGTGACTTTGTCATTGGTGCCAAAGTGTACCATGACTGCCGGGTCTTCCCCAGCCCTACCCAGCAATCTGTCAATCCGATCCGCAATATGCCAAACCCAAGCAGCCGGAAGATCCCCTACCACCAGCAACTGTCTGACCTTTGCTGCACTCCTTTTCCCATACTTTCTGCAGAAGGCATCCTCCTGGTTGCTAGGAGAAGCCCTGCTGCAGTGTTGCTGGCCCTGAGCTTTCATCCCTAATATCAGCCAAACAGGCATATTTACTAGGGCGTTCCAGCTCAGGACTAGCCTCCCTGGCACTTTTCCCTCTACTCCTTCTTCCTACATTTAACCCAACTGCTGACCTGATAGTCCTGATCTTGCCCTTCTCCTCCCACCTCCATTTCACTGACCCCAGTCAGTGCTTGCACAGTGAGGTCTAAGCCTCTCTCCAGTTTTGCAATGCCCCTAAGTATTTCAAGCTGCTTATTTAGATCCAAGATCTGGGCTTATAAATATGCAACATGATTGCATCTAGTGCAAATGTATTCACCCTTGTATAGCTTTTCAAGACACGCATACATTGCACAGGAGACACACTTAGTAGCATTGTCCATAGAGCACATGTTTAAATGGGGATGAACAGTAAAGAAGGAAAACAGTAAATATGAGTTAGAATTAGACCCTGTCTGCTGTAGTTGGAGGACTACCTAGAATCAAGCCAACAACACACAAGGAAAATCGATCAAACCTTAGTTTCTTGCTCCTTGTCTTAAACTCTGGTTCTTTAAACTCCACTTATTCACAAGCCCACTTAGCACAGCAAGCCCAGGTAGAGCGAGAAGTAATCTTTGGATTTCTTTCAAATGTGTATGGGGATGATAATTGCCAAGTTGTGGAATAAATAAAGGATTTATGGGATAATAAACATTTTCAGGGCTGACATCCTCCCTGTCCACAAGATTTTATGCTTTTTCATTTTATTCAGGTCATTTTTTATTTTTTCCTTTAGAGTTTTTAGGTTTGCTGGTAAGAGATTGGCGGTTGTTGGGGTTAGATTCCTAGATATGTAATATATTCGGGGTTCCATTTAAAGGGCAAATTGGCCTTCAATGAAGTGAGGTCTGAATCTTTGAGGCCAAGATTAAGGACTTGGCATTTGGCTACGCTAAGCCTGTAATAAGAAACTAAACTAAATGACTTTAAAATTTGCATCAAAATGGGTAGGGACACTGTTGGATTAGTAAGTGCCAATATAATATCTTCTGCAAATAGTCCTATCTTGTGAATTGCATCGCCCATTCTTATACTCGTAACCTGTGAATGAGCCCTTATACATTCTGCTAAAGGTTCAAATATTAGTGCAAAAATAATAGGAGAAAGGGGGCACTCCTGTCTTGTTCCGTTATTAATTGGGAACTGGTTGGATAACATTCCATTAATAAAGACTTTAGCTGAGGGTTTTGAGTAGAGTGCACATATAGCTTGGGCAAATCATCCCAGTATTCCAAACTTTGATAGTACTGCCTCCAAATATGCCCAATGTACTCGATCGAACGCCTTCTCCGCATCCAGAGATAGGAGGAGAGAAGGCGCTCGTCTTGCCCCTGCCACATAAATAAGATCTATTATGCATCTAGCGTTTGTCTGGATTTAACAAAACCCACTTGATTGTGATGGACCAGGCAAGGAATCAGGGGAGACAGTCTGTTGGCTAATAGTTTAGAGTAAATTTTAAGATCGGTGTTCAGGAGAGAGATGGTTCGGAAATTCCTGGTTGATGAGGAGATTTTTCTGGTTTAGGAAGGGCTTTTATAGTGGCTTGGAGCATTTCTGGTCGAATGTTTCCGGTGGACATTATATGGGAGAAGGTGGACAAAAGATAGGGAAATAATATTTTTTCAAAGGTTTTAAAGTATTTGTTGGTTATTCCGTCTGGACCTGGAGATTTGTTGTTTTTGTTTGACTTGATAATTTGTGTTATTTCTCCAAGTTCAATTGGTTTATTAATTTGCGCTAGTTGATCAGGAGTCAGTTTAGAAAGTGAGATATCAGATAGGATTTTTTTAATGAGGTCTGGGATCGGTTGGGGCACTGAATTATTATCTTTGAGATTATATAAGTTAAAGTAATAATCGGGTAATGTGTAGGAGATATCCTGGGGATTAATGATCTTTTTTTGTGAGAGTTGTAAATAAACTGTAATTTCTTTTTGTTTTGGGGCGGCTTTCATTTTATTGGCCAATATTGTACTCGCTCTATTTCCTTGCGAGTAATATTTATCCTTAGATTACCTCAAGTTGTGTTCGAAGTTACTTTGATAAAGCTGGTATAGTTCAAAATCTTTAAGTTGGTTTAGTATAATTTGGGAAGGGTTTATTTTGTGCATGGCTTTTAGGTTAGTTATGTATGTACATAGTTGTTCCCTACGAGTGTGTCTTTGTTTTTTTAAGAAGGCAGTAATGCGAATAATATGGCCACTTACATAAGCCTTATGTGCGCAGCAAGTCGTGGTGGGTTGTACATCAGGAGTGCAGTTGTACATGAAATATACTTTAAGAGCTTCATTAATTTGGGATTGGGTGGAAGGTAAAGATAAATGATAATTTTTGGTCCACCAAGGTGTGTATGAGAGTTGGTTGAATTGCTTCGAGATTTAGCATGAAATTGGTGCGTGATCGGACCACGTTATGGATCCTATGCTAGAGGACGTAATGTTTTGTAAAGACCATTTATCTACTATTATCAAATCTATCCTCAAGTACTGTTTATGGGGGTGTGAATAAAAAGTCGCGTTCTGATGCATGTAACACTCTCCAAGTGTCATATAAATCTTCTGCCAGAAAATACTGCGCAAATTGTAAGGAGGATTGGGATTTCGTGAGTTTAGACTTATCTATAGAAGGGGGCAAATTGAAGTCTCCACATATAACTAGAGAGCTTTGTTTGATAGATAGGGCGGTGGTTATTACCTCTTTAAAAAAATGCGAGTTGATTTGTATTTGGTGCATATAAGGGAACTAAGGTATATATTGCATTATTGATATTACATACAAGTATAATATATCTCCCGTTGTCGTCACTCTTTCTTTGAATCATTTGAAAAGAAAGGGAATTCTAATTAGCAATAATTACCCCTCTCTTCTTGTTCACTGCAGGTGATACAAATATACTGGTCAATTTTTTATGGTTAAGCCTATAAGTGTCGGATTCGTTCAAGTTAGTTTCTTGAATGCAAATCACGTCACTTTTAAGAGAGTTAACTTCTTTCCATCATAGAGATCTTTTAAAGGAACTGTTTAGTCCATTGACATTGATTGAAGAGTCTGGTTCGAAGAGAACCAACTGGATACCAATTTATCCAGGTATCAATCGAGGTGGGTTGTAGGAAATGCAAACATGTTATCTCCAATGAGACCTGCAACAAAAAGTGTAGAGGAATAACTGAGTTTAGTGACCCTTGAAAAAGGAAAAGGATATGTCCTTTGAGGTAGGTAGGATAAGTCCTTTCTCGTCCTATGAG
Source organism: Bufo bufo (assembly GCF_905171765.1). Classification (NCBI taxonomy): domain Eukaryota; kingdom Metazoa; phylum Chordata; class Amphibia; order Anura; family Bufonidae; genus Bufo; species Bufo bufo. Next base: position 448,806,628 of record NC_053390.1, on the reverse strand, counting down.
ACTTTCAAGTCCATTCTCTAGCCAGAGTAGGAGGCCTCTTTTTCATGGGGGAGCTGCTGTCTTCATCCACCATAGCCAGAAACCATTTCTGAATTAGCTTCATGGCATCGATCGGGGAAAAGATCGTGTGAGTGATTCCGTTCTTGAAGATTAAGAGTTTTAGGGTAGCCCCATTTGTATGGAATATTATGATCACTTAGTATTTTAGTAGCAGCAGAGAATTCCCTACGTCTGTTCAGCGTTGCTGCTGAGAGGTCGGAAAATATTAAGATGTTCTTGAAGCGTTTAGGAAGGTCTTGTGCGGAATTTGCTGCTTTGAGAATTAATTCTTTGAAATGAAAGAAGTACAGCCTAGCAATGATATCTCTGGGAGTGGCACTGGGAGCACTTCTGGGTTTAGGGATTCTATGCACTCTATCAATTAATAGATCTTTTTGTTCTGCATTGGGAATCAGTGCGACAAAATCATCTGTAAGAAAGTCCTTGATAGCTTCAGCATCAATGGTTTCAGGGACCCCTCTGAATCTTAGATTATTACGTCTTGAGCCATCCTCAAGATCCGCTAGCTTGAGTTTCAATGCTAAAATATCATCCTCAACATCATTGTGTGGGTCCACCAACTGGTTGTGGGCATTAGTAAATTCTTCCATTTTATCCTCAATATGAGACTTTCTCTAATTTGGGTAATATCTTTTTGCAAGGCAATAAACGCAGATGTAATATCTTTCTGTATGGAATGTCTCAGGTCAGATAGTAAGGACCGTAAAGTGGATTCTGTAACTGGTAAAGACTGGTTGTTATCATTTGGGGGTGATGGGGAGCAGATTGCTTGCAGACTTTTCTCCTGGGATAGGATTCCCTCATTATAAGAGGAAGTGGCAACCTTCAGCATATTCTGATAGTGGGCAGAAGCTGGTGGCTGAAGCTATTTAGATGGGGAAGATGCTGCAGAGGTGGACTGACCTGTTAGAGGTGAGGGGCTTCTTCCCCCTGTATTGCTGAGGCGTGCTGGGAATGGAACAGTGTCAGGCTGTTTCTCCTGTGCCTCGTGGTGTGAGGAGCGGGCATCATCTTGGATTCCTCCAGCAGCCCTGCTGAACACCTCGATCTTGGTCAGCACATCCTCCTCTAGCGTCCCATGCTTCCAAACAGTGAGAGGGGGGGGGCTGAGTAGTGTCCCACTACCTTTAGTTGGTGCTAGGCGTCTGTCACAGCGGTATAGGATCTCAGATACACAGATAAACCAACAAACAATTACAATGCGAGCAGCTGGGAAAGGGTCACCTCCTAGCGAATCCCTGACCTCTCTCCCTACACTGCTAAGCCCACATTCAGACCTTAATGGTAGGAATAATGTGTCCTCGTGCCTGGGCTGCAAATACCCTAGAATCCCTGAGATGGTGAAAGGGGAAATAGGGGCAGCCTGCTCCCACAGAACCTGGAGGAGACAGATGACATACAAACAATTTAGACAGCAAGCAACAAACACAGAAACCAAACTTATCTTATGTGAGCTGGAAAAGACAATCCTTCCTTCCTTGACTCCAAGGCCAGACTGATTTCTATAACCCGCCCAGAACCCTGAGATTGAGTGATATTTAAACCAATGACCCCACCCAGTGCACCTGAAGGAAGGCGGAACCAGCACGACTCCAAAACAAAACAAAAAACTAAACACGTGCTGCTATTCTGGCCGACCTCCGCACATAGTCAGAGCAGGGCATGACAGCGTCACTGACTTTGCTGTGGGAAGCTTATTAAAAATTGCAGGCTCTGGAGCTAGCGAGCCTCGCGTCCGCTCAGCTCCTCATCCAGCCATGCCCCCCGACCAATGTGTTTGTGAGATGATTATATGACACTTACTAATATAACCTTTCTTGAAATTATGCTCTATTTTCTATATTTCATAAGCCATGTCCTCTTGTTAGGCAAATCCTCTGTGTTGTCCACACACAGGTCCTGTCCATAAGATGGCCGCTGATGGAGGGTCATGTGACCAGGTAAATCACCCCCATGTGATGTCTCCTTGATTCAAACACACTGCACCTGCCATCTGCTCTTGTTCTATTAGGAGTTTAGTGCAGGTGCAATGTATTTGAACAGAGAAGACATTACATGGAGGTGATTTGTTTGGTCACATGACCCTCCATCAGCAGCCATCTTATAGACAGGACCTCTGTGTGGACGGCATAAATAATCTTGTAAATAAGGGGGCATACCTCATAAAATCTAGAAAATGGTGCAGATTTTCCACAAAGACTATATTAGTAAGTGTCATATAATCATCTCACAAACACATTATTCTACGATAACCAGAAACCCCTTTAAGACTCCATATTATAGGGGTTGTTCAGATGTTAGTAAGGGATTGTTTATCCTCAGGATAGGCCATCTGACACTCCGCACCCCCTGTCACAGGATGTCAGCACCGGATCCACACAGCACAGTCAACCTTGTAGTGAAGGGAGCTTGTTACTACAGCACTGCTCCCACAGACACAGGCGAGACAATGCCCTATGCACTTTTATCCCCATTATGGGGACCGGTAGGGGTCTCAGTACTCAGCCCCCCACCGATCAAAACTTTTGATGTGTTGCTATGACATATAAAATATTTTTTAAAGTATAGTGACACTTTAATACTACACAATATTTGTTATTAAAAAAAGGATTTTTATAAAGGTACATGCAATGGAAATATAGCATTAATCCAGTGTTGCAGAAAGGACAACAATGGACGTATACATCAGTTGTATGTCAGCCAAACCTACCAATTTTGGCAGGACCAGGTGTCAAGCTAATGTGTATGGGGGATTTCCTGACTTTCCCCTGAGAGCTGATGAAGCAGGAGATAAGGATCAGGTATGTTTCATTTCACCTGCCCCATCCTTTTGTTGTAAGGGTGATAAGGCAGTACCATAGAAGTCAGTGGCTTCTTCTCCACCCCCTCTTCCTACGGAGAACCCATGCAGGCACATGTATGAAGGGATTGGAAGCGTCAAGTGCTCTTTTGGCCGACAACCATCTTAGGGAGAGTTCATAAATTTTCCGTTCTTCTGATCCGTTCGAACAGGAAAACAAAAACGGATCCTGTACAAAAAACAGATCCTGTGCATCAGTAGATTTGGCATCTGTTTAAACCATTTCCGTCTGAGATCCGGTTTTTCAGGTGCATGCAAGACTTTTTTTCAGTGTAAAAAAAAACAAAAACTGATGCCAAATGTGCATAACTGATCCGCAGGATCTGTTTTTTATCTGTTCTTCTGAGAGATCATAAAAACGGAAAATAAAACGAGGAAGTGAACTCGTCCTGATGTGTATGGCCAGCCTTACTTTTATTAAAACATCATCTCCTTGAAAGATCGGACCTATAAACTGCAAAGTTTCCCTTTAGCTTTCAATTTCATTTGCCGCCCAACCCCTGTAGTGCACTTTACTCCTGGAAACTTAGCCTCCTGAGCGGACTTTGGATGCCTCTGTTGATAGGGTATAAAATGTGAAATGTCACGGCAATTTTAACCCTGATAACACTGCAGAAAAAATACAGGGAAAGTCACAATGCATGAACCCCAGAGTCAGCATTTAGTATCCTTGGATAGATATCACATTGTTTAACTAAAGGGAAATGATCCTAGATTTGATCACTTCCCTATAAAAGTCATGTCAAGGTAGTAAAAAGAATGAAATGCGTTGGATTAAAGCATACCTCATATGCACTAGGATATGTGTAAGTGTGGTACAATGACTAGCACCGGTAAAGCTTATCCCTGCCTTCATTTTATATGCACAGCTATTTCACATGAAGTTTCCAAGCAGCTTATGATAACTGTTACTCACAAATGAAGTTAACATTTTCAAGCCTGAGTGATTTTAATTTTTTTTCCCTCAAAGCCATACATTTTTTTATTTTTTCATTCACATAGCTGTATGAGGGCTTGTTTTTGTGGGACAAGATGCACTTTCTAATGGCACCATTTACGTTGCATACAATGTTGTGGGAAGCGGACAAAAAATTCTAAATGGGGTGGAATTATAACCATTCTGCCACAGATTTTATGTTTTGTTCTTTACATTGTTTGCTATGTGGTGAAACTGACCTGTGACTTATTCTCCGGGTCAGTATACTATATACCATATATGTATAGTCTATCTTCCGTTTTAATACTGAAAAAAAAGTTTAACTTTTGAAAAAACAATTTTTTTTCTTTGCATTGCCATATTCTGACCCCCATAACTTATTTTTTTTTTTCAGGGTGATCTGTACTTTTCATTTATACCATTCTGGCTTTTTTTTATCATGTTTTATTAATTTTTTTGTCTGCAGATGAGATACTGGCTTAATTATTATCCAAGTCATGTCTCACGGCCTTTTAAAAGGTCAATCATTGACTTATAGGATAGCTGCCTTACATGTGGTAACATAGTATATAAGGCCGAAAAAAGACATTTGTCCATCCATTTCGGCCTGTTATCCTGCAAGTTGATCCAGAGGAAGGTAAAAAAAAAACTGTGAGGTACAAGCCAATTTTCCCCACTTAAGGGGGGGAAAAATCCCTCCCGACTCCAATAAGGCAATCAGAATAACTCCCTGGATCAATGACCCCTCTCTAGTAGCTATAGCCTGTAATATTATTACACTCCAGAAATACATCCAGGACCCTCTTGAACTCTTTTAGTGAACTCACCATCACCACCTCCTCAGGCAGAGAGTTCCATAGTCTCACTGCTCTTACCGTAAAGAATCCTCTTCTATGTTTGTGTACAAACCTTCTTACCTCCAAACGCAGAGGATGTCCCCTCGTCACAGTCACAGTCCTGGGGATAAATAGATGATGGGATAGATCTCTGTACTGACCCCTGATATATTTATACATAGTAATGTCGGGGGCAGGGCCAGAATGGGTTTTGCCCCTCATGGTGTCAATGAAAACACAGTATTTTTTTGTGGTATTTTTCTCCCCCCCCCCCCCCCCCCCTATTTTCTATTAAATTTCTCCTCAGGTTGTCATTAAGCCGGTGACAAGTCAGACAGCTTCTGGATTGGTCAATTTGGTTGCTAGATGGTTGCTGGGCAAGTTTGCCCAGCGTTGCTATTGGTTAAATCGGTTGCTGCCTGGTTGCTGGGCATATTTTCTATTTTTAAATCAAACATTGATTGGTTATGGGCCCTTTGTGGCGGGAATTTCAGCTATTTATGGAGCAGTACTTACATTGAGGACTCAGTCAGCGTGTCAAGGTTCAAGCTGGAAGTTTGTCCATCTCCTTCTGTAGAAGAATTGGCGGCGGTGTCGGCGGCTTTGAGGATTCGGCGGCAGCTTCGGCATTGAAGATTGAGGTTTTCCGGTCATTGGGACCTGAGAAGCAGGCGACTGTGAAGACGGAAGAGCGGCGCTGAAGTTATTGGAATATCTCCAAGCAAGTCGCCAGCGGAAGAACATGGAGCCCGGCGGCGTTGAGGCTCTCCTCAGACAGATTCAGAAACAAGCTCTTACCTGTGGCGGCGAGGAATGGCTGCGCAGGTTACTGGCTGAGGAGGCGCCGATATTGCCGATGTCCGGTGCGACTTCTTCAGTGGATGGCGCAGCTGATCTCGTGCAGGAAGGGGAGGAGCCACGTTCAAGACGTCACAGCGACGCGCCCGGAAGTTCTTCAGTGTCAAGGCCGGTACCGGAAGTGTCTGTCCCTGCTGGAGAGCGTCATCGGGAAGCGCCGGCCAGGTCGTCTACCAGGAAGAAGAGGCCGAGGGTCGTTTATTCGCCACAGAGGAATGCAGGAGCAGGCAGGCACCAGCGGTCTCCTCCCAGGTCGCCGCCAGAAGACCTGGAACAGCAGTACTGTGGTGAGAATAGTGGCAGGCATTCATTGCTGCCAGATAACCAAAATATTTCTTTTTTGCAGGGTTTAGCTAGAATTTTTTCAGATTTGGCCCAGGGTGTAGCTGTTAGGGAGGAGCCAGCGTTGTCTTCGCCGGCTGTAGCATGGGCTGACCGTCCTTCAGCAGCGGCATCTGTTTCTGCTGCTGAGGGGGGGCCAGTACTTGAGAATGCAGTAGGGGTTAATGAGGTTTATTTGAAGCTTTGTCATGCGAGTCTTCACTCCTGGGTTTTCATCTAACTAGTGCTGTAAAAGAAAAGATTTGGCGACGCGAGTATGTGGACATTTTATCGCTTCTCCCGTCAGCCAAAGAGACCTATAGAGTTGATAAAAAGTTGGATGAGAGGTCAGAGGATGAAAGAAGGAGAATCGTACCTAGATCTTTAAACAATTGGTTGCAAGCATTTTGTATATATGCTTCTATTTTAGTAGTAGATTTTGGAAGCTTACCGTAACTTCGGTGGGTTTTCATGGTTTCAATATGATGAAACTTTTCGCCAGAAGTTAGCAGTTCACCCAGGTCTGAAGTGGGGAAGCAAGGATGTAGGATTATGGCTCAGTTTGATGCTTCCTCAGAGGTCAGCTGTTTCAACAAAACAGCAGAGTGGGGGAGCTCAAAATATTATCAAGAAGGGTTTATGTTTTGCCTTTAATGAGTCTGCGTTTAAATGGTTGAATTCATGTACAGTCAGGTCCATAAATACTGGGACATCGACACAATTCTAGCATTTTTGGCTCTATACACCACCACAATGGATTTGAAATGAAACGAACAAGATGTGCTTTAACTGCAGACTGTCAGCTTTAATTTGAGGGTATTTACATCCAAATCAGGTGAACGGTGTAGGAATTACAACAGTTTGCATATGTGCCTCCCACTTGTTAAGGGACCAAAAGTAATGGGACAGAATAATAATCATAAATCAAACTTTCACTTTTTAATACTTGGTTGCAAATCCTTTGCAGTCAATAACAGCCTGAAGTCTGGAACGCATAGACATCGCCAGATGCTGGGTTTCATCGCTGGTGATGCTCTGCCAGGCCTCTACTGCAACTGTCTTCAGTTCCTGCTTGTTCTTGGGGCATTTTCCCTTCAGTTTTGTCTTCAGCAAGTGAAATACATGCTCAATCGGATTTAGGTCAGGTGATTGACTTGGACATTGCATAACATTCCACTTCTTTCCCTTAAAAAACTCTTTGGTTGCTTTTGCAGTATGCTTTGAGTCATTGTCCATCTGCACTGTGAAGCGCCGTCCAATGAGTTCTGAAGCATTTGGCTGAATATGAGCAGATAATATTGCCCGAAACACTTCAGAATTCATCCTGCTGCTTTTGTCAGCAGTCACATCATCAATAAATACAAGAGAACCAGTTCCATTGGCAGCCATACATGCCCACGCCATGACACTACCACCACCATGGTTCACTGATGAGGTAGTATGCTTAGGATCATGAGCAGTTCCTTTCCTTCTCCATACTTTTCTCTTCCCATCACTCTGGTACAAGTTGATCTTGGTCTCATCTGTCCATAGGATGTTGTTCCAGAACTGTGAAGGCTTTTTTAGATGTTGTTTGGCAAACTCTAATCTGGCCTTCTTGTTTTTGAGGCTGACCAATGGTTCACATCTTGTGGTGAACCCTCTGTATTCACTCTGGTGAAGTCTTCTCTTGATTGTTGACTTTGACACGCATACACCTACCTCCTGGAGAGTGTTCTTGATCTGGCGAACTGTTGTGAAGGGTGTTTTATTCACCAGGAAAAGAATTCTTCGGTAATCCACCACAGTTGTTTTCCGTGGTCTTCCGGGTCTTTTGGTGTTGCTGAGCTCACCGGTGCGTTCCTTCTTTTTAAGAATGTTCCAAACAGTTGTTTTGGCCACGCCTAATGTTTTTGCTATCTCTCTGATGGGTTTGTTTTGTTTTTTCAGCCTAATGATGGCTTGCTTCACTGATAGTGACAGCTCTTTGGATCTCATCTTAAAACTTGACAGCAACAGATTCCAAATGCAAATCGCACACTTGAAATGAACTCTGGACCTTTTATCTGCTCATTGTAATTGGGATAAAGAGGGAATAACACAGACCTGGCCATGGAACAGCTGAAAAGCCAATTGTCCCATTAATTTTGGTTCCTTAACAAGTGGGAGGCACATATGCAAAGTGTTGTAATTTCTACTCCATTCACCTGATTTGGATGTAAATACCCTCAAATTAAAGCTGACAGTCTGCAGGTAAAGCACATCGTTCGTTTCATTTTAAATCCATTGTGGTGGTGTATAGAGCCAACAATTTTACAATTGTTTTGATGTCCCAATATTTATGGACCTGACTGTAGGTATAAGCACGAATGTTCAGTCTGTTCGGGTCAACACCCTATGTTCAGGTGTTTTAAAAGGGCTTCTGGACCTCAACAGACCTTCAATAGGGAATTTTAAAAAAGCGCAGACTCCGGTGAATTTAACAAACATGCTTCCGTGGTTAGGAACATATCCAAATCGGGAGAAGGCGGAGCTTCTGCTTAATGGTTTTAGTAAGGGTTTCGTGGTTCCCGGTTTTAAAGGCCCAGGATGTATTTGGACTGAGAATTTAAATTCGGTCCATTTAAATTTAGAAGTAGTAAGGGACAAAATTAATAAAGAAGTGATAGCAGGTAGAGTGGCGGGTCCTTTTTCGGATCCGCCATTCAAGAATTTTCGTATTTCCCCTCTAGGTCTAGTACCTAAGAAAGCTTCCAATGAGTTTAGGTTGATCCATCATTTATCTTACCCTGAGAAATATTTGCTTAATGATGAAATAGATAGTCAGTTATGTTCTGTTTCTTATAGTTCTTTTGATGAAGCAATCAAATTATTGAATTTGTTTGGTAAGGATTGTTTATTGGCCAAAGCAGATATAAAATCAGCCTTTCGTTTATTGCCAGTGTGTCCAGAAGGGTTTAATTTACTAGGCTTCCAATTTGAGGGACAATATTACTTTCATAAGTGTTTGTCGATGGGATTTTCGTTATCATGTTCTTATTTTGAATCCTTTTCTAGTTTCATTCATTGGGTTTGTATGTATTTAGTTAAAGAAGGCGGTTTATTACATTATCTTGATGATTTTTTGTTTATCGGTCCCCCTAGTTCAGATGTTTGTTTTTTGTTATTGAATCGTTTTTATGAAGTTTGTAGGCATTTTGGTATCCTTTTAGCAGAGGAGAAAACAGTTTTTCCATGTCGTTTATTAGAATGTTTAGGTATAACAATAGATACGGCATCATTGGAATTTAGGCTTCCAGTTGAAAAGGTGAACAGGTTATTAGAATTGATCAGAAGGATGTTAGTGGTTAAGAAAACAACATTGCGGGAATTATCGGGAGTCTTTTGGGGCTTTTTGCTTTCGCTTCTAGAGTAATATTGGGAGAATATTTTCAAGAAGGTTATACATGGCTACTAGTGGCCTTAAATCTCCATCATCGCATGTGAGATTATCTAGGGAGTTAAAAGATGACCTCAGAGTATTGGAGGAGTTTCTGATTCATTTTAACGGTACTAGTATTTGGCAATGGGAGGTTATAGATGGGGATACACTTGGCTTATTCACTGATGCTTCTGGTTCTTGGGGCTATGGAGCCTTTTTGCAGGGTCAGTGGTCAGCTGAGCCATGGCCTGAGTCTTGGAGAGCAGGAGGAGTTACACGAAATTTGGTTTTATTGGAATTATTCCCATTGGTGGTGTCATTGATTATTTGGGGTAAAGAGCGGATAAAAGAGTATTATTGCATACTGATAATAAAGGGGTATTATTTGCAGTGAATTGTTTATCTTCTAACAATAGGATGGTAGTGAAGCTATTACATGTGGTGGTTAGGTGTTGTCTTTTTAGAAATATATGGTTGAAAGCTACGCATATAGCTGGTAAAGTTAATACTATGGCAGACTCTCTTTCTCGTGCACAGTGGAAGGAATTCTATGCCCTGGCTCCGAACGCAGAGAAGGAAGGTATCCCGTGTCTACCTTACCTATGGGAAATAATCTGGCACTGATGTTTGAGCAGATCCGGAATTCGCTAGCACCTAATACGTGGAACGGGTATGCTGTAGCTTGGAATAAATGAGTTTTTTTGTATTAGGAATAATTAAAATGTTTTTGATATCGAAGTGGGGTCAGTTATGGAGTTTATTTGTCAATTGGTTAGAGCTGGTTTGGGTTTTTCAGCTATTCAGAAGTCGTTGGCAGGCGTATCTTTCTTTTTTAGGTTAGCAGGTCTTTCTCCTATAAATAGTTCTTTTGCGGTAAAGCAGTTTATGAAAGGTTTTAAGAAGGGTAGTTTTGTTGCTGATGTTCGTAGACCAGTTACAGTGGATTTATTGTCTAAGTTGGTTGTTGCTGCAAATCATACTACTTCGTCAGTTTTTGAGTTTAGGTTGTTCAGATCAGCATTTGTGTTGGCATTTTTTGGAGCACTCAGAGTTAGTGAGCTGGTCGCCTCCAATGTTCGTGCCAATTCGTCATTGTTATTGTTTGATATTAAATTGTTTAAAAATTCAGTTAAGATTACAATTAGGAGATCCAAGACGGATCAAGTAGGTAAAGGTTCAATTGTCTCACTAAATCAGATCTGTGATTCTGAAGTCTGCCCAGTGTTAGCAGTCAAAGAATTTTTAGAGGTTCGTCCAGCTGGAAGGATGGTACCTCTTTATCAAAATTTCAATTTAATGCTGTGTTTAAAAAATGCTTGTCATTTTTGGGACTAGGATCCGAGCGTTACTCATCCCATTCATTTCGTATTGGGGAGGCTACTGAAGCCTCTAGAATGGGTTTGGATAAGGCTTTGATAAAAAGAATTGGAAGATGGGAGTCAGATAGTTACAAGATGTATGTTAGACCTAATTTAGTTTTATAATTATAATTCTTTTTCAGATTCTGAGCAGATCAGAGTTTGGATTGTCAGACATTCATTCATTTTCTGGGCAGAGAAAAGAGCCTCTTTTCGTAACTATTCTCAGCAAATGTTTTTTTATTTTCCTTCTATCTGTTTGTATTAGCTAGGTTTCAGAGGATTACGCTGGCAACAGGTGATTCCTATTATAAAAGGACAATTACAGTCTTGTCTTCCTCCTCAGGTTATTATACTCCATGTTGGGGGTAATGATCTGGGTAGGAACAAAACGTTGGCCTTGTTGGCGGAAATGAAAAAAGATCTGATTTCTATTAGTCAGCTGGTTCCAGGTATTGTTATAGTTTTTTCTGAAATTATCCCGTGTTTTTTATGGAATAATTTTCATTTAAATTTTTTTTTAAAGATTCGCAAAAGAATTAATAGGGGCCTTCAGAAATGTACGCCTTCAGTTAATGGTTGGTCCTTTCGTCATGCAGAGCTAGATGGTTCTGTTTTAGGTCTTTACCGTGAAGATTTGGTTCACCTATCTGATATAGGTCTTGACATTTTTAACAATGGTTTGCAGTCTATCATTGAAAGGGCCGCGGTTTTGTTGGGGGGGGGGGGCAAGTGTGTCTAATGTTGCACTTGCCTGTTGGGGTTAGTCGTCCAGCCTTCTGGGTGGACAAATGATAAGTGGTAACGGACTTTATTATTATGGGTATTTTAAATTCATAATGGTTTATTTGCTTTTGGTTTATGTTACCCCCAAAATTTAATAAAGACCGCAGCCTTTTCATCCACAATGAATTTTGTCATTATTTATAGGTTATTTATGATATGGTCTGTTTATTGTTGAATATGACACCATTAGATCTCCCCTCAGTCGTCTTTTTTCTAAAGTGAATAACCCTAAGGGTCCATTCACACGTCCGCAATTTCGTTCCGCATTTTGCGGAAAGGAATTGCGGACCCATTCATTTCTAGGGGGCAGCACGATGTGCTGCCCGGATCCGGAATTGCGGATCCGCACTTCCGGGTCCGCAATTCCGATCCCGAAAAAAATAGAACATGTCCTATTCTTGTCCGCAATTGCGGACAAGAATAGCCATTTTCTATTAAGTGCCGGCGATGTGCGGTCCGCAAAATGCGGAACGCACATCGCTGATGTCCGTGTTTTGCAGACCCACGGATCTGTGGATCCGCAAAACACACACGGGCGTGTGAATGGACCCATATGTTGATGATCTTTCAGGGTACTGTAGTCCATCCATTCCAGTTATTACTTTAGTTGCCCTCCTCTGAACCCTCTCAAGCTCTGCTATGTCTGCCTTGTTCACAGGAGCCCAGAACTGTACACAGTACTCATGTGTGGTCTGACTAGTGATTTGTAAAGTGGTAGGACCATGTTCTCATCACGGGCATCTAAGCCCCTTTTGATGCAACCCGTTATCTTATTGGCCTTGGCAGCAGCTGTCCGACACTGTTTTTTACTGCTTAGTTTGCTGTTTATTAAAATTCCTAGGTCCTTTTCCATGACAGTGTTAAGCCTCATGCACACGACCGTATGTGTTTTGCGGTCAGCAAAAAAAAAACGGACGACGTCCGTATGGCATCAGTTTTTTTTTGCGGATTCATCATTTTTGTGGATCTATTGTAATAATGCCTATCCTTGTCCGCAAACTAGAAAAAAATAGGACATGCACTATTTTTTTTTGCGGGGCTACGGAATGGACATACTGATGCGGACAGCACATGGTGTGCTGTCCGCATTTTTTGCGGACCCATTGAAATGAATGGGTCCGCATCCTATCAGCAAAAAAATGGAACGGACAAGGAAACAAAATACGGTTGTGTGCATGAGGCCTTACCCAGTGTTTTACCATTTCGTATGTACGGGTGATTTGCATTATTCCTTGCCATGTGCATAACCTTACATTTGTCAGTGTTAAACCTCATCTGCCACTTCTCTGCCCAAGCCACCAATCTATCCAGATCCATCTGTAGCAGTATACTGTCCTCTTCAGTGTTAATTACTTTACACAGTTTAGTGTTGTGACGAAAGCACCTTCGTCACTGGGAGTTGGAGAGACCTGCTTGCCAGTCTCTTACCGTGTGACTATGGCCCTGGGACACTATTTGGCCACATTGGATTTCAAAGGCACTGTTTCTGCCCCTTGGACTTTTTACTGGAACTATTTGGGGCATGGGACCATGTGCACGGTGGGGCAAAAATAAGACTTCCAGGAAATTTTTGAACCCCTGAACCAATTTGGGTAATTTTTGGATAGGTTGTTCACCCAGATCGAGGCTATCAGGGGATGTGACTTTTATGGGGATATGTGGTGTTTTGGGGTGTTTTCTGTGGTTGGGAAAAATGTGTGTTTTCTACCTGTGAGTGATTAAGTCCATTGTGTTTGTTAAATATATCATAGGCAGAGTCCATTGTGTTTGTTAAATATGTCACAGGCAATGCCATTGTGTTGTTAATTGCGTCACAGACAATGCCTATTCTGTTATTGATTGCATCACAGGTAATGTCATTGTGTTTGTTGAATGTAAAGTTTTTGTGTTTAAACTGTAAAACTGTAAAGGATTGGCTGCTATGTTATGTCCTCAGTTCCCAACCAGGTCCACGGGGGTGGTAACCTTGTTGGAAAATGTGTATAAAAGGCAATGCTTGTGTGGTCATTAAAGAGTTCCTGTTTTACTTTCCACATAGAGCCTCGTCTCATGTGTGTGGGGATTGCTATACGCTGTTTACTCCCCTGGCTATAATCCCTAGCTCTTGTAAGAGCTGTTCCTTGTTCCTGCATCGGTCTCTGAAGGAAGAGAGGTTCACCCACTGGAAGCTGAAGCCCGGTCTTGGATCCAGCGTGGGTGGAGGACGGCAAGACCCCAACCAAGCTGCAGCGGTTGGTGGGGTCTGTGGTGGTTATGGTGTCAAGTGGAGTGCTTGGAGCCCTCGGGAAGCACTAGGAGCATCCATCAACGGAGGTACCCAGTCGGGGTGCCAGGAGATCCGTTACAAGTGTCATCTGCAAAAATTGCTATTTTACTGTGCAAGACTTCTACAAGATCATTAATAAATATATTAAGGTACTCTGCTAGTGACAGTGACCCAATCTGAGTGTGTACCATTAATAACCACCTTCTGTTTTCTATCATTGAGCCAGTTACTTACCCACATACAGACATTTTCTCCCAGTCCGAGCATTCTCATTTTATATACTAACCTTTTATGTGGTACAGTGTCAAATGCTTTAGAGAAGTCCAGATATACGACATCCATTGATTTGCCGCTGTCAAGTCTAGAACTTACCTCCTCATAGAAACTGATTAAATTAGTATGACATGACCTATCCCTCATGAAGCCATGCTGATATGATGTTATTTGCTTGTTTTCATTGAGATCCTCCAAGATAGCATCTCTTACAAAACCTTCAAGCAGTTTACCCACAACAGATGTTAAACTTACTGGCCTATAGTTTTTGCACCCTTTTTGAATATTGGCACCACATTTGCTATGCGCCAATCCTCAAATCCTGTGGAACACTCCCTGTCAGTATAGAGTCTGTAAATATCAGAAATAAGGGTCTGGCTATGACATTACTTAATTCTCTTAGGATACGGGGGTGTATGCCATCGCCCTGGCGATTTGTCTATTTTAATCTTTTTAAGTCGCTGTTGTACTTCTTCCTGGTTCAGGCAGGGCGCTTTTAATCGGGAATTTACTTTTACATTCTCAATTTCATCCGACGATTTATTATATATTTAATAGCTTTGCTTTCTTCTCGTTGCTCTCTGCAACTCCCCCCTCATTGCTCTGTAGAGAGCCGACACCTTCAGTTTTATACTTTTTACCATTTATATAATTGAAGAACATTTTAGGGTAAGTTTTGCTCTCTTTTGCAATTAATCTCTCAGTCTCTAGTTTGGCGGCTTTTATTCGTTTTTTACATATTCTATAGTTTTTCAGCGCTTCCTCGCTACCCTCCTGATTTAGTGATTTTAATGCTTTCTTTTTGTCATTTATTGCCTTTTTTAGAGTTCTATTTATCCACATTGGTTTCTTCTTGTTCCTTAACCTTTTATTCCCATAAGGTATGTACCTCTCACAATTAGATTTTAGGATGCTTTTAAAAATATCCCATTTTGTGGCGGTATTTTTATTTTTGAGGACTTTAGCCAACTAAGAGAGGCCATAGGCCTAACTAACTGGGACAAAGTTAGCTTTTTTTGAGTTTGATATTTTTGTTCCTCCCTGTAGAAACGCTAGTTTGAAGGATAATTGGAAGGTTATTACTTTATAGTCACTATTTCCCAGGTGTCCCCCAACCTGCACATCTGTTGTTCTGTCAGGTCTCTTGGTTAATACTAAGTCCAGTATGGCCGTCCCTCTAGTAGGGTCCTGAACCAGTTGGGAAAGGTAATTGTCTTTGATTATTGTCAAGAACCTGTTTCCTTTATAATTCATGAAATAATTTATATATATATATATATATATATATATATATATATATATATATATGTATTTTTCTTTTGATGATGGTATTATGGGATGTTTCTTTTTTGATGACTGTATCATGTGATCCTTAGGGTTTGGCTGGTGATATTATATTGAATATGTATGGGGTCAAAGGATTATGCACCTGAGGGTCTTGTAATAGGGACTGTAGGACCTTTCGGGATGGTCACATGATGTTGGCGTCATGATCGGCTGGCAGCTGATGAAGTGTACAAGGTCCTAGGATGTATGACTTGAGAACGGGGATTGAAGGACCTTTGAGGTGATCATGTGACGGTGACGTCGGGATCAGGTGACCATCTCGTGATCACGTGGTTGGGGGTGACGCGGCCGGCGCATGCGCTGTGTGGCTGCTGTCCGGATGTGCTCCAATTAGGTCGCTTGTTTGGGCGACGGGGAGGCGCTGAAGGAAGCAGTCACACATCATGGGCGGGACCGCGCCAGAACGTCCCCCAATGCAGGTGATCGTGGTAGGTAAATGATTGATCCCTCCTCTTTCGTCTATATATGCCCAACTTGTCTTAGTGTTGAATGTACCTCCTGACGAAGCCTACGTGTCGAAACACGTGTCAAGGTTGAGGCATTTGGGGATCCATTGACACCATGAGCAGCAGCAATATGGGTATGTAATGTGAGACTCAGTGTGGGTTGGACTGGCGGTATTAGTTATCATTTAGTAGTCATTAGCCACCAGCTATATCATTATACAGCCGCAGTCTTACTATTAACCTGGGTTTCAATGAGGAGGATGCCAGGATAGTTTGAATGGTCATGTAACATGTTTGTGGGGATATGGTATTCTCATCACTACCTATTACTCATTCTATTGTCATCCGACTCTTTAACACTTTTGCAACTGTGGCTGCTCAGGGTGCAATTTCCCTCAAGTGCGATTTTCCGCATTGTTAAGCCCTATTCTAGAGGCTCGTTTCTTCATGTCCTATCCCTTTTGACTAACACTGATATTTATTGTTCTATGTAATTTAATAAAATTAATTATTTTTATACAAATAGCATCCTCGTTTTTTGGTGTTTATCCTTCATGAGATGTACAGCTTTCAGTTTCCCAGTCTATATCTGGGTAGTTGAAGTCCCCCATAATAACCACCTCATTATGATTTGCTGCCTTGTCTATCTCATTTAGTAGTAGATTTTCTGTGGACTCTGGTATATTAGGTAGTTTATAATAAACTCCTATTAGTAATTTATTATTATTTTTGTCTCCATGTATTTCTACCCACAGTGACTCCACATGTTCATGGTAGCAATAGAGAGAAAGCTTGTTAAGAGCTCATTGACAGATTAGTCTTTTTTTGTTCATCTTGCATCCCAAAAAATTTAAATAAAAGTAATAATGTGCCTCTAAATTGTGCCAATACACACTACAGCCTGTCCCCTTACAAACCCTCACATAGCTCTGTCAACAGAAAAAAAAAAAATATATTATGGCTCTTAGAATATGACACTGCAAAAAACTACTTTTTTAAAGGGATTTTATGGTTAAAAAAATAAAACATGGGAGAGAAGTTATGGACTGTTGTCCATCTCCATTAGGGTCCTTTCACACGTCCGTATGTGTTTTGCGGATCTGCAAAACATGGACACCGGCAATGTGCGTTCCACATTTTGTGGACCGCACATCGCCGGCACTCTCATAGAAAACGCCTTTTCTTGTCCACAATTGCGGACAAGAATAGGACATGTTCTATTTTTTTTTGCAAATGCGGATGCGGACAGCACATTCTGGCCCCATTGAAAATTAATGGGTCCGCACCTGTTCTGCAATTTTGCGGAACAGGTCCGCACCTGTTCCGCAAAATTGCGGAACGGATGCGGACCCATTTTGCAGATGTATGAATGCTGTGCTGTGCTGAGCTGTGTCTTTTAGGTCTATTAGAAGTAGAACAATGGGATTACTACATGATAATCCTTCTCTGAGAATCCTTATTTATTGCTTGTAAATGCATATCCTTACCTTGGTACAGCCCCAATACATCCACACTGAGCATATGAAAGACACAGCTTAACCATATATTACCATATAGTGTACCCCAAAAATGTGCTAAAATTTGGGGACTGTGGTGCAGTTCTCCACACACATATTTTGTTCTGAGAATGAGTCACGCTTTAATGGCTGCCAGTGTGGCAGGCGCAGCACTATGAAATGCCTTTTGCGCTGTGGCATTAAAAGAATTTTGATATCTCTGACTTTTAGTCTAACCAGACTGTCTATTATTGTAAATTACTGGTGGCTCACCCAACCAATACCGTGTGTAGGTGCTCAGGTTTGGCTGATTCACCCAATCAGAAAGAGTAGGATATAAATTTATGTGTAAAAACCGGCACTCTTCACTTGGTTAACCACACAGAGAGCAATATGGGTGAATAAAATATGTATTTATTTGAACCTTGATCATAAAAATATATATTGGGAGTGATGTCCCTAAATTATCACTTGACGGAAAAAAGGGGGAGGGGGGGTGTTACCCTTCCAAAATTGGACTGGAAAAATAGTACATGTAATAAATACGTAAAAAGTTGAATAAAAAATATGATGCAAAATTTCAGGTTAAGAGGATATTTTTAAAAATGAGAAATAAAAAAATGAAAAAATGCATATATTATGCGGTGCATGTATTGGTTTCACCCTTTTAGTGGGCAAGGAGGTTCCTCGTGTTTGCAGTCCCGCGTTAGTAAAAAGTGTATATAAATTTCCTTGATGGTAGCCTATAATCAGGCGTGAAATAGTTTTTGTGAATAGTCACAGGTATGTGGATATAAAAAAATATATATATAGGTGGTAGAGTGATCAGTGATTATCTCTAACATATGTCCCTATGCATTCATCTCCCGATAGGTAATTCGATAATAGATGTCGTTCTGTGATCACTGAATTGGGGATCCGTATGTAGATCAAGATGGCTTTCATTGAGATAATTTCCTTAATTGGAAAATTAGTAGGATGTTTGAGTCATGGGTGTAGGAACCCCCAAAAATCTGGGGGGGACAGCATTTTTGCTCGCCGGGTATAAACTTACAGTTCTGAAGACTCAGGGGTGCTGGCTTGACCGGGCAGAAGGAGTGTGGGAGACTGTGAGGCCTTTTTCTCCAAGCTGCTCCAGATCAGTGCTCTGGGCAGCTGGGCTCCGGGCTGGAAGTGGGCACAATAAGAAAAAAATATTTTTCATTACACCTCAGGTCAGACCACCAATCAGACCCCCAATGTTAATCAGACCTCAGCTAACAGCCCCAATAAGATCCCCAATGTTAATAATACCTCAGATCACACCTCAGCTCAGACCCCAATATGAATGACCCCCAATCAGACCTCAAATAAGAGCCCCATGCCTCATAGCAGCCCCCAGTGCCTCTCATCAGCCCCCCCGGGCGCCTCTCATCAGCGAGTAATAACAGAACCCCCCCCAATCGTGTGCCAGTAATAACAGACCCTCCCCAATCATGTGTCAGTAATACCAGACCCCCCCAATCATGTGCCAGTAATACCAGACCCCCCCAATCATGTGCCAGTAATACCAGACCCCCCCCCAATCATGTGCCAGTAATAACAGACCCCCCCAATCATGTGCCAGTGATAACAGACCCCCCCCAAATTCCCCAATCATGTGCCAGTATAATACCAGTGCCCCCAATCATGTGCCAGTAATACCAGACCCCCCAATCATGTGCCAGTAATACCAGACCCCCCCAATCATGTGCCAGTAATAACAGACCCCCCCAATCATGTGCCAGTAATAACAGACCCCCCAATCATGTGCCAGTAATACCAGACCCCCCCAAATTCCCCAATCATGTGCCAGTATAATACCAGACCCCCCCCAATCATGTGCCAGTAATACCAGACCCCCCAATCATGTGCCAGTAATACCAGACCCCCCCAATCATGTGCCAGTAATACCAGATGGTCCAGACCCCCCCCCATCATGTGCCAGTAATACCAGACCCCCCCCCCCCCAATCTGTGCCAGTAACTCCAGGCCCCCCCCCCAAATTCCCCAATCATGTGCCAGTAATAACAGACCCTCCCCAATCATGTGCCAGTAATACCAGACCCCCCAATCATGTGCCAGTAATAACATACCCCCCCAATCATGTGCCAGTAATAACAGACCCCCCAATCATGTGCCAGTAATACCAGACCCCCCAATCATGTGCCAGTAATACCAGACCCCCCCCCCAAATTCCCCAATCATGTGCCAGTATAATACCAGTGCCCCCAATCATGTGCCAGTAATACCAGACCCCCCAATCATGTGCCAGTAATACCAGACCCCCCCAACATGTGCCAGTAATACCAGACCCCCCCCAATCATGTGCCAGTAATAACAGACCCCCCAATCATGTGCCAGTAATAACAGACCCCCCCAATCATGTGCCAGTAATAACAGACCCCCCAATCATGTGCCAGTAATACCAGACCCCCCAATCATGTGCCAGTAATACCAGACCCCCCCAAATTCCGCAATCATGTGCCAGTATACCAGACCCCCCCAATCATGTGCCAGTAATACCAGACCCCCCCAATCATGTGCCAGTAATACCAGACCCCCCCCCCCCCCAATCATGTGCCAGTAATACCAGACCCCCCCAATCATGTGCCAGTAATACCAGACGGTCCAGACCCCCCCCCATCATGTGCCAGTAATACCAGACCCACCCCCCCAATCTGTGCCAGTAATTCCAGGCCCCCCCCCCAAATTCCCCAATCATGTGCCAGTATAATACCAGACCCCCCCAATCATGTGCTAGTAATACCAGACCCCCCCAATCATGTGCCAGTAATACCAGACCCCCCCAATCATGTGCCAGTAATACCAGATGGTCCAGACCACCCCCCCAATCATGTGCCAGTAATAACAGACCCCCAATCATGTGCCAGTAATACCAGACCCCCCCCAAATTCCCCAATCATGTGCCAGTAATACCAGACCCCCCCAATCATGTGCCAGTAATACCAGACCCCCAATCATGTGCCAGTAATAACAGACCCCCCAATCATGTGCCAGTAATACCAGACCCCCCCAACTTCCCCAATCATGTGCCAGTATAATACCAGACCCCCCCAATCATGTGCCAGTAATACCAGACCCCCCCAATCATGTGCCAGTAATACCAGACGGTCCAGACCCCCCCCCCGTCATGTGCCAGTAATACCAGACCCACCCCCCCAATCTGTGCCAGTAATTCCAGCCCCCCCCCCCCAAATTCCCCAATCATGTGCCAGCCCAGTATAATACCAGGGCCCCCCCAAATTCCCCAATCATGTGCCAGTATAATACCAGACCCCCCCCAATCATGTGCCAGTAATACCAGACCCCCCAAATTCCCCAATCATGTGCCAGTATAATACCAGACCCCCCCAATCATGTGGCAGTAATACCAGACGGTCCAGACCCCCCCCATGTGCCAGTAATACCAGACCCACCCAATCATGTGGCAGTATTGTAATACCAGACCAGACCCCCCCAATCATATGCCACTATACCAGACCCCCCCTAATCATGTGGCAGTAATACCAGACAGACCCCCCAATCATGTGGCACCAGTAATACCAGACACCCCCCCAATCTGTGCCAGTAATTCCAGAGCCCCCCCAAATTCCCCAATCATGTGCCAGCCCAGTATAATACCAGGGCCCCCCCAAATTCCCCAATCATGTGCCAGCCCAGTATAATACCAGGGCCCCCCCAAATTCCCCAATCATGTGCCAGTATAATACTAGTGCCCCCCTTTTATGTGCCAACTAATTATTGTATATAGTAAAAAAAAAAAAAGAATACTTATACTTACCTCGGCTCTTTGGAGCGATGCAATGCAGGCCTCTTCCAGCCTGTGTCCTGACTCCAGCTCTGTACGGCTCAGTCCGGTGCGATGACGTCATCGCGCCGCCTACGCCGGCCTCTGATAGGCTGCCGGCCTAGTAGTGCCGGCAGCCTATCAGAGGAACAGGAAAGGGACACACCTCCCTGCCCTGCTCCTCCGCAGCCTTCTGTTTGTATCGCTGTCCTGAGGACAGCAATATAAACAGAAACGAATCACCATGGAGATGAGCGCTTAGCTTCCCCAATGGAAGCGCTCATCTCAGTGCCTGCCCCGCCGCCGCCGCACACTGCCTGCCGCCGCCGGCCCGCCGCACACGGACACTGTCGCTGGCCTGGCTGGAGCCTGGGGGGATTTAACCAAACCTGTCCCCCCGCATTATTTCCTGGGGGGGATCCGTCCCCCCGCTGTCACGGATGGTGTACAGGAAACAAGACAATGCAATATATTCAATGACTCACTGGATCCACAACTAAGGAACAAAAGGGAGACCCCTGCATGAGACCTGCCACTCTCCCTGACTGCTCAGCCTATGCGAACACCCCAAAGGTGGATGGGCGCATATCCACGTACCTCGGCTATCTAATACCTGAAGACCCTACAATAGTGAGGGGACACGACCACCGGCTCCCTACACTAGACACGGAGGGAGTCAGGGTCTCCTGAAATCCAGCAGACAGAAAATCACAAATAAAGGAACAGCACTTATCTTGCAGAGGACTGGGAAATAAGGAACAGCATGCACACACACTCCAGGAAGTTGTATAAGCCGCACACTACTCCATTATAGGGAGGAACTTAAAGGGAAGCAATCAGTCCAACTGCATGACAGCTGAGATAGACTAACGAGATGAGGAACTGAAACCAAAACAAAGAAACTCAAGGAGGAGGATCTGGAAGGCTCCTGTCAGAGCTTCTCAGCTGTCTGGTTGTGACACCCGCTTCCTACGCCCATGGTTTGAGTTTGTCTCCTTATTTTTAAGTTAAGAATGTATACCAGTCACTGTTAACATTCGGGGTAAAAAACAATGTATCTATCAGTCAGTTGTTGCGCCTGGTGTGGTGTCCCACACACTGTTAAGGCTCACACTCTGACTCAAAATACCTTCGCCGGTGGTTTCGTTCTTTACAGCTGCCGATGCGCCTTCCAGGGTTGTATCCTGTGGATTTTCTCCTTCGGCGTCCCACGTGTGGGTGACGTCACTGGCGTCCCACGTGTTTCGGGTCTGTCAGCGTTTTTGTGGAAGGTTTGGGATTGGAAGCGCTTTCCAAGATATTCAAAAATCAAATCAAGTTAATGATTTTGTTGCGGGTTTGTATGTATTCCTATCACTATCATTTAGGGACATCACTCCCAATATATATTTTTATGATCAAGGTTTAAATAAATACATGTTTTATTTACCCATATTGCTCCCTGTGTGGCTAACCAAGTGAAGAGTGCCGGTTTTTACACATAAATTTACAGACTGTCTATTACTCTGTAATTCCTCTAGCGCTGTTCTTTGGAAACAGTAGGTTTAAAGAGCACTCCAAATGCTTCAATTAACTTCTTTATTAACTTGAACTTTTCTTCATATATAACACTGCCGCCTCCGCAGCAGATAGTCCATGTACATAACACGTGTTGAAAAGATATCACAAAATGGCGGTATGCATAAGATGGTGGTTCAACTGTTCAATCTTGTCATTTAACATAAAATGGTGGATATATTTCTCCCTTGAGTATCTATACTCTCACTTTAAGTTATTTAAGCACTTTATGATCTCTCTGAGAAGTATATTTGAGGTCTAACTAATAGTTCACTTGCAGTATGCAGTTAGCAGTGACTATTTGCAGATTAGTTGAGTATGATCTGGTATGGTTGTATGCAATTTGGATTGCAATATGTTTGTATAGTATTTGTAGTAGTTCACAGTTTGCAATTGTAGCTTGCAATTTGCAATTTGTATTTGTACTTTGCAATTGAATTTGTATGGTTGCAATTGGTGGAACTGTAAGTAAAGTAAACACATATATATCTATAGACTCAAAATGGTGGCTCACTTCAGGCAGGGTTCTGGATTAGGTGCTTCTAGCCCAGTATAGAGGAACACCCCCCCCCCCCCCCTCTAGTAATAAATGTGGCTAAAATCAAAATTAGGGCGAGCACTCAACACTTGGACCAAAGTAGCAGTTTAAATAAAATTTAATTAAATCACAATAGTATAACACGTGTATATTTATACCATAAAATCTACAATTAACATATAAAATCTAAAGTTAAAATGCATAGTATTAAATTCCACAGATAGGAGTGGTTATAAAGTCAATCTCTTATGTTCAGAAACGCTAAAATATAAATGTATCTGGATCAAAGGAATTGTTAGTATTGTTGCGCTTCACTGTCCAGTGCGCACACTCGAATAGTTAATGGAGTTGCAAGCTCTTGTGCACTAGTCCAATGTTAATATAGCAATTAGGCAAATGAGCCAAGCAGCTCCTGCTCATATGAGAACGCGTACCTCAATGTCCTTAGGTACAGGTAGTACAAAATACAGTTACCGTACTCGTACCACCGACGAAGGGAAAGAGTTCCCGAAACGCGTCTGGACTGCACACCTGTGAAAGAAGCACCTCCGCACCTTATGCATGGCCATGCAAATAACATCATAATGGAAGAATTCGGATATTGAGGACGCAGAGCATAGAATCTGTTAATCACTGCTCTTCATTGTCCGGACATAGACCACATCCGAAATCCCGCGAGATTCGGGATTAGCAAACTACAGGAGCCACAAGCGAGACGCTGGAAGTGTCTCACGCCGCTTACCTACCGCTCACGTCCATAGAGGCGCCTACGAGATACATTGAGGGGAAGGTAGGAAGACTCCATCTGTGAACCGTATGTGATGGGCATGCCATCTGAACGAGTACGGTAACTGTATTTTGTACTACCTGTACCTAAGGACATTGAGGTACGCGTTCTCATATGAGCAGGAGCTGCTTGGCTCATTTGACTAATTGCTATATTAACATTGGACTAGTGCACAAGAGCTTGCAACTCCATTAACTATTCGAGTGTGCGCACTGGACAGTGAAGCGCAACAATACTAACAATTCCTTTGATCCAGATACATTTATATTTTAGCGTTTCTGAACATAAGAGATTGACTTTATAACCACTCCTATCTGTGGAATTCAATACTATGCATTTTAACTTTAGATTTTATATGTTAATTGTAGATTTTATGGTATAAATATACACGTGTTATACTATTGTGATTTAATTAAATTTTATTTAAACTGCTACTATGGTCCAAGTGTTGAGTGCTCACCCTAATTTTGATTTTAGCCACATATATATCTAGTTCAGTATACAGTTCTAAACACAATGCTAACAGTATGAACATTATATAACCTGTTTTAAATACCTATATCGGCCTCTTGTTCCCATAAAACTCTGCTCTCAGTGGAGTGAATGTCTCTTCACCTCCTGTCTCTGGTGAATAATGATTCTAGCAGCAGGAGCTGGGGTAATTCCCAGACAGGCTGTCTGTGAGGCTCGCTGGGATTGGTGAAAACTCTTGCTGTATGATAAGCTGGCTGTGATTGGTCTAGACTTCTGCCCAGTAACAACAGATTAACACTATGCTTTCTGTTGTTTCTGCTGTGTCACTGAGCTTACCTTACACTACAAAATGAATTTTAAAGGCATATTATCTTTTTATGCTTCTGTGAACAAAAAATATAACAGTTTTATGACATTCAAAACATTATGTCACAGTAAATAACTCTCCTTTTGTCTTTAACACATAAACATAGGAACTGTATTAAGGCTATTGGCAGGTTTAGTTGTATACACATATAAGCTATACTAGCAACCTAGGACAGGTCTTAGCTGGCCAGCTACAGCCAGTGGGACCTCTGCTCATCCATTTTCTGGTTAATTCAGATTCTTTTCTCAAGCAACTTAACCTGTAACTTGGACTTTTGTTGATATCTACATCTCTATTATACTGCCTGTATATGTCATTGGCGGAACTGTTAATGTAATGTTTGTTTAATTACTTCTGTTAATAAAATCAGTTTAAACCAATAAATAAAACATGTCATTTGTATGTCACGGTGAACCCCATAAAAATAATAAAAACTCGGACAGAATTGCAATTTTGCCCACCTAAAATAAATCAAATGAAATAAAAAGCAATAAAAAAGATATATGTAACCCCAAAATGGTACCAATTAAACAAAAGCTTGCTCTGCAATAACCAAGCCCTCAAAAGTCAACCAAAAAATTTAATGTTTTGGCTCCTAAATAATCGTTTCAGCAAAATCCATGTTCCAAATTCGAAGTGGCACTCCTTCACTTCTGAGACCTGCCGTGTCCCCAAACAGTAAGGGGTATTTCTGTACTTGGGAGAAACTGTTTGAGGACTCATGCACATGACTGTTTGGGTCCACGTTCCACATCCAATCCACGCACTTGGACCCATCGAATTCAATGGGTCCGTAAAAAATGCGCACAGCACACAGATGTCATCCATGTGCTATCCGCATCAGGGTGGCCATTCTGCAATTTATACAGCATATCTTAGTTTTGTCTGTTTTGAGGACACAAATATACAGTTCTATTAGGAAAATACGGCATGCACACAGCTGGTATCCATATATTCACTGTTTTCAGATCTTAAATGTGCAGGGCTAACAGTGTGTGGGTGCTCTTTCTCCTTTTACCCCTTGTAAAAATTCTAAATGTGGGCTAAAGCAATGTACTACTGAAAAAAAATTAACATTTCATTTTTATGGTCCAATGTTAATAAATTCTATGAAACAATTGGGGGTCAAAAACATAATTACACCCCTAGTTGAATTCTTTAGGAGGGGGTGATTTACAAAAGGGTAATTTCTTGGGGGTTGCTATTGTAGTGGTACCTCAGGGATGTTGCAAATGTGACATGGAGCCCAAAACCCATGTCACCAATATCTGCACTACTAAATTCAAATGGCGTTCCTTCTCTTCTGAGCCCTTTTGTTTACTCAAACAGCTGTTTATGACCACATATGAGTTTTAACGTGCTCGAAAGAAATATGTATAATTTTTGCTTTGCTTTTTCTCCTTTCTAAAAGTGCAAAATTTGGGGCTGTATCAAAATACTATTAATTGATGGGGTCATTTATCAAACTGGTGTAAAGCAGAACTGGCTTAATTGCCCATAGCAACCAATCAGATTCCACCTTTCATTTTTGATAGCTCCTTTGGAAAATGAAAGGAGAAATGTGATTGGTTGCTATGGGCAACTAAGCCAGTTCTACTTTACACCAGTTTGATAAATGACCTCATGACTTTTTAACTTCATGGACTACTGTTAACAAAATCTATGAAACACATGTGAGACCAAAACTATTACTACACCTCTAGCTGAATTCCTTGGATCTGTAGTTTCCAAAACGAGGTAATTTCTTGGGGGTTCCCACTGTAATGGTACCTCAAGGGTGTTGGCGGTGCTACATAGTGCCCAAACCCATTCCAGCAAAACCAGGGCTTCAAATGCCAAATGGCGCTTCTTCCCTCCTGTTTATGACTACATATTGGTTATTGCCATTTGACCTAAAACTACATTTTATTGAAAACATATGTTTACTTTTTACACCCCAAGCAGATTTGTACCTATGAAACTGGCTGACCTGTTGCATGTACACTTGGCCGCTGAAGGCATCTGTTCTGGTCCCATGTTCATATGTTCTGGCATTGCTGAGAAAAATAAAGTTTGAATATATGCAAATGAGCCTCTAGGAGCAACAGGGGCGTTGTTGTTACACCTAAAGGCTCTGCTTTCTCTGCAACTACCACGTCCTCTACACTTTGATTGACAGGGCAAGGTGTGATTACGTTTTAACTGCCTGGTCCTGTCAATCAAAGTGGAGAGGGCACGGCTCTGGCAGAGAAAAAAGAAACTCTGGGTGTAATAGCAATGCCCCCATTGCTCCTACAGGCTCATTTGCGTATATATTAAAACTTCATTTTTCTCAGCAATGCGGGCAGATATGAACATGGGGCCAACACAGATGTCTTCAGCTGCAAAGCGCACATGTAACAGGTCAGCCAGTTTCATAGATACAAATCTGCTGACAGATTTAAACCCTTTTATTGACCCTGACTACGTTCATCTTGGTGGGTAAACCAGCTTACATAGGACAATCCATTTTTCCACCCTAATAATAAAGGGGGTATTGTACTGCTGTATTTCAAATCCTACCATCAAGTCTCCCATCTTCTTAGAATTGTTGGCTGGTGTAGACATGGGGATATTAAACAGTGGGTGACTATGGAACAAATGTTCTTTCGTGTTCCCTTGGAAGCGCAGCTGCACTCCACAATTTGAATGATATTGAGGACTGCCTATAGTGTTTTCTTGAAAGCAGATGTTTCTTTCTCGCCCTTTCCATTGTCAGGGAAATCACCCTGATGCAATTAGGAAATAGGTCAGGTTGAGGCTTAGGCCTCCCAGTCTGACAGACAATGCCCAACAAGATGCCGTGCGCTGAAGTGCAAGACTTGAGGCACAGACACGGTGTGTAATCCTTTCCATTTTGCGGTCTGCAAAGAATGGAACTGTGTGTCCGCATTTTGCGGACGAATGACTTCCGTTTGTGTTCCGTATGTCTACCGTTTTTGTGTACCGGAAAAAAAAAAAGAGAGAGAGAAAAAAAAAGAAATATTAAGGGCTTCAATAATACGGAAACAGATCCGCCAAAAATGGATGACATACGTAAACCATTCCGTATGTCATCCACAATTTGCGGATCTATTGACTTAAATGGGGCTGCGGACTGATCTGAGCGGACAATAGTAGTACAACCTTCATATTTTTGCGGACTAGAAATGCGGAAACAAGTATGC
Source organism: Bufo bufo (assembly GCF_905171765.1). NCBI lineage: Eukaryota > Metazoa > Chordata > Amphibia > Anura > Bufonidae > Bufo > Bufo bufo. Next base: position 448,778,647 of record NC_053390.1, on the reverse strand, counting down.
GGACAACATACTGAGCGCTGTCTGCATGTTTTATTCACCCATAGGAATGAATGGATCCGCATCTATTCCACAAAATGCGGAATGGATGCGGATCGGACGTGGATAAAATTATACGGTTGTGTGAATGTACCCTAAAAGCTTGTTCACACGAATGTGTGCTGCCCATTGCCATATTGCAGACCGCATTTACGTATCCGCAATACACGGGCACCGTTCCGTGTACATTCCGCATCACGGATGTGGACCCATTCACTTCAATGGGTCCGCAAATCCGGAGATGCGGAACGGAAGCATGGAACGGAACACTACAGAAGCACTACGGAGTGCTTTCTGGGGTTCGTTCCGTGGCTCCGCACTGCAAAAAGATAGAACATGCTCTATCTTTTTGCGGAACGGAGGGATCGCGGACCCATTCAAGTGAATGTATCCACGATCCCCATGCGGCTGGGCCACGGTCGGTGCCGTGCATTGCGGACCGCAATTTGCGGTCCACAGCACGGGCATGGGCTTCACACAGTCGTGTGAATGAGCCCTAAAGCCTCTTGCACACAAACGATTTTTTTTCAGTTTACATTCCGTTTTTTGCGTTCCGTATACAGAACCGTTAATTTCAATGGATTCGCAGCCTCACTTTCACAAGGTCCTGCTAGCCTCACTAACCTGAGACCATGTGCCTTCTTCTCCAGGAAATTCTCTCCCACGGAGAGAAACTACGACATAGGGAATAGGAAGCTGCTGGCCATTAAATGGGCTTTTGAGGAGTGGAGACATTTTCTGGAGGGGGCAAGGCGTTGTGTAACTGTTGTCACTGACCATAAAAACCTTATGTTTCTCGAGTCTGCTAAGAGGTTGAATCCCCGTCAAGCCAGATGGGTTCTGTTTTTTACTCGTTTTGATTTTTCCATTACGTTCAGGCCGGGAAGTAAAAATGTGAAGGCGGACGCATTATCTCTGAGCTTCCAGGCTTTTCAACCTACTGAGGTACCACCTGAATCCATCCTACCAGAAAAAATCTTCTTAGCAGCTCTTACCCAGGATATCTCAGCTCGCATTAGGTCTGAACAACATCTGGCACCGGTATCCACCCCAACAGATAAGTTGTTTGTTCCCGTACAATTTCGTCTCCAGCTGTTGGGTGAGTGTCACGATTCTGTCTTTTGTGGACATCCGGGTGTTGAGGGCACTAAGGATCTGGTTTCTAGATCTTATTGGTGGCCCACTCTAACTAGGGATGTCAAGTCCTACGTGTCAGCCTGTGAGGTTTGTACCAGGTCCAAGACACCTAGGACTCGCCCTGCTGGTAACCTACGACCCCTACCCATTCCCAGTAGACCCTGGTCCCATATCTCGATGGACTTTATAACTGACCTACCGCCGGCAGAGGGTAAGACTGTAGTTTGGGTAGTGGTCGATAGGTTTAGCAAGATGGTCCATTTCATTCCCCTGTCTAAACTCCCGAATGCCAAAACCCTGGCGTCTATTTTTGTGAAAGAAATTGTTCGATTGCATGGTATCCCGGAAAATATTGTTTCTGACAGGGGTATGCAGTTTGTGTCCAAATTCTGGAGGGCCTTCTGTCAAAAATGTAAAATTTCATTGTCTTTTTCCTCTGCCTACCACCCTGAGAGTAATGGACAGACTGAACGCCTTAATCAGTCTGTGGAACAATTCTTGAGGTTGTATGTTGCTGATGACCAGCAATTATGGGTGAAATTTCTTCCATTGGCTGAATTTGCTTTGAATAACCGTGTCAATTCTTCTGCTGGGGTTTCACCTTTCTTTTGTAACCATGGTTTCCATCCCCGCTTTCATTCTGGGTCATCCGTCTCCTCCTCTAACCCTGAGGCGGATAGGTTCTCCTCTGAACTGTGCACAGTTTGGGCCCGGGTTCAATTGAACTTAGAAAAGGCTCAAAGTTCTCAGAAACTCAAAGCCGATAGGAGACGTTCAAGGGGGTGAATTTTCAGGTTGGGGATAAGGTATGGTTGTCCTCCAAGAATCTCTCTCTTAAGGTAGATTCTAAAAAGTTTGCTCCTCGTTTTGTTGGACCATATAAGATCACGGAGGTGATTAACCCGGTATCATTTAGGTTGGAGCTGCCCGAGTCATTCCACATTCATAATGTGTTCCATAAATCTCTACTTAAATTTTTTTTTTAACCGGTAGTACCATCGAAAGCCTCGCCGGTTCTTGTTAATGATGCTGTCGAGTATGTGGTGTCTAAAATAGTGGATGTCAGGAAGGTGCGTAATTCCTTGCAGTACCTGATTCACTGGAAGGGGTATGGACCTGAAGAGAGATCTTGGGTACCTGCCAGGGAGGTTCATGCTCCTAGACTTGTTCGAAAATTTCATTTAGAACACCCTGAAAGGCCATCGCCTGAAGTCTTGGGTCCGGTGGCCCCTCGTAAAAGGGGGGGGTACTGTAACGGGGTTCCGAAGGTGCACTCGGTCCCCCATTAGCCGCAGACCTGCTGCTTAGCTTCGGGAACGAGGATCTGTGTTTTACCTCGTTCCCAGGGCGGCTTTACTAGCTGGGTGGCTCCCTGCTCCTAAGTCTGCCTTGAGCGCCGAGCTGATCACTCGGTGCTCGACTGGTTGGTCTGTCGGTCATGTGACGCTGGCCACGTCACATGACCTTCACTCCCCACTATAAATACAGGCAGCCTGCTGGCCACAGGTTGCCTGTTAATTTAGGTTCCACCTGTGATTTGGTCTTTCCTGGTGTACTTACCTCCTGCTGAATTCCTGACGATCATCTGCCTGTTCCTTGTGTACTTTGCTGCTCTCCTGGTATTCTGACCCCGCCCTCCTCCTGACAATTCTCTGCTTGCTCCATTTGTACTTTGTAGCTTTCCTGGTATTGACTCGGTCCATTCACGTCCTGATGTTTGTCTGTCTGTCATCCCTGCACTTATTCCAAGTTAGGGATTGCCGTCCAGTTGTCCCCTGTCATTAGGGCTCGCGAGGCAAGTAGGCAGGGCCAGGGGTAAGGGTGGAGCGCAGTGGTCACTTCCCTCCCCCCTGTGTGTGTGTGTACGCGACCGTTACACTATCAAGATGGCAAACACATTATTGGTTTAGATGCAATATTTTACGCGCCTAGGATTGCTGCCCTAAAGCAACAACACATACATAGGTGCCTCACTCCTAACGCATTTCGCCCACACCAATAACCTGGGCTCATCAGGGGACACCCGATTCAGTGTCCTAATAGGCATCAATGCTTAAGTGAAGATAACACAATATTCCTTCTCACTGATGACACTAGTAAAGTTGTCATCCATAACAGACTGTCATTAGTTACAACAGTACATTAATCATTCACGACAGATAACTTTTATGATATAATATAACGTCCTGCCAGACAAATAGACCAGATTGAGCCCCTACACACTTGTTCTTGGTAGAAGTGATTCCCATATAGTCAAGAGCTAACAAGGACAAGGTGCTTTAGAGGTACCGCACCTTGTCAAGGTAAACAGTGCTAGTAGCATGCCCGTGAATAACCAAGTGGGGGTGGTCACATATGATCGCTGATGTGTACCACATCATATAAAGTAAACAATGTTACTTGCGTGCCCGGAAATGGCTAAATAGGGATGGTCCCATATGATCACTGATGTGTATGACAGCCAAAAACATTCCGGTTTCACCATTGGTGGTCTGTAGGAGAAAAGGGAATAATGGAGGATTTAGTCATCACATTAGCCATGCTACTAACCTTATTGCCCAAAGATTCAGATCGTCTGTGCTCCTGAGAACCTACCTAGGCCGGCGCCTCAGTGGATTCAATGTGAGGTCGCTGGCTTCTGCTCAGGGTATGATTTAAAGGGAACCTGTCATGTGGATATTTGATTATAATCTAACTAATTATATACAATCATTAACTACTAAAAAGTACCTTAGATGTATTCACTTACTGGTGTGACAGATGGTTACCTCATAATATACACACAAAGATGCCACATGCCGCATGCTAATGAGCTGATTTGAGTCCAGCGTGATGTCAGTGAGTCCAGCGTTTTTTTAATTCAGAGATATAGCCACTCCCCTGCCCAACTGCTGCTGATTCATATGGAAAAAAACTGTCAATCAGCAGCAGGTAGGCGGGGAAAGTCAGGAGCTCATAAATATTCATGACTTATCTGTCACCGCCAGACATCTGTGAAGCTCTGACAGACATTCTTTAGAACCTCCTGCTTGAGGTTCTTTTGTTTTGCTTTCGTTTTGTCATCTCGTTTCCCTCTCTCAGCTGTTATCTAGTTGCACTGATTGCATCCCTTTAAATCCCCTCCCATACTGCATCACTTTGCGGTTTATACAACTTCCTGGAGTGTGTACATGCTGGATGCTACAACTGATGCTTCTACAGATAAGTCTGTTCATTTATCTTTGTTTTCCTGTTTGCTTGATCCGAGGTGACCCTGACTCCCTCCATATTAAGTGTATTGAGCCGGTGGTCGTGTCCCCTCACTATTATAGGGTGTTCAGGTGTCATACTGTCGAGGAACGAGGGTATGCAAATTTCTACCATTGAGATTTTTGCATAGGCTGAGAAGTAAGGGAGAGAGCTAGCGTTGTTACAGGGCTTACCCGTTGGTTCCTTAGTTTTGGATCAAGTCAGTCGGATCTTCATTTGTGTCTTCTAGTTTTCTGTTACACCATCCGTGACATTATCATTATGAGCTGGAGCTTTTCAATACAAGATGTTGGCAGATTGACTGGGTCAATTAAAGAAAGTGACCCAGCATTTTGCTAAGAGAATCAGTCACTTATTTATGTTGCCCTTAGTTAGGACACCATAAAACTGGTGACAGCTTCCCTTTAGATAGCCCGCCTGGTGTTAGAGTCGGAGAGGCCTATCAGAAAACTGATAATCAGTCTTGCAAAAAGGACCTACAGAAACATATGGCACATAACACATTATGACCTCAGCTTCCTGGAATGTGCAAGCTTCTAGTTCTTGTGATAAGACTTGACCATCAGAACTGCTGCCCCTCTGCCAATAGTGATGAGCGGCAGGGGCAATATTCGAATTCGTGATATTTCGCGAATATTCGTCATGAATTCGAGAATTCGCCATTATTTTATTTATTGCGAAAATCGCCAATGTAATATGCGCGTATTGCACGCGCAATACAGGCGTGGGTCACTGTTGCTACATTTTTCAAGCTGGTATAAGTTTCCTGAGACTGGAGAAAATGGTTGGCACTGCAGACCATTACAATAGCTTTATATGCAGATAGAGTGCTCCAATATATTCACAATTGCGCAAATCGGCAATTAATGATGCACATATTTTTGCGCAATACGTGCAACTTCACATTTTAGCAGGTCTGACTACATATTACTGATTGGTGCACTAAGTATTGTTGTGAACTTGTACATCACAGCACTATGTATGTAGCATGTATGTATGGACAGCAGAGAAACAGCAATTCCTATCACACTACCTAACACCCTGCACTGGAACCTATTAGCTACACTATATCACTATCTAACCTACACTGACTATCTCCGACTAACTATCTGTATTATATATAAGCTAACTAACTATCTAACTAATGTAGTGTGGAAAGCACAGCAGAAAATGGCTGCTGTGGGGGTTCTTATATAGTAAGGAGTAGGTAACTTTCCTATTGGTTGCTAGGGATGTTGCTAAGCTCAGACAAAGACATTGCAGCCTTCTCATTGGCCCACAAGCTAGAAGCAGGAAGGGATCATGGGTTCAGATGAAAAAAAATCTAGAATATTCGCGAATACGAATATATAGCACTATATTCTAAATCTGCTCGAATTTTCTAAGTGGCGATATTCGCGATTAAAATTTGCAATTCGAATATTCGCGCCCAACACTATCTGCCATCTTGGGGGAATTAATGCAGGGCAGGAAATGCACAGTATGTTCGTTCAAGCTCTTGCATCTCAGGATACTTTCACACGCGTTTTGGCTTTCCGTTTGTGAGATCCATCATGGGCTCTCACAAGCGGTCCAAAACTGATCAGTTTTGCCCTAATGCATTCTGAATGGAAAAGGATCCACTCAGAATGCAGCCAAACAGATCCGTCCTGGCACACAATGTAAGTCAATGAGGACAGATCTGTTTTCTCAGACACAATCTGGCACAATAGAAAACGGATCCGTCTCCTATTGACTTTCAATGGAGTTCATGACGGATCCGTATTGGCTATGTTACAGATAATACAAACGGATCCATGCGGTTGTATTATTGTAACGGATCAGCTCATGACGGATGCATGCGGTTGTTTTATTGTAACAGATCAGTTTTTGCAGATCCATGACAGTTCCGCCCAAAACACGAGTGTGAAAGTAGCCTAATACTGATCCCACTCCTCTGTCTGCCTGGCAGATTATGCAACTTAGGGTCCATTCACACGTCCGTATGTGTTTTGCGGATCCGCAAAACACGGACATCGGCAATGTGCATTAAGTATTTTGCGGACTGCACATCGTCGGCACTCTCATAAAAAATGCCTTTTCTTGTCCGCAATTGCGGACAAGAATAGGGCATGTTCTATTTTTTTGAGGAACGGAAGTGCGGTTCCGCAAATGCGGACAGCACATTCCGGCCCCATTGAAAATGAATGGGTCCGCACTTGTTCCGCAAAATTGCGGAACGGATGCGGACCCATTTTGCAGAAGTATGAATAGACCCTTAGACATTTTTGGACATCTCTGTCTTCCACGTCGGAACATATTAGCTATAAAACAGCACTTTGTCATGCACTATCCAGTACTTACAGATTACTTGTATCCACTACCAACACACCCTGCTCATCCGATATACTTAGCTGGGAACAGGATTTAGGACTTTATCTACCAAACAGAAAGAGCTTATTTACTTTTTGATGCATGGATCATCTATCCAAGAGGCATGGAAAATAGTGCCCTTCAAACTCCATGCATGAATGACGTCAGTGTCCCCTATAGGTAATGATGTGGGACTGAACACAGTACAATTCTGCATATCTCTTGGGACTGACCCAGACTAAAGCCTCATTCACACGTCAGTGTTTCACGGACGTGTGCTGTACGTGTTCTCCAAGGACAGCACACGTCCCTATTCATTTTAATGTGTGTATTCACACATCAGTGTTTTTAGCACGGATACATGCTCTATTTTGTCTGTGTTCATGGATCCATCACGTCCATTATAGTCTATGAGTCTGTGAAAACCATGGATGCAACACGGATGCCATCCGTATAGCATCCGTGTTTTGAGAATCATTAAGAAGAGATGCTTTGAAAATTATTTTTCAGCTGTTCAGTGTCAGTGAAACACGGGTGCAACCCGGACAGCAAAAAACAGACACACGGACCCAACATGGATCCTTCACAGGCAGCTTCACGGATGCATCACTGACCACCTGCTCACGAATTTGAGCACGGACACGGATGTGTGAATGGGGCTTTACAGGCTTCTGGTGAGATGTGTAGCGCATAATGGCTAAATCAAAAAACCATACTATTTAAATCTCCGAAAATTGCATCTTTGTGATATTCCACTCTCCACTTAAAGGGAATGTGTCATCAGAAAATGACTTGCTGTTTAAATCACTTTTTATGCTTATAATATTTTTAAATCATTTTTGATTATGTTACTTTTAATTTTCCATACCACTTTTTTATATTTAAATATATATATAAAGAAGGACTTATATATGTGTGTATGTCCCGCGATCACTCAAAAACGCAACCATCGATTTCAACGAAACTTGGTATACACAGCCTTTGCTGCCTGGAAAGAAGTCTTGTGGGGGTCACAGCTCGCTAGGACGTACCGTTCCTGAGATATTCCCAAAAAATGACCTGCATTAGCCAATACAAGCCTGCAAGTCTTTCTCTTCATTTCCCAACTGCCATACAGACAGTCACATGCCCCTTATCAGCCAATAGAAGCTCGCAGGCCCTTAGGCCCCTTGCAGACGAGCGTGAGTGGATTAGGTCCGGATGCGTTCAGTGAAAAATGCGCGATTTCGCAAGCAAGTTCATTCAGTTTTGTATGCGATCGCGTTCAGTTGTTCAGTTTTTATAGCACATGTGCAATGCGATTTAATGCGCATTGCACGCGCGTGATAAAAAACGGAATGTTTACAAACAACATCTCTTAGCAACCATCCGTGAAAAACACATCGCATCCGCACTTGCTTGTGGATGCGATGCAATTTTCACGCAGCCCCTTTCACTTCTATGGTTCCAGCGTTGTGTGAAAAACAAAGAATATAGAACATGCTGCGATTTTTACACAACGCACAAGTGATGCGTGAAAAACAATGCTCATGAACACAGACCTATTGAAATGAATGGGTCCCGAATCAGTGTGGGCGCAATGCATTCGCATCACGCATTGCAGCCGTGTGGAATACTCACTCGTGTGAAAGGGGCCTTAGTCTCCACATACACACTATTTTACTCCAGGTTTCCATAACAACCCAGCCATTTTTCTTCACTGCTGTAGGTCAGCTTTAGGCTAGGGCTACACAACGACAATAAGTCGCACTACACATAGAGCACAACTACACTGCTACATGTGTCGCGCGACATTGATGTTGCACGAATGTCGCGCGACAATTTTTATAATGATAGTCTATGGTGTTGCACTGCGACATGTGACATGCTGTGACTGCGACACGACAGTCACAGAAAAATCCATCTTGGATGGATTTTTTGCAACTGTCGTGTCGCAGTCGCAGCATGTCACATGTCGCAGTGTGACACCTTAGTCTATCATTATAAAAATTGTTGAGACAAAATGTCGCGTGACACATGTCGTCATGTAGCCCTAGCATTAAAGGGTCAGGGCGCTGTGGAGGTCACTGTTAAAGGGGCGGGTACTGTGGAGGTCACCGTTAAAGGGGTGGTGTCACTGATGAAGTAAAGGAGCAAGCACCCCACCGACAACAAGGGGGAAGGAAAAATGCGCTAGGCCTCAACGCTAGGGAAGGGAAAGTGTCACCACCTAAAGAACCCTACTCCTGGCCCTGACTCCTAACCGTATGGGCACCCCTTGAAGGTAGAAATGCCCATACACAGGAACCTGGAAGCCCTGGAGACCCTGAGGATCCCTAAAGATATTGGCAGGGCTGAGACAACCCGTTCCTTCCAAGTTCAAGGAACAAGCGTCTCCCTGAGGCCTAGTAACCATAACTAAGGGGAAAAGACAAAATACAAACAAGCGAGACACTTAGCTTCTGTTGTAGAAGGATGAGCAGGAACTCAGAGAGAACCACACTCCAGCTCTTTCCAAAACCAAATAAAGCAGTCTACCACATAATTAGAAGGGTAGGGTCAGATTATAAAGGGTAGAAGTGATGACCACTCAGCAACATCTAAGACAAGGGAAGTGGTCATTAACCCTATCAACACTGAATCAAGAGAAATCAAGGAGGCTGTTAGATTCCTCCACACTCAGCCAGTCTCCTTGATCTCCTGACATCAGTCACCTGAGGGACCGTGACTGTACCCCCCCTTCTACGGGTGACCTCCGGGCACCCAGGACCGACCTTATCAGGATGGGCTCTGTGAAAGGCCTTCACCAGAAGATTCGCATTAACTTCGGCCGCTGGAACCCACATCCTCTCCTCTGGTCCGCAACCCTTCCAGTGGACGAGATACTGGAGTGATCTACAGAGAATTTGGGAGTCCACAATCCTGCTGATTTGAAATTCAAAATTACCTTCCACCATGACAGGAGCGGAGGCAAGGAGGCTCAACAGGTTTGACACATTTCTTCAACAACGACTTATGAAATCCGTTATAAATTTTCAAAGCATGAGGAACTTCAAGACGGAAGGCTACAGGGTTAACAATGACAGTGATCTTATATGGACCAATAAATCTTGGGCCCAAATTCCAAGAAGGTACCTTAAGCTTAATGTTTCTTGTGGACAGCCACACAGAATCACCTACTCTCAGGTCTGGGCCATTTATACGTCTCCTGTCAGCCACACGCTTATACATGTTGCCCATCTTTTTCAGGTTATTTTGAATTTTCTGCCGATATCGAAGACAGAGAAGAGAAAAATCGTTGCTCCTCAGGAATACCGGAAGTTTGAGGACCAGAAAATGTGCCAAACTGTGGATGGAATCCGTATGCCCCAAAAAACTGCGTCTTATCAGTGGACTCCTGTCTACGGTTATTAATGGCAAACTCAGCTAACGACAAGAATAAAGACCACTCCTCCTGGTTCTCCAAAACAAAACATCTCAAATAGGTCTCCAGATTCTGATTGGTGCACTCCGTCTGTCCATTCGACTGAGGATGAAAAGCCAAAGAAAAGGGCAATTGTACCCCCAGTCGAGTACAGAATGCTTTCCAGAATCTGGAAACAAACTGAGTCCCCCTATCAGACACCACATCAGAGGGAATGCCATATAGTTTCACGATGTAATCGACAAGCACCTGTGATAGTTTTGGCATTAGGTAGAGCAGGCAATGCTATAAAATGCGCCATTTTGCTAAACCGATCAACTACCACCAGGATCACGGTTTTTCCCAAAGAATTTGGTAAATCCGTGATAAAGTCCATGGACAAATGCGTCCAAGGTCTGGATGGGATGGGTAACGGAAGAAGAGATCCAGAAGGCCAAGTATGTGTCACCTTAGCACGAGCACAGGTACAAGAAGCCGACACATAGTCCTCAACACACTTATGCAACCCCGGCCACCAAAATCTGCGCAAGATGAGATCGACAGTGGATCTACTCCCAGGGTGTCCAGCCAAGACAGCACAGTGATGTTCCTCGAATACCTTGTGACGTAAATCTGAGGGAACAAACAATTTCCCTGGAGGACAAGAGTCCGGTGCATCCTGTTGGGCCTCCAATACCTTAGCCTCAAGATCAGGATATAGGGCAGATATAATTACCCCTTCAGACAAAATAGGACTAGAATCTTTAGAATCATGCCCCCCCCCCCCCCCCCCCTTGACGTTCTTAACCCCAGGGCATCCACCTTGACGTTCTTAACCCCAGGGCGGTAGGTGACAATAAAGTTAAATCTGGTGAAAAACAGCGACCATCTGGCCTGCCTTGGAATTAAGTCGTTTAGCCGACTCAAGGTAAGCCAGATTTTTGTGATCAGTAATTACCGTAATAGGATGAATTGCTCCTTCCAACCAATGGTGCCATTCTTCAAAAGCCAACTTAATGGCCAGCAATTTCCTATTACCCACATCATAATTTCTTTCAGCAGTCGAGAGTTTTTTAGAGAAAAAAGTACATGGGCGCCATTTACTAGGTGAAGTAACTTGCGACAAAACTGCTCTCACCCCTACCTCGGATGGGTCAACCTCTACAATAAATGGCTGAGACACGTCCGGTTGCACCAGAATAGGGTCTGAAGCAAAACATTCCTTCACAGCAGAAAATCTTGTAATGCTGCCTCAGACCAAACAGAGAAATCGACCCTCTTTCTAGTCATGTCTGTTAAAGGTTTAACCACAGTTGAATAGTTCAAGATGAATTTACAGTAGTAGTGGGTAAATCCCAAAAACCGCAAAAGCGCTTTCAGATTTTTTGGGTTGATCCCAGTCCAACACCGCACAGACTTTCTCGGGATCCATACGAGAACCTTAGGATGAGAGCAGGTAACCAAGGAATTGCACTTCCTGAACAGCAAAAACACATTTTTCTATCTTCGCATACAATTTATTCTCTCTTAGGATCTGTAACATCTGTCTCACATGATCCTGATGAGTCTCCATGTCTGGAAAATAAATTAGTATGTCATCCAGATATACAACAACAAATCTCCCCACCAGATGATGAAAGATGTCATTGACAAAGTGTTGAAAAACTGCTGGAACATTGGTTAACCCAAAAGGCATGACTAGATTCTCAAAATGACCCTCAGGGGTATTAAAGGCCGTCTTCCATTCGCTCCCCTTTTTGATCCTTACCAAATGATATGCCCCCCTCAGATCCAATTTAGAGAACAATTTGGCACCGACAATTTGATTAAACAAATCTGGAATGAAAGGAAGGGGGTAAGGATCACGGACGGTAATATGGTTAAGCTCACGGAAGTCCAGACATGGTCTAAGGGCACCATCTTTTTTTTTTACAAAGAAAAACCCAGCAGCCACTGGGGATTTGGATGGTCTGATATGAGCTTTCACCAAGCTCTCCGTGATATACTCTCACATATCCTTTCTTTCGGACTCCGAAAGATTATACAACTGAGATTTGGGAAGTTTAGCTCCAGGAATAAGATTGATGGGACAATCATACTCCCGATGCGGGGGAAACTCGTAGTTACCACTCTCAGAAAACACATCAGAAAATTCGGAAATGAACGAGGGTACAGTTTTAGTGCTGACCACAGAGAAAGACGTGTTAAGACAGTTGTCCATGCAAAAATCACTCCAATCGAGAATCTGTCTCGCTTGCCAGTCGATGGTAGGGTTATGTTTGCTTAACCATGGTAAGCAGGGAGCTGTGGAGGTCACTGTTAAAGAGGCGGGCACTGTGGAGGTCACTGTTAAAGGGGTGGGTGCTGTTCAGGTCACTGTTAAAGGGGCGGGCACTGTGGAGGTCACTGTTAAAGAGGCGTTCACTGTGGAGGTCAATGTTAAGGGGGCAGGGGCCACTATTAAAGTGGCAACTGCTGTGGAGGTCACTGTTAAGGCAGCGGGGTACTGTGGAGGTCACTGTTAAGGGGGCAGACCCCTGAGGAGGTCACTGTCAAGGGAGTGGGGTGCTGTGAAACTCACTGTTAAAGGGGCGGGCTGCTGTGAAGGTCAAAGTTAAGGGGATGGGCTGCTGTAGAGGTTCTATTTTAAAGTGGCAGGGCACTGTGGAGAGGTCAGTTTTAAGGGGTGGAGAATTACAGAGTTCACTGTTAAAGGGGCGGGGTGCTGTAGAGGTAACTGTTATTGGGGATACTGTCGATATCTTTTAACGACACACACAAGCATTAAATGAAATAGATGAAATATACCCGTGCGAAGCTGGGTCCTTCTGCTAGTTTAAACTTTAAAAAAAAATCTTGCAGTTTTTGCACTGGCCACTATGGCCAATAATTGGTGCCACTTCTTGGTCTGTACAGATCACTTTAATGCAGTTAAGGCTACATGCACACGAACGTTGTTTGTTTCCGTGTACGTTCCATTTTTTTTGCGAATAGCATGTGGACCCATTCATTTCAATGGGTCCGCATAAAAATGTGTCCGTTCCGTAGCTCCGCAAAAAAAAAAGAACATGTCCTATTCTTGTCCGTTTTAGGCATTGTTACATGGGATCCACAAAAAAAAAACGGATGGCATAAGAATGTCATCCGTTTTTTTTTGCGAATCCGCAATTTGCGGACCGCAAAACCCATACGGTCGTGTGCATGTAGCCTAAGGCGCCTTTCACATGGGCGAGATATCCGCGCGGGTGCAATGTGTGAGGTGAACGCATTGCACCCGCACTGATTCCGGACCCATTCATTTCTATGGGACTGTGCAGATGAGCGGTAATTTTCACGCATCACTTGTGCGTTGCGTGAAAATCGCAGCAAGCTCCTCTTTGTGCGTTTTACACGCAACGCAGGCCCCATAGAAGTGAATGGGGCTGCTTGAAAATCGCAAGCATCCGCAAGTGCGGATGCGGTGCGATTTTCACGCACGGTTGCTAAGAGACGATCGGGATGGAGACCCGATCATTATTATTTTCCCTTATAACATGGTTATAAGGGAAAATAATAGCGTTCCTAATACAGAATGCATAGTACAATAGGGCTGGAGGGGTTAAAAAAAATAAAAATAAATTAACTCACCTTAACCCACTTGTTCGAGCAGCCGGCATCTCTTCTGTCTTTATCTTTGCTCTGCGCAGGAAAAGGACCTGTGGTGATGTCACTCCGTCACCATGGTAAAAGATCATGTGATGGACCATGTGATGAGCGCAGTGACGTCATCAAAGGTCCTATTCCTCAAAGAAGAAGACAGAAGAGATGTCGGCTGCGCGAACAAGTGGATTAAGGTGAATTAAATTATTATTTATTTATTTTTAACCCCTCCAGCCCTTTTGTACTATGCATTCTGTATTAAGAATGCTATTATTTTCCCTTATAACCATGTTATTGTAACGGTCGCGTACACACACACACAGGGGGGAGGGAAGTGACCACTGCGCTCCACCCTTACCCCTGGCCCTGCCTACTTGCCTCGCGAGTCCTAATGACAGGGGACAACTGGACGCCAATCCCTAACTTGGAGTAAGTGCAGGGATGACAGACAGACAAACAACAGGACGTGAACGGACCGAGTAAATACCAGGAAAGCTGCAAAGTACAAATGGAGCAAGCAGAGAATTGTCAGGAGAAGCCGGGGTCATAAATACCAGGAGAGCAGAGAAGTACAAGAGGAGTCCTAAGAGAGTAGTCAGGTGGGAGCCGAGGTCACAATACCAGGACGGAAGCGCAGTACAGGAGGAGCAGGCAAAAGGATGGTCAGGGAACAGGATCAGGTAAGTATTCAGCAGTCCAACAAATAGCCAGGAACCTAGAAATTAACAGGCAACCTGTAGCCAGCAGGCTGCCTGTATTTATAGTGGGGAGTGAGGGTCATGTGACGTGGCCAGCGTCACATGACCGACAGACCAACCAGTCGAGCACCGAGTGATCAGCTCGGCGCTCAAAGCAGACTAGGAGCAGGGAGCCACCCAGCTAGTAAAGCCGCCCTGGGAATGAGGTCAAACACAGAACCTCATTCCAAAAGCTAAGCAACAGTTCTGCGGGCAATGGGGGACCGAGTGCACCTTCGGAACCCCGTGACAGTACCCCCCCTTTTACGAGGGGCCACCGGACCCAAGACTTCAGGCGATGGCTTTTCAGGGTGTTCTAAATGAAATTTACGAACAAGTCTAGGAGCATGAACCTCCCTGGCAGGTACCCAAGATCTCTCTTCAGGTCCATACCCCTTCCAGTGAATCAGGTACTGCAAGGAATTACGCACCTTCCTGACATCCACTATTTTAGACACCACATACTCGACAGCATCATTAACAAGAAGCGGTGGAGGCGAGGCTTTTGATGGTACTACCGGTTCAAAATATTTTTTAAGCAGAGATTTATGGAACACATTATGAATGTGGAATGACTCAGGCAGCTCCAACCTAAAAGATACCGGGTTAATCACTTCCGTGATCTTATATGGTCCAATAAAACGAGGAGCAAATTTTTTAGAAGTTACCTTGAGAGATAGATTCTTGGAGGACAACCATACTTTATCCCCAACCTGAAAGTTTACCCCCCTTGAACGTCTCCTATCGGCCTTGAGTTTTTGAGAACATTGAGCCTTTTCTAGGTTCGATTGAACCCGGGCCCAAACTGTGCACAGTTCGGAGGAGAGTTTATCCGCTTCAGGGTTAGAGGAGGAGACGGACGACCCAGAATGAAAACGGGGATGAAAACCATGGTTACAAAAGAAAGGGGAGACCCCAGCAGAAGAATTGACACGGTTATTCAAAGCAAATTCAGCCAACGGAAGGAATTTGACCCATAATTGCTGGTCATCAGCAACATACAACCTCAAGAATTGTTCCACAGACTGATTAAGGCGTTCATAGAAACATAGAAACATAGAAACATAGAATGTGTCGGCAGATAAGAACCATTTGGCCCATCTAGTCTGCCCAATATATCTGAATCCTATGAATAGTCCCTGGCCCTATCTTATATGAAGGATAGCCTTATGCCTATCCCATGCATGCTTAAACCCCTTCACTGTATTTGCAGCTACCACTTCTGCAGGAAGGCTATTCCATGCATCCACTACTCTCTCAGTAAAGTAATACTTCCTTATATTACTTTTAAACCTTTGCCCCTCTAATTTAAAACGGTGTCCTCTTGTGGTAGTTTTTCTTCTTTTAAATATTCTCTCCTCCTTTACCGAGTTGATTCCCTTTATGTATTTAAAAGTTTCTATCATATCCCCTCTGTCTCTTCTTTCTTCCAAGCTATACATGTTAAGGTCCTTTAACCTTTCCTGGTAAGTTTTATCCTGCAATCCATGTACTAGTTTAGTAGCTCTTCTCTGAACTCTCTCTAGAGTATCTATATCCTTCTGGAGATATGGCCTCCAGTACTGCGCACAATACTCCAAGTGAGGTCTCACCAGTGTTCTGTACAGCGGCATAAGCACTTCACTCTTTCTACTGCTTATACCTCTCCCTATACATCCAAGCATTCTGCTGGCATTTCGTGCTGCCCTATTACATTGTCTTCCCACCTTTAAGTCTTCTCAAATAATTACTCCTAAATCCCTTTCCTCAGATACTGAGGTCAGGACTGTGTCAAATATTCTATATTCTGCCCTTGGGTTTTTACGCCTCAGGTGCATTATCTTGCACTTATCCACATTAAATTTCAGTTGCCAGAGTTCTGACCATTCTTCTATTTTTCCTAAATCCTTTTCCATTTGGCGTTTCCCTCCAGGAACATCAACCCTGTTACATATCTTTGTGTCATCAGCAAAAAGACAAACCTTACCATCGAGGCCTTTTGCAATATCACTTATGAAGATATTAAACAAAATTGGTCCCAGTACAGATCCCTGTGGAACCCCACTGGTAACATAACCTTGTTTTGAATGTTCTCCATTGACTACAACCCTCTGCTGTCTGTCACTCAGCCACTGCCTAATCCACTCAACAATATGGGAGTCCATGCTCAATGACTGCAGTTTATTGATAAGTCTTCTATGTGGGACAGTGTCAAAAGCCTTACTAAAATCTAGATATGCGATGTCTACTGCACCTCCACCGTCTATTATTTTAGTCACCCAGTCAAAAAAATCTATAACATTTGTTTGACATGATCTCCTTGAAGTAAACCCATGTTGTTTTTCATCTTGCAATCCATGGGATTTTATATGTTCCACAATCCTATCCTTTAATAGGGTTTCCATTAATTTGCCTACTATTGATGTCAGACTCACTGGTCTATAGTTGCTCGATTCCTCCCTACTACCTTTCTTGTGAATGGGCACGACATTTGCCAATTTCCAATCTTCCGGGACGACTCCTGTTACTAATGATTGGTTAAATAAATCTGTTAGCGGTTTTGCCAGCTCACCACTAAGCTCTTTTAATAATTTTGGGTGTATCTCATCAGGCCCCTGTGACTTATTTGTCTTCACCTTAGACAGCAAACTTAGAACATCTTCCTCTGTTCAGTCTGCTTATTACTCTCAGGATGGTAGGCGGAAGAAAAAGACAATGAAATTTGACATCTTTGACAGAAGGCCCTCCAGAATTTGGACACAAACTGCACACCCCTGTCAGAAACAATATTTTCCGGGATGCCATGTAAACGAACAATCTCTCTCACAAAAATAGACGCCAGGGTTTTAGCATTCGGAAGTTTAGACAGGGGAATGAAATGAACCATCTTGCTAAACCTATCGACCACTACCCAAACCACAGTCTTACCCTCCGCCAGCGGTAGGTCAGTTATAAAGTCCATCGAGATATGGGACCAGGGTCTACTGGGAATGGGTAGGGGTCGTAGGTTACCAGCAGGGCGAGTCCTAGGTGTCTTGGACCTGGCACAAACCTCACAGGCTGACACGTAGGACTTGACATCCCTAGTTAGAGTGGGCCACCAATAAGATCTAGAAACCAGATCCTTAGTGCCCTCAACACCCGGATGTCCACAAAAGGCAGAATCGTGACACTCACCCAACAGCTGGAGACGAAATTGTACGGGAACAAACAACTTATCTGTTGGGGTGGATACCGGTGCCAGATGTTGTTCAGACCTAATGCGAACCGAGATATCCTGGTTAAGAGCTGCTAAGAAGATTTTTGCTGGTAGGATGGATTCAGGTGGTACCTCAGTAGGTTGAAAAGCCTGGAAGCTCCGAGATAATGCGTCCGCCTTCATATTTTTACTTCCCGGCCTGAACGTGATGGAAAAATCAAAGCGAGTAAAAAACAGAGCCCATCTGGCTTGACGGGGATTCAACCTCTTAGCAGACTCGAGAAACATAAGGTTTTTATGGTCAGTGACAACAGTTACACAATGTCTTGCCCCCTCCAGGAAATGCCTCCACTCCTCAAATGCCCATTTAATGGCTAGCAGCTCCCTATTCCCTATGTCGTAGTTTCTCTCCGTGGGAGAGAATTTTCTGGAGAAGAAGGCACATGGTCTCAGATTAGTGAGGCTAGCAGGACCTTGTGAAAGGACTGCTCCTACGCCGTCCTCGGACGCATCCACCTCCACAATAAAAGGTTTCTCCTGATTAGGCTGGATCAGAATGGGAGCGCTACTAAAGGCCTTTTTTAATTTTTCAAATGAAGAAATGGCCTCAGTAGACCAATTCTCCAAATCCGCCCCTTTCTTAGTAAGGTCGGTCAACGGTTTAGCAATTACGGAAAAATTCATAATAAATTTACGATAGTAATTGGCGAAACCTAAGAACCGTTGTAAGGCCTTTAAGGATGAAGGTCTTACCCATTCCTTAATTGCTAGTACCTTACCAGGATCCATCTTGAAGGCGTGAGGAGTCAGAACATGCCCTAGAAACAGAATCTCCTGTACACCAAAGACACATTTCTCTTGTTTAGCGGACAGCTGATTCTCCCTCAACACCTCTAATACTTGTTTAACATGAGACACATGGGATTCGAAGTCAGGAGAGAATATCAAAATGTCGTCAAGATAGACAATAACAAATTTACCTAAGTACTCCTTAAGAATGTCATTCATGAAGTTTTGGAACACAGCTGGGGCATTGCTGAGTCCAAAAGGCATCACTTGATATTCAAAGTGTCCTACCGGTGTATTGAACGCCGTCTTCCATTCGTCTCCCTCCTTGATTCGGATTAGATTGTATGCCCCTTTCAGGTCAATTTTGGAAAACCAGTTTGCCCCCAGAACCTGGTTAAATAAATCCGGAATCAATGGGAGGGAGTATCTATTCTGGACAGTGATTTTATTTAATCTCCGGTAATCGATACATGGCCTAAGACCACCATCTTTTTTCTTAACGAAGAAAAACCCCGCCCCCATAGGAGAGACAGAAGGTCTAATATGCCCTTTACCAAGGCTCTCCTTAATATAATCTTCCATGGCCTTGCGTTCGGGCATAGAAAGATTATAAATCCGTCCTTTAGGAAACTTGGCCCCCTCTACTAGCTCTATGGTACAATCATAAGGTCTATGGGGGGGTAGAACCTCCGGGGTTGATGATGAGAATACATCAGAATATTCTCTAACAACAGAGGGTAAAGTATCAGACTTTACTGAGACCCCAGGCTGTACCACGGACAAGCACGAGTCACACTTAGGCCCCCATCTCACAAACTCCCCATTGGACCAATCTATAGTGGGGTTATGTAGTCGGAGCCAAGGCAACCCTAGTACCACCTCAGCAGGTAGGTTCTCCAGGACTAGAAGCGAACATCTCTCTGAGTGGCACACACCCACGGTTAGAGAAATCTCCGAGGTACATAAGCTCACCGTACCACCAATAAGAGGAGTAGCATCAATAGCCATGACATGGATAGGAGTTGGTAAGGCAAACATAGGAATACCCAATCTTACAGCATACTCAGAGTCAATAAAGCTAGCCGCTGAGCCAGAATCAATAAAGGCCTTACCCGGCCATTTATCTACTCCCAGAGAAATCGTAATGGGTACTGAAAGCTTACATTTAGAAAATTCAGGGTGTACCTGGTCTTTAGGTTGCCTTGCCTTAGGAGACTTGACAGATAGGACCTTCTTAGGACACTGGTTGATCCAATGGTCAGGATCTCCACAGTAAAAGCATTCTCCACGTCTGCGGCGAAGATTCCCTCGGGTCATGCCAACCTGCATGGGTTCCTCGGTGGAGACCTCAGCATTGTCTCTGGGATAGGCCTCTGGCTGGACCACCATCTGGGAAGAGAACTGTTGTTCCTGTCGTCTCTCTCTAACCCGTCGGTCAAGTCGGACAACAAGGGTCATCATCTCCTCTAAGGTCTCTGGAAGTTGATAACTGACCAGAAGATCCTTTAATTTATCAGACAGACCTGACCTGAACTGACTCTTCAGGGCTGGTTCGTTCCATCCTGAGGGGACACACCACCTTCTGAATTGGGTGCAATAATCCTTCGCTGGTAAATTGCCCTGAACCAGTGCCTTTAGAGCCGTCTCGGCTACTAGAGCCCTGTCTGGTTCATCATAGAGGGTACCCAAGGCCTGAAAGAACCCCTCCACAGAATATAAACAACTGGTGCCAGCAGGTAAAGAGAACGCCCAGTCCTGGGGATCACCCTGTAATCGGGAAATGATAATGCCCACGCGTTGACTCTCGGGGCCAGAGGACACGGGGCGCAAACGGAAGTAAAGTTTGCAACTCTCCTTAAAAGAGAGAAACTTCCTCCGGTCTCCAGAAAAGGGTTCTGGGAGCTTAATCTGGGGCTCAAAATGCAGACTGGAGGCCTGAGGAGTGGAAGAACCTTGCCCTAACTCAAAAGAACTGAATTTTTCCCCTAACTCCTGCACCCTCTGCGTCAGATTAGAGACATGGTCAGTCAGGGTCACCAGAGGATTCATAATACAGTGGTTATTGGGCCTGTTAATCTGTAACGGTCACGTACACACACACACAGGGGGGAGGGAAGTGACCACTGCGCTCCACCCTTACCCCTGGCCCTGCCTACTTGCCTCGCGAGTCCTAATGACAGGGGACAACTGGACGGCAATCCCTAACTTGGAGTAAGTGCAGGGATGACAGACAGACAAACAACAGGACGTGAACGGACCGAGTCAATACCAGGAAAGCTGCAAAGTACAAATGGAGCAAGCAGAGAATTGTCAGGAGAAGCCGGGGTCATAAATACCAGGAGAGCAGAGAAGTACAAGAGGAGTCCTAAGAGAGTAGTCAGGTGGGAGCCGAGGTCACAATACCAGGACGGAAGCGCAGTACAGAGAGGAGCAGGCAAAAGGATGGTCAGGGAACAGGATCAGGTAAGTATTCAGCAGTCCAACAAATAGCCAGGAACCTAGAAATTAACAGGCAACCTGTAGCCAGCAGGCTGCCTGTATTTATAGTGGGGAGTGAGGGTCATGTGACGTGGCCAGCGTCACATGACCGACAGACCAACCAGTCGAGCACCGAGTGATCAGCTCGGCGCTCAAAGCAGACTAGGAGCAGGGAGCCACCCAGCTAGTAAAGCCGCCCTGGGAATGAGGTCAAACACAGAACCTCATTCCAAAAGCTAAGCAACAGTTCTGCGGGCAATGGGGGACCGAGTGCACCTTCGGAATCCCGTGACAGTTATAAGGGAAAATAATACTGTACAATCTACACAACCTTAAACCCAAACCTGAACTTCTGTGAAGAAGTTCGGGTCTGGGTACCACATTCAGTTTTTTATCACGCGCGTGCAAAACACATTGCACCCGAGCGATAAAAACTGAACAACAGAACGCAATCGCAGTCAAAACTGACTGCAATTGGGTACCTACTCGCGCGGGTTTGCCGCATTGCACCCGGGACGCCTCCGGAGCCAAAACGTGACGCCCGTGTGAAAGAGGCCTAACTCATTCTAATCCTGCCTGTAGTGATATCACCTCTGTGTATAGATAAGACAGGATCCATTCACAATAGGTGATTGTCAAATCTTATCTATTCTTTCCTTGTACAATGACCTCTGCACAGGTCACAGAGATTGCCTAGAAAACTTTCCCATGTAATTAGGCTACATGCACACGACCGTATGTGTCTTGCGGTTCACAAATTGCGTATGCCATTCGTTTTTTTTGGCGGATCCATTGTAATAACGCCTAAAACGGACAAGATTAGGACATGTTCTATTTATTTTCACATTTTTTGCGGACCCATTGAAATGAATGGGTCTGCATCCTATCCGCAAAAAAAACGGAACGGACACGTAAACAAAATACGTTTGTGTGCATGAGGCCTAAATCAATAGGGTCATCTCCTGACCATTGTGTCTATGGACCATGGGGCTGCCATAAAGCAATGTTTTAATACTTTGTAAATGCTGTTAAGAACAGCTCAGGCTCAGGCAAGATGGCCGCCCCCATACTAATGTTCAGTAAACAAAATAAGAAAATCTGTAATCAGAAAATAAAAACTGATTAGAAAAAAGGTGTTACTATCTGGTTTTAACTGCCAAATAAAAATGTTGCTGATATATTTCCTTTAAAAAGGTTATCCCATGACTAATATATAAGATGAAAATCATCAGTACATGACAACCTCTTTCTAACAAAGCTAGAACCAGCCCTGTACCTCACATGGATCCAGAGATCTCCCCATTCATTGCTCTGCTAGATTTATATTAAGCTGACAGTTCAAGGGGAGTGTCTTTTCTGCTGTAGCTAAGGGTGTGTGTCCTTGTCCTTGAAACTGAGCATGTGCGGCCATTTCAGTGAGCCGGACAAAGAAATAAGAAAATAACTAACAGCAGGAGGCGCTATACAGATACTGTCACGGAAGTTCTCATGACAGGTGCCAGGAGATCAGTTAGACTGGCAACATGTGCAGTGGCGTAACTACCGGGGAAGCAGGGGAAGCGGCAGCGTGTGTGACAGTTTATTTTCAAGTTAGTTAAATATGATCGATTCTTGTCTTAATGTTCAGGGCCCCTTCACAGCAGCAGCGGCAGATGCGGACCAGGCCCCCTCGCTAATGTGATCTAATCTTACTGTCTCCTGAAGTCTCCTGATGTGTCTGGGATTCAAACCCACAACCTCCATGTATCAGAGGCAAAGCATTTACCCTCACAGCCAAAAGGGCTGCATTGCCACTGGTTGAAAAAATATGAGACTTCTACTGTTATAGCTGGCTAAGTGTACATCTATACACATGACAGCTGCCCCAACACACCCAGCACTGCTATATCTCTATATGACAGCTATCCCAGCACACTCAGCTCTGCTATATCTCTATATATGATAGCTGCCCCAGCACACCCAGCTCTGCTACATCTAATACACATGACAGCTACACCAGCACACTCAGCTATAAGCAATACTTAGAGATATATAGATGTAGCAGAGCTGGGTGTGATGGGGCAGCTGTCATATATAGAGATATAGTAGAGCTGAGTGTGCTGGTGCAGCTGTCATGTGTGGGGGTTGGCACCTGATACTGGCACATGGGGGGGTTGGCACCTGATAGTGGCACATGGGGGGGAGAGAGGCACCTGATACTGGCACATGGGGGGGGAGAGGGGTTGGCACCTGATACTGGCACATGGGGGGGGGGGGGGCCTATCAGATGCCGGACACTAAGGGGCATCTACTGGGGCACTATATATGGGGCATTTTATACTGGTACATTATGTGGGGCACTAGCAGGAAGGGGGGGAGAGGAGCACTATGGGGGAATTTACTGGGGGCACTATATAGGGGTATTTTATATTGGGACATTATGGGGGCACTATGGGGACATTAGCTCAACTGGGGGCATTACAAGGGGGTATTTTTTGCACTGTCACATTATAAGGAGAATTATTTCTACTGGGGGGGCATTATGGTGGCCTTTATTACTCCCCCATGGTATGAGCCCCCTAGTAGCAGCACCAGCCTCTCCCTGCTCTGCTATCCCTCTGCCCCTTCTCCAAATCCTTATTATGAAATCTTTCTCATTAGGATAAAGCACAACATGAGCTCCGCCGAGCCCCCGGCCAAAGTGTGGAAGTGGCGTCCGAGATCCCAAAGGCCAAGCCAAGTAATTGTAAGTTTTCATATGAAATATGTTTATGTTATACACATATAGCATACACTGTGCCACACAATATACAGTATACCGCTACACTGTGCCAAAGGAGTGGGGTTTACACAGGAGGAGGGAGGTGTAAAGCGCGCTGGGGGGGGCCCTTACAAAAATTTGCTATGGGGCCCAGTCACTTCTAGTTACGCCCCTGAACATGTGGTTTGATCTGACAGGTTCCTAGTGGATCAATTTGTGTCTGTGTTGTTTCTGGTAATGGCCACAACCCTTGCTTCAGGTGTTGCTTATGTGGTCATTTTACCTTCCCTATTTATTGTGGCTTCTCCCACCATGCTGGCGGTTTATAGCTTCAGCTTCAGTCTTGTTGTGTAGTGCTGGTGTTCGGATCTCGGCGGAGTTCCTGTGCTTCCATAGCCATTTGAAGTTAAGTGTCTTCCTTCCCTTTTGTTTATGGTGTGGGTTTACTTGTGTTGCTCTTTTCCCTGTAATTTGTGTTTAGGCCTGAGGGAGACTCCTGTTCGTCCTCCTGTTTGGAGGAACAGGTTGTCTCTTGTCCTGACATTAGTACCAGTGTCCTACAGGGTGAGTTAGGACTTAGGTTCCGGTGTATGAACTCACCTACTTTCGGGGTCAGTTCATACTTGCAGTCAGTCAGGACTTTGATTAGAGTTTCTCTAGGAGGTGACCTGCTCCTTTCCCTAGTTTCCAGGCCTTTTCCCCTCACCCCTTTCCCTCCTACGTTCGGTGTAGGTTTCCCTCCCACACCGAAGCGTGACACATACATTTTGTTGAATAACTCAGTGGCTAGGCTAATTTTTTAATTACATGCAATTACAAAAGCATTAAGATGCAGGTGCTGGTTTGAAAACTGTAAAATATTTTTCATGTGACGACCCCTTTAATGGTGCTCTGTGGTTTTTCATCTGGTTAATACTGCTTGGACGTGTATCCCAGCTCTTTAGAGACAGACTGTTATTGATCCGCAGATTACAGATCAGTAGTAATGTGAAACTACTGTGCAAAGTAACTGGTTTGACGTTGGGCCACACCCTAAGGCAGGAGTGCACAACCTTTTTTGGCCTGGGGACCGCATTGTCACATCGCTCTATTTCAAGGGGACGCAAATAAAAAATTTTTTAATCGGAGCTCATTTGCATTGGCCTTTTACACAAACCAGTGCAAATTGACTGGGGAGGAACGATCACTATCACAGTCATTCCTCCTTCATTTAGATATAATAATTATTGGTAGCCCATAACTAATTACACAGAGAGATGTTCTGCAGATAATCATACATATTTCATCTTGATAAAATATGCAAATCAGCCAACAAACGAGCTATTCCTTGTTTATCAACTGATAGTTGCACGATTATACCGGACAGATATGAGCGCTCCTATGTTTCCTAACACTTGTTCCCAGTAATTGTCCCAAATATCGTGCTGCAGCATAGCCCCTAAAACCAAAGAGTTAGGCCTCTTTCAGACGGGCGTTGCGGGAAAAGGTGCGGGTACGTTGCGGGAACATGCGCGATTTTTCCTCGCGAGTGCAAACATTCTAATGCGTTTTGCACTCGCGTGAGAAAAATCGCGCATGTTTGGTACCCAAACCCGAACTTCTTCATAGAAATTCGGGCTTGGCATCGGTGTTCTGTAGATTGTATTATTTTCCCTTATAACATGGTTATAAGGGAAAATAATAGCATTCTGAATACAGAATGCATAGTAAAATAGCGTTGGAGGGGTTAAAAAAATTAAATAAAAATTAAACTCACCTTAATCCCCTTGATCGCGCAGCTGACATCGCTTCTGTCTTCTTTTTTTGCTGTGTGCAGGAACAGGACCATCACCATGGTAAAAGATCATGTGATGGACCATGTGATGACCGGAGTGACGTCACCACAGGTCCTGTTCCTGCACACAGCAAAGAAAGAAGACAGAAGCGATGCCGGCTGCGCGATCAAGTGGATTAAGGTGAGTTAAATTATTTTATTAATTTTTTTTAACCCCTCCAGCGCTATTTTACTATGTATTCTGTATTCAGAATGATATTATTTTCCCTTATAACCATGTTATAAGGGAAAATAATAATGATCGGGTCTCCATCCCGATCGTCTCCTAGCAACCGTGCGTGAAAATCGCACCGCATCCGCACTTGCTTGCGGATGCTTGCGATTTTCACGCAACCCCATTCATTTCTATGGGGCCTGCGTTACGTGAAAAACGCACAAAATAGAGCATGCTGCGATTTTCACACAACGCACAAGTGATGCGTGAAAATCACCGCTCATGTGAACAGCCCCATAGAAATGAATAGGTCGGGATTCAGTGCGGGTGCAATGCGTTCAACTCACGCATCGCATCCGCGTGGAATACTCGCCCGTGTGAAAGGGGCCTTAGGCCTCCTGCACACGACTGTATGGTTTTGCGGTCCGTTTTAAACGAATCCGTTTTTCCATTTTTTTGTTTCAGTAGTGTTTCCGTTTCTGTTCCATTTTTCCGTTTGGTTTACGTTTGTGATCCGTTTTTTTTTCGGATCGCAAACGGAAACGGAAGCATACAATAACGTTTGAACAGTAAGTACATTAAAAAATTGGGCTGGGCTTAAAATTTTCAATAGATGGTTCCGCAAAAATGGAACAGATACGGAAGATATACGGATGCATTCCGGATGCATTCCTTTTATTTCTGCGGACCCATTGACTTGAATGGAGCCACGTAACCTGATTTGCGGGCAATAATAGGACATGTTCTATGTTTGAATGGAACGGAAATATGGAAACGGAAGGCATACAGAGTACCTTCCGTTTTTTTGTGGATCCATTGAAATAAATGGTTCCGTATATGGTCTGTATACGGAACGCAAAAAAACGGAACGTAAATGGAAAACCAAACGTTCGTGTGCAGGAGGCCTTATACTTACCTGCTCGCCGCCGCTCTGGTCCTCCAAACTGCCCCCCCCCCCCCCCCCGCTGCCTCCATTTTCCGGTCCCTGTGCTGTTTACACCTGGCAGTGCATGGATATGGTCGTACACCCCTCCAGCCAATGACTGGCTTCAGCGGTAATGTGGCCACAAGCAGCGTGTCACCACTGCAGCCAGTCATTGACTGGAGCGGTGTATGTGACCATGGCCATGCACTGCCAGGTGTAAACAGCGTGGGAACCAGAAAATGGAGGCAGCGGGGGCAGTGCAGCATGATGCAGGTAAGTATGAATCTTCTATTTCAGGGGCCATGCTGCTGGAAGTTGTTAAACAATTGCGAAGTGGCGACATTTCCTTCCATCCTACCTCCTATGCAATAACCAGTAAGCACTTTACCTTGCTAGTGGGGAAAACACTCATTGGTTAACGCTTTAATGACCAGGCCTCGATGACCAGACACTTTTTTGTGATTTAGCTCCTGTGGTGGTTCAAACGGTTGTAACTATCTTATTTGTTGGACTACCAAAATAATTTTTGCAACAATTTTCTACGTGACACATAGGGGTTTATAATAAAATTTGTAGTAGTTTTATTTGGAAAAAATACTTTAAAAAGTATATTTTTTTCAAACTACAGTATAGCTCCTTATTCTGTAACCACTTCCCAACCGCCCATTGACTATAAACGTCCTTGGGTGGTTGGTTTATCTCTGAATGGACGTTCTGGAACATCCATTCAGAGATTGCAGCTGCACGCTAATGCGGTCCGCAATACGGCAACAGGGCGCACACCTTCGTGTGCAGGAGGCCTAACACAGATAGACCACAGCAGGAACAGGTCAGACATTACAACGGACACAGATCAGGACTGGACAGACAACAGAGTAACAGAACTACAGTCTCAGATACAGGAACTATTGCTGTTGCTCAGCCAAGGGGCAGGATACACAGACAGACGATATACCGTAGCTGAGATCATTAACCCAAAGCACCAACAAGGTCACACAAACAGAGGGATTAACCTCTACATGGAACAGAACACACAGCAAGCAAGGGAAATTAACCCCTGCCTTGCAGAAACAGAATGGTGAAATCCACCTTCCTTCTGATCAAGCACACTGCACCACCACTACAATCCCAACATAACAAGTGCAGGTGCAGGTGCAGTGTATTTGAATGGAGAAGACATTGCATGGAGGTGATTTGCCTGCTCACATGACCCTCCATCAGCGGCCATCTTATGGACAGGGCCTCTGCATGGATGACACAAAGGACTTTATAGGGTATACCCTAGTAGTTGGCACAGAATTTCAACAAAGACTATATTAGTAAGTGCCATATAATCATCTCACAAACTCATTGGTCAACAATAACCAGAAAGTGTCCAATCCCTTTAACTAAAAGAATAAAAAAAAATGTCACGTTGTCAAGTTATCTGCATTTCAGCCATTTTTTTTAAGTGGCTGTCTTATGTAGTTCAATTTTCAAGAAGTAATAATAAGCCCTGGTAAGTAATGCAGCTTAATCTGTAATGTCTGTACTGCTGATTCGTATTATAGACGTTTACCAATACTCTCATGTACAATAGGCCAAAGGGGTGTCGGTGCCCACACATTACAGTTTACCTATAGAGTATCATTGTGTAAGTGGCCTAGGGTATCCTGGGCATGACCCTTCTCCAGACCACAGTGTCACATAAGTGCGTTATGTGCTCCTCTGACCCTCACAGCATCATAATGACTTGTACAGCTGAGAGTCCCTGCCTGAAAGCAGGTCTTCTTTACTGTACTCACCGCATTATGTGACTATAATAGGGTTGCACTGGGTATCGAATTATTGAAATCCAATCGATACTTTTGTACCAGGATCGATTCAATACCGGGATTTGCCATTTATTGATACTAAGCTGTGCTACTGCGCAGCCTAGTATCAGAGAACATGGCACGCGCTGCTCTCAGGTGCCGCACCTAAGGGGTTAACTGCCGCAGATCGCAGCGCCTTAACATAGAGATCGGGTGCCGGGTATGTGATTCTGCTGCAGGCACCCACCACCTGTATTTGTATTAAAAGGTTAGTTATCTTCATTGGTGGTGTAATGACCCAGAGTGCCATTACCACTCCTTTTGACACCTTGCTACCGTCTCCTATGTGCTAATGTATAAAATCTAATGTATTCTATGCAATTAGCAGAGATAGTTTCTCTGGAGATTAACCTTCTGCTTCCTTCCAGCCCTCTGTAGCTAGTGTAAGAAGGTACCTGGAATCATCGTGGATGGAAGGTATGTGTCACCGAGGTTCCTGGCCTCGGTGAAGTAAGAGACGGTATGTTATGTGTCAACAGCAGCTATTGCTAATTGACACCGTGAGATTTAGCATGGCTGTCATAGCTGATCCAGGACGGCTCTTACTGGGAGTAGTCAAAGTGCTGGGTGGGTGACTACTCCCCATGTTCCAGGCCGGGTTCTGCCAGGCATAAAAACCAGCAAGCACTGCCAGGTTTGTGGATTTACCTCCCTCTGACAGTGGAGCTCAGGAGTCTGTATGCTATGAACTGAGGGCTGTGCTGGGATTTGAGGTTTGAGCTGGGCTGGAGGACTCAGGCCCCCCTAAAGGCAAACAGGTCGCCTATGGACTTGATGAGGCTAAATTGCTAACAGGGTGTGAATTAACACCAGGAGAAAAGGTGACTTTTATTGTTTATGGACTTTCCTTGTGTGTGAACAAACACCAAGCCACCTGCATTTTGTGATACACCTTATCTGCATTTTGTTATACACCAATGTGGGAATAAAGACCGCTGTTTGATTCAAGAACTGTGTACTTTGCCTCTATACTGCATCCGCTAGTCCTAACTACCAGAGCGAATCCCCACAATTGGGAGTTTTGGCGTGAATGCTGATATTTTTGGGTTTGCATTTTTGGGCACAGTTGTATGTCATACATCAAACCAGCTGCATTTCAACCTGTGCCCCACGACAAAATGGAGGCTGTTGTGAAGGCCCTCATGAAGGCTAATTTGCAGCAGCGAGAGACCAACCTGCACCAATGGGAGGCTAATAAGCAGCAGCAAGAGACCAACCAGTTGCTGCTACAACACGTGATGGCTTTGCAGACAGCAGGAGCAACCCCAAGTGTCCAACGATGCCCAGAAAGCAGTCCGTGCAGCGATTCCCTAAGATGACACCCGCAGACGACATCAAAACCTACCTGGTGATGTATGAGAAAGTGGCCACCAGGGAAAAGCTGCCCCGAGACCAGTGTGCTGAGGTCGTCGCTCCTTTCCTGGCATCAGAGTCCCAGCAGGTGTATTTTGACTTGCCGGATGATCAAGCAGCCGACTACCCGAAGGTAAAGGGTGAGATTTTGGCAAGACTGGGGGTGAATGTGTTGGTCCGGGCCCAGTGGGGGTTTAAGCCGGCTGAGCCCGCAAGACCCCAGTAATATTACTTACTCCACCTTTTGCAAAAGTGGCTACAGCCTGATGTGCTAAGTCCCACAGCTATGCTGGATATACTATTGGCTGACATATTCTGGAGGAAGCTGCCACCCCCTCTCCAGCACTGGATCGGCCAGGTATCTCCTGGAAATGGTGGACCTGGTGGAACGCTATGAGGCCACCAAGAGTCTCAAGGGGTTTTCTTTTGGCAGGAGGACAGGCAAACTCCAGAAGTCCCCACCCCAGGCCCACCGGTATGAGCCAATGAAACCCACCGGGAGGTTCCCCCTATGGTCCGGACCCAGTTAATCTGCTGGCGGTGTCAGGAACCTGCCCACACCAGGGCTCAGTGTCCTCATCGGGTTGAGCCCATGGACACCAATTGTGGTTACCGACAATTGCTATATGCTAGGAAACTGTGTGCCACAGGTACCCCGGATGCTCTAGACCACTTGTGCCAAGTGGAAGTGGGAGACAGTCAAGCGGAGGTGCTGCTGGACTCAGGGAGCTTGGTGACCCTGGTAAGGGCTACCCTGGTGCGGTCCACTGAGTATACTGGCCGGAAAGTTGGGGTGATGTACATTCATGGAGACTTGAAAGACTACCCCACCGGGCTGGTGTCTCTAACCTTGGTGGCCGGCAGTTGGACCCACGAAGTGGCAGTCACCACAAATCTCCACTATGAACTCATAATAGGGAGAGACTTTCCAGGTTTCCCTGCCCTATGGCCGGTTGGGAGAGTTAAGGATACATGAGAAAACGAGAGTAGGGGACGGCTCACCTCTGATTTTAGGATGGCACGGTGCTCCAAACAGATGTTGTACCCAATCACCAGAAAACAATAGTAATAAAAATAGAATGGGCACTCATATACCTGGTACACTAGGTAGGCAATGCGACTCAAACAATGTAATAATAATATATTAATTTATTGATAGCGATTGTGTATATCAATATACAATTAATACCCTAATAGTTATACCCTCTAAATAAACCTAATGGTTAAAATACACATAAAACTAATTGATAAAATGAGCATAAATCTATCCACTGTTGTAGCTAATGGAAAGTCGGTCCAGCGTTAATAGAAGGCACACACTAGTAGATCTTCCGTTATCTACAGCAGTGGCTGACAGCAAATGTGACTTCAGTGAAAATATAAAATGTGAATTATATAAATAAATAAATGAAAATTCAAGAGTGAAATTACGTGGTATAGCACAGTGACTTGAAATGTCCAATAGATAAAATGTGGCAATCTACTGGATCAGCATAATATAGTGCAAATGGTTAATAAAATAGTGAATATATAAATATATAAGTGTATAAATATCTCTGAGAAATCAATACAATCGCTGTCTCCCACTGGTAGTTCTATTCCTAAAATAGTCCTTCTTAATATTAGAACGTGTGACCTGGATTACGGCTTCATCCACATATTTGTCCGCAGGTAAGCTCAGTTTGAGCTGATAGGTTGTATAATTGAACAGCCGCAACAAACACGGCAAGATGCTTGCACAGTAGTATTGAAGTGTCCAATGATGTTGCAATGCAATCAAACAATAGTGCCAATGTAGCAAACAGTGTATCAGAATAGTTAAGCAGCAATGAACATATGTCCAGCAATATATTAGGCCGATTCACATATATCGGAGCTGATAGCTCTTACTTACATATACTCCCACCGTGGCGTCCCACGTGGTGTAAGTTTCAAGCAAACTTGCCTTTCTGTAGCGCAGCTGAGCTGTCTGTTACGGTGCTGTATCCTCCCGACTGTGAACTGGAATGCTGGCTGTGTCACGCTGCAGGTGCACGTCCGGTTCCTTTTGGATATTTCACCTGTTTGGGTCAGTACTAATGCTGAAATCTTTAACCCATCAGTCTCTGTATTGTATCCGAGGAGACCCGCAGTTCAATAGTCCTTAGAACCGCAATTTTTGGCCTCCTTTAGAAATCCTTTAGAAAGCGCTTTCTCAATCCAGTATAGTAGAGAGTTGTTGCCGGTATATTGTCAGATCCAATTATTCCTCACCAGACGCGTTTCAAAGGCTACCTGCCTTCTTCCTCAGTGGCTAATTTGGAACTGACTATGCCGGCTTTTTATCCTCCATAAGGCTCTTGATTAAACCTGAAATGGACCTGAAGGATCTGGGTTTCACAAGTACAATTGTTTTATATTGCGGTAATGTTGCAGTATGTTTGCGGTTTTTCTATATACCCATGCGTTTTTCTATATTATATATTCCTAGGTCCACCAGAATCCTTATGCATATAAGATTTTTGTTATACCTGGTAAAAATCCAAAACTTATATCGATAATATCATCCTATCTCATGGATTGTTAAAAACACATTATTCTTACTAAAATGCTATATATAGAGAAAAGCTTATAAACCTTTATTATATTAAAAAACATATTAAATAGTAGAGAGCTTCTATATTAGGACTAAAAAATATATATATTTTATATAAAAAAATCTAAAAATATAAATATAAAAATAAAATTAAAAATATTATTTTGGTATTATATGCATATATAAATATTCATATTCATTAATACACAGCAGACTGTATCTAATGGGGCTCATCCCCTCAATGGTTCGGGCAGAGTGTATAGGGTATAGATAGATCCTTCAGGTCCATTTCAGGTTTAATCAAGAGCCTTATGGAGGATAAAAAGCCGGCATAGTCAGTTCCAAATTAGCCACTGAGGAAGAAGGCAGGTAGCCTTTGAAACACGTCTGGTGAGGAATAATTGGATCTGACAATATACCGGCAACAACTCTCTACTATACTGGATTGAGAAAGCGCTTTCTAAAGGATTTCTAAAGGAGGCCAAAAATTGCGGTTCTAAGGACTATTGAACTGCGGGTCTCCTCGGATACAATACAGAGACTGATGGGTTAAAGATTTCAGCATTAGTACTGACCCAAACAGGTGAAATATCCAAAAGGAACCGGACGTGCACCTGCAGCGTGACACAGCCAGCATTCCAGTTCACAGTCGGGAGGATACAGCACCGTAACAGACAGCTCAGCTGCGCTACAGAAAGGCAAGTTTGCTTGAAACTTACACCACGTGGGACGCCACGGTGGGAGTATATGTAAGTAAGAGCTATCAGCTCCGATATATGTGAATCGGCCTAATATATTGCTGGACATATGTTCATTGCTGCTTAACTATTCTGATACACTGTTTGCTACATTGGCACTATTGTTTGATTGCATTGCAACATCATTGGACACTTCAATACTACTGTGCAAGCATCTTGCCGTGTTTGTTGCGGCTGTTCAATTATACAACCTATCAGCTCAAACTGAGCTTACCTGCGGACAAATATGTGGATGAAGCCGTAATCCAGGTCACACGTTCTAATATTAAGAAGGACTATTTTAGGAATAGAACTACCAGTGGGAGACAGCGATTGTATTGATTTCTCAGAGATATTTATACACTTATATATTTATATATTCACTATTTTATTAACCATTTGCACTATATTATGCTGATCCAGTAGATTGCCACATTTTATCTATTGGACATTTCAAGTCACTGTGCTATACCACGTAATTTCACTCTTGAATTTTCATTTATTTATTTATATAATTCACATTTTATATTTTCACTGAAGTCACATTTGCTGTCAGCCACTGCTGTAGATAACGGAAGATCTACTAGTGTGTGCCTTCTATTAACGCTGGACCGACTTTCCATTAGCTACAACAGTGGATAGATTTATGCTCATTTTATCAATTAGTTTTATGTGTATTTTAACCATTAGGTTTATTTAGAGGGTATAACTATTAGGGTATTAATTGTATATTGATATACACAATCGCTATCAATAAATTAATATATTATTATTACATTGTTTGAGTCGCATTGCCTACCTAGTGTACCAGGTATATGAGTGCCCATTCTATTTTTATTACTAGAGTTAAGGATACCCCTGAGACAGGAATAAACCCAGGAGATTGGCCTTGTTCAGGGGACAGCCAGAACCCTGGGAACCTGAGGCCAAAGGGCCATCAGTAAGGGTGACAGCCACTTCAGTGGAAGAGGGGGAGACAACCCCACGTAGGGTAATGGTGAGAGACGTGGAGGAGTTGCCACCGGGTCATGGGTAGGCAGACCTCAACGTCTCCGGGGAGAATTTCGATACAGCCAAACACCGAGACCCAACCCTATCCCGGGCCTGGGAGAATGTGGTAATACTTGATGGTGTACCCCAACAACCTGGGGCCAAGTCGATGTTTCCCCGTTTTGTGGTCCACCAGAATATGCTATATCAGGTAAACCAGCTGCGGGGTGAACCTGTTGAACAGTTGGTGGTGCCAGAGGCCTATCGAAAACTTTTGTTAGAGTTAGCCTACCAACATGTTCTCGGGGGTCATCTGGGACTGCAGAAGACACAGGACCGGATACTACAATCGTTTTACTGGCACAGTGTCTTTAGAGAGGTGGATGACTTTTGTAAGTCTTGCCCGACCTGCCAAACCACTAGCCCCCAGCACCTGCTCCACAGTCCCTTAGTGCCCCTCCCGATACCATTTGAGAGAATCGCTATGGATCTCGTAGACCCAGTACCAAAGTCCGCTAGGGGGCACCAGAAGAGCTTGGTCATCCTGGACTACGCCACTCGGTACCCGGAGGCGGTGCCACTGCGGCATAAATCGGCCAAACTCAAAGCAAAAGAGTTAATGGAGATGTTTTCCCGAGTGGGGATACCCAAAGAGGTTCTGACTAACCAGGGGACTCCTTTTATGTCCAAGGTCATGCGGGAGCTCTGTAAGTTGCTGAATATCAAACAGATACGGACATCCGTCTATCACCCGCAAACTGACGGCCTAGTAAAAAGGTTTAATCAAATGTTAAAAACTATGTTAAAACGAGTAATAGCTAAGGATGTAAAGGACTGGGACCTCCTTCTGCCCTATCTTATGTTCGCAGTGCGAGAAGTGCCCCAGGCGTCTACTGGGTTCTCGCCCTTCATACTCCTATATGGCAGACATCCACGTGGTCTGTGGGACATAGCCAAAGAGGTGTAAGAGCAACAACCCCCACCATATAAAAGTGTTGTTGAATACGTCACCCAGATGCAGGAACGTATGGAAACCGTGTTGCCGCTGGTAAAGGAACATATGGAGGCAGCTCAGCGAGCTCAAAGTCGGGTGTATAATTGGCAGGCTCGGGTCTGGATCTTTAATCCGGGAGATTGGGTTTTGGTTCTATGGAAACAGTAGGTTTAAAGAGCACACCAAATGCTTGAAATAACTTCTTTATTAACTTCAACTTTTCTTCATATATAACACTGCTGCCTCCGCAGCAGATAGTCCATGTACAAAACACGTGTTGAAAAGGTATAACAAAATGGCGGTATGCATAAGGCTACTTTCACACTAGCGTTCGGGGCGGATCCGTCTGATGTTTCATCAGACGGATCCGCTCCGATAATGCAGACGTTTGCATCCGTTCAGAACGGATCCGTCTGCATTATTACTTAGAAAGTTTTCTAAGTCTGAAAGTAGCCTGAGCAGATCCGTTCAGACTTTACATTGAAAGTCAATGGGGAACGGATCCGCTTAAAGATTGAGCCATATAGTGTCATCTTCAAGCGGATCCGTCCCCATTGACTTACATTGTAAGTGTGGACGGATCTGCTCGCCTCCGCACGGCCAGGCGGACACCCGAACGCTGCAAGCAGCGTTCAGGTGTCCGCTCACTGAGCGGAGCGGAGGCTGAACGCTGGCAGGCGGATGTATTCTCAGTGGATCCGCCTCCACTGAGAATGCATTGGGGCCAGACGGATGCGTTCGGGGCCGCTCGTGAGCCCCTTCAAACGGTGCGCACGAGCGGACACCCGAACGCTAGTGTGAAAGTAGCCTAAGATGGTGGTTCAACGGTTCAATCTTGTCATTCAACATCAAATGGTGGATATATTTCTCTCTTGAGCATCTGTACTCTCACTTTAAGTTATTTAAGCACTTTATGATCTCTCTGATGGAATCTGGTTTGTATGCTTGCAATTTGTAGCTTGCAATTTGATTTGGTGGAACTGTAAGTAAACACACATATAACTGGTTCAGTATACAGTTCTAATCACTATACTAACAGTAGGAACATTATATAACGGTTTTAAATACCTATTTTGGCCTCTCTGCTTCCATAAAAACACAGCTCTCAGTGGAGTGAATGTCTCTTCAGCTCATGTCTCTGGTGAATAATGATTCTAGCAGCTCCTGCTAGGGGAATTCCCAGACAAGCTGTGTGTGAGGCTGGCTATGATGGGTCTAGACTTCTGACCAGCAACAACAGATTAACACTATGCTTTCTGTTGTTTCTGCTGTGTCATTGACCTTACCTTATATTACAAAATGAATCTTAAAGGCATATTATCTTTTTCTGCTTCTGTGAACACAAAATAAAATAGTTATATGAAATCCAAAACATGATGTCACAGTAAATAACTGCTTTTGTCTTTAACACATAAACATAGGAACTATATTAAGGTTATTAGCAGGTCTAGCTTTATACACATATAAGCTAAACTAGCAACCTAGGACAGATCTTAGCTGGCCAGCTACAGGGACCCTACGAGGTACTCGAAAAGGAAACTACAAGGTACACCAGCCAGGGCGGCGGAAGCCGGAGCAGGTGTACCATGTGAATTTACTCAAACAGTGGAAGGATAGGGAGACCAGTACTGACAATAGCCCGCAGCTGAGTTTTCTAGGGGGAGAGGTTCTGGCCCCTAAGTCTGATGTAAGGGAAGCAGTTGCCACAGTGAAGATTGCTGACAGCCTCTCCTCTAAACAGACTCAGGAGGCCAGGGAGTTCATCAGTAGGAACAAGGATGTGTTCTCAGACCTCCCTGGACGCACTTCCATAATCCAGCATGACAATCTCACTGAGGCTCGGCGACAGGCCATCTCTAAGGAAGTACAACTAATGCTGCAACTAGACGTCATTGAGGAGTCTAGAAGTGAGTGGGCCAGCCCTATAGTACGGATACCAAAACCGGACGGGACGTTGCGGTTTTGTAACGATTTTTCAAAATTAAACGAGGTATCTAAGTTCGACGCGTATCCCATTCCCCGAGTAGACGAGCTGATTGAGAGGTTAGGATAAGCCCGGTATTTTTCTGTTTTGGACCTCTTTGGCAGGTACCCTTAACGGAGGCTGCCAAAGAGCAAACGGCCTTCATCACACCGAAGGGGCTGTATCAGTATAAAGTGTTATCCTTTGGTCTGCATGGCGCCCCCGCCACTTTCCAAAGGCTAATGGACATTGTGCTGCGACCACATCGTCGGTACGCTTCGGCTTACCTGGACGATATTGTCTCCCACAGTACCGACTGGGAAAGTCACCTGCCTAAAGTGCAGGCTGTAGTAGACTGCCTTTGAAAAGCTGGACTAAGCGCTAACCCAAAAAAATGCGCGATAGGGTTAGAGGAGACAAAATACCTGGGGTATGTCATTGGGCGCTGAGTAATCATAAATGACATGTATTCTCAAGCTTTCTCTAAGTAATTTATGTATAATGATTATGTTTTATGTATTCTGATGGTGTGTCTTTATCTTTTTGTAGCCTAAAGAAGGGCACCAAAATTGGGCCTGAAACGTTGTAATAAATGTAAGAAATGTACCACTGGTGTTGAAATTTGAAGGAATAAAAACTCAACTCTTAAATATCACTCCTTTGGCGTGCTGTCTCAAATTCAATAGGAACAATATATATAGATTTCTGTGGTGGAAGGAATCAACTTGGGACGTGCACCCACATAAGCCATTAGTGGATGAGTGCTGTGGTCTTACTTTGTGCCACCTAAACAGTGCTGCCAGTTCTTGGCGGTATAGATGTGAACAGTAGACTCCTTATTACAGTCATTCCTCCAACACCTAAAGCTGGGGACACTGTTACACTCAGCGGAAATGGAGTTTAGGGGCAACTTGGTACAAAGCACCGCGCACATGAGGGCTTTCCCCTCTGCAGCGGACTCAGATTGGATGCTAATGCAATGTAG
Source organism: Bufo bufo (assembly GCF_905171765.1). Taxonomy (NCBI): domain Eukaryota; kingdom Metazoa; phylum Chordata; class Amphibia; order Anura; family Bufonidae; genus Bufo; species Bufo bufo. The sequence continues at coordinate 448,740,567 of NC_053390.1, read as the reverse complement.
TCTTAGGGTGGCACAGAGAGCTCTGCCGGGTCAGGTTGGCACAGTATGAGGCTATGTAGGCTTAGGGTGGCACAGAGAGCTCTGCAGGGCCAGGGTGGCACAGAATGAGGCTATGTAGGCTTGAGGTGGCACAGAGGACTCTGCAGGATCTGGGTGGTAGGCTTGGGTAGCACATGGCTCTGCAGGGTCAGGGTGGTAGGCTTAGGGTAGCACAGTGTGGTAATGTACTGTATGTAGTGCACATAGTGAAATGTAGTGTAATTGTGTACTGTTATACTATTATAGTGTACATAGTGTGATAATGTACTGTATATACTGTGTTCATAGTGATACAGTATATAGTATATAGTATGATAGTGTCCTGGACTATAGTGCACATAGTTTAATAGTGTACGGTATATAGTGGGACAGTGATGCTTTCTCTTGGCCACTACTGTCTGTGTGTGAACCCGACCCTACCCCTCATGCAGCCTACTGTTTCATGGTGCTTGCAGCATCCTCTCTTCTCCCCCTGCTATCTCCAGGATTAGCATTGGCAATAAGAGTAGGGGTATCTGTAAGTCAGTCATGCTGTGACATCTGTGTATCAGCCAGGAGGCTTGCGCTGGGCCCTGCACCGGGTACTGCTCCTCCCCCTTTATTTTTCTGGCTACGGGACAATAGAATGATCTGCCCTGAGGGTCTCCCTCTCATGTCCTCGCTGTCTTGCAGCTGGCGGTCAGACCCAAGCCTGAGGTTGGTGTTAGGCTACTTTCACACTCGCGTTTTGTGCGGATCCGTCATGGATGGATCCGTTTAGATAATACAACCGTCTGCATCCGTTCAGAACGGATCCGTTTGTATTATCTTTAACCTGTTTAGGACATAGGGCGTACCGGTACGCTCTGATGTCCCGGTCCTTAAGGACACAGGGCGTACCGGTACGTCCTATGTATTTCCGATCACCGCTGCTCGGCGGGCGGTGATCGGAATAAGGTGCCTGCTCAAATCATTGAGCAGGCACCTTGGCTAAATGCGCGAAGAGGTCCCGTGACCCCCCCCCCCCTAGTCGGCGATCGCCGCAAACCGCTGGTCAATTCAGACCTGCGGTTTGCGGCTTTTACCTATTGCAGCGGTGGGCGGCGGTGCCATCGGGTCCCCATGGGGCTGTAGGGGGGACCCGATGGCATGGAAGGCAGCGCGAGCCTGTGAGATCCAGCCCCCTGGATCTCACAGGCCGGAGAAGCTGTATGAGTAATACTCACTGTATTACTCATACAGCCAATGCATCCCAATACAGAAGTATTGGAATGTATTGTAAAGGATTAACCCTCAAAAGTTGAAGTCACAAAGTGGGACAAAAGATAAAGTGAAAAAAAGTTGAAAAAATAAAGTTTTTCCCCCAAAAAAATAAAAGTTTTAAGTAAAAATAAACAAAAACACCATTTTCCCAAATAAAGTAAAAAAAATTGGTAAAAAAATAGGGGAAAATAAAGAAGTAGACATATTAGGTATCGCCGCGTCCGTATCCACCGGCTCTATAAAAATATTACATGACCTAACCCCTCAGATGAACACCGTAAAAAAAAAAAAAAAACTGTGCTAAATAAACCATTTTTTGTCACCTTACATCACAAAAAGTGTAATAGCAAGCGATCAAAAAGTCATACGCACCCCAAAATAGTGCCAATCAAATCGTCATCTCATCCCGCAACAAATGAGACTCTACCTAAGATAATCGCCTAAAAACTGAAAAAACTATGGCTCTCAGAATATGGAGACACTAAAACATGATTTTTTTTGTTTCAAAGATGAAATCATTGTGTAACACATAAATAAAAAAAAGTATACATATTAGATATCGGCGTCCGTATAGACCGACTCTATAAAAATATCACATGATCTAACCCCTCAGATGAGAACGGTAAAAAATAAAAACTGTGCTAAATAAACCATTTTTTGTCACCTTACATCACAAAAAGTGTAATAGCAAGCGAACAAAAAGTCATACGCACCCCAACATAGTGCCAATCAATTCGTCATCTCATCCCGCAAAAATCATACCCTACCCAAGATAATCGCCTAAAAACTGAAAAAAAAACTATGGCTCTCTGACTATGGAACACTAAAACATGATTTTTTTAAATTCGAAAATGAAATCATTGTGTAAAACTTACATAAATAAAAAAAATGTATACATATTAGGTATCGCCGCATCCGTGACAACCTGGTCTATAAAAATTCTACATGATCTACTGTAAGATGAATGTTGTAAATAACAAAAAATAAAAACGGTGCCAAAACAGGTATTTCTTGTTACCTTGCCTCACAAAAAGTGTAATATAGAGCAACCAAAAATCATATGTACCCTAAAATAGTACCAAAAAAACTGCCACCCTATCCCGTAGTTTCTAAAATGGGGTCACTTTTTTGGGGTTTCTACTCTAGGGGTGCATCAGGGGGGCTTCAAATGGGACATGGTGTCAAAAAACCAGTCCAGCAAAATCTGCCTTCCAGAAACCGTATGGCATTCCTTTCCTTCTGCGCCCTGCCGTGTGCCCGTACAGCGGTTTACGACCACATATGGGGTGTTTCTCAAAACTACAGAATCAGGGCCATAAATATTGAGTTTTGTTTGGCTGTTAACCCTTGCTTTGTAACTGGAAAAAAATTATTAAAATGGAAAATCTGCCATAAAAGTGAAATTTTGAAATTGTATCTCTATTTCCATTAATTCTTGTGGAACACCTAAAGGGTTAACAAAGTTTTTAAAATCAGTTTTGAATACCTTGAGGGGTGTAGTTTCTAGAATGGGGTCATTTTTGGGTGGTTTATATTATGTAAGCCTCACAAAGTGACTTCAGATCTGAACTGGTCCTTGAAAAGTGGGTTTTTGAAAATTTCAGAAAAATTTCAAGATTTGCTTCTAAACTTCTAAGCCTTGTAACATTCCCAAAAAATAAAATGTCATTCCCAAAATGATCCAAACATGAAGTAGACATATGGGGAATGTAAAGTAATAACTATTTTTGAAGGTATTACTATGTATTATAGAAGTAGAGAAATTGAAACTTGGAAATTTGCAAATTTTTCCAAATTTTGGGCAAATTTTGTATTTTTTTATAAATAAAAAAGATTTTTTTTACTCCATTTTACCAGTTCAATAAATAACAGGATGACACTACCTTATTGTGGAGTTGCGGTGCACATGTCAGTGGATTGGCGTCCAGAGAAACAATGTAACAAGAAGACCGGCACTTTGCAGGATTTTAATCAGTGAATGGATTTTTTGGATTTTAGTTGACCCATAATTAGTTACCCAAAATTGGTTTATTTCCTTTTGTATTATTTCATGATTCTTTATTAGTGATAGCCAATAAGGATTTAATCTAAAAGGAGACCTCCCTATTTGTTTATCCTGGGCCGGGCAGAACTCAAGGAGTATCGGTAGGTGATCCGAAAGTGACCTAGTCTCGTACTTCATTCGTGTTACATATCGTACATATTTTTTATTAATCAATGCATGGTCTATTCTGGACATAGATCTACCTGATTTACTCATACATGAGAAGACTCTTCTCCCCTGACCCAGACCTCCCCAAACATCGAACCCGGCCTCGGAACAGAAACGTGCCAGGGGGGACCCCTGGACAGGGGCGTCTCCCTCCACACCCATAGCAACCCTATCTACTGTCGGATTAATAACACAATTGAAATCCCCAATAATCAATGTGGGGCATTCCGGCCATTTGTCAATAAATGTTAACAAAGAGTTAAGCACTGAGAAAGAGAATGGAGGTGGAATATAAACAAATGCCAAAATGCACATCTTCCCGGCCAACTTACAGTATAAGAAAACAAATCTTCCCTGGTGGTCAACAGAGGACGCCTCGCAAAAAAATTCAATCGTTCTATGAATGAAAACTGTCCCTCCCCTAGAATGACTAGAGAAGGTCGAGTGATATGTATGCGCAGCCTATCCCCTGGTGACCACCCCGGAAGTCTCCCCAGTAAGATGTGTTTCTATCAGGCATACAATTGCTGGGAGATGTATACGCATCATATCAAAAAACGCTTGTCTCTTTCTTCTGTCCCCCAAACCCCTAACATTCCAGGTAAGAATTCTGATAGACATTATAAGCAATAATTAGAAGGAAAAAAAAAACACGCATCGCAGCCCAAACCCAACCCCCCCATACAAATAATCCACCACATATTGCAGCAGATCTCTAACCTATGACCATCCTTCCCATACTCCCCCCCCTGCTCGGCACCTCCCTGCTGGGAAAACAAAGAAAGTGGAAAATATAAACACCCTCTAACCATTGTTATTCCCAACCAACCCTACAACAATTACATCACATATTGTTTCGTTCAAGCCAATCAGCGGCTTTATCCGGAGTATCAAAAAACAAAGTTGTATCTTTGAAAATAATCCGAAGTTTTGCTGGGAAAAAAAGTGAGTATTTAATATCCCTTTCTCTTAGCCTCTTTTTAACAGTCATAAACGAGCGTCTCTTTTCCTGGATATCCTTTGAGAAGTCAGAAAAGAAGGCCAATCTGTTCCCATCATATAAAATGGGGGAACATTCCCTCGCTCTTCTTAGTACCATATCTCTGTCTCTTGAAACCAGCATCTTAACAAGGAGTGTTCGTGGTTCTTTCCCAGAGATTGGTTTCCCACCTGGGACCCGATGGGCTCTTTCTACCATAAACATAGGTGAAAAAAGATAACTCCCAAAATTCTCCAGGATTATCGTCTGTATAAATTGGGTAGGGTTCTTATCTTCCACACCCTCTGGAACCCCCAAAATTCTCACATTATATCTTCGTGATCTGTCTTCGAGGTCCACCACCTTTCTTTTAAGAGAATTAAGATCTATCTTCAGGGTGGACACCTCGGTATTTATTTTTTGGGATTAATTTTGCATTATAGCCATAGAACTCTCCACATTGTTAACTCTATCTCGGATCTTTGACAAATCATCTCTAATCAGTCCCACATCAGCTTGAATTGACCCGAGTTGGGTTGTAATGCCTTGTATTGAATCCCCATTCCGTTTTAATGCCAATAGTATTTCTTTTAGCGAGGTAGAGTTGACGTTAAACATATCTTCTCCCTCTGTCCCTTCCCCTTCCCCTTAAGGGTACCCAGAAACTTTTTGTGCCTCCGCTTCCGTCACCTCAGTATTATCAATTCTTTTAGAACTAATGTCCTTTTGACCACCTCTGGTATTAACCCTTGGAGACCTTAAGAATTGGTCTATTTTTGTTGCTTCAAAGGATTTCTGAGCAGAGAGATCTGCTGAGCGCCTACTAGCTTTTGGGGCCATTCCGCGTTCCTCTTTTTATTTTTCCTTTTTCTCCTTTCCCCCTTTCCCTCCTTTTTTCTTTTTTAATAATTTATTTTTCTTTTTTTCCTTTTCTTTTTTTTTTTCTTTTTCTTTTCTAGATATGTCTTTTCCTCTTTCCTTCTTTCTCTCCTTCTCTCTCCTTTTCCTTTTTTCCTAATTTTTTATTTTTTTCCTTCTTCCCTCCTTTCTCTTTCTTTTGCTCTCCTGCCCCCTTTTTTTCCTGTTTCTGTCACGGCTGAGGATGGGGAAAACCCTCAGCCGTGCGGTGTCAATTTGAAATATAGCTGCTAGGCCAGGACAGGAATCAGGGAGCAGGTCACCTCCTATCACATCCCTAATTCTGCCCCTGACTCCTAACCATAGAAGCCAACCCTGATGGTGGGAGGGCTCATACACTGGAATCTATGATCCCTGCTAGCCCTCAGGATTGCCCTGGAAGAAGGAGCAGGGTAAGACGACCTGTTCCTCCTAGGCACGGAGGAACAGGAGTCTCACTGGCCAAGCTGCAAAGGTAAGGGAAACAAATACAGCATATGGCAATGGCAGGTAATGCAACAAATACCATAACTACCTGCCACAGACACAACAGCCAGGAACCCGTGCACAGGTGCTGCTGTCCACAATAAGATAAACGGACACAGCACACACCAAACATCACACAGGAACCCTGGACCACACGCTGCAATAAACATAACGACACCAGTAGACATATAATAAAATAAGAACAATAAAGTCTAACATAAGTCTATGACAACCAGGGTGGCCCTCACAGGCAGATGGTAAATAAGCAGGAGGATGTCTCCAGCAAGCATGGCTGAAGCACCCTCTCTGACTACTGCCTTCCACTGAGGCTTTATAGGGCCAAGTAGCCACACCCACAGTCAGACACACGCAGTGCACACACACACAAGGAAGGAAGTTAACCCTTCCAACACCAGGGAAGGGAAAACAACAACTTAAAGGGGAAGTGCACACAACACGTATAACATCCTGTGCACACCGATAAAAGGCACACCTATAAAGAGAGGTTGCCATGTGCAACCGCATGCCTACTGCAGCAAGCTGCCTAGCACCGCTCAGGCTGCTCTGCTGCCACATACACAATGTTGCCAGCAGCAACCACAGGTGAGGCAACATACTATAGCCCTCACCTGTGATTGACAACAACACCAAGACCGCAGGCAACTGCATGCGGTCACAGGAGTCACGACCATGACCAGGGGTCGTGACAGTTTCTTTATCTTTTTCTCCTTGTCCTCCCTCAGAAATGATTCATGTGAGATAAAGGGTTAAAACTACATTAGTATCCTTCAATTAGCTTTGGTTGGTTTGTTACTTTGTTAGTAATTAGTAGGAGAATAGAAGAGCCAAAGAGAAAAACGAAAAAATGGAACCGTCTCACCAATTTCCACATGAAGACCGGACAATCATGGAAACATTAGGCATTGGAAGAACAGCCGGATGACAGGAGGGGAGCCAGGAGGCACAGTGACACAGCGGAAGAGGATGGCCAGAAGGAACAGCCGACCAAGCTCTGAGAACACCACCACAGGCAGCCCGGAAAGGAGCAGGAGACACAGGACACAGCCGGAGAAGACCTTCAGGAGGAGCAGCCGACCAGGCACCGACGGCCACCTCAAGCAGCCCAGGACACAGGCACGGAGAAGATCCACCAGGAGGAGAGGAGCACCGCAACCAGCGGGCACAGGGAAACCGGGAGTCGCCAGAGGAACCGCGGACCAAGCCGCGCCGAGCACCGCCGGCCAAGGAGGCAGGAAGGAATGGGCCGTAGTAGAGGCAGACGTACAAAGCAAAGCGGAGCCCACAATCCGGGCGAGGTAAGATGAAGAGACAATCGGGTAAGGAGGGAGGGAGAGGAGGAGACACGCTCGGAGGCAGAGGCAGGGACACAACTAAAGCAGGGACCGGGAGTACATCACGAGTCCCCGGGTCTAGGGAGAGAGGGAGAGGCCGCAGAGACGCTCAAAGAGAGCGAGGAAGCCGAGCCAAGGGAGAAGGGGAGAGCGCGACGTCCTACGTCAACCGGTGTACAGTGAATGGATATTTTGGTCACATATTATGTCATAGTGACGCGTTTCAGCACCAATGTGCTTTCTTCAGACTATGCACAGACATCTCACATAGGCTCTTTTAAATAGACAAATGAAATACAGAGAAACTGACATCATCAGCAAGACTCCTCCCCCTCAGTGATGACAATAGGCAATATAGTGAAAAGTATATAGAAGGATATTATCCAATCCATTTGGTTATTCAATTCCGCTAGGGAAAAAAGGGAAATACATTTATAAATTGTATACTTAATTATTACAAATAAAGAATAAAAAATAAAAGACAGGATACATCAAAGAAAACAAGATACATTGTATTCACGATTGAGGCCCCTGGGTTCCATCGTTTGTAAACGATGGATCCAGTAGGCCTCTCTCTTTAGTAACAATTTATTTCTGTCACCCCCACAACGGGGTAACGAAACACCCTCAATAATTTGATACCGCAGTTGTGCAATGTTATGCTTTTTTTTTTTGGTGAAAATGAAGGGGTACTGGAAGTAATAAATTACCTTTTCTGATAGTAGACTTGTGTTTACTCAGTCTGTCCTTCATTCTCATTGAGGTTTCCCCCACATATAACAATCCACATGAACACTTGAGAATGTAAATCACAAATCTACTATCATATGTAAATGTGTGGGGGAGAAAAACATGAGCCCTTGATGACACTAGAGCAGGGGTGCACAACCTGCGGCCCGGGGGCCACATGCGGCCCTCGATACCATTCTGTGCGGCCCTCAACCATCTGGTAAAAGACATGTATGTCTATGTCTTTTGAATGCTCATATGTATCTTTTATGTATTCTCCCATTAGATGGGAGTACTAGAAGTGTAAATAGACATTAATGGTATGTTCAATATGCCATAAATATAGTATTTCAGTTGGTAATACCATTTTAAGTTTTATTTTTGGCCCTTGGAATTGGTTCAGGCTGAACATTTGGCCCCCAACCAGAAAAGGTTGTGCACCCCTGCACTAGAGCAATTTACACAGTTGAGACAGGGAAATGTACCTTGTCTAGGGGAAGACAAAGTACTTTGTCTTATTTCTGTTCTGTTACTGCCCACGTCGGCCCGAACTATTTTATCTCTGATGTTATCGGCACGTTTATAACACATCATGAGTGGTCTCTGAAATTCACCTATCTGTGGGTAGGATTTAGATAAAATGTGCCAATGTTTATTGACAATAGTCCTCAGGCGTTGGGTCCATGGGTGGTATTCAACCACTAAGGCTGAGTTCACACCTGAGCGTTTTACAGCGCGTTCCTACGTGCTGTAAAACCCTCAACAGGCAAAAACCAATGTTTCACTATGGGCATGGTTCTCACGTGAGCGTTTTACAGCGCGTACGAAAGCGCTGTAAAACGCCCTACGCCCCAAGAAGTACAGGAGCTTCTTTGGGGCGTATTGTCACGCGTATTGTGGAAGTTTTTCATTGGATTAATCACACAAACGCGCGTACGACGCGAATTTCCAAAATACAAAAACGCCCCAAAATACACCCAAAAAACACCCTATAAAAACGCCTGTAAAAAGCGCTTATCGAATACGCTCAGGTGTGAACCCAGCCTAAAGGGATCCGTGATTTTTTTTTATTTTTAACCACCTGTATATTGTCTACCCTATCTCTCCATAATAACTCCAAGGGGTAGCCTCTCTCTCTAAATTTATTAGTCATATCATCTAGTCTTTTTTGACATGTATCCATGTTACTAACAATGCGTTTCACCCTTTGGTATTGAGAATAGGGAATAGATTGTTTGATGGATGCTGGATGACTACTAGAGAAAGTAAGCAAACTATTTCTGTCAGTACTTTTAGTGAATAAATCTGTACCTTACCATCTGCCCCCTTAACCACCCAAGTATCTAGAAATGAAATCCTATCCATATCATGGTGTACTGTAAACTTCAGCTCCTCCCAGATGGAATTCAAATACGTAGTAAATTCTGTGAGGGATCGAACGTCGCCACGCCACACGTAAAAAATATCATCGATGAAACGACGCCAAAATATACAATGTTGCTGATACAATAAATTTGAATAAACAAACTGGCTCTCAAAATACGCCATATATGTATTTGCGTATGGCGGTGCGACGTTCGATCCCATCGCGGTCCCACGGCACTGCTGATAAAAAGAGTCCTGAAACCAAAAATAGTTTTGCTCAAGTACTATTCTCAAAAGTTTCAGAAAAAAAATCTCTCAGTTTTTTTATAAACGCTAGTGTCTAAGAGACCTGCGACTGCTCTAATACCCTTCTCATGTATGATTGACGTATAAAGACTGCACACATCAAGAGTGACAAGTATGCAGCCCTCATCCACCTGAAGTGAGCCAATCTCTGACAGAAAGTGGCCGGTATCACGTATATATGACGGTGCTTGTTGGGTTAAAGGTGTTATACCTTCTCAAGAAGAATGGCAGGAGAAGAGTCTGTAGACGCCACAATGGGACAACCAGGAGGTTTAGTAAGTGACTTGTGCACTTTTGGCAAAGTATAAAAAACAGGAGTAATCGGGTGTTGATTATTAAGAAAGTCACCCAACTTGGCATCCCCAACTCCACTCTCTTCAGCTTCATCGACCACCTTCTGTAGAATCTCTTTAATACGGTAAACAGGGTAATTTTGTAATATTTGGTAGGTACTGCTGTCCTGTAGTTGTTGCAGGATTTCAGCGACATAGTATTGTTTATCTAAAACCACAATAGGCCCCCCTTCCTGGTCAGCAGGTTTAAATATTAAAGATTTTTTATCTAACAAGTGATCAAGGGCATGCTTCTCTTCCACAGGTAAATTATGCTGTATATGAAACATTCCTTGTTTGCATTGTTGCAACAATGTATCCACATCTCGCTGCACTAAATTAACAAAAGTCTCAATCGGATGGTGTGTTTTCGGTGGTGTGTAGTTACTCCTCACTTTCAAATTAAATTGTTTCACAGTCAATGCGTGGGTGAGGGAGGAATCATCCACCTGATCCACATTCAACTGAGAGATGCTTTCATTACCACCAAAATGAGCTCTCAGGCGTAAATTACGAAAAAAACGATGTAAGTCTTCTGCCCTAACCCCTGAAGATGCCGATTACTCGGCGAAACATGTCGGGGGGCAGCATTGCTCTCATGTTTTAATTCAGCTTAGCCCTCAGCAAAGCACTAGTATGACAATATAACAGCAAGTAAAGGACACATTGTACCCACAAATTATACTGGCAGCGCCAGGGCTGTCTTTAATATTGATTGGACCCTGGGCAAAAATGTACTTGGGCCCCCTGTATCCCGCCTTCCCACACCTTAGCAGGCAATCACGCCCTCCACCACAACACACACACAAAAAATCCACACATCTGGTAGAGTCCAGTGAATTACTGTAAATACTTCCAGTTCTGAAGACTCCAGCGGCTCAGGATCAGTGCTCTGGGCAGCTGGGCTCAGGCTGGAAGTGGGCACCGCTCTGCAGGAAGGAGACAAGGGCTCGGCTCACCCTAGCGTTACAGTGCACCCCAGAGTATGCAGTATACATACACAATAAAAGCACACAGAGCTATGGGGATTGGGGATTGGGGATTGCGGATGTGCTAGCAGCCATCTAGTAACCCATGTCCTCAGCTCTATACACAAAATCTTGGTGACAGGTTCCCTTTAAGGCAAACTTCTACAGCAACACTCCTGGTAGGACCTTGATGACCTCATAGCCATGTGACCAGTAATATTGCTAGGTTACTGGTCACATGGTGATGATGTCATCTAAGGTCCTAGAGAATCACAGCTCTCACAGTACGCTGCCTGGAGTGCCGGCGGCACCCCCTGTGTAGCTGACAGCCTGACACCCGGGGCAGTGGCTAGCAGGGCTCAAGAAGCATCTGCCTTGGGCCCCCCAGGAGCAACTGGGCCCGGGGCAGCTGCCCCTTTTGCCCCTTGTTAAAGACGGCCCTGGGCAGCACGCAACCAGTTAAGTAACAATGTTACACCTAGCTAGGAAACTATAGCAGGAATTGCAATTTATACCTAGAAGTGCAAGCTGCGGCTAGCTAGCAATTTTAGAATTGACCTTTTAGGAAAATATATTATATGATCACAGGGTACCACCTGCCTTAAAACGTAGCCTTTATTATATAATACATATAAAATAACAAACTCCCATTAGAACAAACACATAAACAAAGAAAAAGAAAAAACAAAAATCGACAATCTATAGATGGACCAGCAGTCAATGCTCTGAACCGCATTGGATCCATTGGGGCACCCGCGCAGACTATCACTGGTCGAGCCGGAACATGGTGGGCTGCGACATCATCACATGGACGCACTTAACCAGCCCCATATAGTCATTTTGGGCACGCAAGTACCATAAATATCACAACTATTATCTATGTTTTGGTGCACATGGATGAATTAATGTGACCATTGTTGTGTATTATCGACAGACACACTACCAGCTAACATGGATATGGTGAAGTGTTCAGATGTCTGTGTCTCTAGGGGGAATAAATCTATCCCCTAAGTCTATATAGGGTTGTTACCCTGTTATGTGTGGTTCTGACTGTACCGTCAAAGAGTGTGGACTGGTGGTTTAGGGCTGAAAATATTGAAAGCCCAACACTGGTGACAATTCTATTGTACTGTCATCCATGATGAGGAAGATTGTGTCCTGTTCATGTTAATATTGATGCCTATTATATATCCCCTGATGAGCCCAGGTTATTGGTATGGGCGAAACGCGTTGGAATCATATATATATACCAATAGTACGCTTGGCATCGTAATGAACGGTTGCGTTACAATAATGCACCACTGTGAGCATCAAGCAGCCGTGTAGAATATGTATCTGTCACGGCTGTATGTGAGCAACAAGAGCATGCACAGAAAAAAGAGCTACTGACCGGACCCAAACTAGGGAGGATAAAGGGTGACCCCTGTCAGACCCTCAAAAGCTCTCCCTATGCTGCTAAGCCCATGCCCGGATCCAAATGGTGGAAGGAGGCATGCCCGCGTACCTAAGACTGATGACCACTGTAACCCCTACAATAGTGGAAGGGGCACGGCCACCGGTGCCCTGCTCAGTATATGGAGGGAACCGTGGTCGCCTCGGATCCAGTCAGAAAACACACAGATACACAGCAATGTCTGCACACTTAGCTGAAGGGCTGCAGCCGCAGTGAAGACGGATCCAAAGACAGGCTGGCAATATCCGGAGTACTTGCTGCAGCAGAACACAGGTCCAGTGAAAGGATAGCATACAAGGGAAGATACTCAAGCAAGAGCTACAACCCAAATGAGAAATATAATCCACACCTACAATAGGAGGAGGGGGAATATAAAGGCAGGGAAATCAAACGGAGGAGAAACAGCTGGGAGGAAGGAAACAGAAAACTCCTCCCAGCTCTAGTAGTGACATCATCACAGGGGTGGAGAAACAGAGCTGTGAGAACGTCCCAAAGCTCTGGTAGTGACAGTATCATAGAATACCTCTCTTTTTTCACTCTAAACGACACTTTGGACCCAGCATGTATTTATATGATGCAATGATCTGTGAATATATCTTTATTATTTTCTGTATTTAGCCTAGGTCACTCCCTAGGATACTGCGAGCAGACCCAGTCCAACTATCATCGATAGGGGTATACTAGGGTAATAAAGGAGGTTCCTGAACACGGGATCGCCCCTTTCGGGGCGGCCATTCCGTTTTTTAGGCAGGAATAAATAACTTAGGGCCATATCTAGGGACAGGCCCATTCTAGAAGTCATCATCCTGCCTGGAATTCAACGTCCTTTAGGGATCTCACCAAGACACAGAGATAACTTGGTTCAGAGCATTGACTGCTGGTCCATCTATAGATTGTCGATTTTTGTTTTTTCTTTTTCTTTGTTTGTTCTAATGGGAGTTTGTTATTTTATACGTATTATATAATAAAGGCTACGTTTTAAGGCAGGTGGTACCGTGATCATACAATTTATACATACCATCCGTAATTATTCTCCCTCTGACGGGATATTGTCTTAACTGTGACAAAGGAAAATATATTAGTTAGATCAATTAAAAGCTAAGTTTTAGTAATAAGTAGGTGTATGATTAAGAGGTGTAATGTAGTCCAGAGGACATTTGTCACGGATGGTGTTGCAGAAAGCTGGAACTTATAAATAAATATCCGACTGGCTTGATCCCAAACTAAGGAGCATATGGGTGAGCCCTATAAAACCCCTAGAGCTCTCCCTGACTGCTATGCCCATGCAAAGATCTTTATGATAGACGATTGCATGCCCATGTACCTTATACTGTGTGACACCTGAAAACCCTATAATAGTGAGGGGACACGACCACCGGCTCCCTGCACTTAATATGGACGGAGTCAGGGTCACCTACAATCAAGCCAGCAAGAAACACAAATAAAGGAAACAGACTTATTTGAGGAACCAGGAGAAGCAGCCTCCAGCAGTGAACACAATCCAGGAAGAAGTATAAACGGCAAAGTGAGGCAGTATGGGAGGGAATATAAAGGGAGACAATCAGTGCAAATAGGTGACAGCTGGGAGAAGGAAAGGAGATGAGAAAGTGAAACCAAAACAAAGAACATCATACAACAGGTAGAGAAGAACATCTGCCAGATCTTCTTACAGAGCTGGCGGTGACAACATTAGAGGTTTTGGTGTACAGTGATACACTCATATGATCTATACGAGCGTACTACTGTACAGCGTCATAGCAACCAATGACGCCATGCGCTCCTGCACTCAGCAGGACGGCAGGCCAGGTTTTCACGGACTGAGGTCCATGAAAATCCACGTATGTGTGAATGCGGCCTAAAAACGCTAGTGTGAAATTAGTCTTAGGCCTCATGCACAGGCCAATTTTAGCACCAATGAAAGTCTATGGGGCTATTCACATGGCCGTTCTTTTAAAGACCAGTGAATAGCGTCCGTCCAAAAATAGGTTTCCACGGCCAGACGGACCCCATTGAAATCAATGGGAAAGTATTTAATGGCCGATTGACAGGATTGCACCCATCTAATGGCTGTTAAAAACGGGTACACTTTATCTATATGGCCATTTAGGGGTTAAAGAAAAAAACCTTAGGGATTAAAAAAAACAATCAGCGCTAAAGCCCGCCCATCAGTGCCTCCGCCTGGCAGCCCCATGGAGAGCCCAGATCATCACCGGAACTCCAAAAAATGCCTTTTCCCTGCGCGATTTAGCGCAGGGCAAAGGAGAGCATCGGAGCATGAACTTCTCCGATGCTCAAGTCAGGGGGGCTGCCTGGGTGAAAATGGAGGTATGTCAGTGTTCAGCTCTGAATCCGGACAATCCTTTTAAGAACAGCTCAGGTAAGATGGCCGCCCCCATAATCATGTTCAGTAAGGGCTCTTTCACACTTGCGTTCTTTTCTTCCGGCATAGAGTTCCGTCGTCGGGGCTCTATGCCGGAAGAATCCTGATCAGGATTATCCTAATGCATTCTGAATGGAGAGAAATCCGTTCAGGATGCATCAGGATGTCTTCAGTTCCGGAACGGAACGTTTTTTGGCCGGAGAAAATACCGCAGCATGCTGCGCTTTTTGCTCCGGCCAAAAATCCGGAACACTTGCCGCAAGGCCGGATCCGGAATTAATGCCCATTGAAAGGCATTGATCCGGATCCGGCCTTAAGCTAAACGTCGTTTCGGCGCATTGCCGGAGCCGACATTTAGCTTTTTCTGAATGGTTACCATGGCTGCCAAGACGCTAAAGTCCTGGCAGCCATGGTAAAGTGTAGCGGGGAGCGGGGGAGCAGTATACCTACCGTCCGTGCGGCTCCCCGGGCGCTCCAGAGTGACGTCAGGGCGCCCCAAGCGCATGGATCACGTGATCACATGGATCACGTCATCCATGCGCATGGGGCGCTCTGACGTCATTCTGGAGCGCCCAGGGAGCCGCACGGACTGTAAGTATACCGCTCCCCTGCTCCCTGCTCCTACTATGGCAACCAGGACTTTAATAGCGTCCTGGGTGCCATAGTAACACTGAAAGCATTTTGAAGACGGTTCCGTCTTCAAATGCTTTCAGTACACTTGCGTTTTTCCGGATCCGGCGTGTAATTCCGGCAAGTGGAGTACACGCCGGATCCGGACAACGCAAGTGTGAAAGAGGCCTAAATAGAATAAATAAATCTTTTATCAGAAAATAAAAACAGATTAGACAAAAAGGATATGTGTTAGGCTACTTTCACACGAGCGTTCGGGTGTCCGCTCGTGCGCTCCGTTTGAAGGGGCTCACGAGCGGCCCCGAACGCATCCGTCTGGCCCTAATGCATTCTCAGTGGAGGCGGATCCACTGAGAATGCATCCGCCTGCCAGCGCTCAGCCTCCGCTCCGCTCAGTGAGCGGACACCTGAACGCGGCTTGCAGCGTTCGGGTGTCCGCCTGGCCGTGCGGAGGCGAGCGGATCCGTCCAGACTTATAATGGAAGTCAATGGGGACGGATCCGCTTGAAGATGACACCATATGGCTCAATCTTCAAGCGGATCCGTTCCCCATTGACTTTCAATGTAAAGTCTGAACGGATCCGCTCAGACAACTTTCTGACTTAGAAAATTTTCTAAGTTATAATGCAGACGGATCCGTTCTGAACGGATGCAAACGTCTGCATTATCGGAGCGGATCCGTCTGATGAAACATCAGACGGATCCGCTCCGAACGCTCGTGTGAAAGTAGCCTTATCTGGTTTTAACTGGCAGATCTAATTTGTGGTCACACGCTTCCTGTAAGTCCCCTACTGGGATGTAAAAAAGAAAATTGCCCTATCCCCATTACTAAGTCTATTATTATTGGGGGAAAAAATTGGAAATGAAAAAAATCAAGGATACATAATTCACTACTTTCGCAATGACCCATACAATAATGCCCTGCTAAATGAACACCACAAGAAAAAAAACCTCAGAATTGCTGCATTTTATTCATCCTGCCTCCCAAAAAAGAATAAAAATGGTCAAAAAATGTATGTACCCCAAAACAGATATTTTTTTAAGTGTTTTAGTGTGCAAAAGAAATAAAACATAAAACTATTAAATACTAGTCTCCCAAAAATACTAGTCTCCCAAAAATCTCCCTTCCTGCTCGCTGCTGTTGTCTATGGCAAAGCAGCGGTGCACACTCAGCTCGCCATCTCCTCATACAGCGGCAGGGGCACCGGGTTTTGGACCCCCGCCAATCTAATATTGAAGGCCTGGGTTCACATCGCATTTTTCCCATCCGTTTAACATATAAAAAACGTATGCGTTAAATGGATGCCTCAGACCGATGTCATACAGTGGCATCCGTTCACCATACAGTTCTATTGTAAAAAAATATAAAAAAGTATGTTTTTTTTTTACTGGACTGTGCAGGATATAAGAACGTGGTGTGCTGCGTTTTTGTATTAGTTTTTTCTAACGTGTATACATCAAACGGAGGCATAAAATGTAATGTGAGCCCAGCCTTAGGGGTTAATAGCATAAAACAATAAAATGTTATAGGTCTTAAACCAGCACAAGTGAAAATTGCAAAAAAGTGTTGCATAATTACAGATATCATATGTGTCTTCCAAAAGAGCAAACACTGAAGGAAAACTTGGAAACAAAGTAAATGGACACCTATGAGGTATGCAATGCCCGTGTTAGAAAAGAGAACAGATGTGTCGCCCGGAGGGCTTTGTTTTCGCCTTAGATTTGACTCCAGCAAAATGGCGACTCTTCCTGTAACGATGACCTTGCCTCTAGTGCCCAAACTCGTATCGAAAGCAATTACGTGCGTAGCGACGCTGACGCCGCCTCCCTGCCTGGAAACCCCGTAGCCTCGCGCTGTGATACCGTTGGTCGGAGGTGTTGAAAGAAGCGGCGGAGGCAGCAGACGAGCCGCACAGAAATGAACAACCAGAACGGCGATGAGATCGGGTGAGAGGCCGGGCGGGTTAGGGAGGGCTTCTTACCCTGAGTGGGGGGAAGTGAGGTGACCCTGAGGAAGTGGGTGATGCTGCGGCCTGGGCATGTGTGGACCGAAGTGCAGGCTGGACGCGGGCATAGTGCGGCTGGCTGGGTAGCAGCTGCTGGGGCTCTGGGTGTCCGCGGGTCGCCGGCTGGTCACGTGAGCGCTGGGCAGGTGTGCTCGCCGCCTGGCATTACTCGTGGCATGCTTCCTGTCCGGTACCACAGGCCTACAGATCCAGTAGCGGCAGGGAGCGTGGTTCGGCCTGAGAACCGGTTGGACGGGTTCAGCCTTTGTCAGGTAATTGCTGGGTATTTTTCGGATTAGCTGGAGGTGTCTGCACATATGATGCTGCTGCCATCTCAGGGGTGTCCCGGGGGGCGCGCTATTTCCAGCGCTAGTACTTATGGCAATTATCACTTACCTGCTCCCTAGGTGCATTGGGGTCATACTTTTTGATATGTATCTGTGGCTAAGCCGTGGGCGGGGGTCTCGTCACATACACCAGGAGGGAGGGAAGTGGTCCTCGGGTGTGAAGGAAAATGTACAAGGCTCTGTTCCTCCTTTAGGCCTCGATCACACACGTGACCAGATTGGCAGTGGTGCATTCGTTAAGATGTCTGGGTTTCTCCAACCCACAGATTATAATCTGCTTGAGGGATCAGTAATCACAGGCAACAATAGGGCATGCTTCCTGGTGTTACCACTGACCCATGGTCCGGTGAAAACACATTAAAGGGAACCCGTCACCGGGATTTTGTGTATAGAGCTGAGGACATGGGTTGCTAGACGGCCGCTAGCACATCCTCAATACCCAGTCCCCATAGCTCTGTGTGCTTTTATTGTGTAAAAAAAATCAATTTGATACATATGCAAATTACCCGGAGATGAGTCCAGCGTGAAGGAGCCCAGCACCGCCCTGCATCCTTCGAATCTCCTCCTTGCTCTCTGACGTCAGAAAGCTAGAGTGCCGTAATCTCGCGATGCGGGAACTAGCGCATGCGCAGTGTCGTCAGTGTTCCTTCCCTATGCTGGCATCAGCCTCAGGGAAGGAACAGCGCATGCGCTAGCTCGTGCATTGTGAAATTACGACGCTCTGGCTTTCGGACGTCGGGGAGCAAGGAGGAGATTGTGAGGATGCAGGGCGGAGCTGGGCTCCTTCACGCTGGACTCATCTCAGGTTAATTTGCATATGTATCAAATCGGGTTTTTTACACAATAAAAGCACACAGGGCTATGGGGACTGGGTATTGCAGATGTGCTAGCGGCAATCTAGCAGCCCATGTCCTCAGCTCTATACACAAAATCACGGTGACAGGTTCCCTTTAAGGTGTCTGGTTTTCTCCAAACCACAGATTAATCTGCCTGAGGGATCAGTAATCACAGGCAACAATACGGCATGCTTCCTGGTGTTACCACTGACCCATGGTCCGGTGAAAACACATTAAAGGGAACCGGTCACGTGAAAAGTGGGTATTTAGCTGACTGACATTAGTGATATGCTAATGTCAGCTGAACATAACTATATTAGTACCATCTCACTGCCTGCCGCCATTATTGAGAAAAATGAACTTTTATAATATGCTAATTAGCTTCTAGAATGGGGGGGGGGGGGGGGTTGTTGTTCCTGCTCATAGAGGCTCCGTTCTCCCACCTCTTTTCATGCCCTTCTCTTGATTGACAGGGCCAGGGCAGCGGTGCTCTCCTCCCGCCGGCCGTGTCTACTAAGAAAATCTCGCGCCTGCCCAGTCCCGTTCAGTATTTGGCGCAGTGAGGGAAGGGTGCTCGGTGGTGGCTGCTGACTTCCTCACTGCACCTGATACTGAACGGTGCGAGATTTACACTGCAGACATGGCCGCCGGGAGGAGAGCAGCGCTGCCTGACACTGTCGATCAAGAGAAGAAGTGCGTGAAAAGAGGTGGGCAAACGGAGCCTCTAGGAGCATGAACAACCCCCCCGCTCCTAGAGGCTAATTAGCATATTATCAAAGTTAGTTTTTCTCAATAAAGGCTTTAGGCAGTGAGATGGCACTAATATAGTTATGTTCAGCTAAATACCCATTTTTCAGGTGACAGAAACCCTTTAAAGACATGTGAAAGAGGTCTTTTTATTATTCTCACTTATATAGCGCTGACCTATTCCGCAGCGCTTTACAGACATTAGCATCACTCACTGTACCCAGTGGGGCTCACAATCTAGGGTCTTAAAGGGGTTGTCCAGTTTAATATTGATGACCTATCCTCAGGATATCGCAACAATATTATATCAGCAGCATCTGACTTCCAGCTTCCCTGGGTGATCGGCTCTTGGGGAGGCCATGGCACTTCTGGTACCCCTGCTGATCAGCTGTTTGAGGGGGCTGTGCTTGGTATTGCAGTCCTTTCCCATTTACTTAAAGGGACAGTGTTACCTGGATTTCACTTACTGAGCTATTATCACCACATCAGTCTCTACGATTTACATTAAAGGGGTTTTCCTCATCTGAGACAATGGGGGCATATCGCTAGGATATGCCCCCATTGTCTTATAGGTGCGGGTCCCACTGGAAGAACAGAACACTACGGAAGCACTACGGAGTGCTTTCTGGGGTTCTGTTCCGTGCTTCCGCACCGCAAAAAAAAGAGAACTTGCTCTATCTTTTTGCAGAACAAAAGGATCGCAGACCCATTCAAGTGAATGGGTCTGCGATCCCCATGCGCCTGCCCCACGGGCGGTGCCCGTGCATTGCGTACCGCAATTTGCGGTCCACAGCACGGGCTTCACACGTTCGTGTGAACGTGCCCTTAGGGTGGTGCCGTGTAGCGCTAACCTCAGGGATCCTGAAGACTTAGTAGTGCAATGCCACATGCCACCAAACATCTATGTGCTCCCCTCGGTTAAAGAGGACCTGTCACCACTCCTGACATGCCGGTTTTAATAGCTACATGCATTCCCCATGCAATAACAATTCTGGAGCATCTATTCTTATGGCTCTATGATGTGCCATTCCTTTATTATTTCTACTAGAAGTTATGAATGAATTGCTATTGTCCTTCAGTAAGGGTACAGAGGGGAGGTAACCAGTTGGGGGCTGTACCTGCACAGTTTGGATATAATGAGTCTGTGCAGGTACAGCCCCCAACTGGTTACCTCCCCTCTGTCCTTACTGAAGGCTAATAGCAATTTATTCATAACTGCAGCCAATCACTGTGCTAAGCGGTCATGTGAACAATGGACATACCGTTATTGTCTCTGTCCTAACGGCACTCGGACTGGCAGAGCTGGTATACAGGGACCTTTAGCGAATGAAGCTGTTTTTTGTTTTATATGACTGCTCCACTGAAGATTTTTAAAACTCTCAGATAGGGTTGTTTTGGGTATCGAACTTTCGATACCCATTCGATACTTTTAGCCCGGTATCGATGCGATACTGGAATTTGTCTTTTATCGATACTAGGCTGTGCTACTGCACAGCCCAGTATCAGAGAACATGGATCATGCTTCTCTCAGCGTGGCCATGTTCCCTCAGAAGCACGGAGAGGAGGAAGCAGTCTCTCCCTCCCCCCTGTACTGCTGCCTCCAATGAGAGCGCGGAGGAGGGGAGCGGCTGTGGCCACTCCGCCAATGATAACTAATGTTTAATACATTACAAATACAAGCGTCAGAAACACATTGTCGGCACCTGACCTCTGACAGGGCGCTGCGATCAGCGGCAATAACCCTTCAGGTGCCGCCCGTCAGAGGCAATGTGTTTCTGCCGCTGGCTGAACTTATATATTAAACGTTAATTATCATTGTTGGCACAGTGCGCCCCCCAGTATTAAAATCATTGGTGGCAGTGGCCACAGAGTCCCCTCACCTCCTCTCATTGGTGGTGCAGAGGCAGCTTCTGATCGGAGCCCCAGCAGTGTAAGCCTGGGGCTCCGATTGGTTACCATGGCAGCCAGGACGCTACTAAAGCCCTGGCTGCCATAGTCAGCTCCCTGCTGCTGTGTGTACTATGCACAGGGCATTAGGGAGAGTGTAAAGTCCTATTTACCCTTATAGAGCTCCATCAGGGTGAATAGGACAAGGGATGAAAAGAACACCAAAATATTAAGTATAAATCACCACCTTTCCCAATGTTACATATAAAATATATCAACAATAAATACATCTATTTGCATACTGTAGTTTCCATGGGCTTCATTATCAAAGTACCTATTCTTGTCTGTAAAATGGACAAAATGGGGCATTTTCTATTTATTTGCGGGATGGACATGCGGATGCAGAAAGCACATGGTGCGCTGTCCACATTTTTTTGCAGCCCGTGTTGAAATGAATGGGTCTGCATCCAATCTGCAAAAAATGTGGATTTGGGGGGGGGGAGGGGAATATTGTCGTGTGCATGAGGCCTTAACCTAACTCAGCGGGGGGCACATCTGTATGCCCATTTTCAGAGTTTTGGCCAGTGTAGCAAGGACACACAAAAAAATTGCTTGTGCCTGAAAAATAGGACATACACACATCACCGCAGGCAGTGAGCAGCCAAGTGAGATTTCACATGATTACCCAGCCTCTGAAAAAATATCTGCCAGCAGTCAGCTGTTCGTGCTTCCACAGAGCCATCGACCTAACCAGTGAGCGGGCCATTTAATTGGATTTTGTCTTGACAGCAGGAAGGGTACAGGGCACTCTGACCTCAGCCCTGCTCCTAGTTATTGCCTGGTAGTAAATTGAATTAAAGGGCTCGTCCAGGATTTTACTCTCTGGCTTATCCTCAGATCAGCATAAGCTTGCACCTCCACCGATCAGCACTACACAGCTCTGTCCATTGTGTAGTGGACGGAGCTGTTAACTGCAGTGCTGCTCCTGTTCACTTCAAAGGGTCCCAGACTCCCACCAAGCTCGTATTGATGGCCTATCGGTATCAAAATCCTGGAGAACCCCTTTTGAAGTGGTTGTGTGAAAGGCAAAGATAAATTACCATCGGGAATGTATGTAAAATGAAGAAAAACGCCCCATTTACCTCTTGTAAGCAGCTCCTTTCCAGCCCCAAGGGTCTCATCCCTGCTGCTTTCAGTCCTCGGTGGACGGGAAGTGTGACATCACATCAGTGGTGACATGCACCGCTGTAGCCATTCACTCGTCTCTGCGGTGACGTTTCCTTGAGCACCACAGGGGCAGTTGAATGGCTGCTGGGAGACGTGCCCCCGCGGAGGCCGTTGAATGGTGTTTGGGGACATGCCACCAAAAATAGCAAACCAGTGACCATTATAATGTACCAACGTGTGTGAGTAGGGCCATGTAGTACACATGACTTTATATTTTGTGTAAATCACATACCATTTGTCCAAACAGCATAAAGTGTAGAAATCAGGATCAAAAGTCCTAAAGTGCAACAATATATACTATCAGTGACGCTGGAAGTGAAGGGTCAGCATGCCCACACATTAAGCTGCGTTTTAGGGACCAGTCCACCATTTTCTAAAGCATGCGTGGTATTGTTCCATATGCCTTAAATACCCAGCAGAGCCAAAAATATTAACACCTGCAGTGCTCCAGACGGGGAAAAAAATACCTAGTAGCCATTGGCTCCCGAACTGAAAAATTTAGGAGCCAAATTAAATTTTTAGTCGCCGAATCGAAACCGATCAGATCGGCGTAGGGTTGTTTGGATACCAAAATTTAGATTCGCTTTCGTCACCATAAAGTATTGCGATACTCAATACCACAACAACAAAAAAAACGCGTGCATTTCGCATTTTATGAAACGTTCGGCCCATAATAGAACAGTCCTATCCTATTTTTTGGGGTGACAAGGTGACTAAAAAATGGCGAATGCTCACCGCATAGGAGATATTTTTTAATAATTTAAAGAGGACCTTTCACCGATCCTGACATTGTGAACTAAGTATCATGACATATACAGCGGCGCCCAGGGATCTCACTGCACTTACTATTATCCCTGGGCGCCGCTCCGTTCTCCCGTTATGTCCTCCGGTATGTTCGGGAACTTGGTTATAGTAGGAGGAGTCTGCTCTTGCTCTGCGGGCGTCTCCTTCTCCTAGGCTGTAGCGCTGGCCAATCGCATCGCAGAGCTCACAGCCTGGGAAAAAAAAACCTCCCAGGCTGTGAGCTCTGCGCTGCTATTGGCCAGCGCTACAGCCTAGGAGAAGGCTGTGCCAATGAGGGTTAAAAAAATAAAATCAAAATTTAGTCGCCTCCTCCAATTGATCGCGTAGCAGCCGGTCTCCTGTTCTTTCTTCAGGACCTGTCAAAGGACCTCTGGTGACATCACTGTGCTCATCACATGGTACATCACATGATCCATCACCATGGTAAGGGACCATGTGATTAGCTCAGTGACATCACCACAGGTCCTGATGAAAAAACAGGAGACCGGCAGCTACGCGATGAATTGGAGGAGGTGAGTTAATTTATTTTGTATTTTTTTAACCCTCATTGGCACTTCCCACTGCGCCACCAATGTTTATTATACTGGGGGGGGGGGGGGGGCCTGGGGTGCACTGCGCCACACCAATGTTTATTATACTGGGGGGGGGTGGGCGCACTGCGCTACCAATGTTTATTATACTCCTCCCGTCTCTCTTCTTATTGGAGGCGGCGGCAGCAGCACAGGGGGGAGGGAGAGACTACTTCTCCACTGTGCTGCTGAGAAGAACATCGGCGGCGGGGCAGAGAACTATCATCTCCTGTGCCCGCCGCTGTATTCAACTGCAGAGTTGCGGCGGGTCTAGTTGCAAATGGCGACACGACTAAAAAATCTTGTCGCCATTTGTAAATTCTAAGTCGCATTGGCGACCATTTTGGTCGCCATCTGGAGCCCTGCCCTGAGCAACCTCATCATTTCAAACATATTATTCCATTTACTATACTCTTTTATAGTTAAAATAATAACCTATTGTATACAAAACTATCCACTATCTACATGGTACAGTCAGCATTTTACAAAAATACATAATGTAATCAGTATTAGGCCTCCTGCACACGACCGTTTTTTTCCCCGTTTACTGGCTGTTTTTTGCGTTCCGTATACGGAACCATTCATTTCAATGGTTCCGCAAAAAAAAAAACGGAATGTACTCCGTATGCATAATGTTTTTCCGTTCCGTTTAAAGATAGAACATGTCCTATTATTGGCCACAAATCACGTTCCGTGGCTCCATTCAAGTCAATGGGTCCGCAAAAAAACGGAACACATACGGAAATGCATCCATATGTCTTCCGTTTCCGTTCCGTATTTTGCGGACCCATCACCGCAAAACACTGAAAAAGCCATACGGTCGTGTGCAGGAAAAATTGCATGTTTCATGTGAACAGTCTCCTTTCAGTATATACTTTGGACATTTTTGAGACTTTTGCACTTTATGATGTTTGGTCAAATAGTAAGTGATTTGCATGAAATATGAAGTCATATGTACCACCTCAGAGACACGTCACCGCAGAGGGCAATGAATGGCTACAGCAGTGTGACCACTGATGGGACGTGTCCCTTTCCGTCCTCTGGAAGCAGCAGGGTCCTTGGCCCTGGAGCTGCTTTTAAAGAGGACCTTTCATCAGTTTGTACTTTCTAAAATAAATACCTCACGTTGCAGGTTGAGATTAGATGTCATTGCGCTATTTTTTCTGTTCACTTCTGCTGCTCTGTATGCTAATTAGTAAGAGACGGCTGTGTTTCTCAGGGAGGTCTCCTTCACCCTGGCTGTGAGCTGCCCAATCGCAGCAGACCACGCCATAGCCATGGAGAAGGAGACGCCCCCTGAGAAACACGGCTGTCTCCTCCTCTCTGTACCGATGCTATTGATTAACATACAGGGCGCACAAACAGAACTGGGTACAGCGCCGCTACTGAGGAGTGTATCTGAAAAAAATAGCGCAATGACCTCTCCTAATCTTGGCCTGCAACATGAGGTACTGATTTTAGAAAGTACAAACTAACGAAAGGTCCTCTTTAAAAGATGAATGGCGCTCCTTTTCTTAATTTTACACACAATCACTGCGGTAATTATTTTTTGTTTTGGGGGTTAAACAAAGCCTTTAAAGGGCTTCTGTCACCCCCCATTTAGCAATTTTTATTATCGGACATTAGCTATTTGCTAATGTCAGATGAGTCCATATATATCACTGTTACCTGTCTCTGTGCTGTAATTTCAGTAAAAATCTTTTATAATATGCAAATGACTTCACTACCAGCAAGTTGGGCGGTTACTTGCTGGTAGCTGCCGCATCCTAGGACTATAAACACGCCCCCTCCTCCACTTGATCGACAAGCGATGCTTCTTTTCCGGGTGTAGGCTGACGTCATCGGTGCAGGTGTACTGAGGAAGGAGCGGGCAAGCGAGCGTCCTTCTCTCAGAGCGCCTGCGCCGAATGAGGACCGGCGCGGGATTTTATGGGCAGAGGAGGAGAGCGCTCGCTGGCCCTGTCGATCAAGTGGAGGAGGGGGCGTGTTTATAGTCCTAGGATGCGGCGGCTACCAGCAAGTAACCGCCCAACTTAATGGTAGTGAAGTAATTAGCATATTATAAAAGTACGATTTTTACAGAAATTACAGCACAGAGACAGGTAACAGTGATATATATGGACTCATCTGACATTAGCAAATGGCTAATGTCCGATAATGAAAATTGCTAAATGGGGGGTGACAGAAGCCCTTTAAGCCAAGGCTACACAGCAGCTTTGTCAGCAGCATATGTTGCGTAATGAAAGATTGTGGGGTATAGCACAGCCTGCATTGCAGCTAGCAAAACTGAACAGGGTCATGTTGCAATCTGCAAGTTGGCCTGACTGTGATCAGTCACAAGAAATGCAACCATGCTGTATTTGCTGGTTACAACAGGGAGGCACGACTTCTCAGACATTCTCTCAAAATCCAGCGGACCCATTCACTTCAGTGGGGCCGCAAAAGATGCAGACAGCACTCCGCGTGCTGTCCGCATCCGTTGCTCCATTCCGTGGTCCGCCAAAAAATATAACCTGCCCTATTCTTGTTTGTTTTGCGGACAAGAATAGGCAGTTATATCAATGGCTGTCCGTGCCGTTCTGCAAATTGCGGAACGCACACGGATACCATCCGTGTTTTGCGGATCTGCAATTTGCAGACCGCAAAACACGCAATGGTCGTGTGCATAGGGCCTTAGTGTTATTGTTCTGCGGGTATAGATCCAAGAGCAGCGGACCCCTTCAGTTCTAATCACTCTGATTTCTGTATTTCCACACAACCCCTTTCATAATCCTATATACTACTTAAAAAATTAAAAACTTTGATAAAACTATTTTCTTTGCATGGTCATATTCTGACCCTTATAGCATTTTATAGTTGTGTTAGAAAAGTAGTGTGTATTGGGGTTCTGCACACTGTTTTGTAGGTGCCCGCGAAGGACTTGGCAATCGCATAAATGTTTTGAAAAATTTGCCGCACTCCTATGCTAATTCAGCGGGTCAGTTTATTGTACAGTGCAAGATCCAGTAATAATTATTTAGTATCTTTTCCCACAATGTTGCGCCTTACGTCTTGGTCCAGTAAGACCTTCATCAGCGGTCTTATCTGTGTTTATGGCTGCTCTGTGTAAGAGGCTAGATCTAAAACTCCAGTGCGATGGGCTAATGTCAGCAGTACATAACCGTATGCTTAACTCCCTGCCTGCTGCCGTTCTCTTAAAATAAAGACTTTTATAATATGCTAATGAAGCCTCTAGGTGCTATGAGGGCGTTGCTGCAGCACCTTTTGGCACGCCCAGTTCCACTTGTTTGACGTCCTTCTCCGCATCGTCCTCATAATCCTGCACAGATTACGTCACAGGCCTGCCTGGTAGCAGCCGAGTGTCCTTAACTCACTGCGCCTGCGCCGAATGTTAAACGGGACGGTGTGAAATTGAGGACGATGCGGAGAAGGACATCAATCAAGTGGGCGTGCCAAAAGGCAAGTAGACCGAGCCTCTGGGTGCTGCAGCAATGCCCACATAGCACCTAGAGGCTCATTAGCATATTCTTAAAGTCTTGTTTTTTAAGAGAACGGCGGCAGGCAGGGAGTTAACATTTATGTACTGCTGACATTAGCCCATCGCTAATGTCAGCTACATAACATTTTTTTCCCATGACAGAAACCCTTTAATAAATGACCCCCTAAATGTTTCATGCACAACCAAAAACTAGGACTGTGTACACACAGCCATCAGCTTTAGGCCCCTTTCACACGGGTGTTGCGGGAACACCCGCAATTTTTCCGCACGAGTGCAAAACATTGTAATGCGTTTTGCAGTCGCGTGAGAAAAATCACGCGTGTTTGGTACCCAAACCCGAACTTCTTCACAGAAGTTCCGGCTTGGGATCGGTGTTCTGTAGATTGTATTATTTCCCCTTATAACCTGGTTATAAGGGAAAATAATAGCATTCTGAATACAGAATGCATAGTAAACTAGCGCTGGAGGGGTTAATTTAAAAAAAAAAATCATTTAACTCGCCTTAGTCCAATTGATCGCGGCCCAGCATCTCCTTCTGTCCCCTTTACTGAATAGGACCTGTGGTGAGCAATAATTATAGGTCAAGGACCTTTGATGACGTCACTCCGGTCATCACATGGTACGTCACATGATCTTTTACCATGGTGATTCACGCAACGCACAAGTGATGCGTGAAAATCACCGCTCATGTGAACAGCCCCATAGAAATGAATGGGTCAGGATTTCGTGCGGTGCGGATGCAATGCGTTCACCTCCCGCAACGCATCCGCGCGGAAAACTCTCTCGTGTGAAAGGGGCCTTAGGCAGTGTGCAGAGTCTGTGTGACTGATTCCTGTTGGAGATAAGCTAACAAACCCTTTGCATCCTTAGGGCTCGTTCACACGACCGTAGCGCACATGTTTGTGTGCAGGAGGCCTTATTTGTATGGAGCGGTACTTATTTAGGCTTGTAGGATAAGTTAAAGATTCATGTGTGGGTGCTAGAATCCTATTATCATGGGCTTAACCCCCTCGATGCTAGGACCATTTTTGCACCTTTGACAAACTGAAGCAAAACCTGAATTATAAAATACAGTTCATATAATACTCTCATACCCTCATATTTTCAAAAGTAGACACCTGGCACATTGTGAAAATGCCACCCTGCAATTTACACTCATGAGCGCCTTCGTGCAATTTTGTATTAAACTGTATTATTTTGTAAAAACAAGTGCCTAAAATGTGATGCGTGTGGCTGTATCCCCCTGGGGTCACAGGAGGTTGTATTCAGGACCCAGGAAGTAACTTTTCATGCATCTTCCTGACGTCAGTCGAGTACACTCCCCCCCCCCCCTTTCAAGTATTGCTGAGATTGGTATAATATAAAAAGTAAGATCTGGCCCTTAATGGGGTATTCTGGTTGGGACAGGTTATCCCCTATTAGATCTTTTGGGGTCCTACTGCAGGGAAAATCACTGATGGTGGGAACAGGGACCCAATTCCCCTCAGAGCCCCCAAAATGAAGAGAGCAGTAGTTTGAGCGTGCGCACTGCTGCCCCATTCTTCTCGGCTATTTCTGAAACTCCCATATAGATGAATGGAGCATCAGTTTGCATGCCCATCCTGCCACTCTTTATATTTTGGTGGGCTCCAAGGGCCATGGAGTGCCCGTTCTCGTGATCAATGTGGGTCTAATTTTTTCAAAGACTTATATTAAGACTCAAATCTTATATTCTATGTGTGGCAAGTTTTTGAAGATGATAATCTTTGGAGTTGAAAGGGTTAAAGGACGTGCACATTTTTATGTAGTTCCATTTGCTTTAAAAGAAAGTAGCAAAAAATCTGCACCGACTGGGGAATGCTCTGCGGACTCAGGTGAATTGCCCACCATACATTACTATATCCATATGCGTTTGTGGCTACATAAAATTGCCCACGTTGACATGGGTAAAACATGGAGCAGGAGTCAATCTGTCAGAAAGCAAACTATCATATAAAAGTAGGCTGGAGCCAACAATTTTTGGTGGGCATATATCATGTTTATGGGGACTTTGTGACTGTCCTCCAGTGGCCGGTTTCCAGGTTCAGACATGTTGGGCTTCAAGGTGTCTACTCTAGCAGTAGATTTTCCCTTTTCCTCTCTGAAGTAAAGCACGCACGCTTGGACGATATATATGCTTATGGTTTAGCGGGGAGCTGAAGTATGGGAGACTTTAGTGTAGGATTTATATCTAAGTGTGAATGCGCCCACCAGTTAATTTCTAGATGTGACTAACGTGCATGTTCTTTTACAGGAAACTTTTTGTTGGTGGCCTTGATTGGAGTACAACGCAGGGTAAGTTGATGCCAAATGAACACTGGGGGTTGTTCTCGCACTGCAGACATTTCTTTCCTTCCCTTTTTTTAGTATTCATAGGAAATGGGGAAAGGAGGGTAGGGTATGTTAAACTTTACAGTCTAATGTCTAGATCTTTTACCCCCTCTGTGCAAATGACCTTGTAAATGCTTAGAGATTT
This sequence comes from Bufo bufo, assembly GCF_905171765.1. NCBI lineage: Eukaryota > Metazoa > Chordata > Amphibia > Anura > Bufonidae > Bufo > Bufo bufo. The sequence continues at coordinate 448,710,781 of NC_053390.1, read as the reverse complement.
GATCTCTAGGATATGCCACCAATGTCAGATAGGTGTTTGTCCCACCTCTGGGACCCGCACCTATCTTCAGCAGTAGCTGAAGTCAGAGTCCCTTCCTCTTCCCTAAGAGCTGACTTATTGGCCTCATAGAGAAGACACCATTCATCCCTACATCTAAATTCATAGAAGTATATTGCAATGTCTCTCTGTAGACAGTGAAAAAGGAAATTGTTGAGGCATTATATACCATATGTTTTTCTGGAATTATGTCGGGGACCATTTTATATGTTGGGAGGAAGGGGTTAGGGATGAGCCAGGTGCTTCATAAGCTACTACCCTCCCACAGAAAGGGAAGAAAGTCACCCAGGTAAATGAGCGTTTGTGCTTCTCTTTGAGGCTTTGATGTGGTTTATGTATTTACTGAGCTGTAAATGTCAGTGTTTGTCCTTAGTGAGGTATGTATTCTTTCTCCTTTAACATAAGACCACAAACTACAACCTGGTAGGGTTGATCATGCTGGTTTTAAATAATATCTTTTGTTTTTAGCTTGCACTGCTGTGAAGTATTAATTAATGTTAGATTTATGTAAATTAGTTGGAGTGCGAGGGGCTGGCTGTAGCATTAGGAGCACCGCTACAGCTACACCTTGGTGCTCAGTAGAATCCCCCTTCCCATTTGATTGACAGGGCAAGAAGAGCTGTCTTCTGTGCTGTGGCTCGCAACCTCGGCCCCTGCACTCTAGATCTGTGCCAACAATGTCATTGCACCTGGAAGTGTTCCTCCTCTGTCTCTGATGGTGGAATGATGTTGGCATGCAGCAGATCTAGAGTGCAGGAGCAGAGTTTGTGAGCTGTAGGTGCCAGGACACAGGGCAAGATGAGATGTTTTTCCCTGTCATTCATATGATATGAGAGAATGTACCAAGCACATGGACGTGGCTGTGGTGCTCCTAGTGCTACAGCCAGCCCCTCCATGCTCCAACTATCTAACATAAATGTAAAAGTAATGATATCTCCACAGCCGTACAAGCTAAAAACAAGAGATATCGTTTTAATCAGCATGAAGAACCCTACCGGGGATCATACATGGTTTAATAAGGTTGATCATACTGACAGATACTCTTTAAACTACAGTTAAGTGATGACCAGGAACACTAAAAATGCCTGTTATTTCTGTCCACAGTCACCTCATTTACGTGGACACACATAAAATACTGCCATCCCACAATAATACATTGTGTCACCATGACCTGCTCCTTTGTAACTTAATCCCATAGATTGTTCACAGTCCTGTTCCAGCATATTTTTTGACTTCTCTGTTCTGAGCAGTTGCTTTTTTTTATATAATTTTCTCAAAATACGTAAAAATTGCTAATGGTCAGTAAACGTGAAGCTAGAGAAATAGCCAAAGTTGTGTAATTCTAGTGTATTTAGTTCCAAAAGGAATGATTTGTTGTGGCCATGTTTTGCAGATTGGCAACAGGGAATCCAGCCATGTTATTTGTCACTTTTGTATCTTAGTAAATTATCACTTGAACACGCCGACAGTGGTAATTTCTCACCTTGCAGCAGTGCCCTGGCCACCTGCTGTGCTGGGAACTGTAGCACAGCTCCTTCAATCTGAGGGGTCGTGGGGGTTTCAGGAGACTGACATCCATGTATGATGAAGTGATCACTTTATCAAATAGGAATAACCCTTTAAAGGGAACCTGTCACCGGGATTTTGTGTATAGAGCTGAGGACATGGGTTGCTAGATTGCCGCTAGCACATCCGCAATACCCAGTCCCCATAGCTCTGTGTGCTTTTATTGTGTAAAAAAAACCTATATTATACATATGCAAATTAACCTGAGATGTGTCCTGTATGTGAGATGAGTCGGGGACAGGACTCATCTCAGGTTAATTTGCATATGTATCAAATCTGGTTTTTACACAATAAAAGCACACAGAGCTATGGGGACTGGGTATTGCGTATGTGCTAGTGGCCATCTAGCAACCCATGTCCTCAGCTCTATACACAAAATCCAGGTGACCGGTTCCCTTTAAAGGGGTTATGTCATGATTGTTGTAAAAAATAGAAATCAGACATCATATAGATATGACTTTTTGTTCTAACAAAGCTAGAAGCCCTGTGCCTCACATGGATCTAGAGATCTCCCCATTCATTCCTCCAATTGATCTGCTATTGGATCTGATTTCTTTTAGGCTGTCATCTTTCTCTGTATCACAGCTTGGGTGGGGGTGTCCTTTCTGCTGCAGCTATCTCACTATAAGGGTCCAGTCACACATCCGTAAAGATAATACAAACGGATCCGTTCTGAACGGATGCAGTCGGTTGTATTATCTGAACGGATCCGCAAAAAACACGAGTGTGAAAGTAGCCTAAGGATATATTCTAAAATCTATCAGACTGTTGGCACTAAAAATGACAGGTTGTGAAAAGGTAGCCATTCATGTTTAAAGTGTAACTGCCGTTTCCTTTTTTACACACTAATGGTATAGTACACCCTGCTCTATAAATGCTTTTGTGCTTTATAATTTTAATCTTTTTCAGTTTGACCTCATAACACCTAAAAATGTGTGCTACTTTCCTTTTCTGCAGCCTCTTCTCACAGTTTTCATGTGCAGGCCGTCTTCTCTGTATTATAAACAAGAGAACTGGGAGGAGCACAGCCCTGAGTGCCTGGTATCTGGCAGAAAGTGGAGGGGGGGGGGGGCTGCTATCTCCTGAATGGTAGCAGCTAGAAACATGCAACTGGTCTTGTTTGAAAGCTGACATTCCAGGCTTTCCTGCTAAAGTCCAAGCAACAGAGGAGAAATCACTGTTAGACATAGAGTTGGGAATAATCGCGGATAAAACCTGCTTTCACTTTTACTTTCACTTTCAGCTGCATTCACTTCATCCCGATTTCTTTCAGTTATATCTTCCCTTGTACTGAACATATTGCTGTCATTCTGGTATTGTCTGAAAACCTGGAATGTCCGCTTTCAAACCAATACAAACCCATAACTCTAGCTGGTACCAAACCAGGCATATGAGCAGCTAAAGCAGTCTGGAGGAGAATGAGCGAGCAGCTGCATAGCTGACAGGAGGAGAGAAGGATAGTAAAAAAAAAAAAAAAAAAAAAGGTATTTTTACCACACAACGAACACCGTAAAAAAAATTCCACAAAATAATGTAAAAATTGCTGCTTTTTTAAATATTTTTTCCCTAAAAAAAAAAAAAGATACACTATATATACCCCAAAATGGTTCCTAAAAAAACTTTTAATGTGACTATTAAGAGGCTAAAACAAATGCTTACTGATTGCATGTAATTGCAGGGCTTGTCTCTGGTTAGCTGTATGTGAGAGTATACACACTGCTCTGGGGTAGTGGGGGAGGTAATCTGCATTCTGATTAGTCCTGCTAGTTCATGTAAGGAGAGCAAGGGGTTATGGGAAGTGAGGGAAATACAGGATGGCCTCAAGGACATGGCAAACATCACCACAGGAAGTGCAGCAGATGCCATCTTAGGAAGATGCTGAAATACAAGCACAGAGAAACAGGGTTGCTAATGGCTGAATACAGACATCAGAAAGGTAAAAGTAACTGAAAAATAAAGCTTCATGAATATCTTCCCTTCAGCATCACATATGTTAGGAATTTCATTTTTGGTAGTGAAATGGCAGTTTCACTTTAAGGAACATGGCGGCAGATAGCAACAATTTTAGTACTATGTGAAGGGCTCCTTTGTAAACATCATACCTATTATACATGCTTGTAATTTCCACAGAAACCCTGCGCAGTTACTTCTCCCAGTATGGAGAAGTCGTCGACTGTGTGATAATGAAAGACAAAACAACGAATCAGTCAAGGGGATTTGGATTTGTAAAGTTCAAAGATCCGAACTGTGTTGGCACAGTCTTGGCCAGTAGACCGCACACACTGGACGGCAGGAATGTAAGTATACCTCTAATGGAATGTAGCTAGATTACACACTCCATAATTGTCACTGTGCATATCTTGGTTTTCTGGTGTTATTCTGAACCTTGGAGTGGCTAGTTCTCAGATCTGCAATAAATCAGAATCCCAAGACAAACTATGCAGACAATGCTAACTATCGTGCGCACACATTTACAACAAAGTCCTTGTTCATTTAGAGGTCTTCTACTAAATGAGTACAGATTTCAGACCTGTCCTCTTTTCTCAGTCTATCAGATAAAATGAACAAACCAAGACCAGTTTCATTTCATCTGACAGAAATATACAAGGTCTCAAACAGTTAAGACAAATAACAAGGATACAGTTTAACTATTCAAATACAAACATTGCCAAATAGTCTTCACTCAGAGGTAAGAATAATTATACACTACCCAATGGATTCCGAATGATCAGAGACAAAATCATATTTGCACTTCAAGATGGAAGTCCATTAGTTGGAATGTGTTACATGTAGTGTTGAGCGAACTTGTGTTTTAAAGTTCAGCGTACAAGGTTAGGATTATCTAAGAATTTCATTATGGATTCCGCTACCACAGACATAAGTTAAATGATATGCGCAATCCATACCGGAATTCTTAGATAACCCAAACCTTGTACGCCAAACTTGAAATCACAAGTTCTCTCATCCCTAGTTACTTGTCATTAGGCTTCATTCACATGTCCGCAAAATGGGTCCGCATCCGTTCTGCAATTTTGCGGAACGGGTGCGGACCCATTCATTCTCTATGGGGACGGAATGGATGCGGACAGCACACAGTGTGCTATCCGCATTTGCGGTGCGCGGCCCCGCTCTTTAGGTCCGCAACGCCACAAAAAGATAGAGCATGTCCTATTCTTGTCCGCAGCTTGCGGACAAGAATAGGCATTTCTATGGGGGTGCCGGGCTAGTGTGTTGCGGACCCGCAATTTGCCGGTCCGCAACACACCACGGACGTGTGAATGCAGCCTAATTGTAATGGTCAGGAAATGATGATCAGGGAGCACAGCACAGTGCAGCACAGTTATTTGAATTTTATCTTTTTAACAGTATATTTAATTTAGCAAAATAACATCACTGCTTCACCAATGCTCTACAAGACCTGGTTTTCATGTAGTCCTAAAGTCCATGTAGTCCTAAAGTTGTGGGGGGGGTTTTCTGGGAATAATAAACTTCTGATGACCCATAGCCTGAATTGCCTATTGGAAGATTTATACTTTTCTGCTCCCCACAACTCTGGTCCCCGGCTTGTTCTTTACCCACCAGGGTATGTACATGTCAGCAGTGGCATGTCGCTTGGGGACACGTTATGCCCAAAGCAAATCATTGGTTGAAGTGGCGCCAGTGACTATGTCCATACCACGGCCAGAAGAAAACAGGTGGGCGACCAGAAGATGAATTAAAGCTATCGTGCAGAACCAGAGATGCGGGGAGCAGCTAAGTAAGAATCTTTCAATATACCTGCGATGCAGGCTAGAGGCCATCAGTAAATGACTGGCTATTCCTGGAAAACCCCTTTAACAATTTTTACAAGTACATCCCCAGATATGATGGAATAAATATACTGCATATTTTGTCACAAACTCGCTGTGGATTTCACCTCATGGAGATTTATCAAAACTTGTGTGAAGGAGAACTGACAATAAGATTTCACCTTTCATTTTCCAAAGGTGTTTGGAAAAATGAGAGGTGAAATATGATTGGATGCTGTGGGCAACCAAGCCAGTTTCCTTTACACCAAGTTTGATAAATCTCCCCCCAGGATGAGTGTTAAAAAAAAAATCTGCAGAAATTGGTGTCGTGGATCTAGAAACCACAGCACGTAGATGAGATTTTTCAAAATGTCCTCCATTTTGCTGCCACTCGAATATCTTGCTAATGGTCCACCCAGAAATTTGCTGTGTATCCACTGTGTGTGAACATACCCTTTGGGGTTGTAAGTCTGCAGATTTGCTAAAGTATTTACTAAACTTTTGTAGCGTACAAAGTTGCAAATTAGGGAGGGGACCAGCCAAGGCCTACCAAATTTACGCTGACTTAAATTATAGTTCAAACCTATGGCAGATGTAAATTCCTGGCGCACAGTCTACTGGAATAGGCCTGTTCCTCCTAATAAATTTGTAGCATATTCCTCCATCAGTCTTTTCCTGACTGCGATATGACTGTGCATAAATCTGCCCTTATACTCCTGCTGTGTACAGCATTTCATTGGTTTCCTTGCTGAACTCCCACCTCTGATCAGCATTTATTTAAAGTTACAGATAGGCGATTCCCCTGTTTGCCAATTTTAGATTTTACTTGGGGTCTGTCACTAAACGCATTATATTGCTTCTGTTGATATACTGGTGCTTGAAGGTACTTATTCACTGGACTGTCCTGTTTCTAGATTGATCCAAAGCCTTGCACACCCCGAGGCATGCAGCCTGAAAGGACCAGGCCAAGAGAAGGATGGGTAAGGCTGTGACATATGAACTATCCAAATATAGAGGGGATCTGTATGCGTAATACAAACACGGGGCCCGATTTGGTTCTGACACAGAATGTCTCGTTTGTTTGCACAGCAGCCGAAGAGTCCTAGAACTGAAAGCAATAAATCTAACAAGGTCTTTGTGGGTGGAATTCCACATAACTGTGCGGAAGCTGAGCTGAGAGAATACTTCAAGCGTTTTGGAGTGGTAAGTCCAGCAGGCCTTCAGCTTAGGGTCTATTCACACGTCCGTAGTGCATTGCGGACAAGAATAGGACATGTTCTAGTTTTTTTCCAGAGCCGTGGACCGGAAGATCGGCGGCGCGCTCCGGAAATGTTTGCATCCATTCTGTCCTCGTAGAGAATGAATGGGTCCGCACAATTGCGTACGTGTGAATAGAGCCTTAGTGTATAATGAATAGGAGTGAGCCAAGCTCCCTTTGGTACCTGCACTTTCTGTAGTAAAGGGTTGTGTCTGGTTTACAGGTGACCGAAGTCGTGATGATTTATGATGCAGAGAAGCAGAGGCCGAGAGGTAAATAAAAGCTGATCCATCTTTTTCCAATCTGTCGTGCTTCTCATTTAGATGGCAAACAGTTTTCCAAGTGACCGAGCTTCACACATTACCTGTATTCACTTCTCAGGGGTTTACTGCTTGCTCCATACTGCATTGAAGATGTTTTAGTATCGTGTGCAAACTGACAGCCTTTGTAAATCGAGTCTGAATCTCCTCAAATTGTTCCCCCTCCAAAAAAATAAGTCTCGGCAGCCAGCCTTATTGTGCTGCATGTTGGGTCATTTGCAAGCTGTGACGTTTGCACTTTACATGAACTGTATTTCTTTCAAACTGCCATCCTTACTTTTTCTTTGTTACACATGTATGGTCCTTCTGAAGTAATGCCAGTGCACCAATCAGAATCCTGGGTGTTCTGTATTGTGTGCCGGTGCATTGTGTCCTGTTGTCCAGTTCAGTGTCCCTCTCCAGAGCCCAGGTCACGTGCTGGTGCTGGCCACAGAACATCCATTGCCTGCTTCATACATACCGTCAAAATTGTTTGCCATCTGAGTGTGCTCCTATCCATCTCACCATTAAGACATATACTGTAGTGTTCCTTTCCATTTTAAGCTAAGGTATATTTTTAGTTTTTTTCCATTCTTATCCATTTTAAGTTACAGTAAAGTATTGTTAAGTTGTTTTGTTGTTTGACTGTGATTAATGTTATCTCTAGCTTTCTTTTCTCTAGGTGTTTAAGCTCTATCACTCAGGTACAGGCCAGTTTAGTTAGATAAGCCATGGGTGATACACAGTATGTTTGAGGTGTAAACAAAGTGTCATTACTTATTTGTATGTTTAGATATTTGGTAATAGACATTAGTTTGGTCACGTTATGTTTAAGGACCCTATAAACATCCAGCTCTGCTAGAACCTGGCAGATAGGCTGGTTTAACACTGCCTTTTGGTATAGAATGCTTGCAGCGTTATTTTTGTAGCAGATTCTCAGCATATATGCAGGGTTTTGTCTGGATCACTGTCAGACCCCATTACAGTTAATGGGACCAGAACAGCCTGCCGCATCTGTAAATGCTAATGTGAAATTGGCTTAATGTGTTTCGGGTGCTCCCAGCTTTCCCTTGGCAGATGTCTGGGGAAAAAGATCAGAAATGCTGAAGTTCAATGCCTGATTTTTTATTTTTTTTTTCCATGGAAGGTAACATTTAAAACACATACGCTTTCTTTTTAAAAAAATAAATAAAAAATTCCCCCACATCTTCCCCAAGATGATAAAGGAAATACCCGCTCAGATTACATAAGAAAAAAAAATATTTGAGTGGTGGTGATATTTTTTGTACTCTTATCACAGGCCCTTTTGCAACAATAGCAATGTGCTTTTATCTCTGGAGTCCTATTCTCTTTTCCTAATACGTTCAAGAGGTCTAAGCGTCCTTAACTTTTCAAAAACTTTCAATATATCATAGAGACCTATCAAATGTTTTGTTCGGTGGGGGTCTGAGCGCTTTTTAAAAAGTTAATGACTCTTTAAATGTTCCGGTCAGTTTTAGGCCTACTTCACATGATTTGGGCTGATGGCAGCCAAAACTACCAGTTTCATAGGTCCCTAGTGATGAGAATTGCAACATTTTATATGGGCGCAGAAATAACCTTGGTTTGAATTTTCTCCAGGAGATAGGCCACTGTCAGAGGACTCTTGACAGTGGCTCTCTCCCTGTTGAGCATAGTTGGTCTCTGGTGAGTGTTGATGGAAGGACTACTGATGGTGATTGACACTTCGTTTACACTCCACTCGTTTGGAAAATGAAAACCTTGAATTCTTAGACTTTACAGTGTCTTGCTCGTGCTGCTGACGGCAGGAATTGTTCTGCTGGATCTCAGCTTGGCCTGTATCTTTGTGTATTCATATAGCTTTCTCTCCAGTTTAGACTCTGGGCTTTTTCAACAATGTTGGAAAAGCTTTGGTAGTCCTTAGCTGTTATAGATATTGTATCTCTGTTTAACGCTTTAGAAAAATATATGGCTGCTGTCAGCACTAGCTGCAAAGCAAAATGCCCCCGAGAAGAAAGCAGCAGGACTGCAAGCAACTTCACAGCGCATGCACCTTTCTCAGCACAGTGCAAATAAGTAGAAAGGTGATCACAACTAAAAGGATGTTGGACGCATTGGTATTTCTCAATAAAAATTAAAAAAACATTAGTAACCATTAAAAACCACTAGTTTTCTGTCTCCTGTCCAGATGTTTGTCCAGCCTTGGCTCTAATAAGCCATTAGTGATGTTTGGGTTAACTAAAGGGGTTCTGCAGTTTTTTTTTAAACTGATGATCTATCCTCTTGATAGATCATCAGCATCTGATCGACGGGGGTCCAACACCCGGGACCCCTGCCTGTCAGCTGTTTGAGAAGGCAGTGGTGCTGGCTGTAGTGTCGCGGCCTTTTCGCTGTTTACCGCAGGCCCAGTGACGTCATGAGTATTATCACTGGCCTGGGCGCGGCTAAGCTCCATTCAAGTAAACAGAGCTTAGCCCCACCCAGGCCAGTGATACTAGTCATGACGTCACTGGGCCTGCGGTAAACAGCGAGAAGGCCGCGGCACTGCCAGCGCCTCTGCCTTCTCAAACAGCCGATCAGCAGGGGTCCCGGGTGTTGGACCCCCGCCAATCAGATGCTGATGATCTATCCAGAGGATAGATCATCAGTTAAAAAAAAATATGCAGAACCCCTTTAAGGTCTAACTGTGGTCAGAATAATAATTTGCACCTCCACAGTTCTCCTATTGTCTTCATGCTCTTGCTGCTGCAGTTGCTAGAACCTGATCCTGCTGCTGAGGTCTTGGGTTTGCTCCTAATACTGTTCATCATCCTGTTTTGTGTCACAACACCCTGCTACCTTGATTCACTCTTCGTCGTTGGCTAGGTTTTGGATTTATAACTTTCGAGGACGAACAATCAGTGGACCAGGCTGTCAACATGCATTTTCACGACATCATGGGCAAAAAAGTGTGTAGTTGTAGTTTTATTTTACCTTAAGACGAAGCCAAGTCTTGGGCAGCAGTCAATGTCCTTGATGAATTATTAATTTTGTAGGTGAGGAGGCGGGGGCAGCAGTGGTAGCTCCGTTGTGAAGACTAGGTGTGACTGTGTGTTATGAAGAATAGAGGGGTTTTGTTAAATTCGGTGACTGGTGGTTCTCATTTTCTTGCTCCCAAGTCACTGAGCCCTCAAGGACATCTCTGCTGCCTAAGGTTCGGTTTGATGCCACTCCTTCAGATGTCATGGGTGTTTCAAATTTTTATGGGAGTAGGGATTATCGCCATAATGATCTGCATTTGGCAATCATGAGACTTCTTGAAGGACTGGTTGCTGTTACTGTTTCATTACTGGGTCACTTACTGTGAATCTTTGGTACAGAAACCATATTCTCAGTAGTTTAACCATTCCGCAGTAAAGTGATCTGTTCATACTGTGTTGTCATGTCTGGGAGGGTATCAAGGGGTTGCCAGTAATGTTGCATAAGTAGAATTAAAAGATTGCAATCATCCACATTTAGTTAATGGTTAGAAAAGTGCTCAGTATTTCCGTGTAGGAGAGAGAACCTTAGCTCAGCTAATGGTGCCACATGGTTGGAGTGTATCTGCCGAAGGGCACTGTATGTATACATCTTTGAGACGCTATCCGCAGAACTGAACCTTGTTAAATGCAAAGTTCCATATTTATAAAACGGGCATAAAAACCTAAGTCTCTGATGTCCAGACTGACTGGCTGGTACGTTTTAATGGTGGACAGCATCATGATAGTTTAGCACACTGGCTGGACCGAGGAGTGAGTAGGAAACTTTTCTAATCCTCGTTCCTTTTATGTCATACTCTTGCTAGGCAGTCTGAACACCGGGATCCAGCAAATGGCAATTATTTAGGACTGAATGGTCTCTTGTATGGAATTGTCAAGTACAAGGGAAATAGGCTAGATCAAATGTAGTGTTAAGATGGTGTCTCATACCCAGTAGTCTATATCTATATTATGTCTATAGCAAAGTACAGTCGATATAGGAGCTGAAATACAATGCTCCAAAAATGAAGCTGGGTGAAGAGCAGGCTAGTGCGATGGATCTTAACAACACAGTATGAAGAATATGCTTCTTATTGACCAAACTGTCCATTTTGTATTACTGCATGTTTTGTTTACTTTTTTGTTAGATATAGTGTAAGATTCTCTTACCACATCCATTCCCTCTGACATTATTTGCGAGTTAATTAAATTGAGATTCTTAAAGCGTTAGCCTGGGGAAGGTAAGTCTTTATCTTCCATTAGCTACTTTTGAAGCAGCCTCTGTAGCAGCGGCCTTGCCCCCTGAGATTGTCAGATGTGAGGGGAGCCCAGACTACTGCTCACACGAAGTACACCACTCTGGTGAACGGCAATACAAAACTGTCCTGACATGGCCCTACAGTCCGGACGAGAGCGTTGCTTTCTTGCTTCTTTTTATTTTTTCAATTTAAAGTATACCTAATTGTTCACTTAAATTTTTTTTCAAAGTGTTAGAAATGAGCTAAAAATCATTTTTGTAATGTAGTTTATTAATTTTATCACAAAAACAAGCCCCTGAAATTCCTGCCTCTACCGTGCATAGAGAATACGTACACTGCAGCCATCTATACAGTGTAAGAATATTTAAATGTGCTGCAATGAGCACGGTCTGGACAGGAGCACATCATCCTCCTCCTTTCTGTGCCCTCTGATGAAAACTGTCATAGAATATGGGTGCAGGATGCCCTGCAGACATTTCAGCGGCGCACGGCGTGGACAGTGCAGAACCTTTGCCAGTACTTACTGCTCACTGCATAGAACATGGGGCAGTGTAGCATGCACTGACAGCTTTCAGAGGGGGGCACATGCAAGAAAAGGGAGACGTGCTTCCATCCTGGCAGCGCATAGAAGTATCCATAGACTGCATACATGGGTGCAGTGTACGGATTCTCTGTGTGCTGTAGTGAATAGCGCTTCAGAAGGCAGCAACTTCACGGGGCCTCTTTTTGTGATTAAAATGAGAAAATCAATAAACTATATTAGAAAAATTATTTTGCCAATTTCTAACATTTTGAAAAATATAAGGGAACCTTTTGGTACAAGTTAAGAACTATATTAAGAATCCCTAGTTGTCCACATAGAGTAAGTAATATGAATATTTATATATATATATCTATATATAGATGCTTTATACTGTACATGTCAAGTTTTTCCGAGACCCATATAGAGTCCTTAATATAACTAAAGTTAAGTATTAGAATGCTAAGCTTATTTAGAAATATAACTCTGGGTGTAGTGGGTGGGGAGTGGGCAGTAACCACTGAGCTATTTTCTGACCAGTTTCTGTCTTTATTTAGGTGGAAGTGAAACGCGCTGAGCCTCGCGATAGTAAAAGCCAATCTCCAGGAGATGCAGCTTCTAACCAGTGGGGAAGTAGAGGAATGCAGAATGCTGCCAATGGATGGACAGGACAGCCTGCTGCCACGTGGCCACAAAGCTACAGCCCCCAAGGTGAGATGGACTCCTGAGTAGAATTGTGGGGATCGGCCTGCTCGAGCTGTGTGTCATGACTCCAGCAGTGCCGCCTCAGACTGCTGAATGTCGCCCTGGACATGTCAGAGATTGTCTGCCATGATACCCAAATAGTGGAGCCTGCAGTCGTCTCTGTCTCTACTAGCACCTTCATTCACACCCCTATTACATAGCAGAGACCGCTTGCTTCGGAACGGTGCAAATACATGTGCATTAATCTACTCCATAGTTCTGGATTTCCAGACTAAGGGTCCATTCACACATCCGTGTGTGTTTTGGGGGTTCCGCAAAACACTGACACCAGCAATGTGCGTTCCAGAGGATGGATAATCAGTTTAAAAAAACTGCTGAACCCCTTTAATAGAAAATGCCTATTCTTGTCCGCAATTGCGGACAAGAATAGGAAATGTTCTATTTTTTTCGGGATCGTAACTGTGGCCCCGGAAGTACGGGTCTGCATTTCCGGATCTGGGCAGCACATCGTGCAGCCCCGTAGAATTGAATGGGTCCGCAATTCCGTTCCACAAAATGTGGAACGGAATTGCGGACGTGTGAATGGAGCCTTAGTCCTTTCCTAAAACTTTTAACTTGTCGTTATGACTTATCTAGTTTTATAGGAGGACATTTACGCTTTAAATTTTTAAACTTGACTTTTTTAAGGCTACTTTCACACTGGTGTTTTGGCTTTCCGTTTGTGAGATCTATTCAGGGCACAAAACGGATCAGTTTTGCCCTAATGCATTCTGAATGGAAAAGGATCCGCTCAGAATGCATCAGTTTGCCTCCGTTCCGTCCCCATTCCGCTTTCGAAGGGGAACACCAAAACGCTGTTTTGGTGTCTGACGAAACTGAGCCAAATGGATCCGTTCTGACACACAATGTAAGGCAATGGGGATGGATCCGTTTTCTATGACACAATCTGGCACAATAGAAAACTGATCCGTCCTCCATTGGCTTTTAATAGTGTTCAAGACAGATCAGTCTTGGCTATGTAACAGATAATACAAACTGATCCGTTCATGACGGATGCATGCGGTTGTATTATTGTAACGGATCCGTCTTGGCTATGTTGACAATAATACAAACTGATCTGTTCTGAACGGATGCAGATGGTTGTATTATCTGAACGGATCAGTCTGTAGATCCATGACAGATCCGCACCAAACGCAAGTGTGAAAGTAGCCTCAATTGGAAGTGTTGATGGAGGTACATTTTACGATGAGATGCTTCTCCATTCTTTTAATATGCATTTGGAGGTACTTTTGTGTACAAATTGTAACCTGAAAAATTGTATCTTAATAGGGTTGACGCTGAAATATGTTATTGAAGGGTATTCTCCTCTTAGACACTTATGGCATGTCCTGACCTTTGGGACCCATATCTGTCTCCTGACCCTGTCCCATCTTACCCAGTCTCTCTGGCTGCCACATCCAGGCTTGCAGAGGTGGCTCATTTCATGGAAACAGCTGAACTTGCTGTGCTACACTGTTTCCATAGCTCCAATAGAATAGTATAGCTTGGTGAGCTAAACCTGGTCACCTTGCAGCACATCATGTGAATATGCCCTAAATGTCTGAGACGAGAATACCCTTTTAAAGAGGACCTGTAATAATTCTGGCGCATCTGTTATGACTCTTTGTTGTCATTTCTTCTAGAAGTTATGAGAGAAACACTAGCAATTTGCAGTGAAGGTCCACATGGGTCTTACTAGTTGGGGGGTGGTGGCTGCACAGTCTGACACTGGCAGTACTGATTGGATAGTGTCAGACTGTGCAGGTACACCCCCCTGGACTGGTAATGCCCATCTGGACCATGATTGGAAACTGCTGGTAATTTCTTCATAACTGCTGTAGAATTATTACATCAGGAATGCGAGTAGTTACTGAAACAGACATGTCAGGAGAGGCGACAGGTCCTCTTTAAATGTCCAATTAACCTCTATTCACATGTGCGAAAACTCTTCACAACCCAAAGAATAGTGGAGGCGGAGGGAGGTTTTATAAAGATGTAGGTCATCTGTTTTTCTGCAATCGGCATCTTGTCAGATCCTTTGCTGACATTTTCCTCTGTGTTTAATAGAAATATGAGCACATTTATTTTTTAATAATGTGAGGATGGTGTAGGATGAACTTTAGAGGTTATCTAATTTAGATTACTTGGAGTACAAGATGCACTTTTTAGCAAGGACAGCAGTGCCAGACTTCCCTGACTGCTTTTTTACTGATCCGGAAGAGCGCTGCGTCTGCACACTTCTCCCTCTTCCTGTCTGACACTGATATTATTAGTCCTAATAGTGTTCTCTTACTTCACCCAAATTTGACCATGTAAAATGGATGGTGTTCTTTAAGCCCTTAGTATTAACTAGTTGTCCTGTTCTAGCATTTTTGGCAGGATTTCTTGGGCCAACATATAACCTGCAATTGTCAAAGCTTGTTTAGTAGCAGCTAGCTAGCAGGAGCCAATAACCATAAAGACACACAATCTTAATGTTTACAAAGGTAATTTACTGGGCATTAAGAGCTTCTGTTGTCCAGATTGTTCGGGTTAAACAGCATGTGCTGAACCTTTCTGGGTGCATTGGCACCACTATGCAACCCCCCACCCTAAGTTATAAAATCACTGGCCTTTATTATGTTTCTGCTACAGGTATAATTGAGAGATTTACTACATGGAAGTTTTGTTACTTGGTCTAATGTGCTTGTAAACTGTTTTGTCTTTAGGTATGTGGATGCCAGCTGGGCAGACAATTGGTGAGTTACTGGCCATATGTCTTTGTAACTACTCTATTACTCAGGGGCAGTTCACTTCAATATCTCCTACTTTTTGGTTCTTCCTAATGTAGTCTTCTCCACAGGCGGTTATGGGCCTCCTGCAGGCCGGGGTGCTGCTCCTCCACCTCCGCCTTTTTCCTTCCTAGTGTCAGCACCACAAGGAGGATTTCCTGCACAAGGCTTTCCACCAGGGTATGCAACACCACCTCCATTTGGTAAGAAATACCTTTATATAGACCTATTTACCTCGAGCTCTTCTAATAGAACTAATCCCCAGCTATCCCTATATATTTTTAATATGTTATTGCAGGCTATGGCTATGGCCCACCCCCTCCCCCTCCTGATCAGTTCGTCACATCAGGAGTTCCAACGTCACCTGGAACTCCCGGAGCAGCGCCATTGGCGTTCCCTCCACAAGGGCAATCAGCTCAGGATCTCAGTAAACCCCCTGGTGGTCAGCAAGACTTTGCTTTTAGCCAGTTTGGTAAGTGGTGTCCTTGTGCAAGTTTTGTCCCACTATGTCATTTGAGGGTGCCTGGGAGGGGGGTTCAAAGTCTTTAGAAATATGTCCCATTGACCTACTGACTGGAATGTTCAGTGTCTCTACAAAGTAATGGTAATCTCCTTGCATCTTCATATGAAATCCACACTCCCATGTCCCATCCAGTGGACCTCTGTGTCTAACCTTGCCATGCACAAACATGCCTATTGCCTGGCTGGGTGGGATGTCAGGTTGGGGTAGTAGTGCATGCCTTAACCCTCCCACTTAAAAAGCCTGAAGAAATCACTCTTTCCAGGAAATGCCTGCTTTGTGAAATTGTCCGAGTGGATTTGAGCTCACTGTGAAGGACATAAAAAGGTAAGAAATGGTAGGTAGAGTTAGAGCCTCCATCTCAATTTCGGAGGCCAGTTCCAGTCAGTTTGTGATACTGATATTTTTGGACATCTACAGCTGTGTCCCTTCTCACACAGGTTTTTTCTTTTTTTTTTTTAAAGTTATACCCTTTGCTTAAAATCAGACCATAATATTCGTTTACAGAGTTACTTTTTACTTTTTTCATTTTAAAATGGCTTCTTATAAATAGCTGGTATCTGTATAATGCCTTTTAACTATGGTAGCTTAGGTATCTTGTGTGTCTCCTCCTCAGACTTCAAGTTACCACTGTGGACTGCCTGTGAGACTTGTTTTAATACAGAAGCATTTTTATAGTGATCCTATACTTTAAAGTGGTTATGCTAGAAATGGGGGAGGAGTTTAGCAAATCCCCCCCACTTGGCTGGACCTGTAAAGGAAAGATGGTCTGCTTCCTGGCACGGGCTCCTCGCTCCATCTCATCCAGGCCTGGGCTGCTCTGCTGGGCTCCCTCGCTATATACATCCAGTTTGACATCGCCTGCAGCCAATCAATGGCTGTGGCGGTGACCAGCTCACTTAACATCATGACAGCTGGTCACATGACGCAAGGGGATCTGGTCACCGCCACAGACCTGGTCAAACCAGATGTTTAAACGTGGGAGCCCAGTGGAACATCGCAGATCGGGAGGAGAAGGAGCGGGGAGCCAGCTTCAGGAGGCAGACAATCTTTCCTTTACAGGTCCAGTCAAGTGAGGGGGTTTGTCAACCCCCCCCCCCCCCATTCTTGCACAACCCCTTTTAACCCTTTCACTACCAGCGCCGTACATGTACGGCGCTGGTGTGATGTGTAAACATGGCGCCTGCTCGCATGTGCAGCGGACATCATGGCCGGCAGATCTCTGCTGTTTTAATAATGCCGATCGCGGTAATTAAATGCTTTAGATGCCGTGATCAAGTGAGATCACGGCAAATAAATGCACAAAAACCTACTGATGCCCCGTGTGTCCAATCCGGACATAGGCATTTGCGCTGAATACTGTAAGCCTTACTTATGAGGCTAACAGTATTTAAGCTGCAATTCTTATTTTGGCCACCAGATGGCAGGCCATGATAAGAAATGAGCAAAAGTAAGTAATATAAGCTAATAAAAAATTCCTGATAGACCAAAATAAAAATAAATAAAAAATGTTAAATATATATAAAAAAAAGATGTTTAAATCACCCCCCTTTCCGTATAATTAAAAAATAAATACCACAATAAATATAAACACAATGGGTATCACCGCAACCGAAAATGCCCATACTATTAATAAGAAAAAATTCCAATACGGCGAATGGTGTAACGGGGGGAAACAAAGGGTCAAAATGGCCGATTTGCCATTTTTTTCATTGTTTCTCTTACCCCCAAATATTTTTTATAAAAGGTGATCAAAAAGTCATGCATACTCCAAAATGGTATCAATTAAAAGTTCAGATTGTTCCGCTAAAAATTAGCTCCTAAACAGCTCAGTAGACATAAGTATAAAAAAGTTATGGGGGTCAGAATATGGTGGTGTAATAAAAAATTTGTTTTTACACTATTTAGACATAAAAATCTATACATATGGGGCATCGTTGTAATCGTACTGACCCAGAGAATGAAGGGCATGGGTCAGTTTTGCCGTAAACGAAACGCCGTGGGAACAAAACCGGTGGAGGGATTGCGTGTTTTTTTTTTTTTTTTTCAATTCCCACCCCATTTGGAACTTTTTTTTTTCAATTCCCAATACATTTTATGCCATAATTAATGGTGGCATTAGAAAGTACAACTTGTCCCACAAAAAATAAGCCCTCATACAGCTATGTGACCGGAAATAAAATAAAATAAAGTTATGGCTCACGGAAGATATGGACGAAAAAATGAAAATGAAAAAACCTCCGGTAGCCAAAGGGTTAAATGGGTATTCCTGCACAATTTTATTTATTTAAACAAACCTTATACTCAGGGCAAATCACTGAGTAAAAAAAAAATCTATGGTATCTAGATCTCCCAGGACTCCCCCCCCCCCCGCTAAACTGCGATCTCATATAGCACAACTGGCCCTGCTCGACGCGTTTCTAAACTATCTGTAGCTAGTTTGTCATCAGGAGCATATACGGGCATAGATATAGTTTTCGGAAGTAGTTACAAAACCGCAACGTCCCGTCCGGCTTGGGTATCAATACTATAGGACTGGCCCACTCACTTTTTGACTCCTCAATGACGTCTAGCTGCACCTCCTCCACCTCCGATATGGCTTGTTGCCGAGCCTCGGGTACCCAGTATGGTTTTAATCAGACTTTTGCCTGAGGTTCCGTGACAATGTAATGCTAGATTATGGAAGTGCGTCCGGGGAGGTCCGAGAACACATCCGTGTTCTGACTAACGAACTCCCTGGCCTCCTTAGTCTGTTCAGAGGAGAGGCTGTCAGCAATTTTTACTGTGGCAGCTCTTTTGCATTAGACAGATTGGCCGGTGCCTCTTCTAGAAAACCCGGCCGTGGGCATTCTTCTGTATAGGTTTCCCTATCTTTCCACGGTTTGAGTAAATTCACATGGTAAACCTGCTCCAGCTTTCGGCACCCTGGCTGGTGTACCTTGTAGTTTACATCTCCAATTTTCTTGAGTACCTCATAGGGCCCCTGCCACCTAGCGAAGAACGTACTGTCCACAGTCGGCACAAAACCCGATCACCCGGGTTAAAGATCCGGACCCGAGCCTGCCGATTATAGACCCGACTCTGGGCTCGCTGAGCTGCCTCCATATGCTCTCTCACAAAAAGGCAACACTGTCTCTATCCGATCTTGCATCTGGGTAACGTACCCAATGACACTTTTTTAGGTGGAGTTGGTTGTTCCCACGACTCTTTGGCCACGTCCAAGAGACCGTGAGGGTGTCTGCCATGTAGCAGTTTGAAGGGTGAGAACCTAGTAGAGGCCTGGGGTACCTCTCACTGTGAACATGAGGTAGGGCACAAGGAGGTCCTAGTCCTTCCCATCTTTAGACACTACCTTTTTCAAGATATTTTTTAATGTTTGGTTAACCCGTTCTACCAGACCGCCCGATTGCGGATGTAAACGGACGTCCGTAGTTTTATGTGCAGCAACTTACAGTTCCCTCATCTTGGACATAAAAGGGGTCCCTTGGTCGGTCAGAACCTCTTTAGGTAGTACCACTCGGGGAAAACATCTCCATTAACTCCTTAGCTATGAGTTTGGCCGAGGTATGTTGCAGTGGCACCGCCTCTGGGTACCGAGTGGCGTACTCTAGAATGACTAAGATGTGTTTATGCCCTCTGGCGGACTTCGGTACTGGGCCTATGAGGTCCATAGCTTTTTAGTCAAACAGTACTTCGGTAATCAGGAGAGGTTGGGGGAAATGTGGTTGGGGGCTAGTTATCTGGCAGGTCGGGCAAGACTTACAAAACTTCCACATCTTTGAATATGCTGGGCCAGTAAAACCTCTGTAGAATACGTTCCTGAGTTTTCTGCAGCCCCAGGTGACCCCCGAGAACGTGTTCGTAGGCTAGATCTAACAAAAGCTTGCGATAAGCCTTGGGGACCACCAACTCTTCAATAGGCTCACCCCGTAGCTGGTTTACCCGGTAAAACATATCCTGATAAACCACAAAACAGGGAAACACTGACTCTGACCCAGTTTGTTGTGGTTCACCATCTACTATTAACACAATAGGTGCGGGATAGGGTGGGGTCCCGACGTTGGGCATTGAGGTCTGCTAATTCATGACCTGGCTGCAAGTCCACCACGTCTCCCACCATCACACTTAGCGGGGTTGTCTCCCCCTCTTCCACTAAAGTGGCGGTCACCCCTACCGCTGGCCCTTCGCTCTCAGGTTCCCAGGGTTCTGGTCTCCCCCCTGAGCCGGTCCTCTCTGCTAGGGTTACCCCGGTCTCATGGGTATCGGTCACTTTCATAGCAGGCCACAGTGCCGGGAAACATGGGAAGTCTCTTACTATTATGAGTTCATAATGTAGATTTGGGGCGACAGCCACATCGTGGGTCCATCTACCGGCCACTGTGGTTAGAGATACCAGCGCGGTGGAGTCGTCTTTTAAGTCTCCAAGGATGCACATCACCCCCACTTTCCGGCCAGTATACTCAGTGGACCGCACCAGGGTAGCTCTTACTAGGGTCACCAGACTCCCTGATTCCAGCAAAGCCTCCGCCGGAGTGTCTCCCACTTCCACCTGGCACAAATGATCTGGGGTACCTGTTGCACACAGCCTCCTGGCATATAGCGACTGACAGTAGCCATAGTTAGTGTCCATGGGCTCAACCCGATGGGGACAGTCAGCCCTTACATGGCCGGGCCCCTGACACCGCCAGCAGACTATCGGAGCCAGGTCCGCCATGGGTACATCCCGGGCGGGTTTTATCATCTCAAATATCCGGGCCTGGAGATTTCCCGGGTTTGCCAACCCCCCCTCCCCCCCCGCCGACAGAACCTTCCTTTAGATTCCTGGTAGCTTCATAGCGTTCCACCAGGTCCACAATCTCAAGGGCATTGTCAAGAGACAGCTGACCGATCCAGTGCTGGAGAGAGTATGGCAAAGCCCTCCAGAACATATCTGCTAACAAACGATCCAGCATAGCAGTGGGACTCGGCACGTCAGGCTGTAGCCATTTTTGTGAGAGGTGAAGTAAGTTATAATACTGGGGTCTTGCAGACTCAGCCGAGTTGATGCACCCGGACCAACATATTCACCCCCAGTCTTGCCAGAATCTCACCCTTGACTTTCTGGTAGTCGGCCGCTTGGATCGTCCAGCAAGACGAAATACACCCGCTGGGAATCTGATGCGAGGAACGGAGCGACGACCTCAGCCCACTGGTCATGAAGTAGCTTTTCCCTGATGGCCACTTTCTCGTACGTCGCCAGGTAGGTTTCAATGTCGTCTGCGGGGGTCATCTTAGGAATCGCGGCACGGACTGCTTTCCGGTCATCGTGGACACTCGGGATTGCTCCTGCTGTCTGCAAAGCCATCACGTGTTGTAGCAGCAACTGATTAGTCTCCTGCTGCTACTTATTAGCGTTGCTGCAGGTTTGTCTCTCGCTGATTAGCCTCCATGAGGGCCTTTACAACATCCTCCATTTTGACGTGGGGCACTGGTTGTAATACAGCTGGTTTAATGTAGGACATACAACCGTACCTGAAAAATGCAGAACCCAAAAATATCGGAGTTCACGCCAGCCTCACTGCTCTTGCCCGCATCCTCCACCAATTGGGGGATTTCGCTCTGGTAGACGGGATTAGCGGACGCAGTATAGAGGCAACAACAAGTTATTTGGATCAAATGGTTGTTTTATTCACACTTTAGGCAAGTGACAAAACAAGCAGTCATAAACAAACAAAAAGTCACCTTGCGGTGTTGGTTGTAATTCACACCATGCAGCAATTCTGCCTCGGTCTTTGAGCATAGCAGCACCAACCTGTTGAAATGCCAAACAGGTAGCAAGCCTTCATCCAGACACAAGGCTCCCAGATCCCAACACAGAGACCTCACTTCTGAGCCCAGCTGCCTATTTAAGGACGGCCAGGTGCTGCCAAAACCCGAACCGACACTTAAAATACTGTCCGGTATTTGACCTCACCTGGCTGTAAATCAGCCCAGCAGCACATTCTGGGAGGAAAATACCTGTTTTCCCAGACCAAACCTCTCACCGTGTCACATAAGGTAAAACACAGCAGTGGCTAAGGCCAGGTATAATCAGATCCCGTTGTTAGAGTACAGTGCCGGTTCTTTTTAGCATTTTTTTTAATATATATATTTTTTTAACTCCCTGCATTCAAAATGCAGGACAGGCCCACAATACAATGACTGTTTTCTACACAATGAGGTCTTATGCACAGTGGAATTACTGCTCAGCACATACTGTACGTGTATGGGACCTTACTATATCTCCATTTGTATCCACTTGCTTTAGGAATGACACAAATTGTCACATTATCAAATGCTATGTTATGGGGGTTTTCTGCCTAAAATAACTGTCTTATGGCACCATACAAAGATACACAGAGAGCCTGCGCTAGCAGTACAAAGCCGTAGGATATTTTCTTTTTATTTGTAAGACCTTAGAGCCAACTAAAATATAAGTAGTAACCTCAAAAGAAAATAGATATAAAATGCTGCACCTTTGTTATGTATTTGTGTATATACTCAATATTCCTGAAAGCTGGAGCTTCACTTTATAAGTGCAGGTAACATGTCAATATAATATGTGAGGGTACTTTCACACTTGCGTTTGATTCCGGCAGGCAGATCAGTTGCCTGAACTGCCTGCCTGATCAGGAAGACTGTGTATGGAAACGCATGTCATTTGCAGACTGATCAGGATCCTGATCATTACACCAGAAAAACGGATCCGGTATTATTTTTCACATTTTTAAAGGTCTGCTCATGCGCAGACCTGGAAACCGGATCAGTTTTACCGGAACACTTGATACTGGATTTGGCATTAATACATTTCAATGGAAATTAATGCCGGATCCGGCATTCAGGTAATGCTGCGGTTTTTTCTCCATCCAAATACCGTAAAAGTGACTGAACTGATGACATACTGATCGGATTGCTTTCCATTCAGAATGCATTGGGACAAAACTGATCCATTTTTTTCCGGTATTGAGCCCCTAGGGTGGAACTTAATACCGGAAAACTTCAACGCTAGTGTGAAAGTACCCATGAGAGTGTGTGATTTTGGCTGATCCCTGATGTAGTTGGTTGTCTATATATGGAAAAGAAACCAGCACTGGTATCAACTTCACTTTACAGTTGGTTACTATATTGTACCCTATGTCCACTTCCTTCAATGTTAACAGGTATTTTTCTTGTATGTTTGTTGCACAAGTCAAAAGTCCTGTCACTTAAATTGGATTTTTTTTTATTTTTATGTTGAATCACGTTTTTGCCCACAAAGTTATTGCCATTGAAGCTTGCAAGGAAAAAAAAAACTTCACATTTGTATTGGTTTATTTCTATTTAAAGGGGTTCTCCGGGTTGAGCCCTAAGTTATTCTTTTCCAGGCTTCACATCACTATGCTAAGCAGAGACTCCTCCTAGCAGTGAGGCCGGTGATGTCACCGGCACAGATGTGTGGTCTATAGCGCTGCCCTAGGGTGTTTTGGAGGTGGGTACTATGCTACTTTGCATAGTACCTGCCTAAGAAAGAGTCTCTGGCAGTGCTATAGACTAGGCATCTGTGTCGGTAACATCACCGGCCTCACTGCTAGGCAGGAGTCTCTGCTTAGCATAGTGATGTGAAGCCCGGTACATCTCCAGCTTGCAATGCAGTGTGACAAGGGGAGTTCTACTCATATATATAGTAAAAGAATAAAGAGGAGCTTATATCTGGGTTTATGGGAATGAGAAAAAAATTGAATGCCAGAGGAAGCTATTCATTTTTCAAGGATCCTTTTTATTTTTTTATATTTTTTTGCAGGCTGAAAAATAAGATACAGCTTTGTGCATCTGACGTAAAATATATTTTTTTCAAAATCTAAATAGGCCCAAATTTAATTTATAATATAATATATTCAGTCATAGCTACAGTCATAGTCTCCTTAGCAAGTCTCTGAGCATTGCCAAGGAGAATCCATCTTCAGTGCTTACCTCTGATAGGATACTTACTATCTTCCTGTATGCTTACTATCCAGACTAAGTGCAGCAGTCCCAAGCCTCGTTTTATCTTCTCAATATGTTTAGTGCTGGGAAGATAGCTATAGAATTGTGGTAGCAGGGTTCAGCACTGGCATCAGTTCAGATAGGCAGGGCTAGTTAGGGCACATGTAAAGGGGCTGGGGAGTTAGAACACTTAAGATGGGCTCTTCTAAGACCCCATTCACACCATAGGGCTACCGTACTCGTGTTTCGGACGCAAACCGCGGTCCTCAAAACACAGGCACCGGCCATGTGACCTTCGTATCGCAGTGCGGACCCACTGACTCAAATGATTCCACGATCTGCAAGATACAGAAACACAGGATATGTCCTATCTTGTGGAGCAGAGGCATGGACCCAGAAGCCCATGGAAACGCACAGGACCCATTCTGTGGGCTCCCAGGTTTGTGCCTACACTCCGCAAATGTTTCACATGCCTGTATTTACAGTATCTTACAAATAAACCGAAATGACAGTTACACTTTATGGCAAAAATAGAACCATATGTTACATGCGGTCTTGACAGATTTTTTTAAAAAATTTTTATTAACTTGCATTGTGCTGTAAATTGTTATGAATTTTCATGACCGAATTCTCTACCAAAATCTGCATCAGTTATGCCATGTGGGAACTTAAATGACCAGTGGTCCCTATAGCGAACCCTGGACCACTTACAAACCCTTGTACCACCCTTGTATTAACAAATTATACTTTAATCTCAGAATATAAATAATTTGCAGGACTGTGCTCCCCCTAGTGACTGCAGCCAGAATTGGGATATTTATATGCAGCAGTTTGTGTGCTTGATCAGTAAAATTGAACTCTGGACGTTACAAAGATATATAAGACTTTGCACACAATGTTAAGCCTTTAAATCAAAAATCATGAAAACTAAATGCATTCATAAAAATGTCCCACATTAATAAGCCAGCACTACATAATTTTAATTTCTTGCAGTCAAAAAGGAGCACTTTCCGCTCAGCCTCCTCCACCTCCTGGAGACTGGTTGGTTTCAGCAGTGAACACTAACATAATGTGGAGAAAGGGGCGGGGCTTAGACCACGTTGAATATAATGGAGTCATGGCAATGATAAATAGACCTGAAGTTAGCAATAAGTGCAGCTCCATGAGATAAATTTCACCTGGGATTACTTTGTGTAGTTTCTTTTGGGTAACTGTTGCTATATACACTGCCTGTCCCGCCAAAAAAAGTCGCCACCTGGATTTAACTAAGCAAATAGTTATGAGCCTCCTATTGGATAATTACTGCATGGGCGATTATCTTTCAGCTGGTAATAAGTTATTTAACCCCAACTGGTGCAGTGAGTTGCTTCTCATTTCTTAAATAACAATGTCAAAAGACACATCTCGTGGTCGTGGAAAAGATGTTAGTCTGTTTGAGAAGGGTCAAATCATTGGCATGCATCAAGCAGAGAAAACATCTAAAGAGATTGCAGAAACTACTAAAATTGGGTTAAGAACTGTCCAATGCATTATTAAAAACTGGAAGAATAGTGGGGACCCATCGTATTCGAGGAAGAAATGTGGCGGGGAAAAAATCCTGAATGGTGATCAGCGATCACTTAAACGTTTGGTGAAATCAAATCGAAGAAAAACTGTAGAACTCAGGACTATGTTTGTCAGTGAGGCAAACCAGAAAAAAAGGCTTTAATTTGCTGGGGAGCATAAAGATTGAACTCTGGAGCAATGGAAGAAGGTCATGTGGTCTGATGAGTCCAGAGTGATGGGCGCATCAGGGTAAGAAGAGAGGCAGATGAAGTGATGCACCCATCATGCCTAGTGCCTACTGTACAAGTCTGTGGGGGCAGTGCTATGATCTGGGGTTGGTCAGATCTAGGTTCACCAACAGTATGTGCTCCAAGAATGAGGTCAGCTGACTACCTGAACATACTGAATGACCAGGTTATTCCATCAATGGATTTTTTCTTCCCTGATGGCACGGGCATATTCCAAGATGACAATGCCAGGATTCATCGGGCTCAAATTGTGAAAGAGTGGTTCAGGGAGCATGAGACATCATTTTCACACATGGATTGGCCACCACAGAGTCCAGACCTTAACCCCATTGAGAATCTTTGGGATGTGCTGGAGAAGGCTTTGCGCAGGAGTCAGACTCTACCATCATCAATGCAAAATCTTGGTGAAAAATGAATGCAACACTGGATGGAAATAAATCTTGTGATATTGCAGAAGCTTATCGAAACAATGCCACAGCGAATGCTGCGTGCTGTAATCAAAGATAAAGACTTTTTTTTTGTGGCGACTTTTTTTTTTTGGACAGGCAGTGTTATATGTTCAGTGTGTTTGTTTTTTGTTTTTTTTGTACATCTTGAGGAAGAATATTCAGTTTTTCTATGTTCCTGAAAGGCAACACTGCATAGTTATGGCAGGGGGAGATTTATCTGGATAGATTTAGTATCCTGCAGATCTCTTACAGCTCCATGTGGTTTGTTACCCAGCTACCTAGCTATGCTCCAGTATGAAAGAGGTATCATTGCATAGTTAGGCAGATGAGCATATTACAGCTCCACAGCGATTCTGACCCAACAATCCCAGGCTCTTTATATTAAAGGAAGTCTATCACCGGCGACCTCCTATCCAAATGTTTGCATAGACACATAGGTGTGGTGGTTTTTTCTTTTTTTGATCTGAGGCATCATTCCTGGGTTATGATCCTTTTTCTTAATATGAAAACTAGGCCTTTGGTGCAATGAGGGCATCACCATTGCTCTTGTTGCAACCAAGCTCTGCTCCTTTCTGTGGCCAGCGCCTCCCTTGCTTCTTTGACGGGGGCAGGCAGTGGCAAAGCAGCCAGGGTGGGCTGACCACAGAGAAGTGGTGCTTGGGTGCAACAGCAGCTGTGGCACCAAAGGACAAATTTGTATATTAAGAAAAAGTATCATTACTAAGGGATAGAGCCTCGCATCAACAAACAAAAAAAAACTGTATTTTGTTCAGGTGAACCACAGCTAAGTGTCTATTAATACAGGGATACACACTTTTCTCTGACTCCATACCAGCTAGTGGTTGGATTATTTTGAGACAGAAATTCGCACCATAATTTAGGTGCAATATATTGCATCTTAGGCCGTGCCCTCTTTTTAGGCTCAAACTTTCTCTACTCTTAGGTGCACCCAATTACACCTTTTTTGGTGCAATTTACTACGAACCCTAGGTGTGCTCACATTAGTAAATGTGGACCATTGTGTGTAGTATAATCAGGAAAACATGGTCTATGGTCACCACGGTTATCAACCAGCCTTCTCAGGACCCCCAACTTCAAGTCAGTTTAGCTATATGGGGAGATTTATCGCTACATAAATAGGCTAATTTGGAATTCGGTAGTCTGGGTAAGATATTTGGCAACCTCTGCATAGTTGTAGCAGAGGCCAGACTTGGTACATACATTCTTCCATTGTACAATGGTTCTGCCACAGAAATGCCTTCCACTGTGCCACTGAAAGTCGGTGAGGTACAGCCAGCTGATTCCACTATGCATACTGCTGCTTGGTACTCATACTACTACTGGTAACTAAGAGATCCCAACCAACAAAATGGCCACATTCCCTAAAAGCATGCCACCTAAATACAGTTCCTTCCTCTTAAACATCCTGGGTCATGCTTACTACCATTATCCGGTGGGGTATTTGGTATAAACCCTTACACGCACCACAGTGTAACTGTATGTCATTAGTGTGCTGTAAACGTATGGAGCAGGCTCACAAGCTGAGCCCGCACCACATTTGGCAGGTGCCTGCTGTGTATTAAAGCTCACACCCGACTGCAATGACTGGAGTCGGACATATCTCCAATCCTGGTCTATTAACCACTCATGGTCGGGTCAATGGCACAGCAAAATCTTAGAGGTTAAACAGAAGGGGGAGGCTCCCTCTGTCTTCCATTTGGAGCCCACACAGTGAAATTATGGAGCTTCGATAAGCTGGTATGGCAGCCTGGGACCTTGTAAATGGGGAGCTGGAAAAAAAATCCCATAGACTGCAATGATATACTATTGAAGTCAATGGTATAAGCGATCAGAGGATCACACATTCAAGTCCCCTAATGAGACAAAAAATGAAAGTAAATAGTTTTTAAAATAAATAAATCAAATATTAAAAATTCAAATCACAAATAGTTACCACAGCTGTGTCCAAAATGTCCCAAAGATTTAAACCTTTGAATGTTTTTTCAAAGGTTTTTTATTTTAAAAGTAGTAAAACAAACTATATAAATTTGGTATCGCCATAATTGTGCCTACCTGCAGAATAAGGTCATTGTGTCATTTTTTGCACAGTGTACGCCGTATATTCAAAAAACGCTGACAGAATTGCGTTTATTTTTTATATTTTATTCCATTTTTTTTTTTTTTTTACAGTAAATGATAAGGATAAGTTTTTCCCTTAAAAATTCAACCTGCTGCGCTAAGAACAAGCTATGTGAGCAGAAAAGCAAAAAATGTTTGGGCTTTTGCAAGGCAGGGAGAGAATTTTTATATATATATATATATATATATATATATATATATATATATATATATATATATATATATATATATATATATATATATATATATAGTTGTTCTTTTCCGGCATAGAGTTCCGTCGTCGGGGCTCTATGCCGGAAAAATCCTGATCAGGATTATCCCAATGCATTCTGAATGGAGAGAAATCCGTTCAGGATGTCTTCAGTTCAGGACCGGAAAGTTTTTCGGCCGGAGAAAATACCGCAGCATGCTGCGCTTTTTGCTCCGGCCAAAAATCCTGAACACTTGCCGCAAGGCCGGATCCGGAATTGATACCCATTGAAAGGCTTAATCCGGATCCGGCCTTAAGCTAAACGTCGTTTCGGCGCATTACCGGATCCGACGTTCAGCTTTTTCTGAATAGTGTCCTGGCAGCCATGGTAACCAAAGTCCTGTCTGCCATGGTAAAGTGTAGTGGGGAGCAGCACACCCACCGTCCGCGCCGCCCCCAGGACGCTCCACGCGCATAGACCACGCGATCGCATGGATCATGCGCATGGGGCGCCCCGATGCCGCCCCGGGAGCCGCACGGGCGGCAAGCACACTGCTCCCCCGCTCCCCACCACTACCATGGCAACCAGGACTTTAATAGCGTCCTGGCTGCCTTAGTAACACTGAACGCATTTTGAAGACTGATCAGTCTTCAAATGCTTTCAGTTCACTTGCGGTGTTACGGATCCGGCGGGCACCTCCGGCAACGGAAGTGCATGCCGGATCCCAACAACGCAAGTGTGAAAGAGCCCTTAAATGGTTTCATGTATTTACTTTCCTTACATTGACATTTTAAAATGATACTCCTAATGACATGGAGCTTGAAATCTCAGAGCTTGGGCAGATAAAT
The DNA here is from genome assembly GCF_905171765.1 of Bufo bufo. Taxonomy (NCBI): domain Eukaryota; kingdom Metazoa; phylum Chordata; class Amphibia; order Anura; family Bufonidae; genus Bufo; species Bufo bufo. The sequence goes on along the minus strand of NC_053390.1, from coordinate 448,681,603 downwards.
GCAAAAAAAAAAAAAAACAGCCTGCTGAAGACCCTATACTGATTCTGTGTAACCTAATCCTGTCCATTTATTTTATTGTAGGGTATGGACAGGACATGAGTGGGTATGGACAGAGTTTCACGGACGTAAGCCAACAGCCCCAATCTTATACAACAGGACCCACTGCACCAGCATCGGCAGGCCCGGCCGCTGGGGGAAGTGGCGCGGGACGAGGGCAGAATCACAATGTGCAATTCCACCCTTACAGACGTTAACATCAGGGAAGCGTATACACAGAGGAGACTAGAGGATACATCCACCTCTGAACTTGTGACAATCACCTGGTGAAGACACATCCTGCTAGAGACTTTTGGAGATTCTAAGTTTGAAGGAGAAGCTGTGGGTGTTTGGACTACAGTTTTTACATCTTTTTTTGACCCATCAGCACAAATAAAGCCAATGAGTCACTGGTTCCAAACAGGGTTTTCAAAACATCTGCAGCTTTAACAGAACTCTTCAGGTTTATTGGTTCATTTTTGTTTTCCTATTTTTTGGGGGAAATATTTTTTCTGAGCCTTTGTTTTACCATGCATTGTAAACTTTTATGTTTAAAGATATAAAGTATATACATTTAAAGATTGTGAATTTTTTAAAAGGAAATTTTCTACTATGTATGCAGGTTTATTTTTTAATTTAATTGCAGGGTTTCCGGTGACACTGGAGTTCAGACAACGTTTAACTCCTTGCTTCTGAATATATTTTCCTTAATTTTATTTTTGGGGGTTGTGGGTTGTTGAGTGCAATAAGTCAGCATCTCCGAGTTACCCAATGAGTTCCTACTGAGTGTAGTTCTTAATTTTGTTACTTGACATGAGGCAAAGTGCAGGAAACAGCCACCTGCTCCAAAGTCACCTATGTAGAGACTTGATTTATGCCCCGTGGCTGTCGCATCCTTTTTGCAGATATTCCAGGGCAAATGGAGCCATCTCTCGATGTAAATTCCTCAGGCTGAAGGTTTGCAGTGCATTTTGCACTAACTGGTGAATACCTCCTGGTTTGAATAAAGAAAAAAATCCTTTTGGATTAAAACTTGTGGTGTCTTTCATTTAGGTTTTTTAAGTGTAATTCTTACCAGGATCAATAAGATAAAGATAAAAAGCAAGGGTGCTAACATGCATAAAACATATACCCTATTTTTTTTTTCTCCCTATAAGATGCACCTGCCCATAAGACACACCTAAGATTTTAGAGAAGGAAAATAAGAAAAAAATTTCAGCAGACCTCAGCCCAGACCCCCAATCAGACCTCAGATCACAGCCACAATGTGAATGACACCCCCAGGCAGACCTCAGAACAGACTAAAACAATTAACTTACCTCCTGCTCCTCACCTACATTCTTCTAGTTCAGTCTGCCACATGCTGTGACCCGACGAGCACATTGTGAGGTCACAGTGCGCCGACGTCCTCGCACTGTGTGCAGTCAACAGTACAGTGGGTGGCCAAGGAGCAGGAAGCAGTCTGTACAGAGCCTGTGGAGCGCTGAAGTCGCTGCTTCCCTGTCCTTGTGTACTAATGAGCACTTCCATAATGGAATTCCTTATTAGTATTTGCCACATAAGGGTATACGTCTGATAGGGTGAAAAATACAGTACATACATAATTCCCATCTGACCTGTTCTTCTATTCCACATAATCTGTATGAATCCTGTAAGTAGTATTTGTTTTCCCAGCTACCATAATTTCTCTTAGACACAGCCATTTTTCACCTTCCTGACTAAGCCTAATTTTGCAAATCTGATGTCACTTTATATAAATTAGAACATTTTTCACCCCACAATTTTACCTATTTGTTCCTCCATATGTTGTCATAAACTGCTGTATGGGCACAGAGCAAAGCTCAGAAAGGAAAAAACGACACATGGCTTTTGGAGGGCAGATTTTTCTGCAATGTGTTTCGGGCACCATGGCACATTTGAAGAGACCCTGGATTATCACTACAGTGGAAACCGTTGACCCCATTTTGGAAACTATACTGCTCAAGGAATTTATAGATGGGTGTACTGAGTGCTTTGACCCCACAGGCGTTTCATACAACTTAGAAACACTTGACTGTGAAATTTAAAAAAATTTCCAATAAAATGTTTAGTTTACCCTAGATTTTATATTTCAATAATTTTTATTTGAAATTTACATAAAAGTATACATATGATCAGTCATACACGGATAATTAGTATAGTACATACATTGTACACCTTTATAAATGTGCTGGGAAGAGGCCTATAATGGCAGGCGTACAGACGTAAGCATGGTATGGTCAAATCCGATTGCGTGTTGACTTGTCATACGATAAGCTATAAAGATAGGAAATGTAACAAAACATAACATGATGTAACCTACAAAACAAACAAAAAACAGGGTCTCAGGTGCTTTTACTGATGTAGTTCAAGTAGGGCAAAATTGTTTGGAGCGAAATATAATAACCACAAGCTCCACTGGAGTTTAAATTTGTCTATATTGTGTTCTTTATAAGCCAGGACCTTTTCATATGAGCTAGTAGTATGCACCCTGGACAGGCTCTCCGCTACAGTGGGAATGGTAGAAGACTTGCAGTATTTAGTGATCACCAATTTGGTCGTCAAAAACATATATGCCACTGGGATCCTGTTCTGAGTTAATATCTTTAAAGAAGAGAGCTCTATTTGGGGATTTGTCAAAGGTTACCCCACTGCATTTTGAGGCTATTCTGAAAATCTCATCCCATAGGTGCGTTAAGAGAGGGCAAGACCACAGGATATGTATGAGTGCCTCTCCCACCACAACTTCTCCAACAGAGATGCAAAGCTCCAGGATACATTCCGCTTAGTCTGTCAGGGGTAAAGTACCATCTCAGACAAGTTTTAGTGGCTGCCTCCAATAGAGAGGTACTGTGAAAAGTATTTGCTATAAACGTAAAGGATGACAGACACTCAGCCACCGAGATAATGCACTGGAGCTCCCTGTCCTATGCCAGGAGGGGTGAGGTTTTAGAAAATCCAGCTTTTGCCCCTAGGGCTAAGTATAGGGGTTTGATACCTCTTTTTGAGAATGGGTTGACGCTGACCAAAACTCTAGGATTTCCTTATTAGCAATCACCTGATGGGGGGACTTAGAGGATAAAAGATGATGTATTTGCAAATACTTGTAAAAATCATTCTTAGGCCTCATGCACACGACCGTTGTTTGGGTCCGCATCCGAGCCGCCGTGTGCTGTCCGCATTCATGGCTCCGTTCCGCGGCCCCGCAAAAAAATATAACCTGTCCTATTCTTGTCCGCGCTTTGCTAATGCATGTGCATTGCATTCGGACAGCTCAATGTCAGATTTTTTTTCAGGACCCATTGAAAATGAGTGGGTACAGAACTGGACCAGATCTGTTCCGCAAAAAATGGAACAGATCAGGAAAGAAACAACGGACGTGTGAATGGACCCTAAGGCTGCTTATTCAGTTGTTTTGTACAGAAAAAAAGTCCTGTAGTCAGGAAAAAATAAAATAAATTTGACAAAGTGCCAAGGGTAAAAAAATTTGTCTAAAACATCAGGAGCAGGCTTATTTGCGTTAAAAATGGTGTAAATAAAGCCAGAAAAAATGCACCTGAAGACACATTACTAGGGTTGAGCGAACCCGAACTGTAGGATTTTTGGACCCCGAACCCGAACATTATTGTAAAAGTTCGGGTTCGGGGTTCATCGCTTTTTTGGCGCTTTTTGAAAGACTGTACAGCAGCCAATCAACAAGCGTCATACTACTTGCCCCAAGAGGCCATCACAGCCATGCCATGCCATGGCCAGAGCAGCATGTGACCCAGGCTCTATATAAGCTTGGGTCACGTAGCGCTGCACGTCACTCTGCTGTTACAAGTGTAGGGAGAGGATGCTGCTGGACTTGTGATTTCAGGGAGAGCATAGGAGAGAATCTAACTCAGCGATCTACAGACAAATAGTTGTGTGGGTGCAGGGCACTATCGTTTTACCCTGCCCTGAGCTCATTGACCAAAAATACTAATTTTTAGAATTCTGTTAGTTAGGTGGGTGGCGGCGGCCATTTTATGCATCTGAGCTTTTGGGATATTGAAAATCACCATTTTTTGGGGGCAAACTACAGCATCTGGATTAGTCAGTGTGCAATTTAAGGTAGAAATACACCCATCATTTTCTGGGGTTTGAAAAACACATTTAAAAAAAATATATATGTATTTTCCAGATCTGCAAGTGTTAAATTCAAGTTTAATATATACAGCATTCATATTCTGTTAGCAAAAAAAGACTTTTTGGGCAATCTACAACATCTGTATTAGTCAGTGTGCTATTTAAAGTATAACTGTCGTATTTTTTTTTTTTTGGAGTATTGGATTGTGGTGATTAATATCTCCTTGGTGGCCCTATTTCAACTTTTCACTGTGTATTCAATTACCCCTTAATTCCACAGTTTTGTTCCCAGTACTGCCTACTTTTACCTGTGCTTAAAATAGGGTTGCTAGGCATGGTCCGTCTATCTGTTGAAGGACAGAGGATGCGGGAGCAGGTTATGTGCAAGGTCAGATTACTGACAGCCAGGGACTGTAAGTAAATGATTAAAGCCAGGTCCTCCCCAGCAGCTGATAGCAGTGCCTGGGCTGTGGGCACTTCTCCCTGTCCCTGCGCTTGGCAGACGCTCCCTCACTCAGCAGAGCTGGAGAATGCAGAGTTGGTGCAGCGCAGACCAGGGAAGGGAGATCTGCCGTCTGCTCAGTGTATAAATGAAAGCAACATGTGGTAAGAGGACCCCTTTGTGCTGCAGGAGATTAACCCTTTAGGGGGGATGGCTCTGGTTACTGACACTTTAGGGGGGCTATTGTTACTGGCTAGTGAGGGCAGGTGGGATTAGCCTCAGGGTGAGGGCAGTGGCGGCCATCTTAACTGAATAGTGAAATTGTAGTTTTATGCAGACTGGTTGCTAAGGGCTGAATCTTATTAAATATGGGGTAAGTCAGTCTAATAGTAACTGATTCTGGAATATCATGTTATTAGTAACTACATATATGAAAACTGAAATTAGGGTCTAAGTGTGACAGTTATCCTTTAAGCTAGAAATACACCCATCATTTTCTGGGGTTTGAAAAACACACTTTGTTTTTCAAAAAACAGTATTTGCCAGATCTGCAAGTGTTAAATTCAAGTTTAATATATACAGCATTCATATTTTGTGCAATCTACAACATCTGTATTAGTCAGTGTGCAATTTAAGCTAGAAATACACCCATCATTTTCTGGGGTTTGAAAAACACACTTTTTTTTTCTTCAAAAAACAGTATTTTCCATATCTGTAGGTGTTAAATTCAAGTTTAATATATACAGCATTAATATTCTGTTAGCAAAAAAAGACTTTTTGGGCAATCTACAACATCTGTATTAGTCAGTGTGCAATTTAAGCTAGAAATACACCCATCATTTTCTGGGGTTTGAAAAACAATTTTTTTTCCCCCAAAAAACCTGTATTTTCCAGATCTGCATGTCTTAAATTCAAGTTTAATATATACAGCATTCATATTCTGTTAGCAAAAAAATACTTTTTGGGCAATCTACAACATCTGTATTAGTCAGTGTGCAATTTAAGCTAGAAATACACCCATTATTTTCTGGGGTTTGAAAAACACACTTTTTTCCCCAAAAAACAGTATTTGACAGATCTGCAAGTGTTAAATTCAAGTTTAATATATACAGCATTCATATTCTGTTAGCAAAAAAAGACTTTTTAGGCAATCTACAACATCTGTATTAGTCAATGTGCAATTTAAGCTAGAAATACACCCATCATTTTCCGGGGGTTGAAAAACACACTTATTTGACAAAAAAACACTATTTTCAGGCCTTGCAGCATCAGCACGTGTGAAATTACAGGCTTATATACTGCTGTCAAATTCAATTGTTAAACAAACAGTCATTTGGGCTCCAAAAATTTAGTTGGCAGCCTTTGATGCAGATGTCATTGTGAGATACACCCTTAATACATTTGGGTTACATTCAGAGATTTTAAATACCGCCATTTGGTGCACCAATATTGAATTCAGGCCTACAGAGGTTCAGGCCCTGTGAGATACCACTTCTACATACAGGGGTTTGAATTAGGCATTCGAAATACAGCCATTTGAAATACAGCCTTTTTGTGCAAAGATATATTTACTTCAGGCGTACACTGATTCAGGGCGTGTGAGATCCCCCCCTATACATACAGGGGTTTGAATTAGGCATTTGAAATACAGCCTTTTTAAATACCACCTTTTTGTGCAAAGATATATTTACTTCAGGCCTACACTGATTCAGGGCGTTTGTGATCCCCACTATACATACAGGGGTTTGAATTAGGCATTTGAAATACAGCCTTTTTGTGGAAAGATATATTTACTTCAGGCCTACACTGGTTCAGACCGTGTGAGATACCCCCCTACATACAGGGGTTTGAATCAGCCATTTAAAATACAGCCATTTTGTGCAAAGACATATTTACTTCAGGCCTACACTGATTCAGACCGTGTGAGATACCCCCCTACATACTGGGGTTTGAATTAGGCATTTGAAATAGTCATTTGAAATACAGCCTTTTTGTGCAAAGATATATTTACTTCAGGCCTACACAGGTTCAGACCGTGTGAGATACCCCCCTACGTACAGGGGTTTGAATTAGCCATTTGAAATACATCCTTTTTGTGGAAAGATATATTTACTTCAGGCCTACACTGGTTCAGACCATGTGAGATACCCCCCTACATACAGGGGTTTGTATCAGGCATTTGAAATACAGCCATTTGAAATACAGCCTTTTTGTGTAAAGATATATTTACTTCAGGCCTACACAGGTTCAGACCGTGTGAGATACCCCCTACATACAGGGGTATGAATTAGCCATTTGAAATACATCCTTTTTGTGGAAAGATATATTTACTTCAGGGCAGGCCTACACTGGTTTAGACCGTGTGAGATACCCCCCTACATACAGGGGTTTGAATCAGGCATTTGAAATACAGCCATTTTGTGCAAAGAAATCTTTAATTGAGGCCTAGTCTGGTTCAGGCCGTGTGAGATACACCCTTTACATACTGTCGTTCTTTTTTACTATTAATTAAACACCCATTTAGGGCAAGATCCTAAATTAAAAAAATATGAGGAGAGCGTCAAATAAGGGACGTGGCCCAGGTCGTGGTGCTGCTGGTGGAGCTCCTGTTGCAGGGAGAGGACGTGGTCGATCTGTGCCAGCTACACGCACAAGTGAAACCCCTTCCTCAGGTGCGAGTAGGCGACAAAACCGGCCGCGGTATTTGGTTGGGCCTAATGCTGCTCTACGAATGGTGAGGCCTGAACAAGTACAGGCGATAGTAGATTGGGTTGCTGACAGTGGATCCTGTTCCTTCACATTGTCTCCCACCCAGTCTCCCGCTAAAAGACCACAGTTGGCACCTGCAGCCGATGTCCATCAGTCTTTCACCTCACCCCCTTGCAAATCAGCCAAGCAGTCTGAGCCCCAAGTCATGCAGCAGTCTCGTCTGCTTTTTGATGACTCTATTAGCAGGGTTTCCCAGGGCCATCCACCTAGCCCTGCCCCAGAAGTGGAAGAGATTGAGTGCACCGATGCCCAACCACTTATTTTTCAAGATGAGTACATGAGAGGACCATCGCAGCACGTCTCGGATGATGACGAAACACAGGTGCCAACTGCTGGGGCTTTCGAAAGCGTGCCGACCGACAAGGAAGTCAGGGGTGAAGACTGGGTGGAAGATGATGTGGAGGACGATGAGGTCCTCGACCCCACATGGAATCAAGCTCATGCGAGTGACCGATGTAGTTCGGAGGAAGAGGCGGTGGTCGCACAGAACCAACCGGCATAGCAGAAGAGGGAGCAGGGTGCAAAAGCGGAACGGCCGTCCTCTAGACAGTACGCCTCCTACTGCCCACCACAGCAAGGGACCGAGCACACCAAAGCCAGCTCCAAGGAGTTCCCTGGTGTGGCAGTTCTTCAGACAATGTGCTGACGACAAGACACGAGTGGTTTGCACGCTGTGCAATCAGAGCCTGAAGCGAGGCATAAATGTTCTCAACCTGAGCACAACCTGCATGACCAGGCATTTAAGTGCAAAGCACGAGCTGCATAGAGTAGACACCTCAAAAACCAAGAAAGGTCTCTGGCTCCTCCTGCTGCAGTCGCGGCCTCTTCATCCACCTCTGGAGTGACAGTGCCACCTGGCACCCCACAAACAAAGGATCTGCCAGCAACACCAACACCTGGGTCACCAAGCATCTCCACAATGTCCCACGGAAGCGTTCAGCTCTCCATATCCCAAATGCTGGAGAGGAAGAGGAAGTACCCCCCTACCCACCCGCGATCCCTAGGTCTGAATGCCAGCATTTCTAAATTACTTGCCTTTGAAATGCTGTCATTCCATCTTATGGAGACGGATAGTTTTAAAGGCCTTATGGCGGTGGCTGTCCCACAGTACGTCGTGCCCAGCCACCACTACTTTTCAAGGCGAGCCATCCCTTCCCTTCACAACCAAGTTGGGGACAAAAACAGGTGTGCACTGCGCAAAGCCATCTGTGGCAAGGTGCACCTGACTACGGATACGTGGACCAGTAAGCACGGTCAGGGCCGTTATATCTGCATAACAGCACATTGGGTAAATGCAGTGGCGGCTGGGCCTGAGGCAGATAGCAGTTTGGCGCATGTCCTTCCACCACCGAGGATTGCAGGGCGCTTCAGTTTGCCTCCTGTTGCTTCCTCCTCCTCCTACTCTGCTTCCTCATTCTCTACCAGCTCCTCATCCGGTCAGCGTAACACCTTCACCACCAACTTCAGCACAGCCAGGGGTAAACGACAGCAGGCAGTTTTAAAACGTATCTGTTTGGGGGACAAACCCCACACGGCGCAGGAGCTGTGGACAGGCCTTGAACAATAGACCGATGAGTGGTTTGTGCCAGTCAGCCTCAAGCCCGGCCTGGTGGTGTGCGATAATGGGCGAAATCTCATAGCAGCTCTGGGACTAGCCGGTTTGACGCACATCCCTAGCCTGGCGCATGTGCTGAATTTGGTGGTGCAGAGATTCCTTAAAAATTACCCCGACATGTCAGAGCTGCTGCATAAAGTGCGGGCCGTCTGTGCGCGCTTTCGGCGTTCTCACCCTGCTGCTGCTCGCCTGTCAGCGCTGCAGCGTAACTTTGGCCTTCCCGCTCACCGTCTCATATGCGACATGCCCACAAGGTGGAACTCCACCTTGCACATGCTGGCCAGACTGTGCGAGCAGCAGCAGGCGATAGTGGAGTTTCAGCTGCAGCACGCACGGGTGAGTCGCTCGGCGGAACAGCACTACTTCACCACCCATGACTGGGCCTCCATGCGAGACCTGTGTTCCTTGTTGCGCTGTTTCGAGTACTCCACCAACATGGCCAATGCCAATAACGCCGTTCTCAGCGTTACTATCCCACTTCTATGCCTCTTTGAAAAAACGCTCATGGCGATGATTGAAGAGGATGTGGCACAGGAGGAGGAAGAGGGATCGTTTCGTAGGGTTTCCGGACAGTCAGTGGCTCCGAGGGTGGGTTCCTGCACCCACAAACCCAAGGTACACAATTGTCCAGCCAGGGCACAGTTCTGGAGGATGAGGAGATGGAGGAGGAGGAGGAACCATGTTCACAGCAGGGTGGCACCCAGACCAGCTCATGGCCATCACTGGTGCGTGGATGGGGGGATACATGGGACACAGACGATACACCTCCCACAGAGGACAGCTTTTCGTTGCCTCTGGGCAGCCTTGCACACATGAGCGATTACATGCTGCAGTGTCTCCGCAACGACCGCAGAGTTGCCCACATTCTAACTTGTGCTGATTACTGGGTGGCCACGCTGCTGGATCCCTGTTACAAGGACAACGTACCGTCCTTAATTCCGTCACTGGAGCGTGATCGTAAGATGCGCGAGTACAAGCGCACGCTGGTAGACGCGCTGCTGGTGGCATTCCCACCTGACAGTGGGGGCACAGTGGAAGCACAAGGCGAAGGCAGAGGACGAGGAAGAGGTCGCCAACGCAGCTGGGGCACCGCCAGCACCTCAGAAGGCAGGGTTAGCATGGCCGACATGCGGAAAAGCTTTGTCAGCACGCCACAACAACCAGCACCACCAGCTGATATGGAACGTCTTAGCAGGAGGCAGCATTTCACCAACATGGTGGAGCAGTATGTGTGCACACGCCTACACGTACTGAATGACGGGTCTGCCCCCTTCAACTTCTGGGTCTCCAAATTGGGCACATGGCCTGAGCTTGCCCTTTACGCCTTGGAGGTGCTGGCCTGCCCTGCAGCCAGTGTATTATCTGAACGTGTGTTTAGCACGGCAGGGGGCGTCATCACAGACAAGTGCAGCCGCATGTCCACAGCCAACGTGGACAAGCTCACATTCATTAAAATGAACCAGACTTGTCTGTACCTTGTGCAGAATAGACATTTATACCACCATCAAACATACATTCTTGTACTCAAGTCAAGTGCAATGATTCTTTGTTTACTTTATTTTTATTTGTCACAATATTTTGGGGGCTACCTACCCCAATAAAAAATAAACATTGTTGGCTACCTCCTCCTCCTCCATTGCTGCCTCCACCTACAACACCACATTCACCGCCTCCTCAACCTCCGACTCCATATCCACCTCCTTCTCTCAGTTGCAGGTTAATAATTTGTAATTTTTAGTTATTTTATTTTATTTTAAGTTATTTCGCTATCCACATTTGTTTACAGGGCAGTTGCCATGCTCTTAAGGACATTTTACTGCCTTTTACATCCCTCTAGCCTTTTCAAGGACTATTTTATAGCCATTTTAATGCAAAAAAGTGCCAATTTTAGTCCCCTAAATTGAAAAAAATCTTATTTTCAATTGTCGGGTGACATTTTACCATTTTTGGCGTATACAAACCCCTGCTGTGCCTGGGTGACAGGGGCCTAAATCTCTCAAAATTGTCTGTTCTATTGCTGGGTGACATGAACCCCCTTTCGCCGTGAATGAACCCCTGCTGTGCCTGGTTGACAGGGGCCTAAATCTCTCAAAATCCTCTGTTCTATTGCTGGGTGACAAGATCCCCCTTTTGCCGTGAATAAACCCCTGCTGTGCCTGGGTGACAGGGGCCTAAATCTCTCAAAATCGTCTGTTGTATTGCTAGGTGACATGAACCCCCTTTTGCCGTGAATGAACCCCTGCTGTGCCTGGGTGACAGGGGCCTAAATCTCTCAAAATCCTCTGTTCTATTGCTGGGTGACAAGAACCCCCTTTTGCTGTGAATGAACCCCTGCTGTGCCTGGGTGACAGGGGCCTAAATCTCTCAAAATCCTCTGTTCTATTGCTGGGTGACAAGATCCCCCTTTTGCCATGAATGAACCCCTGCTGTGCCTGGGTGACAGGGGCCTAAATCTCTCAAAATCCTCTGTTCTATTGCTGGGTGACAAGAACCCCCTTTTGCCGTGAATGAACCCCTGCTGTGCCTGGGTGACATGGGCCTAAATCTCTCAAAATCCTCCGTTCTATTGCTGGGTGACAAGATCCCCCTTTTGCCGTGAATAAACCCCTGCTGTGCCTGGGTGACAGGGGCCTAAATCTCTCAAAATCGTCTGTTGTATTGCTGGGTGACAAGAACCCCCTTTTGCCGTGAATGAACCCCTGCTGTGCCTGGGTGACAGGGGCCTAAATCTCTCAAAATCCTCTGTTCTATTGCTGGGTGACAAGATCCCCCTTTTGCCGTGAATGAACCCCTGCTGTGCCTGGGTGACAGGGGCCTAAATCTCTCAAAATCCTCTGTTCTATTGCTGGGTGACAAGATCCCCCTTTTGCCGTGAATAAACCCCTACTGTGCCTGGGTGACAGGGGCCTAAATCTCTCAAAATCGTCTGTTCTATTGCTGGGTGACAAGATCCCCCTTTTGCCGTGAATAAACTCCTGCTGTGCCTGGGTGACAGGGGCCTAAATCTCTCAAAATCCTCTCAAAATCCTCTGTTCTATTGCTGGGTGACAAGATCCCCCTTTTGCCATGAATGAACCCCTGCTGTGCCTGGGTGACAGGGGCCTAAATCTCTCAAAATCCTCTGTTCTATTGCTGGGTGACATAAACCTCCTTTTGCTGTGAATGAACCCCTGCTGTGCCTGGGTGACAGGGGCCTAAATCTCTCAAAATCCTATGTTTTATTGCTGGGTGACAAGATCCCCCTTTTGCCATGAATGAACCCCTGCTGTGCCTGGGTGACAGGGGCCTAAATCTCTCAAAATCCTCTGTTCTATTGCTGGGTGACAAGATCCCCTTTTGCCGTGAATAAACCCCTACTGTGCCTGGGTGACAGGGGCCTAAATCTCTCAAAATCGTTTGTTCTATTGCTGGGTGACAAGATCCCCCTTTTGCTGTGAATGAACCCCTGCTGTGCCTGGGTGACAGGGGCCTAAATCTCTCAAAATCCTCTGTTCTATTGCTGGGTGACATGAACCCCCTTTTGCCGTGAATAAACCCCTGCTGTGCCTGGGTGACAGGGGCCTAAATCTCTCAAAATCGTCTGTTGTATTGCTGGGTGACAAGAACCCCCTTTTGCTGTGAATGAACCCCTGCTGTGCCTGGGTGACAGGGGCCTAAATCTCTCAAAATCCTCTGTTCTATTGCTGGGTGACAAGATCCCCCTTTTGCCGTGAATAAACCCCTGCTGTGCCTGGGTGACAGGGGCCTAAATCTCTCAAAATCGTCTGTTGTATTGCTGGGTGACAAGAACCCCCTTTTGCTGTGAATGAACCCCTGCTGTGCCTGGGTGACAGGGGCCTAAATCTCTCAAAATCCTCTGTTCTATTGCTGGGTGACATGAACCCACTTTTGCCGTGAATGAACCCCTGCTGTGCCTGGGTGACAGGGGCCTAAATCTCTCAAAATCCTCTGTTCTATTGCTGGGTGACAAGATCCCCCTTTTGCCGTGAATAAACCCCTACTGTGCCTGGGTGACAGGGGCCTAAATCTCTCAAAATCGTCTGTTCTATTGCTGGGTGACAAGATCCCCCTTTTGCCGTGAATAAACTCCTGCTGTGCCTGGGTGACAGGGGCCTAAATCTCTCAAAATCCTATGTTCTATTGCTGGGTGACATAAACCCCCTTTTGCCGTGAATGAACCCCTGCTGTGCCTGGGTGACAGGGGCCTAAATCTCTCAAAATCCTATGCTCTATTGCTGGGTGACAAGATCCCCCTTTTGCCATGAATGAACCCCTGCTGTGCCTGGGTGACAGGGGCCTAAATCTCTCAAAATCCTCTGTTCTATTGCTGGGTGACATGAACCCCCTTTTGCCGTGAATGAACCCCTGCTGTGCCTGGGTGACAGGGGCCTAAATCTCTCAAAATCCTCTGTTCTATTGCTGGGTGACAAGATCCCCCTTTTGCCATGAATAAACCCCTGCTGTGCCTGGGTGACAGGGGCCTAAATCTCTCAAAATCGTCTGTTGTATTGCTGGGTGACAAGAACCCCCTTTTGCTGTGAATGAACCCCTGCTGTGCCTGGGTGACAGGGGCCTAAATCTCTCAAAATCCTCTGTTCTATTGCTGGGTGACAAGATCCCCCTTTTGCCGTGAATGAACCCCTGCTGTGCCTGGGTGACAGGGGCCTAAATCTCTCAAAATCCTCTGTTCTATTGCTGGGTGACAAGATCCCCCTTTTGCCATGAATAAACCCCTGCTGTGCCTGGGTGACAGGGGCCTAAATCTCTCAAAATCCTCTGTTCTATTGCTGGGTGACAAGATCCCCCTTTTGCCGTGAATGAACCCCTGCTGTGCCTGGGTGACAGGGGCCTAAATCTCTCAAAATCCTGTGTTCTATTGCTGGGTGACATGAACCCACTTTTGCCGTGAATGAACCCCTGCTGTGCCTGGGTGACAGGGGCCTAAATCTCTCAAAATCCTCTGTTCTATTGCTGGGTGACATGAACCCCCTTTTGCCGTGAATGAACCCCTGCTGTGCCTGGGTGACATGGGCCTAAATCTCTCAAAATCCTCTGTTCTATTGCTGGGTGACAAGATCCCCCTTTTGACGTGAATGAACCCCTGCTGTGCCTGGGTGACAGGGGCCTAAATCTCTCAAAATCCTCTGTTCTATTGTTGGGTGACATGAACCCCCTTTTGACGTGAATGAACCCCTGCTCTGCATTGCTGACAGGGAACTAAATTTAGTGAAAACATCTGTTACTGATCGGAAGATGCGCGACTACAAGCGCACGCTGATGATAGCATTCCCACCTGACAGCGGGGGCACAGTGGAAGCACAAGGCAAAGGCAGAGGAAGAGGTCGCCAACGCAGCTGGGGCACCACCAGCACCTGAGAAGGCAGGGTTAGCATGGCCAAAATGTGGAAAAGCTTTGTCAGCCTTGGAGGTGCTGACCTACCCTGCAGCCAGTGTATAGTGTGAACGTGTGTTTAGCACGGCAGAGAGCATTATCACAGGCCACAGCCAATGTGGACAAGCTTTCGTTTATTAAAATGAACCAGGCATGGATCCCACAGGACTTGTCCGTACCTTGTGCAGAATAGACATTTATACCAGCCTCAACCATCCATTCTTGTACTCAAGTGCACTTATTCTTTGTTTTATTTTGTTATATGTCCCAATATTTTGGGGGATACCCCAATTTAAAAATAATAAATAACACAAATCAGTGTTGGCTACCTATTCCTCCTTCACTGCCGCTTCCACCTACACCACCACGTCAACCTACACCACCACGTCAACCTACACCGCCACATCCACCGCCTCCTCAACCTCCTACTCCTAGATCCAGATTGTTATTTTAAGTCATTTCCCTATCCACATTTGTTTGCAGAACAGTTGCCATGCTCTTAAGCACATTTTGATGCCTTTTGCAGCCCTCTAGCCCTTTCCAGGACTATTTTAGGGCCATTTTAGTGTCCAAAAGTTCGGGTCCCCATTGACTTCAATGGGGTTCGGGTTCGGGGTCAAGTTCAGGTCCCGAACCCGAACTTTTTTTTTTAAGTTCGGCCGAACTCGTCGAACCCGAACATCCAGGTGTCCGCTCAACTCTACAGGGAGTGCAGAATTATTAGGCAAGTTGTATTTTTGAGGATTAATTTTATTATTGAACAACAACCATGTTCTCAATGAACCCAAAAAACTCATTAATATCAAAGCTGAATATTTTTGGAAGTAGTTTTTAGTTTGTTTTTAGTTTTAGCTATTTTAGGGGGATATCTGTGTGTGCAGGTGACTATTACTGTGCATAATTATTAGGCAACTTAACAAAAAACAAATATATACCCATTTCAATTATTTATTTTTACCAGTGAAACCAATATAACATCTCAACATTCACAAATATACATTTCTGACATTCAAAAACAAAACAAAAACAAATCATGACCAATATAGCCACCTTTCTTTGCAAGGACACTCAAAAGCCTGCCATCCATGGATTCTGTCAGTGTTTTGATCTGTTCACCATCAACATTGCGTGCAGCAGCAACCACAGCCTCCCAGACACTGTTCAGAGAGGTGTACTGTTTTCCCTCCTTGTAAATCTCACATTTGATGATGGACCACAGGTTCTCAATGGGGTTCAGATCAGGTGAACAAGGAGGCCATGTCATTAGATTTTCTTCTTTTATACCCTTTCTTGCCAGCCAGGCTGTGGAGTACTTGGACGCGTGTGATGGAGCATTGTCCTGCATGAAAATCATGTTTTTCTTGAAGGATGCAGACTCCTTCCTGTACCACTGCTTGAAGAAGGTGTCTTCCAGAAACTGGCAGTAGGACTGGGAGTTGAGCTTGACTCCATCCTCAACCCGAAAAGGCCCCACAAGCTCATCTTTGATGATACCAGCCCAAACCAGTACTCCACCTCCACCTTGCTGGCGTCTGAGTCGGACTGGAGCTCTCTGCCCTTTACCAATCCAGCCACGGGCCCATCCATCTGGCCCATCAAGACTCACTTTTATTAATATCAAAGCTGAATATTTTTGGAAGTAGTTTTTACTTTGTTTTTAGTTTTAGCTATTTTAGGGGGATATCTGTGTGTGCAGGTGACTATTACTGTGCATAATTATTAGGCAACTTAACAAAAAACAAATATATACCCATTTCAATTATTTATTTTTACCAGTGAAACCAATATAACATCTCAACATTCACAAATATACATTTCTGACATTCAAAAACAAAACAAAAACAAATCATGACCAATATAGCCACCTTTCTTTGCAAGGACACTCAAAAGCCTGCCATCCATGGATTCTGTCAGTGTTTTGATCTGTTCACCATCAACATTGCGTGCAGCAGCAACCACAGCCTCCCAGACACTGTTCAGAGAGGTGTACTGTTTTCCCTCCTTGTAAATCTCACATTTGATGATGGACCACAGGTTCTCAATGGGGTTCAGATCAGGTGAACAAGGAGGCCATGTCATTAGATTTTCTTCTTTTATACCCTTTCTTGCCAGCCAGGCTGTGGAGTACTTGGACGCGTGTGATGGAGCATTGTCCTGCATGAAAATCATGTTTTTCTTGAAGGATGCAGACTCCTTCCTGTACCACTGCTTGAAGAAGGTGTCTTCCAGAAACTGGCAGTAGGACTGGGAGTTGAGCTTGACTCCATCCTCAACCCGAAAAGGCCCCACAAGCTCATCTTTGATGATACCAGCCCAAACCAGTACTCCACCTCCACCTTGCTGGCGTCTGAGTCGGACTGGAGCTCTCTGCCCTTTACCAATCCAGCCACGGGCCCATCCATCTGGCCCATCAAGACTCACTCTCATTTCATCAGTCCATAAAACCTTAGAAAAATCAGTCTTGAGATATTTCTTGGCCCAGTCTTGACGTTTCAGCTTGTGTGTCTTGTTCAGTGGTGGTCGTCTTTCAGCCTTTCTTACCTTGGCCATGTCTCTGAGTATTGCACACCTTGTGCTTTTGGGCACTCCAGTGATGTTGCAGCTCTGAAATATGGCCAAACTGGTGGCAAGTGGCATCTTGGCAGCTGCAGGCTTGACTTTTCTCAGTTCATGGGCAGTTATTTTGCGCCTTGGTTTTTGCACACGCTTCTTGTGACCCTGTTGACTATTTTGAATGAAACGCTTGATTGTTCGATGATCACGCTTCAGAAGCTTTGCAATTTTAAGAGTGCTGCATCCCTCTGCAAGATATCTCACTATTTTTGACTTTTCTGAGCCTGTCAAGTCCTTCTTTTGACCCATTTTGCCAAAGGAAAGGAAGTTGCCTAATAATTATGCACACCTAATATAGGGTGTTGATGTCATTAGACCACACCCCTTCTCATTACAGAGATGCACATCACCTAATATGCTTAATTGGTAGTAGGCTTTCGAGCCTATACAGCTTGGAGTAAGACAACATGCATAAAGAGGATGATGTGGTCAAAATACTCATTTGCCTAATAATTCTGCACGCAGTGTACACATTACCCTTCCATAACACCAGAAAAAAAAAACTGTGCCACCAGCCTTTTGATGGAACACTTCAAGACTGGCCCATTTCTTCATAATGACATGCCCATTCACACCGCTGTTGAAATTCTTATGTCATATCCAAGGTTTGGTGGCTGTACTGACCAGCCACAATTAGAGTGGGTTCAGACACAGGTTTGGTGTTTTTTGCACCAGATGTTAGTTGTAAGTCTATGGGTAATAAGAAACACAGGACACACAAGCTTTTTTTTCTGTCTATTTTGTTAAAGGGGTTCTCAAGAAATTAAAAAAATTAAAATACCTAAATATTGCTTTATTATAAATATATTCCCAATGACCTTTTATTAGTTATAATGGATCGTTTTGTCTAGGGAGCAATCATTAGAGGAAATAAAATGGCCGCCATCCTATTAGTTCACACAAAACTTGTCCTAATCACACAGGACAAGTTACTTCACAACTCTGAGCCAAAGATAATAATAATAATATTTATTCATATAGCGCCACCATATTCCGCAGCGCTTCACAAATTCATAGGGTTCATGTACAAAACAAAAGTAACTGCCTAATATACAACTGGAACACTAGGTGTCAGGGTTCTGGTCGCAAGAGCTTACAATCTATGAGGAATTGGGGGTGACACATAAGGTAGTTGATTGTGATAAGAAGTATTCGAGCCATTATTGAACTGACAGGAATGGTACAGGCCGATCTGCTTCGGGTTTGGGACTGCTAGAGGATCGAGTTTAGGCCAGAGGAGTTGGTGGGGGAGAAGTTTAGTCGGGGAAAAGTTATTTTAGGTAGTTTGAAAAGCCTGCCTTAAAAGATGTGTTTTTAAGGCACATTTAAAGGTGGAGAAGCTGTGAATTGACCTAATATTCTGGGGCAGAGTATTCCAGAGAGTAGGTGCAGCTCGAGAAAAGTCTTGAAGTAGGAGTGAGGGGTACGAATTATGGAGTTATTAATCTTAGGTCTCTAACAAAACGGAGAGCATGAGTCGGGTGTTAGATAGAGATGAGGGAGGAGATATATGGAGGTGCAGCACTGTGGAGAGCTTTGTGGGTGAGGGTGAGAAGTTTGAACTGTATTCTGTCGTGGATACAACCAGTGAAGTGACTGGCACAGACTAGTAGCATCAGTGTACCAGTTGGATGGATAGATGAGCCTGGCTGCAGCATTTAGAACAGACTGAGGGGGAAGAGTTTAGTGAGAGGGAGATCTGCCTTACCCTCATCTCCTACTTGTGAAGGTTTAGAATCCTGAATACAGATGATAAAATCTTCAAATGAATCTCTGT
This sequence comes from Bufo bufo, assembly GCF_905171765.1. Taxonomy (NCBI): domain Eukaryota; kingdom Metazoa; phylum Chordata; class Amphibia; order Anura; family Bufonidae; genus Bufo; species Bufo bufo. The sequence continues at coordinate 448,662,831 of NC_053390.1, read as the reverse complement.
GGGAATAGAGTTCATGAGGAGACATGAAGTACAGAGATGATGGACAGGACAGAATGTGGTAATGTGGGGCTGTGGTAATGGAGACTGCATACAAGTGCTGCTGCTCATTATCCACATCCCCTACCCTCCTCTCTGTACATCATGTCTCCTAATAAACTGTATTCTTGTTCATAATCCCTGACAAGTAGAGCAGAGATGAGGATGAGGGGATGTGGATAATGAGCAGCAGCACTTGTATGCAGTCTCCATTACCACATTGCTCCAAAGTAACTTGTGCTGCTGTGTTATTAGGACAGGTTTTGTGTGTACTAATAAGACGGTGGCCATTTTGTTTCTCCTAATGATTGCTCCCCAGACAAAACGAACCATTATAACTAATGAAAGGTATTTGGGAATATATTTATAATAAAGTAAAATTTAAGAATTTTTATTTTTTAACCACCTCCGGACCGCCTAACGCAGGATCGCGTTCCGGAGGTGGCAGCCCTGCGCACAGTCACGCATATACGCGTCATCTCGCGAGACGCGAGACTTCCTGTGAACGCGCGCACACAGGCGCGCGCGCTCACAGGAACGGAAGGTAAGAGAGTTGATCTCCAGCCTGCCAGCGGCGATCGTTCGCTGGCAGGCTGGAGATGTGTTTTTTTTAACCCCTAACAGGTATATTAGACGCTGTTTTGATAACAGCTCCATTCAGACGTCCGCATGATTTTTACGGATCCACTGATAAAGGGATCGGATCCGCAAAACGCATCCGGACGTCAGAATGAAGCCTTACAGGGGCGTGATCAATGACTGTGGTGATCACCCCATATAGACTCCCTGATCACCCCCCTGTCATTGATTACCCCCCTGTAAAGCTCCATTCAGACGTCCGCATGATTTTTACGGATCCACTGATAGATGGATCGGATCCGCAAAACGCATCCGGACGTCTGAATGAAGCCTTACAGGGGCATGATCAATGACTGTGGTGATCACCCCATATAGACTCCCTGATCACCCCCCTGTAAAGCTCCATTCAGATGTCCGCATGATTTTTACGGATGCACTGATACATGGATCGGATCCGCAAAACGCATCCGGTCGTCTGAATGAAGCCTTACAGGGGCATGATCAATGACTGTGGTGATCACCCCCCTGTCATTGATTACCCCCCTGTAAAGCTCCATTCAGATGTCCGCATGATTTTTACGGATGCACTGATAGATGGATCGGATCCGCAAAACGCATCCGGACGTCTGAATGAAGCCTTACAGGGGCATGATCAATGACTGTGGTGATCACCCCATATAGACTCCCTGATCACCCCCCTGTCATTGATTACCCCCCTGTCATTGATTACCCCCCTGTAAAGCTCCATTCAGACGTCCGCATGATTTTTACGGATGCACTGATAGATGGATCGGATCCGCAAAACGCATCCGGACGTCTGAATGAAGCCTTACAGGGGCGTGATCAATGACTGTGGTGATCACCCCATATAGACTCCCTGATCACCCCCCTGTCATTGATTACCCCCCTGTAAAGCTCCATTCAGACGTCCGCATGATTTTTACGGATGCACTGATAGATGGATCGGATCCGCAAAACGCATCCGGACGTCTGAATGAAGCCTTACAGGGGCATGATCAATGACTGTGGTGATCACCCCATATAGACTCCCTGATCACCCCCCTGTCATTGATTACCCCCCCTGTCATTGATTACCCCCCTGTAAAGCTCCATTCAGATGTCCGCATGATTTTTACGGATGCACTGATAGATGGATCGGATCCGCAAAACGCATCCGGACGTCTGAATGAAGCCTTACACGGGCGTGATCAATGACTGTGGTGATCACCCCATATAGACTCCCTGATCACCCCCCTGTCATTGATCACCCCCCTGTCATTGATCACCCCCCTGTCATTGATCACCCCTCTGTAAGGCTCCATTCAGATATTTTTTTGGCCCAAGTTAGCGGAATTTTTTTTTTTTTTCTTACAAAGTCTCATATTCCACTAACTTGTGTCAAAAAATAAAATCTCACATGAACTCACCATACCCCTCACGGAATCCAAATGCGTAAAATTTTTTAGACATTTATATTCCAGACTTCTTCTCACGCTTTAGGGCCCCTAGAATGCCAGGGCAGTATAAATACCCCACATGTGACCCCATTTCGGAAAGAAGACACCCCCAGGTATTCCGTGAGGGGCATATTGAGTCCATGAAAGATTGAAATTTTTGTCCCAAGTTAGCGGAACGGGAGACTTTGTGAGAAAAAAATTAAAAATATCAATTTCCGCTAACTTGTGCCAAAAAAAAAAAATTTCTATGAACTCGCCATGCCCCTCATTGAATACCTTGGGGTGTCTTCTTTCCAAAATGGGGTCACATGTGGGGTATTTATACTGCCCTGGCATTCTAGGGGCCCCAAAGCGTGAGAAGAAGTCTGGTATCCAAATGTCTAAAAATGCCCTCCTAAAAGGAATTTGGGCACCTTTGCGCATCTAGGCTGCAAAAAAGTGTCACACATCTGGTATCGCCGTACTCAGGAGAAGTTGGGGAATGTGTTTTGGGGTGTCATTTTACATATACCCATGCTGGGTGAGATAAATATCTTGGTCAAATGCCAACTTTGTATAAAAAAATGGGAAAAGTTGTCTTTTGCCAAGATATTTCTCTCACCCAGCATGGGTATATGTAAAATGACACCCCAAAACACATTCCCCAACTTCTCCTGAATACGGCGATACCACATGTGTGACACTTTTTTGCAGCCTAGGTGGGCAAAGGGGCCCATATTCCAAAGAGCACCTTTAGGATTTCACAGGTCATTTACCTACTTACCACACATTAGGGCCCCTGGAAAATGCCAGGGCAGTATAACTACCCCACAAGTGACCCCATTTTGGAAAGAAGACACCCCAAGGTATTCCGTGAGGGGCATGGCGAGTTCCTAGAATTTTTTATTTTTTGTCACAAGTTAGTGGAAAATGCTTATTTTTTTTTTTATTTTTTTTTTCATACAAAGTCTCATATTCCACTAACTTGTGACAAAAAATAAAAAGTTCCATGAACTCACTATGCCCATCAGCGAATACCTTGGGGTCTCTTCTTTCCAAAATGGGGTCACTTGTGGGGTAGTTATACTGCCCTGGCATTCTAGGGGCCCAAATGTGTGGTAAGGAGTTTGAAATCAAATTCTGTAAAAAATGACCTGTGAAATCCGAAAGGTGCTCTTTTGAATATGGGCCCCTTTGCCCACCTAGGCTGCAAAAAAGTGTCACACATCTGGTATCTCCGTAATCGGGAGAAGTTGGGGAATGTGTTTTGGGGTGTCATTTTACATATACCCATGCTGGGTGAGAGAAATATCTTGGCAAAAGACAACTTTTCCCATTTTTTTATACAAAGTTGGCATTTGACCAAGATATTTATCTCACCCAGCATGGGTATATGTAAAAAGACACCCCAAAACACATTCCTCAACATCTCCTGAATACAGAGATACCAGATGTGTGACACTTTTTTGCAGCCTAGGTGGGCAAAGGGGCCCACATTCCAAAGAGCACCTTTCGAATTTCACAGGTCATTTACCTACTTACCACACATTTGGGCCCCTAGAATGCCAGGGCAGTATAACTACCCCACAAGTGACCCCATTTTGGAAAGAAGAGACCCCAAGGTATTCGCTGATGGGCATAGTGAGTTCATGGAAGTTTTTATTTTTTGTCACAAGTTTGTGGAATATGAGACTTTGTATGAAAAAAAATAAAATAAAAAAAAATCATCATTTTCCACTAACTTGTGACAAAAAATAAAAAATTCTAGGAACTCGCCATGCCCCTCTGTCATGGTCTTACCTTCCTGCTGTTCTCCTTCGTTTGACATGTGCTGGCGGCCATCTTGGTTTCTGGGTTTCTTGTAGCCTTCCACCCTGCGGCTCCTCCTTCCCACTGGGAGGAGCTGGATGCCTAGCTCATATATATAGGAGGTCTGTGGCTTCAGTTCCTTGCTTGGTCCTCTTGTGTTCACATGCTTCTAAGACTGCTGCTGCTTCTGGTTCCTGATCCTGGCTTCGTCTGACTACCCTGCTGGTTCCTGATCCTGGCTTCGTCTGACTACCCTGCTGGTTCCTGATCCTGGCTTCGTCTGACTACCCTTCTGGTTCCTGACCTCTGGCTGCGCAAAGACTCTGCTCGGTTTCACCATCCGTTTGGACTTTTGCTTTACAGCTTTATTTTCAATAAAGCCTTCTTATTTTCACTTATCTCTTGTTGTACGTCTGGTTCATGGTTCCGTGACATTAGGACCAAGCCATGAATTCTGACGGTACAGGGCCATCCTCGCTACCCACGCTGGTTGCCAGACTTGATCAGCAGGATCACCTGTTGGGTCGGTTCGCTGTGGCGTTGCAAACCCTGCTTGAACGCACGGCTCATTTCGCTCCCGTTGCCGATGGGTCGGTTGTCGCTCCTGGGCTCGCTCCTACTGCCGCTCCGGTTGTTGCGCCAGAGTCTACCCCGACACCTGTTGTTGCGCCTGCGGTGTTTCGGGGTATGACCGGTTCTGCCCCTCTTCCACAGCGCTTTGGGGGAGAGCCAACTCAGTGCCGAGGTTTCCTTAACCAGGTGGGCATTTATTTCGAGTTGCTGCCACATGCCTTTCCTACTGAGAGATCAAAGGTGGGCTTCTTGATCTCGCTGCTCTCGGACAAGGCCTTGGCCTGGTCCAGCCCTTTATGGGAGAACAACAATCCGGTGGTTGCCGAGTTTTCCGGTTTTGTTGCTTCTCTTCGGAAGGTATTCGATGTGCCGGCTCGTGCTGCCTCTGCTGCGAAGCTCCTTATGTCCATCAGACAGGGTTCACGATCCGTAGCTGAATACGCCATTGAGTTTCGTACCCTGGCAGCAGAGGTGGGCTGGAATAATGAGGCTCTGGTCGCTGCTTTCTCTCATGGTCTCTCGGATGCCTTGAAGGATGAGGTTGCAGCTAAGGACCTACCAGTTGAGCTCGAGTCTCTTATTTCTTTCCTGATTTTGATTGACACCAGACTCAGGGAGAGACCTTCCTTTAAGGAGAACCTGCGGAGGTCTTCTAACAGATTGGTGCCTACGTTTGCTGTCCCACCCGTGCCTCCCTCTCCTCCCACGCCTCCTGGGGATGACTTGTCTGGGGGTGAACCCATGCAGCTGGGGTTTGCTCGCCTGTCCGAGGGGGAGAGGGCACTCCGGAGACGCGAGGGCCGATGCATGTACTGTGGTCTCGGTGGGCATTTTCGGTTGGCATGTCCGAACCGTCCGGGAAAACGCTCGTACCTGAGATCCTGTCGGGGGCAGATCTTGGGTGGAGTCTCCTCGTCCCCGGTTTCCCGTGTTGACAAACCACTGATCACTGTTGTCCTCTCCTGGGTCGGGGGCTCGGTGACGACCCAGGCGTTGGTGGACTCTGGTGCTGGTGGTTTGTTCATTGATAGTGTGTTCGCTGCCGCCAATTCCATTCCTCTGCAGGCTCGAGGTTCCCCACTGGCTCTTGAGGCGATAGACGGCAGACCCCTTCTGCCGCCACACGTGACTCATGAGACCCTTCCAGTGGGGATAGCCATTGGTGCCGTTCACAGAGAGTCGGTCTGCCTCCAGGTTATTTCGTCTCCACACTACTCGGTGGTCTTGGGGTACCCCTGGCTCCAGAAGCATATTTCGACTTTCGATTGGAGATCGGTCGAGATCCTCTCGTGGTCACCGCAGTGTGGGGCTAGTTGCATCCATGGGTCTGTCAAGTTGCTGTGTACTTCCTCGGACTCTCTGTTGCCTCCTGAATACGAGGAGTACCGGGATGTATTCGATAAGGTGCGCGCGGTTGCCCTACCTCCGCACCGCCCATACGATTGTGCCATAGAGTTACAATCTGGTGCCGTTCCTCCTCGTGGCAAAGTCTATCCACTGTCGGTAGCGGAGAATGAGGCCATGGAGGAGTACGTGAGGGAGGCGCTTTCACGCGGACACATTCGCAAATCTTCGTCCCCGGCAGGGGCTGGATTTTTCTTTGTGAAAAAGAAGGGCGGTGAGTTGAGGCCTTGCATCGATTACAGGGGTCTCAATCGCATCACGATCAAGAACCCTTACCCGATACCCTTGATTTCCGAGCTGTTCGATCGCCTTAAAGGGGCCACGGTCTTTACCAAACTCGACCTGAGGGCGGCATATAACCTGGTAAGGATCAAGGCGGGCGATGAGTGGAAGACCGCGTTTAACACCAGGACCGGTCATTATGAATCCTTGGTTATGCCCTTTGGGTTGTGCAATGCGCCCGCAGTCTTTCAGGAATTCATCAACGATGTTTTCCGTGACCTGTTGCAGCAGTGTGTGGTGGTCTATTTGGATGACATCTTGGTATATTCTGAATCCATGGAGGCCCACATTCTGGATGTCAGACGAGTGTTGCAACGGTTACGAGAGAACAAGCTGTTCGGTAAGCTTGAGAAATGCGAATTTCACCGATCCCAGGTAACCTTCTTAGGTTACATCATTTCCGCTGAGGGGTTCTCCATGGATCCTGAGAAGGTTTCGGCTGTCTTACAGTGGCCCCAGCCCAGTGGTCTTCGTTCCCTGCAGCGCTTTTTGGGCTTCGCCAATTATTATCGGAAGTTCATCAGGGACTTTTCCATGCTGGTCAAGCCTCTCACGGATCTGACCAGGAAGGGCAGTAATTCCCAGGTCTGGCCGCTCGAGGCCATCCGAGCTTTTGAGTCCCTAAAGTCCGCCTTTGTGTCGGCTCCGATTCTGTCGCATCCCAACCCTGGGTTGCCCTTTGTCCTCGAGGTGGACGCGTCTGAGACGGGAGTAGGCGCCCTTCTGTCTCAGCGTAGAACACCAGAGGGTCCTCTGCTTCCCTGTGGGTTTTACTCCCGGAAACTGTCTTCCGCGGAGTGCAACTATCAGATTGGTGACAGGGAGTTATTGGCCATCGTGCAGGCCCTTAAAGAATGGAGGCACTTGCTCGAGGGTTCGGTGGTTCCGGTTCTCATCCTGACGGACCACAAGAATCTGACCTACCTTTCTGAGGCCAAGAGATTGACACCACGTCAGGCCAGATGGGCTCTGTTCTTGTCACGTTTTAATTACGTGGTCTCCTACCTACCCGGTTCCAAGAACATCAGGGCGGATGCCTTATCACGGCAGTACTCCGAGCTGTCCAGGGAGGAGTCGATTCCGACTTCGGTCATACCTCCGAATCAGATCCTGGCCGCCATTCGCACCAGCCTGACCTCTCCCCTGGGTGAGCAGATTTTGGCGGCTCAATCTGGTGCTCCCTCTGGGAGACCCAACGGCAGATGTTTTGTGCCTGAGGAGTTGCGCACTCGGTTGTTGCGAACCTACCATAACTCCAAGACCGCGGGGCATCCTGGAAAGAATCAGCTGTCCTGGGCTGTTTCACGTCTGTTCTGGTGGCCTTCCCTACGTTCCGACATCGCCGCATATGTAGCGGCATGCTCCGTTTGTGCCCAGAGTAAGTCCCCTCGGCACCTTCCGTTGGGCCTTCTGCAACCCATAGCCACCGGGGAGCGCCCATGGTCACACCTGGGGATGGATTTCATTGTGGACCTCCCTGCATCCCGAGGCCATACGGTCATTCTCATGATTGTGGATCGGTTTTCCAAAATGTGCCACTGTGTTCCTCTCAAGAAGTTACCCTCTGCACAAGAGTTGGCCACGATTTTTGCCAGGGAGGTCTTCCGGTTGCACGGTTTGCCCAAGGAGATTGTGTCGGATCGGGGGAGTCAGTTTGTGTCCAGGTTCTGGCGCGCCTTTTGCTCCCAGTTGGGGATTCATCTCTCCTTCTCCTCGGCCTACCACCCTCAGTCCAATGGGGCCGCAGAACGATCCAATCAGGCCTTGGAGCAATTCCTTCGTTGCTATGTCTCCGATCACCAAGACAATTGGGTTGACCTCCTGCCTTGGGCTGAGTTTGCCAGGAACACGGCGGTGAACTCTTCCTCTGGGACGTCTCCCTTCATGGCCAATTATGGGTTCCAACCTGCCGTGTTACCGGAGGTATTCTCTCCCCAGGATATTCCGGCTGTGGAGGATCACCTTTCCGTCCTACGTGCTTCTTGGGTACAGATCCAGAAGTCCCTTGAGGTCTCTGCGCAGCGCCAGAGACTCCAGGCTGATCGCAGACGAGCGCCTGCTCCTTCCTACCAGGTCGGAGACCGTGTATGGTTGTCCACCCGCAACCTCAACCTTCGAGTGCCCACTCCCAAGCTGGCGCCTCGCTTTGTTGGTCCCTTCCAAGTGCTTCGCAGGGTAAACCCGGTAGCCTATGCCCTTGCGCTTCCTCCTGGCATGCGGATCTCCAACGTGTTTCATGTCTCCCTGTTGAAGCCACTGGTGTGTAATCGTTTCACTTCCTCGGTTCCTCGGCCTCGTCCGGTCCAAGTGGGCAATCGTGAGGAATATGAGGTGAGCAATATCCTGGACTCACGCCTGGTCCGCGGTCGGTTGCAGTTTTTGGTCCATTGGCGTGGTTATGGTCCAGAGGAGCGTTCCTGGGTTCCCTCCGCAGATGTCCATGCTCCTGCCTTGCTCCGAGCCTTCCACGCACGCTTCCCTCAGAAACCGTTTTGTGCTCCGCGGAGGAGGGGCCCTTGAGGGGGAGGTACTGTCATGGTCTTACCTTCCTGCTGTTCTCCTTCGTTTGACATGTGCTGGCGGCCATCTTGGTTTCTGGGTTTCTTGTAGCCTTCCACCCTGCGGCTCCTCCTTCCAACTGGGAGGAGCAGGATGCCTAGCTCATATATATAGGAGGTCTGTGGCTTCAGTTCCTTGCTTGGTCCTCTTGTGTTCACATGCTTCTAAGACTGCTGCTGCTTCTGGTTCCTGATCCTGGCTTCGTCTGACTACCCTGCTGGTTCCTGATCCTGGCTTCGTCTGACTACCCTGCTGGTTCCTGATCCTGGCTTCGTCTGACTACCCTTCTGGTTCCTGACCTCTGGCTTCGCAAAGACTCTGCTCGGTTTCACCATCCGTTTGGACTTTTGCTTTACAGCTTTATTTTCAATAAAGCCTTCTTATTTTCACTTATCTCTTGTTGTACGTCTGGTTCATGGTTCCGTGACACCCTCACGGAATACCTTGGGGTGTCTTCTTTCCAAAATGGGGTCACTTGTGGGGTAGTTATACTGCCCTGGTATTCTAGGGGCCCAAATGTGTGGTAAGGAGTTTGAAATCAAATTCAGGAAAAAATGAGGAGTGAAATCCGAAAGGTGCTCTTTGGAATATGGGCCCCTTTGCCCACCTAGGCTGCAAAAAAGTGTCACACATCTGGTATCCCCGTACTCAGGAGAAGTTGAGGAATGTGTTTTGGGGTGTCTTTTTACATATACCCATGCTGGGTGAGATAAATATCTTGGTCAAATGACAACTTTGTATAAAAAAATGGGAAAAGTTGTCTTTTGCCAAGATATTTCTCTCACCCAGCATGGGTATATATAAAATGACACCCCAAAACACATTCCCCACCTTCTCCTGAGTACGGAGATACCAGATGTGTGACACTTTTTTGCAGCCTAGGTGGGCAAAGGGGCCCATATTCCAAAGAGCACCTTTCGGATTTCACAGGTCATTTTTTACAGAATTTGATTTCAAACTCCTTACCACACATTTGGGCCCCTAGAATGCCAGGGCAGTATAACTACCCCACAAGTGACCCCATTTTGGAAAGAAGAGACCCCAAGGTATTCGCTGATGGGCATAGTGAGTTCATAGAACTTTTTATTTTTTGTCACAAGTTAGTGGAATATGAGACTTTGTAAGAAAAAAAAAAAAAAAAAAAAATCATAATTTTCTGCTAACTTGTGACAAAAAATAAAAAGTTCTATGAACTCACTATGCCCATCAGCGAATACCTTAGGGTGGGTACTTTCAGAAATGGGGTCATTTGTGGGGTGTTTGTACTGTCTGGGCATTGTAGAACCTCAGGAAACATGACAGGTGCTCAGAAAGTCAGAGCTGCTTCAAAAAGCGGAAATTCACATTTTTGTACCATAGTTTGTAAACGCTATAACTTTTACCCAAACCATTTTTTTTTTACCCAAACATTTTTTTTTTATCAAAGACATGTAGAACTATAAATTTAGAGCAAAATTTCTATATGGATGTCGTTTTTTTTGCAAAATTTTACAACTGAAAGTGAAAAATGTCATTTTTTTGCAAAAAAATCGTTAAATTTCGATTAATAACAAAAAAAGTAAAAATGTCAGCAGCAATGAAATACCACCAAATGAAAGCTCTATTAGTGAGAAGAAAAGGAGGTAAAATTCATTTGGGTGGTAAGTTGCATGACCGAGCAATAAATGGTGAAAGTAGTGTAGGTCAGAAGTGTAAAAAGTGGCCTGGTCTTTCAGGGTGTTTAAGCACTGGGGGCTGAGGTGGTTAAAGGGGTTATCCCATGTAATGAAGTTTAAATTATTGTGTTGTTTATCCCACCACATGCAATTTACTAAATACATGTTTTAATCGATTCCTCCTCCTTGCCTCTCTATTTGCATTTCTTCCTCTGAGTTGTGTACATGTGGTTGCCAATATTTACGACTGCCGCAGTTCCAGCGCTTGCGTGGTGTCTCCTCTGTCTTCTTGTAGGCTGAATGGCCAGCTTCATTGGATCGCGCATATCCGCGCATGCGTGGTCAATCTCTTTCCTCCCTTCATAAGTTTATTCCGCTCGTATGACCACGCATGCGTGGTTAAACCCGTTCATCCTGTAGTTTCTTCAGCTGTAAAGTCAGCGCATGCGCGGTCTCTCTGTATCGTGCGCCTCTGCCAAGCCCAGCTCAGTGGTGAGCGCGCACACACACACATGCGGCAGGGGTATTGTGTCAGCAGAGCGCTGATTCGGCTGTCACACAATAGGAAGGTCAACGCCCCCTGACTGAGCAGTCTGCCAAGAGGAGAGAGCAGCCACAGCATGCAAAACAGAAGGTGGGATAACCCCTTTAACTCCTGGAGAAACCCTTTAAGTGGCATTTTTGGGTCTCCGGAACGGTAATTACACTTACCGGTAATTGTATTTCCTGGAAGTCTCCACAACACCACCCTTGAGTTAGCTCCGACCTCTATCAGGGACAGGAAAAACATGTAAAGAGATTAAACTGCCCCTCCCTACCTATCTCATCAGTGGATTGTTAGGAACCTTTACGAAAAGTAAATTTTTCTCTTAACTGTGAATATTATTTTCAGATCCTACAACTATAATGGTAAACCAAAACCCACAAAAAGGAGAGAGATACAATTTTTTTTTTTTTTGGGGGGGGATTATGGGGTGCCGTCATAGAGACTTCCAGGAAATACAATTACCAGTAAGTGTAATTACTGTTTCCCCTAGTCGTCTCTCGTCTGCACCCTTGAGATATAACAGAGATAAATAAATTAGGATTCAATGCATGCAATGCACATGGAGTACCTTCCGTTGTTTTTGCAGACCCATTGAAGTGAAGTGAATGGTTCAGCATATGGTCCGCAAAAAAAAAATGAAACGGAAGCGGAAAGAAAATACGTTCGTTTGCATGAGCCCATATGCTGTTGACCGCTTCACAGCCAGGGAGAAGACAAGCTGTTCTCGTGAGATTTGGTAAATGTAAAGGGGGAATATTAATTACTAATATTTATGCAAATATCAATAATTAATATTCATAAATAGAAGGAGCCGTCTACCGATGACTCCGCCTATTTATACCTTTATATTAATAATACACTAATCCTTTGCTTCACGCTACCCGCTAAACTAGCTGCAAGCGCCTAACTGAGCTAGCTACCGCCAATAACCACACGTTACACAGTAGGTATAATACAAATAATACAAGATATTTATTATCACCTACAGTACACAATACAGCACCATAAATACAGCACTAAATACCCTATTCAATCCCAAGTTCCACCCACAAACTAACTAATACACACACACATACACACAATAGCAGCCCACCCCACCTGGCTCTAAAACTATCCCTAAGGGAATAACGAAGGGGTTAACGGTGGCACTGCAGGGGTGAATGCAGGCCACAGACACAGGGTTGTAGGGGTAAATACAGGCAGGGGTACAGCAGGGGTTAATAGGGAGCAGGGATGCTCCTGCAGGGTTAGGGTAGGGGATTGGTGGTAATTACTGGGGATTGGTGGAATAGGGTATAGGGGTAATAGGGCAGGTAGGGGTGCGTTGGTGGGATAGGGATGCGTTGGTGGGATAGGGGTATGGTTGGTGGGATAGGGCAAGTAGGGGTAAATCAGAGGGATATGTTGGTGGGATAGCAGGGGAATGTGTAAGGGTTGGTGGTATAGGGAGGGTTAAATCGTTGGTGGTATAGGGAGGGTTCAATGCAGGGGCATAAATCGTTGGTGGTATAGGGAGGGTTAATGCAGGGGCATGAATCGTTGGTGGTATGGGGGGGTTATACTCAGCCCTCCAGCTGCTCGTTGTCCAGGGGGGTCTTCTTGAGGGGGGCGGCTCGGCTCTTCTGCCTAGTGCAGGGCCTGCCGGACATTTATGTCCGGCCGCCCACACTGCTGCCCCGCCCATACTGTGGTGCGCGGGCGCGCGCCACCATCGGAGACACGTGGGCCGGCGCAGTGAGATGACGTCACTGCGCCAGTCCACACGTCCCTGCACGAGCGCATCGGGGCCGCGCCACTTGCTGACAGGCGGGAGAAGCCTTTGATCTTCCGCCTGTAGCACTTTGCATTCCGGGCAGCGCGATGGTAATCGCACTGCCGGAATGCGCATAATAGAAGGAGGGGAGGTTTCTCCCTTCCTTCTATCATGCATAATTATCTCCAGCAGCGCTGGAGATAATTACTACAAAGGACTCCGATTTTATTGAATCTGAGTTCTTTGAAGCATCCGGTCATTCTGATGCAATTAACCAGATGGCATCAGTGTGAATGCTTGGGGCATATTCACACTGATACCTCTGGTTTCAGGTGAATCGGGGGACATCAATGGGGCCTATGGATATGGGGGTATACTATAAGGGGACTCTTAATACTAACTATAAGGGGACACATATATATAAAGGGACATATCAGGGGGCACATATTCCCCACAGGGGCCACAATGAGCCCCTGTGGAATACTAAGGGCAGATGTGTGCAGATGTTGGGCACATCTGCGCACATCATCCTATAATGTGCCCATTATGTATGCATATATATTATACATGCATGCACGTTTTTGCAAGCATATATATATATATACATATGTCTCAACCTTTCCTCACAATCCCCTTGTTGTCGGAAATACGACAATATTTTGGGGAAAGGGTTGAGATATATTTGTCCCCCTCAACCCCATCCTTGGTGATAGTTCAGGAAGAACTGTAGTGCGCAACTGATCCTTAGGTACCTAGACATCACCCCTACCTTTCTCCAACCTGCTCTTCACCGTAACCAAACTCCTCCATCCACAGGATATACCGTAGTCGTCTTCTTCTCGCAGGAAACTTTCTGGACGTCTTTTGCCTCCATCTTCCGGTATCAGCCCCTCCTACTGTCGTCTTTTCCTGACTTCCGGAGCGGCTTGACCCTCACAGAACAGGCCTTTCTTTCAGGGAACCATCTTCCGGTGTCGGCCACCCCCAATGAGTTTGGAGTGACCACACCCCCACAGTCTCTTGGTATTAATGCCGATCTTCAGGTGTCGCCCACCCCCAAGGAACCTGGAGCGGGTTCACCCTCACAGTCTCAATTTTCCATCTGCGCGAACTTTCTTTAAGCAAGACTTTCGTCCTACATCCCTTGTTCCGTCTTGATTGAAGGATGAGTGCGGTTCTCCCATGGACAGATGCGTAGGTCTTTACAAGGCAGGTCAGATTTTTCATTAAAAGTGAGGAGATGTCATGGTATCTAAATTCTACCTGCGGGAAATAACTCCGCCACACTACCCATCCAGTCCTTCCCTTATGAACTTCACCGTTCCTGGGTTCAAGGTGGCAAACGGCGAACAGAGGGGGCCTGTCCCTAGTGTGCCCTACTCTTGTCCCCATTCGCACACAACACATACACAGTTCCCCTCCCCCTCCCCAAACCCACCTAAACCCGAGGACGTTTATGACACAATACTATGAGGTCTCAGGAAGGCATAGGATGTACCTCCCAAAACCTCATATGAATCAGCTCAATATCCATTTCATGGGATAATTTGAGATTTTTCATCCTGAACCCCCACACGAACTGACATGTCCCTTGGATCTTAGGCTTCAGGACTTTGGTGAGATTAAGTCCTGAGCCTCCGGCGGTTGAGTTCGTAAGGTGCCATCTGGTTCTGGTTCAGTTGGTCAACCAGTCTCTAGACCCTCCGGTTCATAGTCCCATGTGGATAACGATGACCAGAACCAGAAGATGGATCCGGACAAGTTCTTCCACCCGAACACCTCTAAGTATAAAGCTACATGCACACGACCGTATGCGTTTTGCGGTCCGCAAATTGCGGATCCGCAAAAAAAAAGATGACGTTCCGTATGGCATCCGTTTTTTTTGCGGATCCGTTTTTTTTGCGATCCATTGTAATAATGCCCTTTCCTTGTCCGCAAACTAGAAAAAAATAGGACATGCACTATTTTTTTTGCGGAGCAATGGAACGGACATACTGATGCGGACAGCACACGGTGTGCTGTCCGAGTTTTTTGCAGACCCATTGAAATGAATGGGTCCGCATCCTATCCGCAAAAAAAACGGATCGGACACGGAAACAAAATACGGTCGTGTGCATGCGGCCTTAAAATGTGGATCCGGACAGGTTCTTCCACCCGAACACCTCTACCTCAGGAACCTCACAAGTGTCGGGGCGGATGACTGTATCTTCTGTGGCATCTCGGTTTTTCCTCTGCTCCATAGTAAATATACCTATGACAGAAGAAAATACCAGGCGCTCCTGGGGGATTTCTCCCCTCCGGTGCAGTTAGTTGCACTACCCCAGCCCCTATACCTTTGACCCATGAAGAGAAAGGCATTGGGCTGACCTCCATCTCACAGGACCCCTCGTTATCCCAACACTGGTGTGAGAACACCCTACCGCGTCTTCCCATCCCTCTGCACCAACAGATCAGGATGGGTACCTTAATAAGTTAGGACATCCGAGGGGAGCTGCGGATGAGGCACCATCTAGTAATTGATGGCACTGTATCCCTGTCCACTCATGTGCACTTGAGCTGATTTCCCCCTGTCATCCTGTTTTGTGGAGGCCGGCAGAATCCATGGCATAAGTCCTGCCTAGACTCTTCAGGACTCCACAACACCAGAACACATTCCACACTCCGCTGCCAATCACCCTGCGCCCAATCCCAATCAGAGCTGTGCCACCTGGTCGGACCAGAATTAAGTGCGCAGCGCAACATTACACCAATGTTGCCTGTCCGCCTTAGTCCCCAGTATAAAACAGCCCCACCGAAAACCTTGAGCACATCAGTGTTATCTGTATCGATCTGAGACCCTGGTTGCCCAGGGTTGTGCTGCATGGCGAATGTCCTTTAAACCGGAACGCCTTCTCCCGACCAGCAGGACTTACCGTGTGAAATTATCTTCTCGCGAACCTATACTTTCCCGATCCACAGTATAACACTGTCCCACTCCAAGGGGACACAAGAATGAATCAAAACAGCAGCGACTGGACTCACAGCGGGGAATGTAAACTACAACAATCAACAGGGTGAGACACATTCATAGACAAGGACCTCTGCCGTCCACATAAAAAACATACAAACAGGTAACAAACACACAACATGGACATATACGGGGAACAGACGGTGTAACAAATAGTACAGGTTTCAAATGTTGCCCAGCCTAGATTGGCCATTCTGACCCCTCAGCGCCTGATGAGGCATGTGCTGCTGAGAGGTAACCCCTTTATGGCCAATCTGACTAGACCCCACTGCACGATTTGTTACCTGGCAAAAACTACCGGACACATTGCAATTACTTGCACAAGGGCAATTCTTTGCAATGTGTCCCTTGTTCCCACACCTGAAACACCTGACCTGGCTTCCTATCCTTCGTGTTTTTTCCTTACCTGTTTTGCAGTGCTTCGCTATATGACCTAAGCGACCACATGCAAAGGATCTGATGTTTGCTCGGCATGGCTTAGGTCCGTCCACACTGCATCCGCGCTCCCTGAATTGTTCCATCCACAGCGAGGCACTTTTCACTATATGTCTTTTTCCCAAAGTCAGGGAAAAATCTCTGTTAGGCCTCTTTCACACGGGCGTTGCGGGAAAATTTGCGGGTGCGTTGCGGGAACACCCGCGATTTTTCCGCGCGTGTGCAAAACATTGTAATGCGTTTTGCACTCGCGTGAGAAAAATCGCGCATGTTCGGTACCCAAACCCGAACTTCTTCACAGAAGTTCGGGCTTGGGATCGGTGTTCTGTAGATTGTATTATTATCCCTTATAACATGGTTATAGGGGAAAATAATAGCATTCTGAATACAGAATGCATAGTAAAACAGCGCTGGAGGGGTTAAAAAAAATAATAATATAATATTTAACTCACCTTAGTCCACTTGATCGCGGCCCGGCATCTCCTTCTGTCTCCTTTGTTGAATAGGACCTGTGGTGAGCATTAATTCCAGGAACAGGACCTTTGATGACGTCACTCCGGTCATCACATGGTACGTCACATTATCTTTTACCATGGTGATTCACCATGGTAAAAGATCATGTGACGTACCATGTGATGACCGGAGTGACGTCATCAAAGGTCCTGTAATTAATGCTCACCACAGGTCCTATTCAACAAAGGAGACAGAAGGAGATGCCGGGCTACGCGATCAAGTGGACTAAGGTGAGTTAAATTAGTTTTAATTTTTTTTTAACCCCTCCAGCGCTAGTTTACTATGCATTCTGTATTCAGAATGCTATTATTTTCCCTTATAACCATGTTATAAGGGAAAATAATAATGATCGGGTCTCCATCCCGATCGTCTCCTAGCAACCGTGCGTGAAAATCGCACCGCATCCGCACTTGCTTGCGGATGCTTGCGATTTTCACGCAGTCCCATTCACTTCTATGGGGCCTGCGTTGCGTGAAAAACAGAATATAGAGCATGCTGCGATTTTCACGCAACGCACAAGTGATGCGTGAAAATCACCGCTCATGTGAACAGCCCCATAGAAATAAATGGGTCGGTATTCAGTGCGGGTGCAATGCGTTCAACTTACGCATCGCATCCGCGTGGAATACTCGCCCGTGTGAAAGGGGCCTTAGTCTGGACCGGCTTGGTCTGGTGATTTGGCCTGTCACAGACTACTCTCCCCCCTTTTTGCCCTAGACAGGGCAAAGTTGTGGGAGATTCCGGCCCTGACTTTACGGAAAAAGAAAGGGCCGGCACCAAATTGGTGATGACCTGTGGCATGCCAGTCATTATCTGGGAGCTTACAGCAACCTGAGCCTTCAATTTGGCTACCGTCACATCAGTAGAGGCAGTCTGTTCCTTGAAGGCCTTGACCTCAGTATAAGACTGTGTCAACTTAGCCACAATTTCCTCCTTCTGCCTCTGCAGCTCTACTAACTGTGAGTCTAACCTAGCCACCTGCGCATCTCAGTCCACGGTAGACTGTACATTCTCTGCCAGCTGTGCCCGCAATGCCGAAACCTGGTCCGAATTACTGGCACAGCACTGGCAGTGAATGGTAGGAGGAATTGTCTCCGTTGACCGAGACACCAGCGCAACTTCCTTTGGCTTGCAGATGCTAACCTCAAATGTATGCACAAGTTTGGCTAGCATCCGAAGCCGTTTGGTGGATTTATTTAACACCATCCGTTTGTTAACACATAGCTTGTCATAGCTACAAGCCTGTGCTAACAAATCGGACCACAGCATTTCTGCTGACTTGTATGTGGTGGGGAGGATGGGGTTAAAAGTGCTGTGTCTGCAGTGTGGGGAAGTCCATACTCACTTTTTGCTGAGCGTCCATCTTCTCATAGGTGCCGTACCTCTTCGCCCTACGCAGCTGCTTGGAGGAGGTCCTTTGTTTCCCGGATCGCCACTTCCCGACCAGCCGGACTTGTACGCAGCTCCAACGAAGATGGATCTCCTCCAGTGACGTGTCTTCTCCCTTGCAACACTTGAGCGATGCAGTGATCGTGTAAAGCAGGGGTCTCCAAACTTTTCAACAGGAGGGCCACATTGAAGATTTTACAAGTATTCGGGGGCCGGAAAAAAAAATCAGTTATGTATTAAATTAAATGTATATATTTTACATGGATCGTTTTTGTAATCAGCATGATATGACTGAGAACAAAAGAGAAAAAACTTTAGCAAAACAACGCAAAGACACCCGTGTCCCTATCAGCGGTGTCCCCATCAGCACAAAAATGTCCCCATCAGCACAGCAATGTCCCCATCAGCACAGCAATGTCCCCATCAGCACAGCAATGTCCCCATCAGCACAGCAATGTCCCCATCAGCACAGCAATGTCCCCATCAGCACAGCAATGTCAGCATCAGCACAGCAATGTCAGCATCAGCACAGCAATGTCCCCATCAGCACAGCAATGTCCCCATCAGCACAGCAATGTCAGCATCAGCACAGCAATGTCAGCATCAGCACAGCAATGTCAGCATCAGCACAGCAATGTCAGCATCAGCACAACAATGTCCCCATCAGCACAGCAATGTCCCCATCAGCACAGCAATGTCCCCATCAGCACAGCAATGTCCCCATCAGCACAGCAATGTCAGCATCAGCACAACAATGTCCCCATCAGCACAGCAATGTCCCCATCAGCACAGCAATGTCCCCATCAGCACAGCAATGTCAGCATCAGCACAGCAATGTCAGCATCAGCACAACAATGTCCCCATCAGCACAGCAATGTCCCCATCAGCACAGCAATGTCCCCATCAGCACAGCAATGTCCCCATCAGCACAGCAATGTCCCCATCAGCACAGCAATGTCAGCATCAGCACAGCAATGTCAGCATCAGCACAGCAATGTCAGCATCAGCACAACAATGTCCCCATCAGCACAGCAATGTCCCCATCAGCACAGCAATGTCCCCATCAGCACAGCAATGTCAGCATCAGCACAGCAATGTCAGCATCAGCACAGCAATGTCAGCATCAGCACAGCAATGTCCCCATCAGCCGTGTCACCCTTAAGCACAGCAATGTCCCCATCAACGATGT